>NW_028230450.1:7919961-8615282 GCF_043228905.1 Azolla caroliniana | reverse complement strand
GTGCATGTGCCAAAAAGCGTGGTGTGAGAGACAACCAAAAAGACACAGACGAACAATGACCGGGCCGAATAGACGGCGACAAGGCGACGGACAGAATAGCAAGGATGATCAAAAGGTTGCAGAGGCGGCCGAAAAGACACAGCCGAACAGTGCCAGAACGGAGGCGACCGGACTAGACAACTGACGACCGGATAGACGACGAGAGGATGACCGGAACGGACGGACACGCCGGACAAGGCGGTTGGACAAGGATGGCATCAGTGGTCGGAGATGGCCACGACCGGAGATGGAGACGGACGAGCGACCAAAGAGTGGCCGAGGAACTGCCGAAGCGGCCGTAATAGCCGAACAGTGGCCGGAGTGGCCAAACGGGCTGGACAAACGACCAACCCACGACAACCAAAACAAAGACAACACAGAGAAGAAAGAGGTAGACATGCAGAACATAAGAAGAAGAGAGAAGAGAAAATGCAAGGAAGAAGAAGAACAGTGAAGGAAGAAAAAGATGTCATGGAAGAAGAGAAAGACACCAAAAAACCACGGACAGACAAAGAAGCAACCGGGAGAGACAAAGAAGTGGAAAGGAAGAAAGAGAAGAGAAGGAGACACAAAGGGACCAACAGACAGGAAGAAGAGAAAAAATGAAGAAAGAGAGGAAGACAAAACAGAAAGGAGAAAGGAAAAGACAAAGACAAGGGCAACAAATTTCAAAACCTTGAGGGTACCCATTGCAAATTCAAAAGTTCGAGGGTATATATTAGAGTTTTAATAACCAAAGGGCAACGAGGAAATTTCGAAAACTCATCTACCTAAAAGAAATGGACGTGATCCACACACAACTCACAAGATACAAAGAAGAACACACATACATACAACGTCTTTTTAACGACCCGAATGATGTTACCAAAGTTCGTAAGCCGACAGAACGAGAAGGTTCGTGTCGCGGAAGATTAGTTGACCGACAAAGATGTTCGAGTCAAGCACTCTGATCGAGGGAGTCGATCGTTGAAAGGACCAATGGAAGTTCCAGTCAAAGAAATATCATCATCAAGGCATGTGGGATCGACGTGCAAGGCACTTTCCCACGGGCGTGCCATATTGTGTTACCCCGTACGAGATGTACGGAGAGTCAAGTGTGATGATCGACGGTCGAATGTTATCATGATGTTGTTGTGTATGTGTAGGAGGCATAAATGTAATTGTGAGTCTATACGTATGTGAACACATGCACACACGTGTGTGCATGTGGATGGATACGAGGAGGTGTGAGTGAGTGTCCAGTATGAATGCTCAATGGGGCTTACACCCCTATGTATCTACCCCCCTCTTGTACTATTTAACCCCTTATGGGGAATGAATGAAACATGAATGAACATTTCTCTCTAATCTCTCTCTCTTTGACGCCTTTTCTCTTCTCTCTCCCTCTCTCACGTTGAACCCCCTTGGGAGGGGGGTGGAGCCATTCTAGGCACCACCCCCCCACCCCGCAATGCTTCTCTATATGATCTCTCTCACCATCATACTCTCCATCACGATGTCTATCTTCATTGCCTATCATCATAGTTATCATTCATCATCATCGTCGTCCTTAACCCTAACCCTAAAACGTACAACATTCCTTGCCTAGTTTCCATAGTAGTGATTGATGGATGTCCCCATAAGGCTTCTGGAAATATGTTCGAGGAGTCTGAACCGATACACATACTCTTAGGTGATTTAGGATGTGTGGTCTCCTTTAACATAATCCGTAGCCCTGAGCATCCAATCGTCCTTGGTTTGCCATGGTTCGAGCTACACAACCCAAGAATTGATTGGAGACGACGAGAAATTAGGTGCTCTTCAAAAGGAAACTTAGTAGTCAAGGGTCGAACCCAGGATCATCCCCTTGAAAAACATAGTGTTACCAAATCACCCTCTACCAAACATGTTGCTCCTCTTCATCAAATTTCAACCATCACCCTAGAACAATTATGCCAAGAAGGAGCAAAAGAAGATTTATTCTTATTTGCCATATCAGTTGCACCTTCTAGTGACACTCAAGGGACGTCAGAGGTCTACATTCCTAAAAAAGTACCAGGAATATGCTGATGTCTTCGACAAAGTCAAAGCTACTGTACTTCCAAAGCATTGGCCATTACGATTGTCCCATTGATCTACAACCAGGAAAAGAGCCACCATGGGGTCCGATCTACAATCTGTCACCAACGGAGCTTGAGGTTCTTCGAGCATACATTGACGAGAATCTTGCAAGTGGATTTATTCGACATTCAAAGTCTCCAGTTGGTGCTCCTATCTGTTTCGTGAAGAAAAAGGATGACTCACTTCGTTTGGTCGTGGATTATCGGGGATTAAATAAAGTGACAATAAGAAATAGGTATGCTCTACCTTTAATTTCCAGTCTTTTAGAGTGCATTGGTGGGGCAAAGCATTTTACCAAGATTGATCTAAGGGGTGCATATAATCTTGTCCGTATTTGACCGGGAGACGAGTGGAAGACTGCATTTCACACTCGATATGGCCATTTCGAGTATACAGTTATGCCTTTTGGGCTCACAAATGCTCCTGCCGTGTTTCAACATATGGCAAATGCCATTTTCCGAGATTTTCTAGATATCTTTCTTATCATCTATTTAGATGATCTATTGATTTACTCTAGAACACAAGCGGAGCATGATATACATGTCCGGAAGGTACTCCAATGCTTAAGAGAGTATGGTCTTTATGCCAAACTAGAGAAGTGCAGTTTTGATTGCAAAGAAGTTGAGTTCTTGGGTTATACCATTTCATCCAAAGATATCTTCATGGATCCAGCGAAAGTTCAAATAGTATTGGAATGACATACTCCAAGTTCCGTTCAAGATGTCCAGTGTTTCCTTGGATTTGCCAACTTCTACCGCAAATGCATATGGAACTATTCGAAGATTGTATTGCCACTTACTCAACTCACCAAGAAAAATCAAGCATTTGTTTGGACTCTTGAAGCAGACAAAACCTTTACTCAGTTGAAAGAGGCATTCACATCAGCTCTTGTCTTAGCTCATTTTTATTGTCTGTCTGGCCGGACTAGCCTCAACACAGGTGTCTATCCGACACTTCTCCAAAGGGGTGGTAAGGATTGGATGCTAGGTTACACGCGTAAGATGATTACAATTAAGCACAAACGGTAAACAATACGAGATACAGATAAACACGCAATAATTACTATTGTATTACTTCTGTCCCCTTTACAAATCATCGGATCCTTTTATAGGCATCCGGCAAGGTTACAATCGGTGCGCTTAGGCAACCGACATCCGAATCGGTCTGGATCCGGATCGGTACAACTGAACCGGATCCGTCCCTCCGAATAATAATTCTCCTATTATTTACTTCCTATTATCCGATCCGATTCCGCCTTCCTACTTGTCCTTGCTCTTCTGACCGGCCAACACATGGCACGCCCATGGGAAAGTGCCTTGCACTTCGAATCCACTCCCGGCCTCAGTCTTCCTCCAAAATATCGAGCACACTCTGCTCGATGGTGTCAAGTGGTGCTCCTTCCTCCTGTTCCTGTGCCTTGCCTGCCTGGTCTCCGACCTCCGGTTGGGTGGGCTGTTCCATAAAAATTTGCTGCTCCGGCTCTGCTTGATTTTGTGGTGCCGGTGCTTCCTCACCGCTTCGTCCGGGTTCTTCCTGTTCTCCCTCCGTTCCTGGCTCTGTTCTGTTACCGGTGTCGCTTTCTCCGGTCTCGACTGGTCGACTCGATATGCCTCCTTCCTCTGCTCTGGTGTCTTCCGGTCTCAGCTCTTCTTCTTCTCCGGCATTGGTCTGCTCCTGCTCTTCTTCAAGTTCGTCTTCGGGTATTCCTCGTCGGGGTTGTTCGGTGTCGGTTGGTTCATCTTCAGCCGGTCGCGTTTCCTCACCAATAGTGGTTGGCGTCGTTCTTCCCTTAGCTTCCTGTCGTAACCGGTCCTGCTCGTATCTCTCCAACTCCAACTGAGTTGCGAGCTACCCGTCATCCAACCTCTCTACCAACCCTCGGATTTCTTTGAGATGTTCTTCCGCTAAAGTGTAGAAATCTTCCGACAATTCTTCCCGAATGGCGACGATACTTTCTTCATCCATCTTGTAGAACTTGTCACCGGTCTTCCTCCGATTCTCGGCATCCGCTCGGAGTGTCTGCAGCTCGGCTGCCTGTTGTGACCACTCCTTCCATAGCTTTTCCGTACTTTCGTTGATGCTTGCCTGAGCTCGGGTACTCCATCCTGACATGATGAGCTTGATCTGGTCAACCCCTGCCTTAGCATGCGCATAAGCTTCCTACTTTTCCTTCCTTGCCCGTTTTATAATGTCGGCCATTATCTGAGCCTGGGCCTCGTAATCCGCTTTCTGCTTTTCATAGGTACTTTGCAGTTTGCTGATCGTGAAGGTCGATTTTTCCTTTTCTTCATTCCTGATCTTGGTCAGGTCCAGCTTTTCCCGCCTTAGCGCCTCTAATTCCTTCCTTCTCTCCGTTGTTTGGGCTATTTCCGCCGACAATGCTTCCTTGTTGGCACTGACCTCATCCATCGCCTTAGCCAGGTCTAATCGGGTCTCTTTGAGCTGTTCTTTCAGCTTCTCTATTTGCCGGTCATAGTCTGCTGCCCGTTTTTTGTTGTCCGACTCGGCCTGCTTGTGATCTCGGTAGAGACGGTCGAAGTCCTCCATCTTCTGCTTCAGGCGTCGGGTTGCCTGAGCTCTTAACCGATCGTCCCGGTCCTTCTGTTGTCGGAGTTCTTCCTGCAGTCGTTCTATCTCTTGCTCGGCATGTCGACGTAGTCGGTCCTTCTCCTTTTGCAGCTTCTCTTTTTCTTCTTGCATTCGGTCATTAGCGGCTCGACCTTTCCGGAGGCCTTCTTCCATTTTTTGTCTGTCGTCCTCCACCGCTTTCCGCTGCTCCCTTTCTCTTTCCCTTAATGCCTCCTGAGCTTTTAACTCCTCTCGTAAGGTTTCTATTATTTTTTCGGTCTCAGGGCCGGTTTGCAAGGCTACCGGTTCCGGTTCCGGTTCTGGTTGCTTCCTTGTTGTCCCGACCGGCTCGGTGACAACTTGTGCTTGTTGAATTCCTTCCCTTGCCTGCAACAGCTCCCCTTGCATTTCCTCGATCTGTGTTCGGAGCGCGACCAACTCCTGAGTTGTTGTATGCGTCAGCTGTTGCCTACACGTTTCTTCTTTTTCTAACTGGTCCGCTACTCCCAATAACTGCTCCGAAAGCCATCTCAGCCATTGTGGCTTTGTTCTTCCGGTGTCGGGGTGGCCTTGCTCACTTAACTCAGGCTGTTTTTCCGGCCTCTTCTCTGGCTCCGGCTCCGGTGCTTGTTCCTTCTTCTTCTCTGGGATGACCGGTTCTCTGAAGTCCGGCCCAACCGGTGTCGGTGCTGCTTCCCTGGGTACGGGTTCAGGTGCTGTTTCCGCCTCGGCTACTGGAGATGGTCCTTGCGCCCTCTGCTGAGTTCTGTCCACTGGTGGAGCCGGTCCTTTCGCCCGTTTCTCCATACCTTGTCTTGCTGGGAGTCTTACCAGTGGTTCGGATGAGTCTTCTGTTTCAGCTTCCTCCTCCGGTGCGGTTACCAGACGGACCTTTTGTATAAAGCCCTCTGGTTCCGGTTCCGGCCGTCGCAACGTTATATGGATTGGTTTGCGCGCTACCGGTTCCTCCTCGGCAGATTTCCCTTTGCCTTTACCTGCCGGTTTTGCCTTTGTTGCCGGTTCCTGTTGCTGTCGGGATGGTCCTTCCCCCTGCTGTTCTGCTTCTTGCTGGGTCCATCCGGGGGTGTGTTTCTCCAAGATCTGTCGGCGCTTTGTGACCTTTTTCGGCGTCGTCTCCTGCCGACCTCTTTTCTTTTGTGTGATGGGGAGCACTGGTGGGACTAACACCATTAGCCATTGTGCTATCCCGGCCCATGGCTTTTTTCCTTCCACAAGATTTTTGATGGCCTCCTTCAATCCTTCGGTTATGAAATGGAGCCAGTCTATTTGTAAGCCTTCGTACGCTGCTATTAAGAACGTTGCCCGGTACTTGGCTATGGCCGGGGGACAGGGATTCACGAATCCGTATTCCATCATGGCGCGGGCCACTTCTCCGAACAGCAGGTTCTCTCCGCCCTGCGTTCGGTACGCCTTGCTGCTGATAGAGTACTCCCCGAAATATTTGAACAGGATTTCACTTGAAGGGTTTTCGATTGTTTGAAGTCCTCCTGCTTTTATCCCCGTGAGCGCCTGCACCGCTCCTTCCGTGACTTCTGATATATCGATCGATGTTGCCGCCTGCTCTATTTCTGCGTGTGGTGGAGCGTCGGCGATCCGCAGCAATCCTTTTAACCCGTTCTCCCTCATCCATTGGCGTGCCTCTTCCGACAGTACCATTGTTTCGAATTCTTCGTCTGCTGCCTGTTGTTCGGGATCGCGTTGTGTGTGCTCTGTGCGTCGGGTCGCTCTTCTGTGCTTCTGCGCCTGTATGTAGTAAAATTCGTAAAAAGTGAGCCCTTCGCCGGCCTGTGTCTTATATAGTGGGTTGTGCCTCGAGCCGCCCTTTTTCGTTTCCCGTGCATGTTCCTCTCCCATAATTAGTATGTCCTTTCTTGTTTGCCGCGTGTGAGTGTCCACGTTCCATGCTTTAAATAGCAAGTACGCGCACGTCCTTCTTTAATGCATGGCGCCTCTTCGTTGCATGGTGGCGCTCCGACCTCTTGTGATCTCCCCGTCATTACTATGATTCGCGTCGATTTTTTTTATTTTTATTTTTCTTTGTTTGGACCACGTCATTTGCTGGTCCCCCCCGATTTGTTCGGGTTGGTTCGTGTGGATACCGGATCCTTCTGTCGGTTTTCCGGGATAGTCTTTGTCAGTATCGGTGTCGGTTCTTCCTCGGTCTGAATATCTTCAGCAGCGTCTGTCGGTGTCGGTTCCTCATCTTGCCGGATTTCCGGGTTTTGCTTGAACAGGTTGGCTGGCATATTTCCCTTATACGGCTTTAGCCGAAATCCATTTGCCCACTTGCCGATGACATCTCCAGACAACGTGCCGAGCTGATATGACCCATTGTACTCCTTGGTGATCCAGAACGGTCCGGTCCATCGAAACCGCAACTTTCCCGGCATGTTCCCCATCCGTGTCTGGAATAGTAGTACCGGTTTCCCGACTTCGAACTCCTTTTCATTGCCACGCCGGTGTCGGTCCACGAAGGCTTTTCCCCTCCTTTGCTCCAGTTCAAGTTGTAGTAAGCTGGCTATTCGGTTTTCCTCTAATTCCAACAACGT
This sequence comes from Azolla caroliniana, assembly GCF_043228905.1. NCBI lineage: Eukaryota > Viridiplantae > Streptophyta > Polypodiopsida > Salviniales > Salviniaceae > Azolla > Azolla caroliniana. Next base: position 8,608,005 of record NW_028230450.1, on the reverse strand, counting down.
TGCCAGCCGGATTCGTTCGGACTCATTCTCACTTAAGCGCTCCTTCACCTGAATCCGTAAGCTGGGGATCTGGAACTCTACCAACATGACCGCTTCTAACTCGAATGCTAGTCGGAACGGGGTTGTCCGGATGCTGGTTTTGTGCGTTGTTCGGTACGCCCATAGCGCGCTTTGCAATTTCGTATCCCAGTCGGTCAGGTTCTCGTTGACGATTTTTCGTAGGATGTTCTGCAGAGTTTTGTTCGTTGATTCCGCTAGTCCATTGGCTTGAGGGTAGTAGGGTGTACTCTTTTTATGTACCACCGCGTAAAATGACGTCAGGCTTTCTACTACCTGCCCGAGAAAATGTCCTCCTTGGTCACTTATAAGCTCGATCGGGCAACCATACCGGCACCATATGCACTCGTACAGGAACTTTGCTGTGGACGCGGCCGTGTTGTCCCGTAAGGCCTTTGCTTCTACCCATTTGGTGCAATAGTCGGTTGCCACTATGACATACCGATTTCCGGTTCGCATTGTCGGTGGCTTGAAGGGACCGACAAAGTCCAACCCCCACTTTTGAAACGGTTCCAAGGGCAAGACCGGGTGGTGTGGCATCCGGTCTTGCTCTGTGGGTTGGCCCAGTCGTTGACACAAATCGCATTCTCTGCTATACTTCACGGCATCTTTTAGGGTGGTCGGCCACCACAGTCCGCTCTGCCATATTTTCCGAGCGGTTGCGTTGCCGGCATAATGCCCGCCGGCAATTCCACATTGGGCTTCCCTGAGGATTAGATCCTTCTCATCGCTCCGCACTGCTCGTCTCCAGATGCCATCTGCCCCCTTGTGATAGAGGGTGTCTCCAACCAAGCAGAAATGTCTACTTCTTACTGCTACCCTTTTCCTTTCATCGCGGTCCATGTTCTCCGGGGGAACTCCGGTGCTCAGGAACTGATGCATCTCAGTTAGCCATGTGTCTTCATCGGCTACCGTTGTATCCGTTGCCGGTTTCGTCGTGATCCGGAACAATTCGGCGTCGGGAAACTCATCCTGGACGCCGTCCCCTGCTTCTCCGGATTCGAGTCTGCTTAGGTAGTCCGCTACCGCATGCTGCGCCCCGGGTCGGTGGAAAATGTCAAATTCAAATTCCTATAGCAGCAGTGTCCACCGTGCAAATTTTCCCGTCAGGGATGCCTTCGAGACCAGGTAGAGTAGTGCCGAATGGTCGACATGGAAGGAAAACTTCCTTCCGAGCAGATAGTGCCTGTACTTTGTGACACTATACACCATTCCCAATGCCTCGCGTTCCGTCGTAGAGTAATTCCGTTCGGCTTTTGAGAGTTTCCAGCTCGCGTAGTACACCGGTCGGTACCATTTCGGTTCCGTGAGTTGCATCAGAACGCTGCCGATTGCTACGTCTGACGCGTCGACGAAGACGTGAAAGCTTTTACTCCAATCCGGCGGTTGCACCACCGGAGCTTGCGACAGCATAACCTTCAACGCTTTGTAGGATTCCTCCTCCGTCTCCGCCCATAGGAAGGGTACCCTATGTACGGCGGTATGTAACGGTGTAGCGAAGTCTGCGAGGTGCCGTATCATCCGGCTATGCCACCTTATTTGGCCCAGGAACCGGCTTAAAGCCTTTGCGTTACTTGGTGCTGGTGCCTCGAGAATCGCCTTGACTTTATCCGGATCTACCGCGATTCCTTCCTTACTCACCACGTGCCCTAGTAAGTTGCCGCTTGCCACTCCAAAGACGCACTTGGCCGGGTTCAGGCTCAATCGGTACTCGCGGCACTTCTCCAAGCACAGCCGGAGGTGATCGAGATGCTCTCCGTGCCGGCTGTAGACCGCGAAATCGTCAAGGAAGACCTGCATAAAACCGGGGATATATTCCCCGAAAATTTCCATTATTATCCTTTGAAAGGTCGCTGGAGCCGTCTTTAGTCCGAACATCATCACGACCGCGACGAACACTCCCCATTCCGTCACGAACGTTGTCTTCTCCTGGTCGGCCGGGTTCATTCGTATTTGGTTGTAGCCGCTAAATCCATCCAGGAAGTTGTAAACTTCGTGGCCGGCTACCGCATCTAACACCCCGTCCGTAAATGGTAGTGGAAACGCATCAGTCACTGTTGCGGCATTTAGTTTTCGGTAGTCCATGCATACCCGGATTTTGCCGTTCTTTTTCGGGACCACCACTATCGGACTCAGCCAGGTTGCCTGCTTGACCGGTCGGATAAATCCGACCCGGAGGAGCTTATCAATTTCCTCCTTCACCTTCGCCGCATAATTCGGATTCATCTGGTACCTGCGTTGAGCGATCGGTTTCGCGTCCGTACTTAGGTGAATTTGGTGCTGATAGAGCTGGGGGTCCAGCCCTCGCATGTCTTCGTACGACCACGCGAACACATCCTTGAAGTCTGTTAATAATGCTACCATTGCCTTCTTTTCTTCCTTCGGCAATTCCTTTGCAACATTTACCGGTCGGGGCTTGTCTGCTGTGCCGAGGTCCACCTCCTCGAGTTGAGATGCTTTTACCCTCTGGGATATCGTCATTTCCCTCTCTAGGGATTCCTGCGCTTGTCGCAGTTCCCGGATCGCCGCTTGGTCCGGTTCTTCCGGCGTTGTAATGTACGGTTCTACTGCCGCCGTGATATCCACCTCAAATAGTGGGACGATTCGTGGGTGTTCCTCAAGGTACCGCTCGACTTCCTCGTCCGGTAATCCCTCCAACATGTTAATGCTTTCCGCATACAATGGAGTTGCTTCCTTACTGGTGATCACCCGTGGTTGCGTCGTTACTCGTACCTTTGTTTTCCCTCGCCGGAATGTGATCATGTTCTTTTGCCAGTTCTGCTTGATATGCGCCGTTCGCAGCCATGGTCGTCCTAGCAGTAGGGGGTACGCGCCTTGTACATTCAGCTGCAGCACCACGGCCGATATCCGGAATACGTGGCCTCCGATTGTTACTTCCAAATCCCGGATAAGCCCGGTCGGTCGGACTGAGCTAGTATCCGCCATGCGTAACCAGAAGGGCATGGTTCCCATTCCCGGATGCCCAAGTCGTTGCATGTCTGTTGGCTGATGACATTTACCCCGGAGCCTCCGTCAATAATCGTTCCAGCAATTTCCTTTCCTTTCACGATTGCCGTGATCGCCGGGCTACTTGTATCGACCACCGTTGGTCCTTCCTCCAGGTTGGAGAAGAATGTCGGTGCTGGCGTCGGCTTCGGTTTGCTGACGGATGCCTGTAGGTCTGCCGTAAATCGTGGCACTAACTGTAGTAGTCGTGCTAACGGCAGCACGATTTGACAGTCCTGTAGCGCTTGCCACGTCGGGTTTTCTCCTGGCTGTATGATTTCTTCGTCTTTTGGCATATTTTGGTCTCTTACTTCTGCCGCATTCTGTTCATTGGCCTCCTTGATCCATTGTGTCGCTTGTTTTCTGATTGCCTCCTGGGCTTCCCACTCGGCGGTCTTTCCCTTTGACCGGGTTGTGACCTGTTGTACTTCTGTTACTTCGGCTGTAACCATGTTGACTTCCGGCTGCTTGTCATAGCTTTTGCTTGGGCATTGGTTACTATAGTGGCCTTCCTTACGGCAGTAATAACAGTACACCTTGTGACTGTTGCTCGTTTCTCCTTTGTCCCCGGTTTGGAGGGTGGGTATGCTCCGGCGGTCGTCTTTGGTTTTTCGGTTATCCGGTACCGATACCGGGTTGTCATTCCTTGCTGCCTTCCGACGTTCCTCTCTTCGGAAAAATCCACGCTTCTGATTCCGTCGGAAATTTCGGTTCCCTTGTCGCCTCTCTTCTCTGCGTCGGTCGTATTCCGGGGATTCGTCTCGGTCGTACCGGTCCCGGGGGTAGCTATCTTTGCGTCTCTCCTCTCGATCATAGTTGTCGCGTCTTTTATCAGCGTATCCTTGTCGCCTCTCTTCTCTGCGTCGGTCGTATTCCGGGGATTCGTCTCTGTCGTACCGGTCCCGGGGGTAGCTATCTCTGCGTCTCTCCTCTCGGTCATAGTTTTCGCGTCTTCTATCAGCGTATCTGTTACCGCGTTCGCGTTGGTAGCGGTCGTCTCTCCGGAATCGATCCTCGTCCGGGTTCTGATTGCGCGGTTCTATGTGTCGAACCGGTGCTGCCTGCCGATTTAACAGGTTATGTTCGCATCGGTCCGTTGTATGGGCTCGAGAGTTGCAGATCACACATTGTGTCCGCAGGGTGCAGTCTACTGTTGAGTGCCCCGAATTTAGGCATGTTGTACATTGTAAGGCCTGTCGGAACCTCAGGTCTTCCTCCTTTGGGAGTGCCCGGTGTAACATCCCCATCGACAAGAAGGGGCTAGTCTTGTCCATTTCTAAAACCCGATCAATAACTTGGTCCATTGTGCTGGTTTGGAAATCAAGGACTCCGCACATTTTTCGAAGTGGCTCTTTTAGTGCGGCCAGAAAGACTGCTTTGGCTTCGTCTTCGGGTGGTGCTCTTGTCAGTTGGCTGTGCAGGGTCTGGAACCGAATGATGAATTGTGGCACAGTCTCGTTCTCTTCCTGCCGGGTGGTGTAGAACTGCCCGACCAATTCCCTTTGCTCAAATTGTCTGTGAAAAAACCTGAGGAATCTGGCCTTCAAGGCATCGAATGTGGCAAAGCTGCCCGGTAAGTGCTTTGCGTGCCATTGGGCCGCCGGTCCTTCTAAGGTTATGCCGAATTCGGCGCATTTGGATCGTTCGGCTTCGGCCTCCGTAAGTCTTTGGGAGATATGGTTGGCTTCCCATGTTTGGAGGAATGCGTACACGTGTGCCTCCGCATCGGCCTCATCCCGGTACTTTGGGTATGGGTACGGCATCGTGTCGTCCAACTGACTCTCCTGTTTCCTCCGCTCTCTGTCCGTTGTTGGCGTTGGTGTGAGAACCTTTGGTTCCTCCGCGGGTGTTGCCGGTGTCCGGTCCGTTGGTTCCTCCGCGGGTGTTGTCGGTATCCGCTCCTTCGGTTCCTTCGCGGTTGTTGTCGGTATCCGGTCAGCCTTCCTCGGCGATTGCCGATCACCGAATTCCAGGGTTATTTCTTCCTCTGGCGCCGGTGTTACGGAGTCTTCTGACCCCTCGTCCTCCCGGTCGTTTGGTGTGTCGTGGCTGCTTTTATACCGGGACGCAACGCTTCCGTCGCTTTCCGACTCCGCCTCAAGTGTTGCGAATGCTTCCGAGTCCTCGTCGCCCGCGGCGAGCGTCTGCAGTATTGTTTCCGCCTCTTGCAGGCTTGTTATGCTACTGCCTTCGTCGGGGATTTGCAGAACCCGGAACTGCAGTGCTTCTTCTGCGACTCTCCGAAGAGTTTTGGAGAATGACCGATCCCGCCGGATCTCGTCGACCGCTTGTTGCAGGGCTTCCCGTCGTTGCTCGTGTTCGGTGTATCGTCTCCCTCGTTCGGTGATGTGGTCGTCGTTTGGTCTAGACATCCATCCCCCGGTTGTCCTCTGCACTTTGCATCCCATCGTGGTCGCCAAAATAGTGTTGTCTGTCTGGCCGGACTAGCCTCAACACAGGTGTCTATCCGACACTTCTCCAAAGGGGTGGTAAGGATTGGATGCTAGGTTACACGCGTAAGATGATTACAATTAAGCACAGACGGTAAACAATACGAGATACAGATAAACACGCAATAATTATTATTGTATTACTTCCGTCCCCTTTACAAATCATCGGATCCTTTTATAGGCATCCAGCAAGGTTACAATCGGTGCGCTTAGGCAACCGACATCTGAATCGGTCCGGATCCGGATCGGTACAACTGAATCGGATCCGTCCCTCCGAATAATAATTCTCCTATTATTTACTTCCTATTATCCGATCCGATTCCGCCTTCCTACTTGTCCTTGCTCTTCTGACCGGCCAACATTATCATAGTTAATGTGATGTACCTGATGTCTCGGTCTGTGTGGACAATGAATGACAATATGTCCTGGACCTCCACAATATAAGCATAGTCAATTTGCTCGACGATGTTGTTTCTCTTCATCTGATAAAGATCCTTGTCGTCGGGTCATATCAATCTCCATCGGTGTCGAGCTACGTGCTTGCGTGGAGTTGGGACGAGGCTATATTGTTGCCTTGGAGATTGTGCCATCACTGATGCATAAGTTGGCATAAATCTTGATGTTGTTTGTTGTTGTTGTCGCTCGGACCGACGCTCAAAAAGCCGATTATCACACCGTATTGCTCGGGTAATAGCTTCTGTAAGGGATTTTGGATCCTCAGGGAAGGTAAGAAGTAAATCTTTTACATCTCCACGGAGGCCCAAACGAAACTACTCCATTAGAGCTTGTTCGTCCCAAGGAATATCACTTGCAATAAGACGAAAATTGGCTACATACGTTGATGTTTGTTGATCCCCTTGTCGCAATGTGCGAATCTTGTTGATTGCCGTTCTTACACTATCTGTGTCTCCGAAGCAAGCCTTAAACTCTTTGATAAATTCTTCAAAGTTGTTTGGTAGGGGCGAATTTGCTTCTAGCAATGGAGCAAACCATGACAATGCCGTGCCAGTCAATAAAGTGCCCACTAACCCGACTCGAGATGAATCCGTCGGATAACACATGGGATGCATTTGAATTACCAACCACACTTGATTTATAAAACCCCGAAAATGTGCTCTCGACCCATTGAATTTAGCTGGGACGCTGATTTTGGGCTCTTGAAGAACTCCTTGACTGTCGACTTTCCGTTGTTGTAAAGCTACTATTGCTGACTCTAGTTGTTGAACCCTTCGTGTAAACTCGTCATGTACTTGTTACTTCTCTACTGAAACCTTCTATAGGTCTTCAACCAATCGTTGATTCTCCAGCTCTAGTGATGCAAACTTGCTTTTGAGATTCTCCATTTCTGCAACAAGGGCGAAGTATTCTTGTGGGTTGCCAGCAGCCATGGGTACTTACTAGTGTTTGTGGAAGAGGCTAGACGAGAAGAAGAAATTTGAATCAAACTATCAGAACCAAGAGAGAAGGTAAAGTGACAGAAGAAAGATATAAAGAGATCACAAGAGGAGGAATGACATGATAAGAGAAGAATGAATGTATTAAAGTAGAATAAGAATGGATACAAGATAGGCGATGAGAGCTTAAGACTGGTGTTGATTCGAATTGGTTTTGAGAAGAATTGTATGTCCATATTTATAGGTTCTTATAGGAAACCTAGTGATTTCTATAATGTTCTAGAATGTTCTAGACCTAGAATATTCTAAGATGTTCTAGGATATTCTAGAATGTTCTAGGATGTTCTAGAATGTTTTAGGATGTTCTTGAACATTTACAATATCAGTCTATTACAAGAAGTAGCTTTTATTATTTTATATAATCATATGTTATCTTAATGGTTAGGTTCTTGATTATGTATTACAAGGTCTTGGGTTCAAGCCCAAGTGAAGCCACATAATGTTCACGGATTCATGAAAAACTCCAACTCATATACATCAATTTACTTCAGCAACTCTGCCAACTCTGACTCATAGTCTGTCGGTCTTTCCAAGTCGACCGACTCGGATTCGGCTCTGTCGGCCAGCTGTCTCCTTACAGCTGTCGGTGGCAACTCACTTGGCCTTTAGTCGAGGTTGACTGGGGAGTCGGTTCCGACTTCTGTTGCTTCCAGTCTTCAATTGTCTTGTCTTCTAGAAAGACTACATCCCGACTTCTCACTACCTTCTTGTCGACTAAGTCCCACAACCTGTAACTGAACTCATCTTTCGAGTATCCCATGAATATGCATGCTTTCAACTTGCTGTCGAGCTTTGACCTCTGATCCTTTGGTACATGGATATACGCCAAACATCCAAACACCCTCAAGTGTTGGTAGGAGACATCCTTCCCTGTCCACACCCTCTGTGGGACATCACCCTTTAGAGGTACCGAGGGAGACCTGTTGATCAGATAAACAACTGTGTACATCGCCTCAGCCCAATAGGATTTCGGCAGTTTCGCATGAGAGAGCATGCTCCTCACTCTCTCCATGATCGTTCAATTCATCCTCTCTGCAGACCCGTTCAACTCTGGGGTCTTTGGCATTGGGTATTCGATTTGAATACCTTGGCACTTGTAGTATTCCTCGAACTGCCCTCTGTACTCGCCACCATTGTCAGTTCGGACAACCTTCAGTTTCCGACCCGACTCTCTTTCAGCTCTTGCCTGGAACTCCTTGAAAACCGACAGTACTTGATCCTTCATCTTTAGTACGAAGGCCCATGTCTTCCGACTATGGTTGTCAATGAATGTCACGAAGTACTGTCCACCTTGATGCGATGGAGCATCCACATAGCACACATCCATGTGCACAATTTCCAATGTAGCTTCTCTTCTTCTTGGTGGTCTTGTATGGAATGCCGCCCTGTTCTGCTTTCCGTCTAAGCAGTTGACACACTTCTCCAGGTGCAGTCCCTTGACTTCCAGTAGAAGTTTCTGGTCTGCTAATAGGTGCATTCCCGTCTTACTCATGTGGCCTAACCTCTTATGCCATATCTCCCCTGCCGAGTCGGCTGGCACGTTTACTTCCGATTTTCACAGTTGGGCATGCATCCTGTACAATGTGCCTTCTTTCTGTGCTCAGGCCACTATGAGATTTCCTCGGTAGAACTTCCACTTGCCATTCCCAAAGCTACCACTGTAGCCTTCGTCGTCAAGCCTTCCAGTCGATACCAGATTCAATATGATATCAGGGACGTGTCGAACATCTTTCAACGTTAGTCGACACCCTATCAACGTCGGTTATCTTGCACTCTCCACTATCACCCATCTTTACATAGCCATGATCCCTGGCTATGTAAGTCGAGAGATACTCTCTCGACGGAGTAATATGGAAGGATGCGCCGGAGTCGATCACCCACGTGCAATCTTCACTTGCAAGATTTACACTCGTCGGTTCACATAAGAACAGGAGTTCATCATTGCTCGTAGCAATGGCCGAAGTGTTCCTTTCATCTGGAATTTTCCGGAGTTCGACATTATTTCCAACACTCTTGTCTTTCTTCATGTGTCGGCAGTCCTTCTGGAACTATCCAGGTTTTCCGCAATAAAAGCACACAGGCTTACCTTTGGACTTCGATCTAGCGTGGGATTTGTCTGCAATAAAAGCACATATGCTTACCTCAGAACTCCTTTGTCTTTCCTCCTTGCCTTCTCGTTTAGGATGCTTGTCTTCACCGTCTGTAAAGACAAGTTCTCTTCTTGACAGGAGGTGCTGAGAGTAACCACCAGGTTCTCCCAGCTTTCCGGTAGTGTACACATAAGCAGGATGACCTGCATTACATCATCCAGGGGAAACTTGGTCTCAAAAAGTTGATTTACATACCCCATAAATGTGCTGATGTGTTCAATAATGCTCTCACCGTCCCTGTATTTCAGCCGTACGATTTTTCTCATTAGCGAGGTTCTGTTTAGTGCGTTTCTCCTCTCGTACAGACCCGACATCTTCTACCACATCTCCTGGGCATTCATGTCGTTCGCCACATGCTGAAGAACACTTACATCGACACATTGTTAGATTGTGGCTACCGCCTTCCTATTCGGAAGCTTCCAGTCCGACTCCAATACCCCCCTGGGTATTTCTACTCTGTAGACTAGCTCTTACAGGTCTTTAACTATGCGAAGGACTTCCATCTTTATCTTCCAGTCTGCATAGTTATTTGAGTTCAGAACTATCATACCTGGGAAACCGCTAGCACCTCCTTCCATGCTTGCACCTCAAGCTCTAATACCAGTTTGTTGAGAAATCGTTGCGGAATTAATCACAATAAACAAACTACGCACTGAAATACGATTCACAAAAATGGCAGAAAGACAAGATAAACAGATGTACACAAAGATTTACGTGGAAACCCTATAACGGGAAAAACCACGGGTGAACAGATTCTTCACTATAATATAGTGGATGGATAATACAAAGATGATTACAACACTCTGTCAAGTGTATCAGCCGCACAGGGCTCTTCGCGTCCACTGTTACACACACAGTTATGGCGCGGCTCTCCCTTCTCTCTCTCTCTCTCTCCCCTGCACACTAGAACTCCTCTTTCTACTCTATTCTTCACAACTCACTTACAACATGTTTGCCCTAGTTGCATATATACTTACGCAAATTTCCGGTTATTTACATACGTAGCCCTCATGGGGCGAACACTTATACTATTTACAAATATAGTCTCCCGAGTTGGCTATTTACACGATTCCTCATCAACTCGGCTCCTGTTTTCCGATGCTTCGATTGTCGGCTTTCCGAACTGTCAGATCATCCTCCCACTGGAGGGACATATTCCCAACAATACCTTGGTGGATTTTCGGTGTCCCTCGGTTTTAGCTTGTACACCCACTTGTTCCGTAGTGCCCTCTTTCCTTTCGGCAACTCCACCAATTCGTATGTGTGGTTCTCATGCAGGGAATCCATGTCATCCTGCATGGCACTCAACCACTTTCAGTTGTGGGTGTCTCCCCTTGCTTTTTCAAAGCTTTCCGGGCTCCCCCTCATTGGTTAGCAACACATTCTCTGCATCCAGAAATCTTCAGGCGGCTCTTCTCTCCTAGAGAGGATATCTCCATCCTTGGTCTCTAACTGCCGGTTCCTCTGTTTGTTCCTCATCCTCATTCGATTTGGGATCTTGCCTGATTCCGGTGTCTTCTTCTTCTTCTTCTTCGGTCGGTTCGGTTTCCTATCCGTATCCAGCCGGTTCGTCGAGTGTCATCCGGTTACTAGCTAACATCTGGTTGTCAACCGGGTATATCCTTTTGTCCTCAGGCCGGTTTTCAATGGATGATCCAGAGTTCATTACCTTCTTCTCCGACTCCCAGTCGGCAATGGTCCTATCTTCCATGAAGACTATGTCTCGACTCCGGAACACCTTTCTATCGACCAGATCCCACACCCAGTAACTGAACTCATTATTGTCGTATCCAAGGAATATGCATGGCCGAGACTTCGGATCCAACTTTGCTCTCTTGTCCTTCGCCACATGCATGTATGCAAGACACCCGAACACCTTCAGATGCCGGTAAGACACATCCTTACCGTTCCATACTTTCTGTGGTGAGTTTCCGTCCAAGGGTACTAAGGGTGATATGTTTATCACATAGGTTGCCGTCGTCAACGCCTCAGCCCAAAACGTCTTGGATAACTTGCCATGTGCAAGCATGCTCCGGACTTTCTCCATTATAGTCCGGTTCCTCCTTTCGGCTAGCCCATTTAGTTCCGGCATCTTCGGCACGGTGAATTCGAGCCGGATTCCCTTCGACCGGCAGTACTCCTCGAACTGCCCCCGGTATTCTCCTCCGTTGTCCGCTCGAACCGCCTTCAGCTTCCGGCCGGTTTCTCTTTCCACTCTCGCGTGGAGTTCCTTGAAGACGGTTAGTGTCAGGAATAGTACTAAACACAGACAGGATTAGTACTAAACAGAGAGAGAATAAGTACTAGAGAAGGGAAGTACTATTAGTACTAAGAGGACGGGACTGCGTAAGACTCCCGAGAGAGGAAGAGAGAAGAGGAGAGAGAGAGATAGCGAGGATGAGAGAGAGCGAGAGAGATGATGATAATAGATTATATATTATAAGAAGAGTAAGTACAAAAGGGCTATGAGGCTAAAGACTGGCGTTGAACCAATTTGGTTCAACGTAATGCCTAGTGCCCTCTTTTATAGTGTTCTCGGGAGTAATCTTGAAGCTTCTAGAATGTTCCAGAGAAATCTAGAATATACATTAATTTCCTATAATAAAATGTAAATGAAAATAATATTCTACGTATTACAATAGATGATATAATGGTCAAGAGCTCGACCCATATAACCTAAGGTCATGGGTTCAAGTCTTGCTATATCATGACGCTATCCCCCCTTTAAAACGACGAGTGTCGCGAGTCGTTTTGGATGGACCACGGGGGTCTTGGACTAAGGAGTAGAGGAGAAGGAATCGGACATGGAATGGAAGCTTTGCTCAAGAAGAAGAAGAATGAACAAGAGATTAGATTGAACAAGAGGAAGATGGAGACAAGATGAACAACCAGATGTATTAAAACGAGATGAACGATTACAAAATGGTGGCCGCATAGGCCGCACCAAACGACTACTCGAAACCCTAACCCTAACCCTAACACTCGACCTATGTGGTATACCTCGCACACTCAAAATAGGCAACCCCCACAATGGTGCCTTCCCTCTCCTTTTATAGCACGAGGGAAGACCGTCTACAAAAACGAGACTAAAATATCCCCTTTCATTCAAAGGGGATATTTGCCTTGATTTGGTGAGGGTGAGATTGATGGCCCCTTTACTCCCACCTCCTCACAAACAACTAGGTACCGATGTACCGCATAGTACCTCTCTCTCTCTCTCGCACGTGGATGTGCGCACAAGACCACATCGCCTTTATACCTTAGGGATCTTATGGGGCCTTTCTAGCACCATACCGTTTTCCCTATTATTATTACAAATACATTATGTACGTGTGCAACGTTGCACATCGCTCTTTGGCTCTCGTTGCTAAGGTTTCCGCTCATGGACGAAAATCTTCACGACATCCGCCCCCACCTAACCGCACATCCACCGGTATGTGCCAAAACATAGGGGAGAGAACACGAGATTTTCGGCCACGACGACCGGCCGAGTCCTTAGCGTCCTCGTGGTCCCGCCCGGTTTTGTCCTCCACTTCGAGCAAGACCACCCCGTCCACACGAACCACCGCCGCCTTCCGGTCCACCATCCTCGCCGAATGGTCTCGAACCGTCGGCGCCATCCGATCCGCCACACTCGACGATGTTCGCCGAGTCGTTGCCTCTACCCGATCCGCCACGTCCACCGTGGGTCCTTGAACCACCGACTACATCCGACCCGCCGTAGCCGATGCCCGTGCTTTCCTCCCCGTTCGGTCCTCTCGAACGCCATCGCTGACCCGGTTGCTCTTCCTTTGTCCGCCTCGTATATCCTTCGGATGCGCTCCCGGTCGCATGCCGGATTCCGCCCTTTGCGTGCCGCACACCTCGGCGTGCCGATTCTCTCTGCTCCACGCTTGCCTTCCGTAGGCTTTCCCCGTTGTTCGCCGTGCTCTCTCACGGTAGAGCGTACTGTCATCCCGACATCCGTGTCAGTGTCCCTCGAGGCTCTCGTTACCACTTCGCCTTGACTTGCGCCCTCTTGGCCCGCTTGGCCTTGCATGCCCTCCGAGAAGCCGCGCTTCCTCTTCCCGGCGCGTAGCCCGTTGCTCTCCGCGCACCTTCTTCGGTTCTCAAGACACGACTCTCCGCTCATGTCGATCGCGCTCGGCCCATGTCGTCGGTCTTGGTGTTTCGCCGCGCCGTCCTTCGTCCCGCACTTGCCTCTCGAAGGCTTGACCCGACCGTCATCGTCGGTCAATCGTTGTCGCCCATCCGCCGTATGCGTGCTTGTGTCTTGGCCCTCCACCAGCCGTATTGCATGCGTCTCATGTCGCGCTTCATCCACCGTAGACCCGACCTCTGCGTCGGCCACTTCTTCCTTTGTCACCGTAGCCCGTTCCGACCCGGGCTCGCCATCTTGGACCCGCTCGTCCATCATCTCATACTGGATACCCGCTCCGATAACTTTGTCCGCTTCGGCCTCCGACTCCTCACCGCCACCCGCCGTCTCTCCGGTCTCACGTTGATCCACAACCGCCGAAGTCTCTAGAATGGGTGTGGAAGGTCCCTCTCGCTCTCAGTCTTCTAGTAAGCCACGATCATCGTGCCCACTAGGCCTTCTCAATACGCTCACCGGCTCTCGTCGCGTGTTGTGACCCGTCCTCCCCGATCTCCAATCATGCCGACTTAGCCTTCGCCCGGATCGGTCTCGGACGATCGAGTTCCGGTTTGGTCGGCTCCCTTCCGTAATCATAACTGGCCGGTACATGTCTGCCCGTGCAAATCCGGCCTTGCCGGTTCTTCTTCGGTTTGGGCCCAGTTGACCGGACCCCGCTTCACCCTTCTTCTGCTCCGCCTCCCGGTCAGGTCGGATTACCGACCAGCTCATCTTTCGGTTGGGTCTGTTCTCGACTCGCTCCCCGATGCCGCTCCGGACCTCTCCTTCGGCCTTTTCGCACGTGCCCACTCCGGGCCTCTCATCCTCACGGCCACCGCCCATCTCTCCAGTCTTATGTCCGCGCTTGGGCGCAACCGCCGAAGTCTCCGGCCCCGGTGTCGAGGGATCTCGCCTCCGTCCGCTACAAACCTCCTCTTCGTCGTCTCGGTTGCTCGCCTTGCCGCCGCCACCGTCCGTCTCTCTAGGTCTCACACCGGCTCTCGGGCCGGTTGTCAGAGTCTCTAGGACCGGTGTGTGGAAGGTCGCGGCACCGCCGCTCGTCTCCTCTTCTTCCTCGATTTCGAAAGCCTCGAGTATGCTCGCGAAATCCTCGTAGAACGTTTCGGGCAACCGCGTCCTAAAACTTTCGCCCACTCTCAAAGTGGCGTCCATTGCTCCGTAGATATCGGCCTCATCCATGGCCATCCTCTTTCCACAAGTCGAGAGGGTCGCTCGCTCCGCACCCTCTCCCACATCGTCGCCGTGGTCGCCCGCCTTGCCGCTGCCACCGTTCGTTACCCTAGGTCTCACGCGGGCACTCGGGCCGGGCGCCGGGGTCTCTTGAACCGGTGCGTGTAAGGTAGCAACGCCTCCGCTCGTCAATGCTATGCCCGTAGCCGCCTCCATTCGGACATCGTCGTCCGTGGCTACCCCGCCTTCGTATATGCAAGCATTAATTATGCTTGCCACCTCCTCTTCCACGGTCTCCTCACCGTTGTCTCGGTTGACCGTCCGTCACTCTAGGTCTCACACCGGCTCTCGGGCCGGTTGCCGGAGTCTCTAGGCCCGGTGTGCGTAAGGTCGCAGCACCGCCGCTTGTCTCCTCCTCCCTCGATGTTTCGAGCCGCCATGTCCCGAATCCGTAGTTACCGGCCTCCATGGTCGTCCATTCGCCGCAAGACGAGAGAGTCGCTCTTTCTGCACCCTCTCCCACATCGTCACCGTCGTGGTCGCCCGCCTTGCCGCCGCCACCGCCCGTCACTCTAGGTCTCACACCGGCTCTCAGGCCGGTTGCCGGAGTCTCTAGGCCCGGTGTGCATAAGGTCGCGGCACCACCGCCTGTCTTCTCCCCGCTCGATGTTTCGGGCCTCCATGCCCGAACTCCCTCATGTCCGCTCGAATCGGCGATCGCCGCCTCACCGTCCCCAACCTCGTCCTCGGTCTATCTTTCTCCGCATGTCGAGAGGGTGGCTTGCTCCGCACCCTCTCCCGTGGTACCGATGTACCGTTCTCTTCCGGCCTCCTCATCCTCCGATCCGCTCGGCCCCGAATCCGCAATAAGCCTTTCTTCGGCTTCGATTTGTGCCTCTGCGATCTCGTACGCTTCCCGCACCAAGGCTTCGATGTCGAGCTCCTCCAAACCGATTGGCGTTGAGCTCCCTTCCGGCGGTAGCGCATCGTCGGTCGCCGCTCTCTCTTCTCCGCCGCTCGCGGGCCGCGTTGTGGCCGACCGCCTCTCATCGCATTGTATGCACGCCCATTCCACCTCGTTCCAATCTTCGGTGAGGCCGTACGCCCCTTCTTTGTCTTCGAGGTAGGGAAAAATGGCCATTCTCCCCCTTTCGTTGACCGACTTCAAGAATAGTGGGACCTTGTCCGCCCCCACCGATTCTTGATCCCGGACCGAAAGTTGGGAAAACCGGAGATCGAACTCCCAGAATGCCTTCATTGCGCTTCGAGGAGCCTTTGCCGACGTCACCCATAGATCGAACTCGCGTCGATCGTACTTGTACGCCTCTTCCCGTCTTTCTCTCCTTCTTGCGAAATCCCTTGCCATTCTCGTAATTACTTCCGTGATGTCTCCAACTTCCATCTCCTTCCTCCCTTGCCACCTCTTCACATCGGGTTCACCAAATATGTCGCGTTGCTACGCGCATGCTTGGAGAAGGGCGGGACCACGGGGGTCTTGGACTAAGGAGTAGAGGAGAAGGAATCGGACATGGAATGGAAGCTTTGCTCAAGAAGAAGAAGAATGAACAAGATATTAGATCGAACAAGAGGAAGATGGAGACAAGATGAACAACCAAATGTATTAAAACAAGATGAACGATTACAAAATGGTGGCCGCATAGGCCGCACCAAACGACTACTCAAAACCCTAACCCTAACCCTAACACTCGACCTATGTGGTATACCTCGCACACTCAAAATAGGCAACCCCCACAATGGTGCCTTCCCTCTCCTTTTATAGCACAAGGAGAGAAGACCGTCTACAAAAACGAGACTAAAATATCCCCTTTCATTCAAACGGGATATTTGCCTTGATTTGGTGAGGGTGAGATTGATGGCCCCTTTACTCCCACCTGCTCACAAACAACTAGGTACCGATGTACCGCATAGTACCTCTCTCTCTCTCGCGCGTGTATGTGCGCACAAGACCACATCGCCTTTATACCTTAGGGATCTTATGGGGCCTTTCTAGCACCATACCCTTTTCCCCTATTATTATTACAAATACATTATGTACGTGTGCAACGTTGCACATCGCTCTTTGGCTCTCGTTGCTCGGGTTTCCGCTCGTGGACGAAAATCTTCACGACACCGATAATACGGAAAGGACCTAATCGCCGATAATCCAACTTCTCACATAGGTGAGTAGTCTTGATGTGTCGTCATAGCAGCCACACCCGATCTCCAATGTTAAAACTAGATGGAAGTCAATGACGATCCGCGTAGACCTTGTGTGTTTGTTGAGCTTCCTGGAGATGAGTAGATAAATCCGTTTGTATCTTGCGTAACTGCTCCAAACGATCCTCCGCGCAAGGATTTGTGAACACCTCTGGGGTTTCAAGTACACTCCACCGAGGGTGACATCCCGTATAAGCATAAAATGGCGTTGTCGCGTTGCTACGCGCGTGCGTGGAGAACAAGGCGGGACCACGGGGGACTCGGACCGAGAAATGGCTGAATGAGGGGAGGGGAATTGCAACTAACTACAGAACGTGAGATGGAGACAGAACGAATGCTTATGTATATATAAATCAAGGTGTTATTACCGGCAAGCCGGCGAGTGATAGGCTCCGACGCCTGCACACACACACACACACACACAACACGAGATGGAGACTGCCGGTAGCACTCAGGCGTCCCGCGGAGCAGGGTCAGCCTCTCAAATCCTGCACAGAACGATTAAAGGGGGACGATAGAGGAGAGGAGAAGGGCTCGTTTCCAGTCCAGCAACACTTCTTCCTCCACTAAAACGTGATATCTTTTAGAATACCTCTCCCTCTCTTTTATAGCCCAAGGAGGGAGGCCGTTACCACCCGTTACATCATGTTTATTCCCTGTCCTTTCGGACAGGGATACGCCTTGATTCTCTGCTAATGAATGTGCGCTACCTAGGATTTCACCTCACCCGACTTGTACCTATCTGCGTACTGTACAACAAAACTTGTGCGCACGTATAAGGGTTGGTTTATGCACGTTATACCCGGTTTCCGCCTAGGGACGGTTTTCTCCACGACAGTGTAACTTTAGTCGATGCGTGGATAGAGTTATTATAGGCAAATTCGGCGAAGTGGAGAATATCTGCCCAGTTATCCTGATGATAGCTGAGAAAGCACCGTAGATACTGCTCCAGTGTTTGATTTGTTCGTTCGGCTTGGCCGTCGGGTTGTGGGTGGCAGCCGGAGGAGAGGTTACAAGTGACCTTGAGCATTTTGAAAAGGTGCTTCTAGAATTTTGACATGAACTGGGGTCCACGGTCATCGACATACTTCACGCATGACAATTTCGGTGATGTCTTCACTGGAGATTTCCTTAGTACATGGTAAGAAATGAGCCATCTTCGTATATCGATCTAGCACTGTTAGAATCACATTAAACCCCTTAGAGACTGGAAGATTTGTGATGAAGTCTAGAGCAATGGATTGCCATGGCTTGCATGGAATTGGTAATGGTTCTAATAAACCATATGGATGATGCCTTGGCATTTTCGCTCTGCAACATGTATCACAAGTCCGAACAAAATCTTCGACAAATTGTCGCATATGGGGCCACCAGAATGATCGTTGTACTAAATCTAATGTTTTAGTACTACCCAAATGCCCAACTGTATATGTTTCATGACAGTTTGTTACTACTCGAAGGCGGCAAGAACCATTAGGAACATACAAAAGTTCTTTAAAGAAGAGTAATCCATCATGGTATTTGAATTGCCGATAGTCCGTACCTAGTGGTTGCGACTGTGGACACGACGCTCGAGAGGTATCAATTTGTGCTAGTATAGCTTGGGCGAAAGCATCTGTCTTCAAATCCGCACGTATGATATTAATCCGGTCCCAAGATTACTTGCTTTTGGTTATCGAAAGCTGGCTCACCGGGATGCAGTGTTAGATACGAATGCCATGATAATGCATCTGCCTTCCCTTGGTGCTTCCCCGGATGATATGTAATTTTGAAGTCGAAATGCATGAGGAAGTGGGCCCACCGAGCTCGATGTCGATTTAACACACGAGCATCTTGAAAATAGGCAAGGTTTTTATGGTCACTGAATACGGTGACTTGATGAGAGGATCCCTCTAAAAAATGCCTCCATTGCATAAACGAGTCCACTATTGCCAATAGCTCCTTATCATGAATTTCGTAGTTGATTTCGGTGGCGTCAAACTTGCGTGAGTGAAAAGCCATAGGATGTAGCTTCTCATCATTACCCCGTTGTGATAGAATGCTCCCCAATGCGAAATCCGATGTGTCAGCTTTGATAATGAATGGTTTTTCCGGATCGACATGAGCTAGAATTGGAGCCGATGTAGATGCCTTTTTAAGACTCTTGAAAGCCATATCTGCTTCTTCAAACCAAACGAACGATTGTCCCTTCCTGGTAAGCTGCGTGAGAGGCAGAACGAGCTTTGAGTAATCTTGTATAAACTTCCAGTAAAAATTGGCAAAGCATTGCACATCCCATACCGAGCGCAGAGTCTGCTATTCTACCACCGTCTTGACCTTAGCTGGGTCCATGGAGATGCCTTCTAATGAAATGACGTAGCCGAGAAATTCCACCTGGTTGCACCCGAAACTACATTTTTCTAACTTTGCGTAAAGACCATGTTCTCGAAATCGTTTTAGTACTAACAGTACATGAGAATCATGCTCTTCTTCGGTCTTTGAATAAACCAGTAGATCATCCAAGTAGATGATCAGACACACATCCAAGAGATCTCGGAATATATCATTTGCCATGTGTTGGAAGACTACTAGCGCATTAGTGAGGCTGAACAGCATGACCGTATACTCAAAGTGCCCATATCTAGTGCGGAACGCGGTCTTCCATTCATCTCCTGGTCGGATCCGTACGAGGTTATAGCCCCCCCCGTAAGTCGATCTTTGTGAAGAACCTGACACCATTGAGCCGTTCTAAAAGACTTGAGATAAGGGGAAGTGCATACCTATTGCAGATTGTAACTTTATTCAAGCCACGGTAATCTACCACCAAACGAAGTGAGCCATCCTTTTTCTTGACGAAGAAAATGGGTGCGCCGGCTGGAGATTTCGAATGTCGAATGAATCCATTCTCCAAATTCTCCTCTATATAGGCTCGAAGGACTTCTAGCTCGGTTGGTGACAAATTGTAGATCGGTCGCCATGGTGGCTCTTTCCCCGGTTGTAAATCGATGGGGCAATCATATGGTCAATGGTGAGGAAGCGTATTGGCTCGTACATTATCGAATACATCGGCATAATGATGATACTTCTTTGGAAGCTGAATGGTGGACTCCTCTTTAATAGTGTCGAACGGTTTTAGTGATATTGCGAAGAGAAACATTTCTTCCTTGCCTCCTTCTTCCCGCAATTGATGTAGTGAAATGGTGGCAATCTTCTGAGTAGATCCTCGGGTTTGTCGACACCAGATTTATCTTGTTCTCCAATCTATGTCTGGGTTATGTAACTCAAACCATGGTAATCCCAAAACGATGGGATGTTCTAGGATACTAATAATGTTAAATGATACTACACATGCTAAGTTATCTAGGACAATATTAACGGGTTCTGACTCTTCTATGATATTTTCGGAAGCAATGGGAAGACCATCAATGACGACTACAGAGGCTGGACACGAGAGTTTTCTAAGGGATATCTGATGAGCTTGGGCAAAATTCCTATCCATAAAGCAAGAATTAGCTCCGGAGTCTAGAAGTGCTAAGACGTGTACTGGAGGGGTACTTTTAGTACTAACTGTTACTTGGGCTACAAACACATTGCTAACTTGTTTAGAGGGAATGGAACCACTAATGGGTTGCACAGATCTAGGGTTGTCCAACCAAACGGCTCCTATTTTGGCTAGACTTAGTCGTTTAACTCTTCTTCTAACTGACTAAGGACATCAAATTTGTTCGCTAGATCTAGGCTATTAGTACTATTAGTACTATCATATATCCCTACTGTAATAGGCTCAGGTTTAGTACAATTAGAACTAGCAATTATTTGGTTTACCTGTCTTCTTGGCCTATGGGGACAATTTATTGCATTGTGTCCTGGTCCACCGCAGTAGAGACATAGTCGATTTGTTCGGCATCGCTGCTTTTCTTCTTCGGATAATGGCCCTCGACGACGTGTAGTGTCAATCTCCATCGGAGTCGGAGTATTCACTAAAGGCGCATTATAGGAATCCCTCGGTAAAGGTTTTGCTACCATTGAGGCGTAGGTGGGCTCTGAGCTTGCCCTCGGCATCTATAATTGTCGTTCCGAACGTCGCTCAAAGAGGCGGTTGTCACATCTCACCACGCGACTGATTGCTTCTGTTAAGGACTTTGGCTCTTCAGGGAAGGTCAAGAGTAAATCCTTAACATCATTTCGTAAACCATAACGAAATTGCTCCATCAACGCTTGATCATCCCAAGGGATGTCAGCGGTGAGTAGGCGAAATCTGCATCGTATGCGGAGGCTAGACGGTCTCCTTGGCGTAATCGCCGGATTTTGTTGATTGCGGTCCTTACGCTGTTAGAATCTCCAAAGCATGCTTTAAACTCACCTATAAACTCTTCAAAGTTGTGAGTAATGGAGACTCCTTTTCCAATAGTGGAGTGAACCATGCCAACGCTGAGCCACTTAACAGTGTCCCTACTAAACCCACTCCTGATGCATCGGTAGGATATCGGGAATGATGCATTTGAATAACTAATCGTACCTGATTAAGGAACCCTCTAAACTGCAATTGTGTTCCATCGAACTTCGTGGGAATGCCAATCTTGGGTTCCATATGAATCCCTTGTGTTCCGGGGCCTTGTTGTTGCATCGCTACGATGGTTACTTCGAGTTGTTGCACGCGTAATGCAAGTTCCCCATGTTGTTGTTGTGTTTGCTTCTTTTCTAAGGAGATTTGTTGAAGATCCCCCAGCAACTGTTGATTTTCTTGTTCCAAAGCAAGGAACTTCTCTTTCAAGCATTGAAACTCTGAGAAAACAGATTGGTATTGTTGGGCGCTAACAGTGGCCATGGGATGAAAAGAAAAGAGGAGTAAGAGATTAGTATGAAGGGAGAGAGACAGAAGCAAATTGGTTCAAACTGTCAGGAATAGTACTAAACAGAGAGAGGATTAGTACTAAGCAAAGAGAGAATTAGTACTAGAGAAGGGAAGTACTATTAGTACTAAGAGGACGAGACTGCGTAAGACTCCCGAGAGAGGAAGAGAGAAGAGGAGAGAGAGAGATAGCGAGGATGAGAGAGAGAGAGAGAGAGAGATGATGATAACAAATTATATATTATAAGAAGAGTAAGTACAAAAGGGCTATGAGGCTAAAGACTGGCATTAAACCAATTTGGTTCAACATAATGTCTAGTGCCCTCTTTTATAGTGTTCTCAGGAGTAATCCTGAAGCTTCTAGAATGTTCCAGAGAAATCTGGAATATACATTAATTTCCTATAATAAAATGTAAATGAAAATAATATCCTACGTATTACAATAGATGATATAATGTTCAAGAGCTCGACCCATATAACCTAAGGTCATGGGTTCGAGTCTTGCCATATCATGACAGTTAGCACCTGATCATTCGTCTTCAACGATGAGACCCACAACTTTCGGTTGTGGTCATCTATTAACGTCACAAAGTACTGCGATCCATCATGTGACTCTGTGTTGAGTTGACACACATCGGTATGCACCAGCTCCTGTGGTGCATTCCGTCTCATTGGTGGTCTTGACCGGAAGGAGGTATGGTTTTACTTGCCGGCCAAGAACTCGGTGCACTTCTCAAGTTGCACGTCCTTCACCAGAATGAGGTTGTCTTCGGCAAGCCTCTTCATCTCCTTCTCACTCATGTGACACAGTCTTTTGTGCCACAGCTCACCGGCAGTATTGCATGCTACGTTCACTTCTCCCCGGCATATCCGGGCATTCATCAAGTACAATGTGTTGACCTTCCGGGCTCGAGCCACTATTAAGCTCCCTTTGCAGAACTTCATGATATCGTTCCAGATGCTACCTGTGTAGACTTTATCATCTAGCTGACGAGCTGATATTAGGTTCAGTCAAACCTCCGGAACGTGTCAGACATCCTTCAACAACAACTTGCATCCGGTTGATATTGTCGACAACACATCTCCTATGCCAATAATTCGACATGTCCCTTCATTCCCCATCCGGACACAACCGTGCTCACTGGCTGTGTAGGATGAGAAGCATTTCCGGTCCGGGGTAAGGTAGAACGACGCTCTGGAATCGACAACCCAGGTTGTCTCGTCGATGGCAAGGTTCAACTGACTCTCCTCGGTGATAAGCATTAGTTTTTCTTCACTTGTCGCGATCACCGTCATTCCGTTTTGGTCCGGGCCTCACTAATTCGAACCGTTTGGGTCGGGTGACTTCTTTGAATCGGTACTGTCGGTTCCCTTGTCCTTCCGGAAATGCCAACAGTTCTTCTGGAAGTGCCCCGGCTTGCCGCAATAGAAGCAAGTGGGCCTCCCCCTTGACTTTGACCGTGTCCCCGACTTTTCCCGGTTCTAGGGACTTCGATTCCTTTGTCTTCCGCATTCCGATTCGGTAAGGAGGGCTTTGGCATCGGAGATTACCTCCTTGTCTTTCCGACGCGCCTCCTCTTCTAGCAAGCTCGACTTGACCCTTGCTAGGGATAGTTGTTTTCCTTCCGACCCGGCGTTACCCAACGTTACAACTAACGGCTCCCAGCTATCTTGGAGGGAACCGAGTAGGACCAAAGCAAGTACCTCATCGGCAAGAGGTACTTCCAACAAGGTTGCTTGGTGTATCAGCCCCTTGAAGGCATTCATGTGCTCCACCATACTGGAGCCGTCTTGGTACCAGAGCTTAACTAGCTTCCGAAATACCGAAACCCGATTAACGGCATTCTTGTTCTGGAACATGATGCCGATCTTCTCCTAGAGTTCATGAGCCTTGCTCTCTTCATTGAAGTTTTTGTACAGGCTCATGTCGATGAAGCACCAGATGTATGCCGTCGTCTTCATGTGCATCACCTCCCACACCGTGTCATCAATCTATCCGGTCTCTTGTCCCAAACTGAACCGGCCACCAAAGATCTTTAACCACCAGCATGTCCCTCATCTTCGACTTCCACACTGAGTAATTGGACCCGGTGAGCTTGAACATGCCATCGTAAGATTCTTCCATTTCCTGTGTTGTTTGTGTTGAGAAATCGTTGCGGAATATAAATCACAATGAACGAACTATGCGCTGAAATACGAATCATAGCAATATACCAAAAAGTCAAGATAAACAGATGTACACAGAGATTTACGTGGAAACCCTAAAACGGGGAAAAACACGGGTGAATAGAATCTTCACTATAAAAAGTGGATATACAACACCGAGAGGAATACAACACTCTATCGAGTGTATCAGCCGCACAGGGCTCTTCGCGTCTGCTGTTACACACACAGCTATGGCGTGACTCTCCCTTCTCTTTCTCTCTCCTGCACACTACAACTCCTATTTCTACTCTGTTTGTCACACCTCTAAAGTTTTCCCTAGTTACATATATACGTACGCAACTTTGAGACTATTTACAAATATAATCTCCCGAGTTGGCTATATACACGAGTCCCGCATCAACTCGGCTCATGTCTCTCCCCATCCGGAGAGACCTATTTCCTAACATCATCATTATTATTACCATAATAATAATTGTCGAGTTCTCAAACAGTCGCCTCACTGTTTTCGACTCTTCGACTGTCGGCTTTCCGAACAGTCGCTCTAATACCAATTTGAAGAGAAATGCGCGGAATATCGCTTGGCCACAACCGAGTAGTGAAACACTTCTATAAGAATCAAACACAGAAATGGGAAATGGAGAGTACACAAGGAAAAAAAATGATACATGATGTTTATGTGGAAAAACCCTAATAGGGAAAAAACCACGGGAGCCCATAGACTCCGAACTATCACTATGAAGAGAAAGGGATACAATCAGAGACTCAAAGGCAATGACCTTGAGCTCTGTTTCTTCGCACAGTGGCAGTTACGACAAAGTATCGCTCTGTATCTCTCTCTCTCTCTCTCTCTCTCTCTCTCTCTCTCTCTCTCTCTCTGTACAACGGTTACAACAATATGACCACAACACAAAAAAACTCTCTCTCACACTGTAAAGTCATTCCCTAAGTCATATTTATAGTTATATGAACTTAGGGCTATTTACAAATATAGCCTCAATGGGCTTATTCAAGACATATTTACAAATCTGTTTTCTCTTCCGGTTCTCACCGGCTCCTCTTTATTCATCACCGGATCCCATCCGAAGAGATCGATTTTCCCAACAGGAGCCAAGGATATCTCCTCTATATGTGCTTAGTCCTCGAGTGGTAGGCATCATTTTTTGCAAGGTGGTTGGAGCTCCGGTTATCGCAATGGAGTCGGAATTCCTCTTGTTGAATTCCCAACTCTCCGATAAATTCCTTCATCCAAATTACTTCCTTACTGGCTTCTGTTGCGGCCATGTACTCGACTTCCATGGTCGACAACGCCACAACCTTCTACAACCTTGATTGCCACGAGACATCTCCCCTTGCATAAGTCATCACGTATCTGGACATGGATCACTTAGTATCCACATCAACCAACATGTCCGAGTCCGTGCAACCTTCCAATGTGGGATTACCTGAGCCAAATCGAAGACACACATTCGAGGTGCCTCTCAAGTACCGAAGTATCCACTTCACAGTAGCCCAATGCTCTCTTCTCGGATTGCTCATATATCGGCTAACCACTCCAACCGCTGAGGCATAAGGTACTTTTGACATCTCGGCCTTCTTGGTTTTCGATTTTGGACATTGATCTTTGCTCAGCTTGTAGTTCGTCACCAATGTCAAGCCGACCAGTTTCCCGCTTTCCATGTTGAATCTCTAGAGCACTTTTCTCACATATTGCTCATGTGACAAACTTAATAATTTCTTTGTTCACACTCGAACAATGTGCATCCCCAGGATTTGCTTTGTCAAATCCATATCCTTCATCGAGAACGACCTACTCAAGGCCTTCTTCAAGCTTCCGATTTTCCTCAGGTCTCGTCCGACAATCATCATGTCGTCCACATATAGTAGGAGTATGAGGAAATCTCCTCTATCGAACTTCTTCACAGACACATAGTGATCGGCCTGCGTTTGTGCTACCCATTGTCGGTCATGAAGGATTCGAATTTTCGGTACCATTGCCGAGGTGCCTGCTTCAACTCATACATGCTCTTTCTCAATCCGCATACCAGGTTCTCTTTACCTTTCTCCATGAATCCTTCCGACTGGAGCATGTATATCTCTTTCTCCAAATCTCCATGGAGGAAGGCAGTCTTGACATCCATTTGCTCGACTTCGGGATCCATGTTGGCCGCGATGCTCAACACTATTCGAGTTGACATCATCTTTACGACCAGGGAAACTATGGCTTTAGTTTGTATACCCACTTATTCTATAGTACCTTCTTCCCTTTCACTAACTCGGTCAATTCGTATGTGTGATTCTCATGCAAGGAATCCATCTCCTCTTGCATGGCACTAAACCACTTTTGGCTATGGCTATCTTGTTTAGCTTCTTCAAAGCTTTCCAGCTCCCCCTCATTGGTTAGCAGTACACGCTCTTCATCCGGAAATCTAGGGGGGGGGGGGGGGGGGGCTTCTTTCTCTTAGGGAATATCTTCGGCCTCCATTCCGCACGGTGAGTTCTTCTTCGATTTCTTCGGTCGAGTCAAATTTGGTTCCTCGTTCAACCGGTTCCCCTTGTTCTTCAGTTGGTTCTCGATTTTGCCGAGTATTAAATCGGCCAATTGGTTTGGATTCGATTTCGATCGAATCGACTTCTACTCGATTCGGCCGAGAGTCGACAAAGAGTAGCTAATTAGCTAAGTGGTAGCTAATTAGCTAGTACCATACCTATGCGAAGTAGCTAATTAGATCTGTGGTAGCTAATTAGCTACTGTCATAGTCTAGAAGAATAGTTAGTTAGCTAAGATGTAGCTGAGTAGCTAATTAGCGACCATGTTGTTGTAGAATCGTGTTGATTAAGGAGGGTGCATGAGGTTTCTGGTGCTGATGACGTTGCAACCGATGAGGAGATAGCTGCGAACGTGGCTGAAAGTAAGAGTCTTGTTATCACATCTCCTTCATATCAGCTCCACCCTATTCTTTTGGAAGATTGTATTGAATTAGGCAACAATGTGAAAACCCATGAAATATAGGAAACAACATATATATCATGTTGGGAATATGTCCCTCTAGTGAAAGGAAGAGCCGACTGTTTGGAAAGCCGACAGTCGAAGAGTCTAAAACAGTGAGTCGACTCTTTGAGAACTCAACTATTATTATTATGGTAATAATAATGATGATGTTAGGAAACAGTTCTCTCCAGATGGGGAGAGAGAGGAGCCAAGTTGATGAGGGACTCGTGTACATAGCCAACTCGGCAGACTATTGTTGGGAGACAGGTCCCTCCGGATGGGAAGGGAGAAGAACAGTGCTGATGAACAAACTCAGCCGAGGCCGAAACCGGATGAGGAGTTACTGGCTACGGAGAGCCGGATGATGCAGACCCGGTGAGAACCGGATGAGGAGTACCCGGCTACAAAGAGCCGGATGTTGCAGACCCGATGAGAACCGGATGAGGAGTACCCGGCTACGGAGAGCCGGATGGTGCAGACCCGGTGAGAACTGGATGAGGAGTGCTCGGCTACGGCGAGCCGGATGGTGCAGACCCGGTGAGGAGTGTTCACCGGATGAAGAGACATATTCGTAAATATGTTTCTGAGAGTCCATCATGGTTATGTTTGTAAATAGCTGAAAAGTCATATTAGTATAAATATGACTTAGGGCAAACTTTTAGTAGTTTTTGTTGTCATTCTTACAGTTGGTGCAAGGAGCGAGAGAGCGCGTAACTATGTACAGAGAGAGAAAGAGAGAAAGAGGTCGTTGCCTCTGTTGTAACCGCCGCCTGTGGCGAGGATCGTGAGCACGAGGTCGTTGCCTCCGTGAACTCACTGTTGTACATTCTAACATAGTGATAGTTTGCAGCCTGTGGGCTACCGTGGTTTTTCCCTTAGTTTGGGTTTTCCACGTAAACATCCTGCATACTCGTCTCTTCTTCGTGTCATTCATTATTTCCCGTTTTGTGTGTATGATTCTAAGCTCGGTTGTGGCCGAGCGTTCCGTATAGGGAGTGTGTTGTTCCTGACAAGTGGTATCATAGCAACACGACACAGAAAATGGACGAATCGTTTGGCAGCATGTTCAAGCTCACCGGCTCCAACTATTCAGTATGGAAGTCGAAGATGAGGGACATGCTCATGGTTAAAGATCTTTGGTTACCAGTTCAGATCGGGGACAAGAGACCGGACAAGATCGATGCCACAATATGGGAGGTGATGCACATGAAGACAACGGCGTACATACGGTGCTTCATCGACATGAGCCTATACAACAACTTCAATGAAGAGAGCAAGGCTCATGAGCTCTGGGAGAAGATCGGCATAATGTTTCAAAACAAAAATGCGGTTAACCAGGTGTCGATATTCCGGAAGCTAGTAAGACTCCGGTGCCAAGATGGCTCCAGCATGGCGGAGCACATGAATGCCTTCCAGGGACTGATACACCAGGCAACGTCATTGGAAGTACCTCTCGCCGACGAGGTACTAGCACTACTCCTGCTTGGTTCCCTCCCGGATAACTAGGTGACGTTGGTTGTCACTTTGGGCAACGCCGGTCCGGAAGGAAAGCGGTTATGCCTAGCAAGAGTAAAGTCGAGCTTGCTAGATGAGGAAGCGCGTCGGAAAGATAAAGATATGAGCTCCGACTCCAAAGCACTCCTTACCGAATCGGAACGCGGAAGACATAGAAACCGTAGTCCCCAGAACTGGGAGAAGTCGGGGACACGGTCAAAGTCAAGGGGGAGGCCCACTTCCTTCTATTGCGGCAAGCCGGGACACTTCCAAAAGAACTGTCAGCATTTCCGGAAAGATAAGGAGACCTATGGTACCGATTCGAAGCGGACCTCGGACCAGAATGGTAAAGACCGGAGGGGGCCGGACCGGAAGGGAACGACGGCAATCGCGGCAAGTGAAGAAGAGTTTATGCTCATCACCGAGGAGAGTGAAATAAACCTTGCCAACGATGAGATGACCTGGGTGGTAGACTCTGGAGCGTCGTTCCACCTTACCCCGGATCGGAAATGCTTCTCATTCTACGCAATCGGTGATCACGGTTGTGTCCAAATAGGGAATGAAGGTACATGCCAAATTGTCAGCATAGGAGACGTGTGGTTGACAACCCCAACCGGATGCAAGTTGCTGCTGAAGGATGTCCGACACGTTCCGGAGGTTCGTCTGAACCTGATATCAGCCGGTCGGCTTGATGATGAAGGCTACACGGGTAGCATCCGAAACGGTGTCATGAAGTTCAGCAAAGGGAGCTTGATTGTGGCTCGAGCACGGAAGGTCAACACATTGTATCTGATGAATGCCCGGTTATGTCCGGAAGAAGTGAACGTGGCATCCGACACTACCGGTGAGCTGTGGCACAAGAGGTTGTGTCATATGAGCGAGAAGGGGATGAAGAGGCTTGCAGACAACCCTCATTCCAGTAAAGAACGTGCACTTGGAGAAGTGCACTATGTCCGGAAGAAGTGAACGTGGCATCCGACACTGCCGGTGAGTTATGGCACAAGAGGTTGTGTCATATGAGCGAGAAGGGGATGAAGAGGCTTGCAGACGACAACCTCATTCCAGTGAAGAACGTGCACTTGGAGAAGTGCACTGATTGTCTGGCCGGTAAGCAAAACCGGACCTCCTTCCGACCAAGGCCACCGATGAGACGTAATCCACCACTGGAGTTGGTGCATACGGATGTGTGTCAAGTAGACACGAAGTCACATGCCGGAGCGCAGTACTTCATGACTTTCATAGTGACGGGAACTCAATGCTCCTTATGCGCAATGCTCGGCCACAACCGAGCTTAAAATCATACACAGAAAACAGGAAATGAAACGCACGACACAAAGAGGAGAAGAGTACACAGGATGTTTACGTGGAAAGCCCAAAGTAGGGAAAAACCACGGCAGCCCACAGGCTGCAAACTATCACTATGCTAGAATGTACAACAGTGAGTTCACAGAGGCAACGACCTCGTGCTCACAATCTTCGCCACACGCGGCGGTTACAACAGAGGCGACGACCTCTTTCTCTCTCTCTCTCTCTGTACACAGTTCCGCGCTCTCTCTCTCCTTGCACCAACAAGAATAATAACAACTGTTAACTATAAGTTTGCCCTAAGTCATATTTATACTAATATGACTTTTCGGCTATTTACAAATATAGCCATGATGGACTCTCATAAACATATTTACTAATATGTCTCTTCGTCCGGTGAGCACTTCTCACCGGGTCTACACCATCCGGCTCTCCGTAGACGAGTACTCCTCATCCGGTCTTCACCGGGTCTGCACCATCCGGCTCTCCGTAGCCGGGTAGTCCTCATCCGGTTTCGGCCGAGGCCGAGTTTGTTCATCAACACTGTTCTTCTCCCTTCCCATCCGGAGGGACCTGTCTCCCAACACATAGATGACCACAGTCGGAAGCTGTGGGCCACACCGTTGAGGACGAAGGATCAGGTGCTACCCATATTCAAAGAGCTCCACGCAAGAATGGAAAGAGAAACCGGCCGGAAGCTGAAGGCGGTTCGAGCAGATAACGGAGGAGAATACCGGCGGCAGTTCGAGGAGTACTGCCGCTCGAAGGGAATCCGGCTCGAATTTACCGTGCCGAAGACGCCGGAACTAAACGGGCTGGCCGAGAGGATGAACCGGACCATAATGGAGAGGGTCCGGAGTATGCTAGCGCATGCAAAACTACCCAAGAAGTTTTGGGCTGAGGCACTATCGACGACAACATATGTGATAAACAGATCACCCTCAGTACCCTTGGACGGAGACATGCCACAGAGAGTCTGGACCAGTAAGGAAGTGTCCTATCGGCATCTGAAGGTATTCAGGTGTCTCGCGTACGTGCATGTAGCTAAGGACCGGAGAGGAAAGTTAGATCCAAAGACCCGGCCATGCATATTCCTCGGTTACGGTGATGATGAGTTCGGCTACCGAGTGTGGGACCTGGTCGACAAGAAGGTATTCCGGAGCCGAGATATTATCTTCATGGAGGACAAGACGCTTGCCGACTGGGAGTCGGAGAAGAAGATAATGAACTCCGAGTCGACTGGTAAGGATAGACTCTACAATGAACAAACCCAACGGGCAAGAGGCCGGTTAGCACTCGAGGAGCCAGCCGGTTACGGTGAGGATATCGAACCGGCAGAAGAAGAAGTAAAGGAAGCTGAAACCGGAACCGGCCAAGACCCCGAATCAGATTCGGATGAAGAGCAAATAGAGGAGCCGGATACCGAAGCCCAGAGACAGAGATATCCTCTCAGAGAGAGAAGGCCCCCCCGGAGATTTCCGGATGCAGAGCATGTGTTGTTAACCAATGAGGGGGAGCCAGAAAGCTTCAAAGAAGCAAAGGATGACTAACACCCACAACCGAAAATGGTTAAGTGCCATGCAGGACGAGATGGATTCCCTGCATGAGAACCATACATACGAATTGGTGGAGTTGCCGAAAGGAAAGCGGGCACTCCGAAACAAGTGGGTGTACAAGTTGAAACCGGGAGATGCCGGCAACCCCCCGGGGTTCCAGCAGAAGAAGGGCGTGGACTTCGACAAGATATTTGCCCCGGTAGTAAAGATGACCTCCATCCGGACAGTGCTGAGTATAGCAGCAAGAATGGACCTCGAGGTAGAACAGCTGGACGTGAAGAGGACATTCCTTCACGGCGACCTCGAAGAGGAGATCTACATGCAACAACCGGAGGGATATGTGGAGAAAGGGAAGGAGCACCTGGTATGCCGGCTGAAGAAGAGCTTGTACGATTTGAAGCAGGCCCCCCGACAATGGTACCGGAAGTTCGATTCCTTCATAGCCGATCAAGGGTACCACAAGACGCAGGTCGATCACTACGTGTTTGTGAAGAAGTTCGAAGGAGGCGACTTCCTGATACTCCTTCTGTACGTGGACGACATGTTGATCGTCGGACGGGACCAAGCCAAAATACGGATGTTGAAGAAGGCTCTCAACCGGACCTTCTCAATGAAAGACTTGGGTCCGGCAAGACAGATGTTGGGGATGCATATCATTCCGGACCCGGTCAATGAAGCAATTGTGGCTGTCACAGGAGAAGTACGTGACAAAGGTGCTTCACCGGTTCAACATGTCAGATGCGAAACCGGTCGGATCGACACTTCCAGCAAACTACAGGTTATCCGGTAAGCAAAGCCCGAAGGCGAAAGCAGAGAAGGCGGATATGATGAAGATTCCATATGCCTCTGCCGTCGGGAGCTTGATGTACACAATGGTGTGTACCCGACCAGATATAAGATACGCAGTCGGAGTGGTGAGCCGGTTTATGAGCAATCCCGGCAAGGAGCACTGGAACGCGGTCAAATGGATACTCCGTTATTTGAAGGGTACTTCAAATATGTGTCTCCGATTCGGCTCCGGAAAACCTCAACTTCACGGTTTCACCGATTCGGACATGTCGGCTGATGTGGATACCAGCCGGTCTACATCCGGGTATGTAATGACATATGCAGGGGGAGCTGTTTCGTGGCAGTCAAGGCTGTAGAAGACGGTTGCATTGTCAACCACGGAGGCGGAGTACATGGCGGTTGTGGAAACCGGCAATGAAATATTATGGATGAAGGACTTCATCGGAGAGCTCGGTATCCGGCAAGATGAATACCGAATCTATTGCGACAGTCAAAGTTGCATCCACCTTGCTAAGAATGCGGCCTACCATTCCCGGACGAAGCATATCCAGTGAAGATATCACTAGATCCGAGAAAGAGTAGATGACCAAGAGTTCGCACTGACGAAGATCCACACGGTCGAGAACGGGTCAGATATGCTGACCAAAGTGTTGATACCCGACAAGCTGGATGCATGCCGGAAGAGGATCGGACTAGTAAGACACCCCATGCCGGAGTGAAGGGGGAGTTTGTTGGGAGACAGGTCCCTCCGGATGGGAAGGGAGAAGAACAGTGCTGATGAACAAACTCGGCCAAGGGCGATAGGCCTAGGCCGAAACTGGATGAGGAGTAACCGGCTACGTAGAGCCGGATGGTGTAGACCCGATGAGAACCGGATGAGGAGTACCCGACTACGGAGAGCCGGATGTTGCAAACCCGGTGAGAACCGGATGAGGAGTACCCAACTACGGAGAGCCGGATGTTGCAGACCCGATGAGAACCGGATGAGGAGTACCCGGCTATGGAGAGCCGGATGGTGCAGACCCTGTGAGAACCGGATGAGGAGTACTCGGCTACGGAGAGCCGGATGGTGCAAAACCGGTGAGGAGTGTTCACCGGATGAAGAGACATATTCGTAAATATGTTTCTGAGAGTCCAGCATGGCTATGTTTGTAAATAGCCGAAAAGTCATATTAGTATAAATATGACTTAGGGAAAACTTTTAGTAGTTGTTGTTGTCATTCTTCATGGTGCAAGGAGCGAGAGAGCGCGTAACCATGTACAGAGAGAGATAGAGAGAAAGAGTTTGTTGCCTCTGTTGTAACCGCCGCCTGTGGCGAGGATCGTGAGCACGAGGTCGTTGCCTCCGTGAATTCACTGTTCTACATTCTAACATAGTGATAGTTTGCAGCCTGTGGGCTGCCGTGGTTTTTCACTTAGTTTGGGTTTTCCACGTAAACATCCTGCGTACTCGTCTCTTCTTCGTGTCGTTCATTATTTCCCGTTTTGTGTATGATTCTAAGCTCAGTTGTGGCCGAGCGTTCCGTATAGGGAGCGTGCTGTTCCTGACAACTATATTTGTAAATAGTTTGAAAGTTGCATAAGTATATATGCAACTAGGGCAAACTTTAGTGGTGTAGAACAATGTACATAAGTCGTAGTGTGTAGGAGAGCGAGAGAGAGAGAGTGTGTGTAGCCGCACCATAGCTGTGTGAGTAACAGCAGACGCGAAGAGCCCTGTGCGGCTGATACACTCGACAGAGTGTTGTATATCCACTTTGTATAGTGAAGATTTTGTTCACCCATGGTTTCCCCCGTTTTAGGGTTTCCACATAAATCTCTGTGTACATCTGTTTATCTTGTCTTTCTAGTGTATTTCTGTAATTCGTATTTCAGCGCGTAGTTCGTTTATTGTGATCTATTCCGCATCAATTTCTCAACAAACTGGTATCAGAGCTTGAGGTGCAAGCATGGAAGCAGGTGTGAGCGGATTACCAAGTATTATAGTTCTAAACTCTCAGAACTACGCAGACTGGAAGATAAAGATGGAAGACCTTCTCATAGTAAAAGACTTGTACGAGCCAATCGACAGAGCAGAAATACCTAGGCTGGTATTGGAGTCGGACTGGAAGCTTCTGAATAGGAAGGTGGTGGCCACAATCCAACAATGTGTTGATGTAAGTGTCCTTCAGCATGTGGCAAACAACACGAATGCCCACGAGATGTGGCAGAAGCTATCGGGTCTTTATGAGAGGAAGAACGCGCTAAACAGAACCACACTAATGAGAAAAATCGTACGGCTGAAATACAGAGACGGTGAGAGCATCGTCATACACATTAACACTTTCATGGGGTTTGTAAATCAACTTGATGTGACCAAGTTTCCCCTGGATGATGCAATGCAGGCCATCCTACTGATGTGTATGCTACCGAAAAGCTGGGAGAACCTAGTGGTTACTCTCAGCACCTCTTGTCAAGAAGAGAACTTGTCTTTACAGACGGTGAAGAAAAGCATCCTAAACGAGGAGGCAAGGAGGAAAGACAAAGGAGTCCTATCCCAAACGGAATCGAATCTGACACAACATATGGACAGAGGAAGGGATCGGTGTCGCGAAAATACGACGAGGATACGTGAACGTTGAGGCAAGACCCCGGGGCCTTTGTCTAGAGGATATCAAATTCGTGTATTTATATACTAAGAATTAATCTAAATGAGAAAGATTAACAAATTTCATTAATAAAAGGGAAAGAAAGATTACAATCAATCCCAAGATTGGGATTACAAAAGTTTTATCTTATGGAGATGATTAGAATAATAGATTAGAAGAAATAAGAGATTATGATTCTTGAGTGATATGGCTTTGACAATGAATTTTGGATTTTGAGAGATTGCTTCCGTATGGAGATTATGGTTTACTTGAGTGATAACTTCCGTAGGGAAGATTAGGGTTCTTAGCTTCGATAAGATAAGAGAGCTCCCAAAGAAAAGAAAAGAAAATTAAGATAACCTGGAGAGTCCTCGTGTCGAAAAAAAAATGGAATAAATATGGAGTTCTCTCTTTATCATAGCCTTTTCACTTTTTGTTGCATGGCCTCTACTTTTAGTTGCCTAGCTTTTTCTTTTGGTTGCATGTGACTGTCCACATGACCTTTACTTTTTCCATGCACTCCCTTCTTTAGTTGCTTGCGTCCACATGGCCTTTACTTTAGTTCTCTTCACTTTACTTTAGTTTGTTGCATGATCCAATCTTTCGTCCGTCCGCATCCAACATCGTCCGGTAGCCGGTTCCATTTTGCTTGCCGGTCGGTTCCGGTTCCGATTTTGCTTGCCGGTCGGTTCCGGTTCCGGTTTTGCTTGCCAGCCGGTTCCGGTTTGCTTGCCGGTTCCAGTTCCGGTTTTGCTTGCCGGCCGGTTCCGGTTTTGCTTACCGGCCGGTTTCCGGTTTTGCTTGCCGGCCAGTTTCCGGTTTGCATACCCGTTCCGGTTCCAGTTTACTTGCCAGCCGGTTCCGGTTTTGCTTACCGGCCGGTTTCCGGTTTTGCTTACCAGCCGGTTTGCATACCCATTCCGGTTCCGGTTTTGCTTGCCGGCCGGTTCCGGTTTTGCATACCGGCCCGTTTCCAGATTTGCTTACCAGCCAGTTTCCGGATTGCATACCGGCCCGTTTCCAAATTTGCTTACCGGCCCGTTTCAGGATTTGCTTACCGGACCCGTTTTCCGGATTTGCTTACTATCCGGTTTTCGGTTTTAGGGAATTTGGCCACCATCATCCATCAAGACAAAGTGGCCAAAGTGCTCTTAGCACAAATGAAAAATGAGGGAGCTCAAGGTGTTTATATAGCCAGGGCCTTAACTTTCCTATCTATGTGGGATAGTTCTAATTTCTCTATCTAATCAAACTTCATTTTCTCATAACTTGATATGTATTTCTCCATTTTGTATATAGTGAAATACATTTTGAAGCTCTTGAGTATATCCATCTTTCTATAGTAAGCTACTAATCTAATCTATAATAATTATTTCATTATTTTTTACACAGTGTGTGAAGATTCACACGACATCGGTGAAGAAGAAGCCTATAGCAAACGGACAAATCCCACGCCAGATCGAAGTCCAGAGGTAAGCCTGTGTGCTTTCATTGCGGAAAACTTGGACACTTCCAGAAGGACTGCCGACACATGAACAAAGATAAGTCTGTCGGAAATAATGTCGAACCTCGGAAAATTCCGGATGAAAAGAACACTTTAGCCATTGCTACGAGCAAAGAAGAACTCATGTTCTTTTGTGAACAGACAAGTGCAAATCTTGCGAGTGAAGATTACACTTGGATGATCGACTCCGGCGTATCCTTTCACATTACTCCGTCGAGAGAGTAATTCTCGACTTACATAGCCAGGGATCATGGCTATGTAAAGATGGGTGATAGTGGAGAGTGTAAGATAACCAGAGTCGGAAGTGTGTGCTTAATGACGTCGACAAGGTGTTGACTAACGTTGAAGGATGTTCGACACGTCCCCGATGTCATATTGAATCTGATATCGACTGGAAGGCTTGATGACAAAGGCTATAATGGTAGCTTTCGGAATGGCAAGTGGAAGTTCTGCCGAGGAAATCTCATAGTGGCCCAAGCACAGAAAGAAGGCACATTGTACATGATGCACATTGGTTTTCAAGGAGTTCCAGGCAAGAGCTGAAAGAGAGTCGGGTCGGAAACTGAAGGTTGTCTGAACCAACAACGGTGGCGAGTACAAAGGGCAGTTCGAGGAATACTACAAGTGCCAAGGTATTCGAATCGAATACACAGTGCCAAAGACCCCAAAATTAAACGGGCTTGTAGAGAGGATGAATCAAACAATCATGGAGAGAGTAAGGAGCATGCTCTCTCATGCGAAACTGCCGAAATCCTATTGGGCTGAGGCGATGTACACAACTGTTTATCTGATCAACAGGTCTCTCTCGGTACCTCTAATGGGTGATGTCCCACAAAGGGTGTGGACAGGGAAGGATGTCTCCTACCAACACCTGAGGGTGTTCGGATGTTTGGCATATATGCATGTACCAAAAGATCAGAGGTCAAAGCTCGACAGCAAGTCGAAAGCATGCATATTCATGGGATACTCATAAGATGAGTTCGGCTACAGGCTGTGGGACTTAGTCGACAAGAAGGTAGTGAGAAGTTGAGATGTAGTCTTTCTAGAAGACAAGACAATTGAAGATTGGAAGAAACAGAAATCGGAACTAACTCCCAAGTCAACCTCGACTACCATCGATTTAAGGCCAAATGTGTCGTCACTGGCAGCTGTAAGGAGATAGCTGGCCGACAGAGCCGAATCCGAGTCAGTCGACTTGGAAAGACCGACAGACTATGAGTCTGAGTCAGTAGACCTGCTAAAATCAATTGATGAATATGAGTTGGAGTTGTCAAACTTGGAGATGTCGATTGATGAACAGAATCCCGAGCAAAGAGAAGAGCTGGCAAAGACATCCGGAAAAGAACCAACAGCGAGTGGACGAAGACACCCACTCATAGAAAGGAAGGCACCGATTACATATGCCAATCAATACATCCTCTTGACTGATGACGGTGAACCGGAGTGCTATGAAGAAGCCACTACCGACGAGAGTAGAGAAAAGTGGTTGAACGCGATGCAAGAGGAGATGGAATCCTTTCACACGAATTACACCTACGACCTAGTAGAGCTGCCGAAAGGTAAGAGAGCACTCAGGAATAAATGGGTTTATAAGGTGAAGACAGAGAAGTTGACAACGAGCCCAGGTATAAAGCCTGCATAGTGGTGAAGGGTTTCCAACAGAGGAAGGGCATCGACTTTGACAAAATATTTGCACCAGTCGTGAAGATGACATCCATACGAACTATTCTGAGCATAGCGGCCAGCATGGACCTATAGATCGAACAGTTGGATGTCAAAACCGCATTTCTGCACAGGGATCTAGACGAAGAAATCTACATGCAGCAACCCAAAGGCTTTGAGGAGAAAGGGAAAGAGAATCTGGTGTGTCGACAAAGGAAAAGCTTGTACGGACTGAAACAAGCTCCACGCCAATGGTACAAGAAATTCGATTCCTTCATGATCGAACATCGGTTCCAGAAAACATAGGCCGATCACTGTGTGTTCTTCAAAAGGTACGAGGAAGGAGATTTCTTGATTCTCTTGCTATATGTTGATGATATGTTGATAGTTGGTCAAGATGCAAGGAAGAATGGAAGCTTGAAGAAAGCTCTCGGCAAGTCATTTGCCATGAAAGACCTCGGACCGGCAAAGCAAATCCTAGGAATGCATATAACCCGAGGCAGAGCTTGGAAGGTGCTATGATTGTCACAACAGAAGTATGTGACGAAGATCCTAGAGAGGTTCAACATGTCGAATGCAAAGCCGGTCGGCTCCGTGTTGCCGACAATTTGCAGATTGAATGCAAAGCAGTGTTCGAAAGGGTAGAAGGAGAAGGGTGAGATGAAGAAGGTACCATATGCCTCGGCCGTCGGCAGTCTAATGTACGCTATGGTCTGTACGAGACCGGACATACCTTTTGTTGTAGGAGCAGTAAGCCGATATATGAGTAATCCAAGGAGAGAACACTAGGTAGCAGTGAAGTGAATACTCAAGTACTTAAAGGGCACCTCGAGGGTGTGCCTAAGGTATAGTTTTGGAAAACCTATGCTGGAAGGTTTTACCGATTCGGACATGTCCGGAGATACCGACTCAAGACGATCCATGTCAGGATACGTGATGACCTACGCAGGGGGAGCAATGTCGTGGCAGTCACGACTGCAGAAGTCTGTAGCCTTGTCGACTACAGAGGCAAAGTATATGGCAGCGGTAGAGGTCAGAAAAGAGTTGATCTTGATGAGAAATTTTCTCACCGAATTAGGCATGAAGCAAAAGGAGTTCTTGCTTCACTGTGACAGCCAAAGCACCAAACACCTAGCTAAGAACGCGGCATACCACTCCCGGACCAAGCACATAAGAGAAGCTATCACTAGTTGCGGGAGAGAGTCGAAGATGGAGAGTTTGCTCTTGTAAAGATCCATATTGACGACAATGGATCCGACATGCTGACGAAGAACCTACCTATGGACAGACTTAGAGTTTGTTGACAAAATATAGGACTGACCGATTTCCTCCCACAGGAGTGAAGGGGGAGTTTGTTGGGAATATGTCCCTGCAGTGGAAGGAAGAGCCAACTGTTCGGAAAGCGGACAGTCGAAGAGTTGATGTTGTCCGCCAAAATAGTAACCGACGGACAAGAGCGTAGGAATAAGAAATAATATAGGATCATAACGCTTGTAACGGTTTGAAGTTCAAATCGTTGTCGGCCTCAACCGCTTGTATATTTGCGGAATAATAGCCAATCTAATGGAAGAGAAAACAGAAAACAGAAGTTGAGAATGACACAGATTTTAACGGGGAAACCCGAACTGGGAAAAACCACGTGGAGTCCACAAACTCCAAAACAGAACACTATGAGAGAAAAGGAATACAATTAGAGATCTCAAAGGCAACGACCTCGAGATCCTGCTTCGCCGACAGGCGGCTATGGAGCTCACTCGCTTCCACTCACACTCGTTCACTCTCACAATTACAGAGGCCACGACTTTGACAACAGTAACTTTACAACACAACACACACATAGCATGATTGCCCTAAGTACTTATATACCAATGTAACCTTTCGACTATTTACAAGTTTAGCCCTTCCATGTTGGCTATCTTAACGATTTCCCGATTCTTCTTACTTCCCATCCGGAGGGACCTGCTTCCAAACACGGTTCACACTGGAAGCGTGAATGGCTAAATAGACCCTACGTATATAAAGGGCAGAAAACCTCTGATAAAGAGAGCGTGTAGTTTGAACATAAAGAAGCGTATCGTAATAGAATTCTATCTTCTCTGAAAGTCTGTGTATAGCTACGGCTAATCTACTGTGTGTCTGGAATACCTGAGCATGTAATCTACTGTGGACGAGGAGGAGGAAAGGTTTTCTATGTCCTCCTTACGACAAGCGTTACCCCAGGACGAGGAACGCCAGTTTCGTCAAGTAATCCAGTGCACGATTTGCTTGAACTTGGGGCATTCCGTAGTGGAGTGCAACATGCGAATCCACTGCCGAATCTGCCACTCGAAGGCTCACACAGTCGACCAATGCGAATACAATATGTTGAACAGAGCCACTCCCACAGTCCGCAGCATGGACACACAGCATCCCCCACGCCATACTGAACAAAGGAGGCAAGAAGACCGACCACGGTATGTGGACCGCAACCCACGTGACGACCGGCACCACCGGAATCGCCGAAATCACAACGATTCCGAGGAAGATGAACCAAAGGATGAGGATTATCGTGGACATCCGAGTTATGCTAAAGGGGGTCGGCGCTATGAGAATCACCGGCTGACAAACAAACGTGGCGGCTTCAATGGTTATCGTGGGAAGCCGCAGCAATATGAAAGCTCGGAAGATGAGCGACGCCAGGAACCACGACAGGACCAACATCAACCACCACGTGCGTTCCGACAAACAAGGCCGGACCGTGAGGAGCAAGTCGCACCAGGGGATCGGCACACACCACCAGGAGCCGAGAAGGGTGAATCAAGCATCCATTGTTTTATTTGTCATTAGCCCGGACATTATGCCACGCAATGCCCAGCATGCAAGGGCAAGGGGCCTGCCGTCAATACGATTATGGTAGAAGTGCAGCAAGTCATGACACGCCAGCAAACCAAAACGGTTGATTGGGCTGCGCAAGATGAGATACGACGACAAGCCCAAGCATGGGTGGAAAAAGCAAACGCGACCAATACAGAGCGCATGCGGAAGGAGTCCGCGAATACGAGGGAGGGAGCGGAGGACGAAGGATGAAGGACCGGTCCCAGACCCCATTTGGCAGGCATTAGCAGGCTGCGAGATAACGTTAACCATGGAGAAGCTGTTGCAGCTAGTCCCATGTTTCCGTCAGACATGGAAGAACGGGTGACGGGCATACCCGGGGTGAACATCGCTACGAACCTTACAGATGTTAGAGACGGACCACCTGTAGTGGATCACCACAACCCGGCTATTACATTAATATTACACAGACAGGAAATTCCTGGATGCGTAATCGATGGCGGCTCAGGCGTCAATGTCATTAGCGCGAAAACTTGCGAGCAGTTAGGCATTTCAGAATGGGAGGCTTGCCCATTCTGGTTCCGAATGGCAGATACCCGCTTAGTACGACCATTGGGGTTAATTCGCAAGATAGGCATTATCGTGGGCTGACATCGCTTCGACATCTCGGCAGTCGTCCTCGCCTTGGACGCCCCAGGGGCATACCCAGTGCTTCTGGGCAGACCATGGCTTCGGGCAGCAAATATCAAGCAGGGCTGGCAACACAAGTGTATCAGTTTCCGACACAAAAGCACTAAGGTTCGCGTACCTATGGAAGGAAGCACGCCGCAACCCAAGGGTATAACACCATTATACGCAGAAGATATAAATATACTAGCTAGGGTGGAGGATGCAGAATTAAAGGCATACCTAGATGAGCACCCTCGGATCATTCCGCTGTTCGAAATCGACGTCATCGCGACCGCGACAGAATATGCCACGACCACTATTCTGCACGACGAGGCATACGAACCAAACCCAGAGTCCATATTGGAACTCAGCAAAGCACGTGCGGCATTAGAAAGGGAAATGGAAATTTCACGATGAGTCACCACCTCCGCCTTGGAAGAAGTAAATGTGGGTACGGAGTCGGAACCCTATTTCCTCTCCATCGCAAAGGAATTAAGGCCGGACTAGAGAAACACGATGATCGCACTACTCAAGAAATATAAAGATGTGTTTGCTTGGGCTCACGAGGACATGAAGGGGTTAGATCCCAAGTTCTATCAATATAAGATCAATTTAGCAACCGACGCAAAACCCGTCCAGCAGCGCCGCTACCGCATGAACCCAAACTACGTGACCCGCGTTAAAGAAGAAATTGACAAACTCCTGAAGGCGGGGTTCATACGGCCAGTTAAACAAGCCACATGGTTAAGTCCGATAGTGGTCGTTCCAAAGAAAAATGGAAAAATACGGGTATGCGTGGATTACCGAAAATTAAACGCCATAACCATTACGGACACATTCCCTTTACCATTCACCGATAGCGTACTGGACGTCGTCGCAGGACATGAGATGCATAGTTTTTTAGATGGCTTCAGTGGGTATAACCAGGTACGCATGCATCCGGAGGACCAAGAAAAGATGGCATTTGTCACGGACTGGGGAGTCTATGTGACAGTCATCATGATGTTCGGGCTAAAGATGGGCGCCGACAACATTTCAACGGACAAATACAGAGATCTTTGGGGAATACATCCCGGCATTCATGCAAGGTTTTTTAGACAACTTTGCGGTATATGGGAGAACAATAGACCATTTTACGCACCTACAACTGTGCCTGGAACATTGCCGCACCGCACGCTTATGCCTGAATCCCGCGAAATGTGTTTTCGGCGTGACCAGCGGGACTCTCCTAGGCCATATAGTCAGCAAGGAGGGAATAGCGGTCGATCTGAACAAGATTTCCGCGATTACGCAAGCCAAAACTCCAATAAACGCGAAATCACTCGGCCGGTTTTTAGGACAAATACGGTGGCATAGTCAGATG
The DNA here is from genome assembly GCF_043228905.1 of Azolla caroliniana. Classification (NCBI taxonomy): domain Eukaryota; kingdom Viridiplantae; phylum Streptophyta; class Polypodiopsida; order Salviniales; family Salviniaceae; genus Azolla; species Azolla caroliniana. The sequence continues at coordinate 8,565,576 of NW_028230450.1, read as the reverse complement.
ATACGATATTTGGCGGACTTCGCCATGCCGTTACATGCTGTCGTGCATCGGACTCCCTTCCAATGGACCGCAACGGAGGACAAGGCCTATGAGGCACTTAAGATAATGCTCACACAGGCCCCCGTCGTACAACCACTAGTTTGGGCGAAGCCATTCCACGTGTTCGTTGAAGCCTCAGACATAGCAATAGGAAGTGCACTAATGCAGCTCACCAAACCAAACTGGTACCGTCCAGTGTACTATGTTAGTCGCAAATTATCCACAGTAGAGTGTAACTACTCCACAACGGAGTGAGAGGCGTTAGGGATGATCTATAGCATCAATAAATTCCGGCATTATTTACTAGGGAGGAAATTCACGTTCCACGTGGATCATTCGGCGCTGATGTATTTGGTGGAGAAACAAGCCCTAACGGGGAAATTGGCGTGATGGATGTTGCTGCTTCAAGAATTCGATTTTGTAATCCAGCACCGACCAGGGACGCAACAGGCAGTGGCAGATTTTTTGAGTCGACTCGAAAATGGAGAAACAGTACAGAGAGAAGACGACGATTTTCCGGACGCCGACATCTTGCGGTAGCAGCACTAGCAAAAAGAACGGAATCGACCTTTCCGGACCGGTGGCTTATGGAAATGACATACTTTCTGACTACGGGATTGCCTCCACCACAATTACGCACGGACGAGAAGAAATGACTAGCCGTCCGAAGCCGTAACTTCTACCTCGTAGAAGGAGTTTTATATCACAAAGGAAGTGACGGCATTTGGCGACGTGGGGTACGTTAGGATGAGAAAGAAGCAGTTTTACGGGAGGCGCACTGCGGCACGGTAGGCGGCCATTACGCAGGCGATGTTACAGCCCGAAAAATATGGCAGGCGGGCTTATGGTGGCCGACAATGCAGAAGGACGCATCCGAGTATTGTAGAAAGTGTGATTTGTGTTAACAGATGGGCCAGCCCACGAAGGGCGCCGGGATGCCACACTAGCCCGTATTGCCGCTAGACCCCTTCCAAAAGTGGGGATTGGATTTTGTGGGCCCCTTCACACCGGCGGCAGCCCGTACGGGCAATAAATACATATTGATAGCCATGGATTATTGCACCAACTGGGTAGAAGGAAAGGCACTACGAGAAAATACGGCGGCCGTCACAGCGAGATTCCTTTACGAGCACATCTGGTGCCGGTTCGGCTGTCCGATTGAGCTCATCAGTGACCAGGGGAGTCACTTTCTCAATATAGTGGTTCGGGAACTAACACATCATTACGCCATAGTCCATAAGAAGAGTATGCCATATTATCCACAGGCGAATGGGTTAGTGGAATCCACAAACTAAACATTGCAGACCATCTTGAAGAAAATCGTTAATGAAAATAGAACAGACTGGGATACCAAATTACAGAGTGCGTTATGGGCGTACAGAACCAGCAACAAAACAACCATACAGTCAACACCGTTTCGACTAGCGTTTGGGCTGGAGGCTGTGATGCTGGTAGAAATTTAGGTACCCAGTTTGCGGATTCAGGTACGGGACCGACTATCGGAAGCCAAGTCGAAGGAGGTACGGCTCCACTGGCTACTCGAACTCGGGGGAAACGCGTACACAGCATGGCTGTGTTGGATTAGGAACAACGACGATGTAAAGTGTTTGTGGATCGACATCGGAATGCAAGGGAAAAGGAGTTCGTCATCGGTCGAGCGGTGCTGGTTTTCCAAACCCGCATGGGCCATATGCCAGGGAAGTTACGATTCCGTTGGACCGGCTTGTACTAGATAATTGGAGCGGAACAAGGCATGTTCCAACTAGGTACGTTGGCCGGGGAAGTAGTACGGCAAATGGTGAATGGGTTTCGCCTTAAACCTTACCTGGGCCCTACGCCACCTAACCCATTCACCGCCGAACAGGACAGAGCCGGAGAACCCGCGGCGTAAATAGGACGGCCCCACTTGTACCATAATGTAAAAATAGGTTGTATATAACCGTAATGAAAAAAAAAAAACAAGAAGATAGCGACACTATTAAAAGGACTAAATGCATGCGCAGACTCCTAGTTCAAGAACACGCGGCACCACGATGGCTCACCGCCCAATGAACCCTAAGCCACAAAAAGAAGGAAATAGAAGATCTTCTGCACAAAACAGAACCCTACCTTCTAACTATCCGCGCTCCCATCGCTCCTTCCCCTCACCTTCTCCTCCATCCTATCACAGAACTCCAGCCCACCGCAACCACCAGTCTCCTCCCCACGAACCTACTCTGGCGATGCCGATCTTCATCTCTACTGCCTTACGCCGATGGCTCGTGGAGAAACGCATGGATGGGTACATCCAGGTCGCAGAGGCACCCCCACACCCGGATTCCATGGACATCGCCAGAAAGCTTAACATCGACACGGTCACCAACTCTTCCATCTGGAAAAAGTTGGACCTATCATCGCTAGGCAAAAGGCATTTCGAAATCCCTCCTGTAGAGGCGTTGCAGAGATATTTCGGGCCATATTCCTCCTCCGCCAAGGCCTATAGAACGAAGCAAATCCCGGATCCCTTCTTCCGTGAAGTTTTCAAGTTCCTGTTAGAGGTCGGTTGCATACATGTCAATGCATATGGGATGCCCAAGTAGAAGGCGGGCATCATTATCGATACCTTTGAAGGGTGTGCGGTCGATTGGGGGGTCATCACAGGGCCGACGTTAAGGGAAGTCCTGCATGCGTATCAGGCAGGTAAAAAGATCAAGCCAATCATACAACAGTACCTTACGGTGCTATTCCCACCCCGAGGCCTACCGGCACCACAGCCCAACCGACCCACGCCCCCGCCCCGATCCGCAAAGCGTAGGTTAGCGGAGTTAGCTGCCTAGAGTGGGAAGAGGAACCCCAACCTGCCCAGCCAGACACACGGACAACGCAGGAGGAACAACCGGCACGTTCCGCGAAAGCCGCCCCAGAGCCAGACGCCGAAACACGGCAGGATAGCCCCAGACCGAAACGGGGTAGATTGGACAGGAAAGATGGGCGGGGATTGGCCAAAGACGTCCCCACGGCGGTAGAGACAACGACCGAAACCGATGGCTCCACAAGTACGGAGCTCAATACCACCTTCGAAATCATCCGGGAGCCACGACCGATCATCACGACCCAGTCCCAACGAGGGAAAGCTGTATTGACGGCGAAAAGCAAGGTTTTGGCATATCCAGATATCCCAGATACGGCCCATGAGTTCAGTGCCCTCTTAAAGTTCGGAACCTCTTTTGAGCTCATGGAATTCCTGGCAACGCAACAGATAAAGGCCTCCCAACGAATGGCCGAGAAGCACGCGGAGCGCCAGATGATCGAGCGCGCCCTAACACAAATGACGGAGAGCGACGATGAGGACCGGCTAGCCAAGGTCGGCAGATAGAGGAACGCCGGTGTACGCCGAGTGGGGATGGAGCTACCCCCATTAAACACGGCCCTAGTCGAAGTCCATAGGGAATTAGCAAAGGTCATCACGGGCGCCAAGGAGATGGCCATTAAAAATAAAAATGTCTGGAAGAAGGTGAAAATGACCCAAGCCGAGCTGCAAAAAGCCAACGAATGCATCGCGGAGTTGGAAGCTAACGTGACTATGGCGCACCACGTAACTACGCCACCAATCCACACCATCGACGCTTTAAAAGAAGAAATTGAGGCTCAGACCGCCATCGCCTCAAAAGCGAAAAGGGTCGTGCAACTAGCGGAATCAGAAATTGACCGCCTTTGAGCTGAACTGCGCCAATCCTCAGACAGAGAAAAGGAGATTGGGGATAACGGCCGGAAGGCAGTAAAAACCCTTGAAGAGAAACTCGCTACGGAGGTAGCTCAGCACATCCGAACAAAAGATGAAAATGCCCAATTACGGGATGAAGCGAAGAAATCGGAAGCGGCAATCGCAGGACTCCGAGCCTTATTGGAGAAAAAGAAGGTATGGTTCGACGAGCGACTGGTGTTCAAACAAGAAAGGAGGCATCAGCTTGAAATCCACCTAAACAATGAAATGGGGAAATTAAAAGAACAACATGTAAAGGAATCCCAGCTATGGGTGGACCTGAAGACCACGTACGAAGAAGCAGCGGCGGTGAGGCAACAAGAAATTGCAAACCTCAAGAAGTCGATGGAGGACGCACGCAACCGTTGCTAGGCCATCACAGACTACGTGTGTGTCCTTCTCCAAACAAATCGGGAGAGGTTCACAGCACAATTGAAAACGGCGCTGGACAAAGGATGGATGGCGTGGGCAACCCAAGCAGCAGAATTGCACGCGTATCGTGCGGACTGGGAGAACCGGCGAAAAGACGGCCGAGGTTTCTATAAAATAAATGAGGAGAGCATTGCGGCCATACGCGAGGACCTAGCGCAAGACTATCGTGCGCTAGCGGACCAAGATTCCGAAGAACTCGCACAACTCTTAGATGATTTTGGTGAAAGCCAGGAGGAGCTATTTCACCAGATCACACAAGACGGAAACACGCGAACAAATGAGGAATCCAGCGCGGACCGACAAGCGGAGTCCCCCACATCTCATTACAAACATTCCGCCACGATCGTCATAGTCGGAGTTGGTAGCGTAATTGGTGAGTTGTCGGCTAGTGGAAACCGACTCGCGCATCTTCTTATGGCACTCTTCTTCGTGGTGACCGATTTTTCGGCAATATCCGCATTCGACCGAGTTTTGTCGGCTTGGACTAGAATGGAAGCTCCCCCTTCTTCCGAAGGTTCCTCGATGGCTTCCATCTTGATGCTGAAATTGTGAGTTGTTTTCGTAAGTCGGGCCTCGTCCGCCTCGTCCTTGGCCGAATCAACCTCTTCTTGCACGACCGTGTCCTCTTCCTCCGTCCGAGTGTGAGTAAAGCATGTGGCCTTCCGAGGCATTGCTCCTTGTTCGAACATGGTTTTCTTCGACCAACAATCTGGATTCAAGATCGAAGAAGGAGGGCGGATTCTCCCATGCTAATACGGCGATCCTCATCGCGCAGAACCGAGGTGCAAGGCCGTCGAGGCATATTTGCACCATCTCATCATCGCCCACATTAACGCTTATCGAGCCGAGTGAATCACAAAGCTCCTTGATCTTTAAGGTGTAGCTCGTGATGGACATATCCCTTTGTTGGATGTTGTTCAACTCTTGGCGGAGTTGAAGCTTTCTCGCGGTTGTATTGGCCACGAAAATCTTTCGTAGATTCTCCTACGTTTCCTTTGGCGTCTTGGCTTCTCAAAAGTAGCCAAGCATGTGGTCGTGAACACATGTCGCCAAGCAATACATCACTCAACTTGCCGCTTGCTCCCATGTTGCGTAGTCAGCGTCTTTTGGGTCGGGTCGATTTTCTTGTGCCCCTTTGATGTAACCCCAATATCCTTGGCCGACAAGGTATTGGTGCATCTTGTACTCCCAAGATGCAAAGTTGATTCGATCTAGCTTCTCGCTAGGGAGTGCGCTCCCCATTTGATTATTCATTGTTGATGAAGATTTCTTCCTTCTTTTCTTTTCCTTCTCTCTCAAATACGAGCTATGTAGTCGCACTACGATAGCGATGGACCGGTTCTTCTCGAACGTCGGCGTAGAACACAACACACGCAAATAGGCTAGATCGAGCTACCAAACCACTCTGATACCATGTAAAGAATCGATTATGATTCTTGTGTAGCGGAAGAGATGTGTGTTATGTGTGTATATGTGAGAGAGAAGAGATGAAAGAAGAGAAAACACAAGGTAAATTAGATAGAATGGAAATTGAATACTCAAGAAGAAGAAGATGTATATTCACAAGGAGAATATGAAATAAAAAAATGTGGCATTACAAGGAGTCACAACTGACTTAGTATGAAGTATGAGGAGGGTGCTTTATATATAGTCACCCTCTCTCTTCATTAACTAACTACAACAACCACTCTCTCTTGGGGAATGTGAAGACTCATAGTCATGGGGAATATGTAACTCATTAGTTATGTGTCATAGAATATGATTCTATGACACATAGTAAAATGCGTAAAGAGTAGTGATGTGACTCTTGACCTTTGAGTAATCATAGATTCTCAAAAGGTGTGTTCACACGTTGCACTATGTTGAGCTTGATTCTCAACACTTTCCATCGCCTGAGCAGTGGCTTGCGTGTCAGCCACGTCTTGCGCTAGCTATTCAAGTAGAGTGGGATCTGGTGGGACATCCTCGGCTAATGGACTCGATAGGGTTGAATCAAGGTTTTGCGAATCGAAGAAATGTTGCATTAAGAGTTCAAAAACATTGTTGTTATGAACCTTAGATTTACATGATGGGTCGAGTGTTTAATGGCTTATCACAACGTTACCTAATTCAATACAATCTTCCAAAAGAATAGGGTGAAGCTGATCCGAAGGAGATGTGATAGCATGACTCTTACTTTCAGCCACGTTGCCAGCTATCTCCTCATCAGTTGCAACGTCATCAGCACCAAACACCTCATGTAACCTCCTTAATCCATGAGATTCTACAACAACATGTCAGCTAATTAGTGGCTTCTCTTTAGCTACTACTTTTTCTCTTTAGGTGTAGCTACTTCTATGAAGCTATTTATCCACTACACTATTGTGCTTTTCTACCACCTTAGCTGACAACTAAAGATGACTTTTCTACAACTTAGCTAAGTAGCTACTATACTTAAGTATGGGAATAGTTAATTAGATATCACTCTTGATATTGCTTAGTTAATTAGCTACTACACTATAGTGACAGTAGCTAATTAACTACCACTCTCGATATTGCTTAGCTAATTAGCTACTATACTTTAGTTTGGTAGTAGCTAATTAGCTACACTCTCGATAATGCTTAGCTAATTAGCTACACCTTAGCTAATTAGCTACTATATATTAGTTTAGAGGTAGCTAATTAGCTACCATTCTTGATATTGCTTAGCTAATTCGCTACTACACTATGGATTGGCAGTAGTTAATTAGCTACCACTCTTGATACTGCTTAGCTAATTAGCTACAACTTAGCTAGTTAGCTACTACACTATAGATTGGCAGTAGCTAATTAGCTACCACTCTTGATATTGCTTAACTAATTAGCTATAACATAGCTAATTAGCTACTGAACTATTGATTAGCAGTAGCTAATTAGCTACCACTCTTGATATTGTTTAGCTAATTAGCTACTATACTATAGATTTTCAATAGCTAATTAGCTACCACACTTTATACTGCTTGGCGTTGTAGCTAATTAGCTACCACATTATAGATTGGTAGTTGCTAATTAGCTACCACTCTTGATACTGCTTAGCTACACTCTCACACTCTTGATATTGCTTAGCCACACTCTCGATACTACTTAGCTAATTAGCTAGTACATTATAGATTGGCAGTAGCTAGTTAGCTACCACTCTTGATACTACTTAGCTAATTATCTACTACACTATAGATTGGCAGTAGCTAATTAGCTACCACCCTTGATACTACTTAGCTAATTAGCTCAACCTAGCTAATTAGCTACTATATTATAGATAGTCAATAGCTAATTAGCTACTGCCATACTTAAGTATAGTAGCTAATTAGCTACGTTGGCAGTACCTAATTAGCTCCACCTTTCTAATTAGCTACTATACTTAAGTATGGTAGTAGCTAATTCGTTACACTCGATATTGCTTAGCTAATTAGCTACAACCTAGCTAATTAGCTACTATACTATAGATTCATAGTAGCTAATTAGCTACCATACTTTATACTGCTTAGCTAATTAGCTACGTTTTAGCTAATTAGCTACTACACTATAGAACCACAATAGCTAATTAGCTACCACACTTTATATTGCTTAGATAATTAGCTAAGTTGTAACTAATTAGCTACTACATACACTATAGAGACAAGCAACAAATTTACCTACCTGTTTTCTCCACTCATCAGGGAGAGTTGTATTGCAATCCCCCAAACATACTACAAAAGTGCAACAGGCATATGTAAAACAAGCGATATGGTATGTATGTTGGCATGCTCGTAGGTGTATCAACAGGTCCCATGTCATCAAGCTATCCAATAGACATCAAGCTACGAGTTAGCTAGGCACATGACGTGCATTCTGTACAAGAAATTGAGAACCATTAGAAAATTGTACCAGAACATCTCCAATGCCAACCACATCACACTGACGTGAATCTCCAAGCTGGATTGTATCAAGTGGCTGAGCTTCATATCGTGTGAACCACTCTATGTGGGGTCACATGAAATGAAGCCCCAAAGTCCAACAACCATGTATGAAAAAGTGAGTGAGCTATATTCACCTCAACATAAGTAGCATCATCATCCACAACCAAAATGTCAACACCATCATCACATGTAGCATTTATTTTCTCTATTTTAATTGAGGATGATGAACCAATCACCTGTATAACATGCCCACTACCATGGGGTTTTCCCTTTTCCTTTTCCTATTGCAGTCTCATAACCTTGCTCTGATACCACTATTATCAATCCTGTTATCAATCGGTGGAGCAAAGAGCCACAATTCTTCTTAATCGTATGAATGCAGAAACTGAAATAATAGAGAGCAAAAAATCCTAAACGATGGTTGCAATCTATTATGCCTGTATATCATAGAGAGGTTTTCTGTCTCTCCCTATAGCTACAAAAGAATAACTAAAGTAAAAATAAGAACACCCGTCATTTTGGCCTTTTCACACTATGTACATGTCTATCTACATATAACAGGCTTTATGGCCCTTTGCGAACATTGCCGATTACATCTTGTGAGAGCTGAGAATGAACATCCAACCTTCTCTTCATCCTCGAGTGATGAGGCGGCCTTCCTTCTCAATAAAGCAGCCTCCATGATTAAACCGAACTTGCATGCCTTGTTCCACAATCCGGCTGACCGAGACCAAATTCTTCATTATGGTCGGAACATGCAAGAAACTTTTGATGTAGGTTTGTTCACCATCTTTCCCGAATGGGACATTGCCAACATGTTGAATAGGGTGAATTGTGTCATCCTCAGTTTCCACATAGTCAGGGTAGTTGGGCTTTCGCAATTCATGGAACTAATCTTCATAAAAAATCATGCGATTCAACGTGCTAGAGTCGACAAACCATACATTTTCCAGATTGTAGGTGTTGGTCGGGCCGGATGCCGACATTGAGTTCACTCTATGCCTCATCATGAGCATACTACCACGATCGTCATAGTCAGAGTTAGTGGCATAGTTGGTGAGTTGTCGACTTGTGAAAACCGACTCACTCTTCTTTTTCTGGCACTCTACCTCATAGTGGCAGAATTTTCCACAATATCTGTACTCAACTGAATTGTTCTATCGGCTTGGTCCAACATGATGGCACCCCCGTCTACCGAACGTTCCTCATGTATTTCTAATATCTTTACAATAGTAGAAGTTTTGTTCGTGGGGTTGTCCTTGCTTGTTTCATCCTTGACTGAATCAACCTCTTCTTCCACAACCACATCCCCTTCCTCCATCCGAATTCGAATAGAGCATGTGTCCTTCCGATACAATGCTCCTCGTTCGGACGTGATTTTCTTCAACCCGTAGCATCGAATGGAGATCGAAGGAGGAAGGATTCTCCTTTGTGAGGACAGCTAATCTTATTGCACCGAACCGAGGTGCTAGGTGTCATGATATAGCATGGTATGGCTTCAAAAGGATTTGAACCCATGACCTTGAGTCACAGGGGTTGACGCCCTACCATTAAGCTATACATTGTTGTTGGGATTTCTGTCCCTCTGGATGGGATCTTGAGAACCGGACATAGAAGACCCGGTGAGAACCGGATGTAGAAGACATATCTGTAAATATGTTTCTAAGTAAGCCCATTGAGGCTATATTTGTAAATAGCCCTAAGTTCATATAAGTATAAATATGACTTAGGGCAATCACTGTATGAGGTTAAGGTTGTAGTCGTTATTGTTGTTGTAACTGTTGTATAGAGAGAGCGACAGAGAGAGAGGGAGAGAGATACAGAGCGATACACTGTTGTAACCGCCGCCTGTCGCGAAGAAACCAAGCTCGAGGTCGTTGCCTACGAGTCTCTGATTGTACCCCTTCTCTTCATAATGATAGTTCGGAGTCTGTGGGCTCCCGTGGTTTTTCCCATTTAGGGTTTTCCACGTAAACAACCTGTGTACTCCTTTTTTTTTGTGTACATCTATTCCCATTCCTGTGTTGCACTCTTATCGAAGTGATTCAAGACTCGGTTGTGGCCGAGCAATATTCCGCACCATTCCTCATAATTGTAATATGAAGAATATTGTTTTCTTTAATTTTATTATTTCATGTATATTCTAGATTTCTCTAGAACATTCTAGAAATGTCAAGAGTACTCCTAAGCACACGATAAAAAGAGGCACATGGCATTATTGAGAACCAATTCAGTTCAACGTCAGTCTTAAGCCTCCTAGTTGTTCTTGTATCTTTCTAATTATAATATATATCTTCCATTGCCATCATCTCTCTCTCTCTCTCTCTCTCTCTCTCTCTCTCTCTCTCTCGTGGTTCTCACACACTCTTTCCTTTCTTAGTACTATACTCATTCTTCTCCTCTATCTTTAGTACTAATTCTCCTCGCCTCTAGTACTATCCCTGATAGTTTGAACCGAATTAGTCTTCAGCTTCGTATCCCTTCTTCCCTTCATACTAATCTTCTTATCCTTCCTTCCTCCAATACTATGGCAACTGTTAGCACTCAAGAATACCAATCTATTTTCTCAAAGTTGTAGTTCTTGAAAGAAAGGTTTGTCGCATTGGAACAAGAAAATCAACGCTTGTTGGGGGATCTTCAACAAATCTCTTTAGAAAAGCAACAAGCACAACAACAACATGGGGAGCTGGCGTTATGCGTGCAACAACTTAAAGCAACCATTGTAACATTGCAACAACAAGGACCAAGTACTCAAGGGATTCATAAAGATCCCAAGATCGTCCTTCCTATGAAATTCGATGGAATGCGATCACTGTTTAGAGGATTCCTTAATAAGGTACAATTAGTCATTCAAATACATCCTTCCAATATCCCACCAATGCATTATGAGTGGGTCTAGTAGGCACGTTGCTGAGCGGCTCAACTTTGGCATGGTTCACTCCATTGTTAGAAAAAAGATCTCCATTACTAATTAATTTTGAAGAGTTTATAAGCGAGTTTAAAGCTTGTTTTGGAGATACTAATAGCATAACAATAACAATCAACAAAATCTGACAATTACGTCAAGGTGATCGTCCAGCCTCTGCTTACGTTGCAGATTTCCATCTACTTGCCTCCAATATCCCCTACGATGATCAAGCATTGATGGAGCAATTTCGATACGGCCTACGAAATGATGTCAAAGACTTACTCCTGACTTTCCCCGAAGAACCAAAATGGCTCACGGAGGCAATCAATCGAGCAGTACGATGCAATAATTGGCTTTTTGAACGACGTTCGGAACGCTAGTTACAAATGCCAAGGACCAGGTCGGAGCCCACATATGCCTCGGTCGTAGCAAAACCATTTGGAAGGGAGTCATATAATGCATCTCCGGAAAATACTCCAACACCGATGGAAATCGACGCCACACGTCATCGTGGACCATTGTCGGAAGAAGAAAAGCAATGACACCGTGCAAATCGATTATGTCTTTACTATGGAGGACTAGGGCATATCGCAGTAAACTGTCCACATAGGCCAAGAAGACAGGTAAATCAAATAGTAGCTTGTACGAAACCCGAGTCTATTTCAATATGAGTGTCTAATAGTCCTAATAGTACTAATAACCCCTGTCTATCAAACAAATTTGAAGTCCTTAGTCAATTAGAAGAAGAGTTAAACAACTAAGTCTAGTCAAAATAGGAGCGGTTTGGTTGGGCAACCCTAGATCTGTGCAGCCCATTAGTGGTTCCATTCCCTCTAAGCAAGTTAGCAATGTGTTCTTAGCTCAAGTAATAGTTAGTACTAAAAGTACCCCTCCAGTACATGTCTTAGCACTCTTAGATTCCAGAGCCAATTCTTGCTTCATGGATAGGAATTTTGGCCCAACTCATCAGATATCCCTTTTCCCCAGCATCAATAGTAGGCATTGATGGTGGCCCCATTGCTTCTGGAAATATCGTAGAAGAGTCAAAGCCGATTCAGGTTGTCCTAGATATTTTGGTGTATGTAGTATCATTTAAAATATCAGTAGTCCAGAGCATCCAAATGTCTTGGGGTTACCATGGTTCGAATAATATAACCCATACATAGATTGGAGAACAAGAGAACTCCAGTATCGACAAACCTAAGTATCTACTCATTGAATTTCAACCATTTCGCTACATCAAATTGCGTGAGGAAGGATGCAAGGAATCAATGTTTGTATTCTCAGTATCAGTAAACCCTTCCAACACCACTAAAGAGGAATCCATAGTTCAACTTCCAGAGAAGTATCATCATTATGCTGACATGTTTGATAAGGTACAAGCCCGTACTCTTCCTCACCATCGACCATATGATTGTCCCATTGATTTACAACCAGGAGAAGAGCCACCATGGGGAACGATCTACAACTTGTCACCAACCGAGCTAGAAGTTCTTCGAGCCTACATAGAGGGGAATTTGGAAAAAGGGTTCATTCAACATTCGAAATCTCTAGCCAACGCACCCATTCTTTGTCAAGAAAAAGGATGGATCACTTCATCTCGTTGTGGATTACCATGGCTTAAATCATATCACCATCAGGAATAGGTATGCACTTCCCCTTATCTAGAGTCTTTTAGAACGGATGTTCTTCACAAAGATCGACTTACGAGGAGCATATAACCTAGTACGGATCCAACCAGGAGATGAACGGAAGACCGCTTTCGCACCCGATATGGACACTTTGAGTATACGGTTATGCCATTCAGTCTCACCAATGCGCCAACAGTCTTCCAGCACATGGGAAATTATATATTCCGAGATCTCTTAGATATGTGTTTGATCATCTATTTGGATGATCTACTAGTTTATTCAAAGACTTAAGAAGAGCATGATTCTTCTCATGTACTATTAGTACTAAAACGACCTCGAGAACATGGGCTTTATTCAAAACTGGAAAAATGTAGTTTTGGGTGCAACTAGGTGGAATTTCTATGTTATGTCATCTCCTCGGAAGGTATCTCTATGGATCCAGCTAAGGTCAAAACTGTGGTAGAGTGGTAGACTCCACGTTCGTCGCGAGATGTGCAATATTTTTTATGCTTCGCAAATTTCTACCGCAAGTTTATACAAGACTACTCAAACCTTATTTTGGCTCTCATACAGCTTACCAAGAAGGGGCAGTCGTTTGTTTGGTCTAAGGAAGCGGACACAGCTTTTGTGAGTCTTAAAAAAGCATTTACATCAACTCCAATTCTAGCTCATGTTGATCCAAAAAAATTGTTCATCATTGAGGCAAACACGTTGGATTTCGCCCTTGGTAGCATTTTGTCACAACAAGGCGACGATGAAAAACTACATCCTATGGCTTTCCACTCACACAAGTTTGACGCCACTGAAATTAACTATTGACAAACACGTCGGATTTCGCCCTTGGTAGCATTTTGTTCACAGTTGCAAACACCAGGTACAAACTATTGACAATTAGAATGTCATGATGGATTATTATTCTTTAAGAAGCTCTTGTATGTTCCCAATGGTTCTTGTCCCCTTCAAGTAGTCCAAAATTGTCATGACACATATACAACTAGACATTTTGGTAGTACTAAAACGTTGGATTTAGTACAACAATCATTTTGGTGGCCTCATATGCAACAATTTATCGAAGACTATGTTCGGACATGTGATACAAGTTGCAGAGAAAAGATGCCAAGACATCATCCATATGGTTTATTGGAACCATTACCAAATCCAAGCAAGCTCTAGATATTATCATAGATCTTCCAATTTCAAAGGGATTTGATATGATTTTAACAGTTGTAGATCGATATACTAAGATGACACATTTCTTACCTTGTACTAAGGAAATCACTAGTGAAGAAACTGTCGAAATTGTCATGCGTGGGGTATTTCGACATCATGGCCTGCTGTTACGAAGGCGCTACGACTCTTCTTAGTGCACAGTGGATCGTGATGTGCAGGATGGTTTGTGTGTTCAAGAGAGAAAGAAAAAAGGGGGAAAGGAGACTCACCTCTTTAGTAGCCCAAAACTATTTTGTTTCATTACATAGAGAAAAACTCTCTCGTCTGTTTTCTATTTTTTGTTTTCTCCTTCTTACTTCTCTCACTCTACTTTTCCTACTTTTTTACCTAAGTATATAAGTGACTTACATATTCAGCTAATTAACTGCGAGTATCTAAATAGTTGTTTTACCTATATGTCTAATAGTAGCTAATTTCCGAATAGCTACTATAGAAGATCTCAGTTACCAATAAGCATCACATGCTTTTGTTGAGCTTGTTTCTTAACACTCCCCCTCAAGCTCAACTTATCCACTCTTGAGATCATCATTAGTCTTCTTTTCCATCATGCTTTTACGCTATCATACCAATGCTTATACCAATGCTTGATAATGCAACAATAGGTTGTTTCTTGCTACTCCATGAAATAACTGCACTTCCCAATGTAAACATATATCCACTTGTGGATCTTCTATCAGTTTGGCTTCCAGCCCAATCAACATCTATATATCCTTCCAACTTTATGTCCAGATCAGCCTTGTAAAACATTCCATAGTTTTGAGTAGCTTTTACATACCTCAAAATTCTTCTAATGCAGTCCAAATGTGACTTTGTTGGCTGTTGCATAAACTGGTTGACTAATCCAACCGCATAACTCAAATAAGGTCTTATTATAGTCAAATATATGAGGTTGCCCACCATAGACCTGTACATTTCACATATGCTATTTTGGCTCCCCAATCAGCCTTCAATTTGCAGGTCTTATCCAGTGGTACATCAATAGATTTGCATCCAAGCATTCCATATTTTTTCAACATAGTTGTTACATATATATTCCACTTTTAGATCTGATCATCTCAATACCAAGAAAGTATTTCAACTCTCCCAAATCCTTCATATGAAACTACATTTCCTGATTTTTCTTCAACTTGCTTATTTCATCCGTAGTATCACCTCCAATGATTAAATCATCTACATAAATCAAAATAACAACAATGTAGTCATTTATCCTTTTTACATACAATGATGGATCAACCTTTGACATTTTGAAAGCAATTTTTTCCAAAGATTCTGAAAATTCCTTGTGCCATGCTCTTGGTGCTTGTTTCAGTCCATAGAGAGCCTTTTTCAGCGTACAAACATATTCTGGATGCTTCTTATCTCCAAAACTTGGTGGTTGACACATGTAAACTTCCTCTTCCAAGTTACCATGTAAAAAAGTATTTTTTACATCCATATGGTGCAAAAACCATCTTTTGGCTGCACTTACAGCAAGTAGTGTCCTCAAGGTTGCCATTTTTGCAACCAGTGCAAATGTCTCATCATAATCAATTCCTTGCATTTAGGCATATCCCTTTGCAAGAAGTCTTGCTTTGTGTCTACTTACATTCCCATTTGAATCATGTTTTGTTTTGTAGACCCATTTGCAACCTACCACATTTTTTCCTTTTGGTAACTTTACCAAATCCCATGTTTTGTTTTCAACCAATGCATCTATTTCTTCTTGCATTGCATTCACCCATTTCTTCTCAGCTTTTGCTTCTTCAAAACTATTTGGATCAGGGATCTATACCACTTTAGACATATATGCATAATGCATAGCCATTTATGTATCATAACCAAATCTTTCAATAGTTTTTTTCTCTCTATCTGATCTTCTCGGTTTCTGATGTGCATCTTTCATTGCTTTTTCAATGCCAGGGATTTTCAAGGCTTGTGTACCCAGATCATCATCCAATGATACATCTGAATCTACATCTTCCACGTTTCTAGATCCTTCATCAAACATTTCATATTCTGGCATCTTCTATTTTCCCTTTTTATCATCATATTTTTTATGTCTTACATTTTTTCCACTCCAAGCATTTGAGTCAGATTTACTGCTTGAATTTTTAGATGGTCTAGTACATGCTATTGATGTTGAACTTTGTTGTCCAACCTTATTTCCATGGTAATCTCTTCCATTTTCAAATTTATCCATGTCTTCATTTTCATTGTCTTCATTAGTTTCTACATTTTGTTTTGGGTTGTACCAACTACCCAACTCATCAAATATCACATCACGACTTACTACAATCTTTTTTGTCAAAGGGTTATAACATCAATACCCTTTTTGCTCCTCTGAATATCCCACGAAAACACATTTTTCAGCTTTTGGATCAAGTTTACTACATGAACATAAGCAAGGCATCCAAACACTTTTAAGTGTCCTAAAGAAACATTCTTCAGGAGTTACTACATGTACTCCAGATGTTATACATCTATTTAGAATATAGTTTGTTGTGTTTACAGCCTCAACCCGGTAATACAATGGCATATTTTTTTCTGTCATCAAAGCTCTTACTATGTTTACCACAGTTCTGTTTTTTCTCTCGACCACTCCATTTTGTTGTTGAGTATATCTACATGTGAATTGTCTCCTTATTCCTTGATTGCATAAAAAATCAGAAAATTCATTTCAGAAGTATTCTCCTCCTCCATCAGACCTTAAGCATTTTATTCTAGTCCCAGCATGCTTTTCTACCATGCATTTGAACTTACAAATTCAATCAAATACTTCACTCTTCTCTTTCATGAAGTAAACCCATGTTTTCCTTGAGCAATCATCAATGAATGTTACATAAAACCTGCAACCACCAATTGAGACATTTTTTGTTGGTCCCCATACATCAGTATGTACCAAATCCAACAAGTTTTTGCTTATATGTCCTTCATGAGGGAAAGGCAGCCTGTTTTGCTTTCAATATTGACATGCTTCACATAGTTTGCTCATCTCGTAGTCTTTCAACTTAGGCAATCCAGCCACAACATTTTTCCTCAACATATTTTGCAAAGTTTGCATACTTATGTGTCTGATTCGTTTATGTCACATTTCTACATCTGAGATTACATTCATTCCTCTTGCAAACATGGTTGTAATCTTTTTAGGCATATATCCACATCTAAAACAAACATTCTTCCTTGATATTTTCTTTTTGCAATCAGCTTTCCATGTTTCTTTACAAAGCACTCCCTTTGCTTAAACTTTACTTGCATTCCTTGCTCTACTATCTTTCCAACAGAAATCAGATTTTTTGCAAGGTTTGGAACATTCAGCATATACTTTGTTTTTCCCATTTCTTCCCATAATGGAATATCTCCAACATGCTCGATCGTATGAGTAATGTTATCACCTGTCTGTACATAACCAGGGATCTTTGGTTCTATTAGACTTTCAAACTAGTTTGCATGTCCTGTCATATGATTAGATGCCCCAAAATCTACATACCACATATAATCTTCATTACATCTCTGTGAACTTTTAACCATTGTTGTTGTCTCATGTTGCATCCCAAAAGCACCTTCCTTGTCACAGTTTTCATTAGTTGAAGCATAATTATTTTGTTGTCTCTTCCCTCTTTTTATTCTTTTTTTTATAACATTCAGCCTATATATGACCTAGTTTTCCATGATACCAACAACCATCATCATTCAAATAAGTTTGCTTACCTCTGCCTCAATTGCTCCCCCTGCCTCTAATGTCGTTTCTTCCACTTATAGCTTGTTGTCCTCTTCCTTAATAATTATTATTGGTTCTAGTTGAACCAAATCTCCCATGGCCTCTTCCAGCACTATTGTAGAGAGTTTGCCCCTCAATCTCAGAGTTTCCTTTGTTTATGTCTTCAATCTGATTTCTTTCTTCCACTACAAGCATTGAAACCAGATCTGCAAAACTTGGGATACTATCCCTTGTGAGAATGGATGTTTTGAAGCTTTTATATTGAGGTCCTAAGCCTCTTAAGCATACTTCTACTTTATCATCATCTTCTACCTTCACATTAATTGAAGCAAGTGACTCACATATACTCTTTATTTTCAAAGCATACTCATTGACTGACATCTTACCTTTTTCCAAGGTATTTAGTTCAGTCTTCAATTGAAGTTTTCTTGCCTTTGTATTTATTACAAACAATTTCACCAAACTGTCCCAAGCTTCTTTTGGAAGCAGAGCATCTTGTATATGTCCAAGCATCGAATCTGAGATGCTAAGTGACAACCAATGCAATACTCTTCTTGCCCCTTGATTCCAATCCTTAAATGCTTTGATCTGTGCCGTAGTTGCATTTTCTTCAAGGATCTCTGGAGCCTCTTCTAGGTCTCCTTCAATGTAATCCCAATATCCTTTTCCCATCAGGAAATTTGTCATTCTGAATTTCCACGCAGGGAATTTGTTTTTATCCAATTTTTCTGTGACTATTTGGCTTCCATTTTCAGCAGCCATCTAACTTCAACAAGCAACTCTCTTATTCAGATCAGTAACCAGAGAAATCTTCTCAGATCTGTATAGTCTATCCTTTACAAGCAACTATGCACGGATACCATGTTACAAAGGCGCAACGACTCTTCTTAGTGCACAACGGATCGTGATGTGCAGGATCATTTGTGCGTTCAAGAGAAAGAAAAAAGGGGGGAAGGAGACTCACCTCTATAGTAGCCCAAAACCGTTCTATTTCATTACACAGAGAAAAACTCTCTCGTCTGTTTTCTGTTTTCTCCTTCTTACTTTTCCTACTTTTTTACCTAAGTATATTTAAGTGACTTACATATTTAGCTAATTAGTTGTGAGTAGATAAATAGTTGTGAACAACTAAATAATTGTTTTACTTATATGTCTAATAGTAGCTAATATCCTAATCGCTACTATAGAAGATCTCGGTTACCAATAAGCATCACATGCTTTTGTTGGCTTGTTTCTTAACACCTTTGAGATAGTATCATCAGCAACCGTGGACCTGAATTCGTCTCGAAATTTTGGAAGCATCTCTTCAAAATGCTCAAAGTCACTTGTAACCTCTCCTCCGGCTATCACCCTCAAATAGACAGACAAGCAGAACGAACAAATCAAATGCTAGAACAATATCTTCAGTGTTTTCTAAGTTATCAACAAGATGATTGGGCAGATATTCTCCACTTTGTCGAATTTGCCTATAATAACTCTATCCACTCATGGACTAGGGTTACACCATTTTATGCTTATACAGGCTATCATCCTCAGTGGTGTGTATTCGAAACTCCAGAGTTACCCACAAATCCTCGTGAAGAGGATCATTTGGAGCGACCACGCAAGATACAGGCAGACCTATCAACCCATTTACATCAAGCTCAACAAACGCAGAAGAATTATGCGGATCATCATCGACTTCCATCTTGTTTTAACATTGGAAATTGGGTATGGCTATTACGACACCACATCAAGACTACTCAACCATGCGATAAATTGGATTATCGACGATTAGGTCCTTTCCGTATTATTGAAAAAATTAATGATGTCACTTTTCGTCTTGATCTACGTCCGCAACCACGAATACATCCGGTTTTTTATAGTTCTCTTCTCGAACCATATCAAGACAACACTATTCCGAATCGTATTACACCACCTCCATGTTGGGAGACAGGTCCCTTCGGATGGAAGAGAGAAGAACAGTGCCGATGAACAAACTCGGCTGAGGCCAAAACCGGATGAAGAGACATATTCGTAAATATGTTTCTGAGAGTCCATCGAGGCTATATTTGTAAATAGCCGAAAAGTCATATTAGTATAAATATGACTTAGGGCAAACTTTGAGTTATGGTTTTGTTGTCATTCTTGTTGGTGCAAGGTGAGTGAGAGCGTGTAACTGTGTACAGAGAGAGAGAGAGAGAGAGAGAGAGAGAGAGAGAGAGAGAGAGAGAGAGAGGTCGTTGCCTCTGTTGTAACCGCCGCTTGTGGCGAGAATCGTGAGCACGAGGTTGTTGCCTTCGTGAACTCACTATACATTCTAACATAGTGATAGTTTGTAGCTTGTGGGCTGTCGTGGTTTTTTCCCTTAGTTTTGGGTTTTCCACGTAAACATCTTGCGTACACCTCTCTTCTTCGTGTCGTGCTTTATTTCCCGTTTTCTGTGTATGATTCTAAGCTCGGTTGTGGCCGAGCGTTGTGTATAGGGAGCGTTTAATTCCCGTCAAGTGGTATCAGAGCGAAACGACATAGAAAATGGACAATTCGTTGCGAGGCATGTTCAAGCTCACCGGCTCCAACTATTCGGTATGGAAGTCGAAGATGAGGGACATGCTCGTGGTTAAAGACCTCTGGCTGCCGGTTCAGTTCGGGGACAAGAGACCGGACAAAATCGACGCCGCGATATGGGAGGTGATGCACATGAAGACAACAGCGTACATACGGTGCTTCATCAACATGAGCCTATACAACAACTTCAATGAAGAGAGCAAGGCTCATGAGCTCTGGGAGAAGATCGGCATAATGTTTCAAAACAAAAATGTTGTTAATCAGGTTTCGGTATTCCGGAAGCTAGTAAGACTCCGGTACCATGATGGCTCCAACATGGCGGAGCACATGAATGCCTTCCAGGGGCTGATCCACCAGGCAACTTCATTGGAAGTACCTCTCGCCGATGAGGTACTAGCGCTACTCCTGCTCGGTTCCCTCCCGGATAGCTGGGAGACACTGGTTGTCACTTTGGGCAACGCCGGGCCGGAAGGAAAACGGTTATCCCTAGCAAGAGTAAAGTCGAGCTTGCTAGATGAGGAGGCGCGTCGGAAAGATAAATATATGAGTTGCGACTCCAAAGCGCTCCTTACCGAATCAGAACGCGGAAGACATAGAAACCGTAGTCCCCAGAACCGGGAGAAGTCGGGGACACGGTCAAAGTCAAGGGGAAGGCCTACTTGCTTCTATTGTGGCAAGCCGAGACACTTCCAAAAGAACTGTCGGCATTTCCGAAAGGACAAGGAAACCGACGGTACCGATTCGAAGCGGATACCGGACCGGAATGGTAAAGACCGGAGGGGGCCGAACCGGAAGGGGACGATGGCAATCGCGGTAAGTGAAGAAGAGTTGATGCTCATCACCGAGGAGAGTGAGATAAACCTTGCCTGCGATGAGATGACCTGGGTGGTAGACTCCGGAGCGTCGTTCCACCTTACCCCAGACCGGAAATGCTTCTCATTCTACTCAGCCGGTGATCATGGCTGTGTCCGGATGGGGAATGAAGGTACATGCCGAATTGTCGGCATAGGAGACGTGTGGCTGACAACACCAACCGGATGCAAGTTGCTGCTGAAGGATGTCCGACACGTTCCGGAGGTTCGTCTGAATCTGATATCAGCCGGTCGACTAGATGATGAAGGCTACACGGGTAGCATCCGGAACGGTGTCATGAAGTTCAGCAAAGGGAGCCTGATTATGGCTCGGGCCCAGAAGGTAAACACGTTGTACCTGATGAATGCTCGGTTATGTCCGGAAGAAGTGAACGTGGCATCCGACACTGTCGGTGAGCTGTGGCACAAGAGGTTGTGTCATATGAGTGAGAAGGGGATAAAGAGGCTTGCAGATGACAACCTCATTCCAGTGAAGAACGTACACTTGGAGAAGTGCACTAATTGTCTGGCCGGTAAGCAAAACCGGACCTCCTTCCGACCAAGGCCACCAATGAGACGTAATGCACCACTGGAGTTGGTGCATATGGATGTGTGTCAAGTAGACACGAAGTCACATGCCAGAGTGCAGTACTTCGTGACATTCATAGATGACCACAACCGGAAGCTGTGGACCACACCGTTGAAAATGAAGGATCAGGTGCTATCCGTCTTCAAAGAGCTCCACGCGAGAGTGGAAAGAGAAACTGGCTGGAAGCTGAAGGCGGTTCGAGCAGATAACGGAGGAGAATACCGGGAGCAGTTCGAGGAGTACTACTGCTCGAAGGGAATCCGGCTCGAATTTACCGTGCCGAAGACGCCAGAACTAAACGGACTGGCCGAGAGGATGAACCGGACCATAATGGAGAGGGTTCGGAGTATGCTAGCGCATGCAAAACTACCCAAGAAGTTTTGGGTTGAGGCACTATCGACGGCGACATATGTGATAAATAGATCACCCTCAGTACCCTTGGACGGAGACACGCCACAGAGAGTGTGGACCGGTAAGGAAGTATCCTACCGGCATCTGAAGGTGTTCGGGTGTCTCGCGTACGTGCATGTAGCTAAGGACCGGAGAGGAAAACTAGATCCAAAGACCCGGCCATGCATATTCCTCGGTTACGGTGACGATGAGTTCGGCTACCGAGTGTGGGACCTGGCCGACAAGAAGGTATTCCGGAGTCGAGATATTATCTTCATGGAGGACAAGACGCTCGCCGACTGGGAGTCGGAGAAGAAGATAATGAACTCTGAGTCGACCGGTAAGGATCGACTCTACGATGAACAGAACCAACCGGCAAGAGACCGGTTAGCACTCGAGGAACCAGCCGGTTACGGTGAGGATACCGAACAGGCTGAAGAAGAAGTAGAGGAAGCCGAATCCGGAACCGGCCAAGTCCCCGAATCAGATTCGGATGAAGAGCAAATGGAGGAGCCGGTTACCGAAGCCCGAAGACGGAGATATCCTCTCAGAGAGAGAAGGGCCCCCCAGAGATTTCCGGATGCAGAGCATGTGCTGCTGACCGATGAGGGGGAGCCGGAAAGCTTCGAAGAAGCGAATGATGACACCCACAGCCGAAAATGGTTAAGTGCCATGCAGGATGAGATGGATTCCCTGCGTGAGAACCATACGTACGAATTGGTGGAGTTGTCGAAAGGAAAGCGGGCACTCCGAAATAAGTGGGTGTACAAGTTGAAACCGGGAGATGCCGACAACCCCCCGAGATACAAAGCCAGGATCGTGGTGAAGGGATTCCAGCAGAAAAAGGGCGTGGACTTTGACGAGATATTTGCCCCGATAGTAAAGATGACCTCCATCCGGACGGTGCTGAGTATAGCAGCAAGCATGGACCTCGAGGTAGAGCAGCTGGACGTGAAGACGACATTCCTTCACGGCGACCTCGAAGAGGAGATCTACATGCATCAACCGGAAGGATTCGTGGAGAAAGGGAAGGGGCACCTGGTATGCCGGTTGAAGAAGAGCCTGTACGGACTGAAGCAGGCTCCTCGGCAATGGTACCGGAAGTTTGACTCCTTCATGATCGATCAAGGGTACCACAAGACGCAGGCCGATCACTGTGTGTTTGTGAAGAAGTTCGAAGGAGGCGACTTCCTGATACTCCTTCTATACGTGGATGACATGTTGATCATCGGACGGGACCAAGTCAAAATACGGATGCTGAAGAAGGCTCTCAACTGGACCTTCTCAATGAAAGACTTGGGTCCAGCAAGACAGATACTGGGGATGCATATCATCCGGAACTAGCCAATGAAGCAATTGTGGCTGTCACAGGAGAAGTACGTGACAAAGGTGCTTCGCCGGTTCAACATGTCAGAGGCGAAACCGGTCGGATCGACACTTCCGGCAAACTGCAAGCTATCCAGAAAGCAAAGCCCGAAGACGAAAGCAGAGAAGGCGGATATGATGAAGATTCCATATGCCTCTGCCGTCGGGAGCTTGATGTACGCATTGGTGTGTACCCGACCGGATATAGGATATGCAGTCAGAGTGGTGAGCCGGTTTATGAGCAATCCCGGCAAGGAGCATTGGAACGCAGTCAAATGGATACTCCAGTATTTGAAGGGCACTTCAAATATGTGTCTCCAATTCGGTTCCGGAAGACCTCAACTTGATGGTTTCACCGACTCGGACATGTCGGCTGATGTGGATACCAGCTGGTCTACATCCGGGTATGTAATGACATATGCAGGGGGAGCTGTCTCGTGGCAGTCGAGGTTGTAGAAGACAGTTGCATTGTCAACCACGGAGGCGGAGTACATGGCGGCTGTGGAAGCCAGCAAGGAAATATTATGGATGAAGGACTTCATCGGAGAGCTCAGTATCCGGCAAGATGAATACCGACTCTATTGCGACAGTCAAAGTTGCATCCACCTTGCTAAGAATGAGGCCTACCATTCCCGGATGAAGCATATCCAACGAAGGTATCACTGGATCCGGGAAAGAGTAGATGACCAGGAGTTCGCGCTGACGAAGATCCACACGGCCGAGAACGGGTCAGATATGCTGACCAAAGTGTTGATACCCGACAAGCTGGATGCATGCCGAAAGCGGATTGGACTAGTCAGACACCCCATGCCGGAGTGAAGGGGGAGTTCGTTGGGAGACAGGTCCCGCCGGATGGAAGAGAGAAGAACAATGCCGATGAACAAACTCGGCCGAGACCGAAACCGGATGAGGAGTACCCGGCTACGGAGAGCCGGATGGTGCAGACCCGGTGAGGAATGCTCACTGGATGAAGAGACATATTCGTAAATATGTTTCTGAGAGACCATCGAGGCTATATTTGTAAATAGCCGAAAAGTCATATTAGTATAAATATGACTTAGGGCAAACTTTGAGTTATGGTTTTGTTGTCATTCTTGTTGGTGCAAGGTGAGTGAGAGCGTGTAACTATGTACAGAGAGAGAGAGAGAGATAGAAAGAGGTCGTTGCCTCTGTTGTAACCGCCGCCTGTGGCGAGAATCGTGAGCATGAGGTCATTGCCTCCGTGAACTCACTGTACATTCTAACATAGTGATAGTTTGTAGCCTGTGGGCTGCCGTGGTTTTTCCCTTAGTTTGGGTTTTCCATGTAAACATCCTGCGTACTCGTCTCTTCTTCGTGTCGTTCATTATTTCCCATTTTCTGTGTATGATCCTAAGCTCGGTTGTGGCCGAGCGTTGCGTATATGGAGCGGTTTAGTTCCCATCACTCCACCCCCAATCGAGCTTGAAGCAGGATCGGAGTACAAAGTTGCTGCCATCCTTGATTCCAAGATTGTTCGCAACAAGCTCTACTATTTGGTTGATTGGCTAGGCTATAGTCCAAGCGAGCATACTTGGGAACCAATTGAGAATGTAGCAAATGCTTGAGCTCTTATTGAGGACTTCCATCGACAATATCCCGACAAACCAGGTCCTCAATGTAAGATGACTCATAACACTCGTCGTCTTAAGGGGGGGGGTAGTGTCATGATATAGCATGGTATGGCTTCAAAACGATTTGAAACCATGACCTCGTGTCACAAAGATTGAAGCCCTACCATTATGCTATACATTATGTATATTCAAGATTTCTCTGGAACATTCTAGAAATGTCAAGAGTACTCCTAAGCACACTATAAAAAGAGGCACATGGCATTATTGAGAACCAATTCAGTTCAATGTCAGTCTTAAGCCTCCTAGCCGTTCTTGTATCTTTCTTCATATAATATAATATACTTTTTATTGTCATCATTCTCTCTCTCTCTCTCTCTCTCTCTCTCTCTCCTCTCTCGTGATTCTCACACACTCTTTCCCTTCTTAGTACTAATCCTCATTCTTCTCTGCTATCTTTAGTACTAATTCTCCTTGCCTCTAGTACTATCCTTGACACTAGGCCATCGAGGCATATTTGCACCATTTCATCGTCATCAATATTAACATTGATCAAGCTGAGGGAGTCACATAACTCTTTGATTTTCAAGGTTTACCTTGTGATTGACATATCCCTTTGTTGGATGTTATTCAACTCTTAGCGTTGTTGAAGTTTACATGCAGTTGTGTTGGGCGCGAAAATCTTCTTGAGGTTCCCCCAAGCTTCCTTTGGTGTCTTGGCCTCTTTGATATAGTCGAGCATGTGATCATGAACGCATGATGTCAAACAATACAACACACGACTTGCCGCATGTTACCATGTTGGGTAGTTGACATGTGTTGGGTTGGGTTAAGTTTCTTGTGCTCCTTTGATATAACTACAATAGCCTTGGCCGACAAGGTATTGGTGCATCTTGTATTCCCAAGATGCAAATTTGTTTCGATCTAGCTTTTCACTAGGGAGGGAGTTACCCATTTGAGTATTCATGATGGTTGACTGGTTTGAACAGGTTTTCTTCTTCTTTGTGATACGAACTATGTAGGGTCACACCAATAACGATCAGCTGGTTCTTCTTTGAACGTTGACGTAGGCACACCACACGCGGATGGGCTTAGATCAAGCTACCAAACTTCTTTGATACCATGTAACGAATCAAGTGTGATTATGTGCAGTGGAATAGATATCTGTGTGTATGTGTGTGTGTGAGAGAAATTGTTGACACGGAATAGACAGAAAACAAGAAAACTATATGCACATGAAAACAATAACCAAAACTACAAAGAAGAGGAGAAGGTGCTTATATAGTCACCTTCTCTCTACACTCTCTTACTACCTCTTGGGAAAGAGGTGGGGACTTAACTACCTACCTATTAACTATGTGTCATAGAAGTTATGTTCTATGACACATTAGTTATGAGACAAGGTGGTGGGATGTTCACACACTTGGCTATTCCTAAGGTCTGTTTCCACACAAGGGAAGTTGAGTTTGGTTCTCAACATGTATATAGGGCTAAATGGTGTGCATTAGGTTGGTTTGGGCACTAGCCTGTTCGCCGGGTAACCACGTAATTATTACGAAACTGATTTGTTGAGTGTGCATGGCAATGCGTCAAGTGTCAAGGTAGGTAAGTGTTATCTTTGCAAATACCCAATGTAAGTCAAACAATATGTCAATGGAATTTCTTGTGAGCTATTCATAATTCAAAGGAAATGGCTCCGTTTGGGTTGTAATGAATATAGGTAGTAAGGTAAGTAAGTTTATTATGTCACAACCAAATTAATACCGATCATTTTTAGTTGTGATGTTAAAAAATTGTCTAGTACAATGTTGTTGTTCAATAATGTGGATCATCTCATTGTAAGATGGATGGATGAAAGAGGGCCACAAACACAAGTGCACGTGAGTACATACATGCACTTATGTTAACTTAGAACTTAGGACTAAAGAAATGAGTTGTATGAGAATGAGAATACAAGTCATGTTTTTGTTGCTTTGGCTGATCTTTTCTTCCACAGAAGATATGTACAGAAATATCTAACAACTCTTACGTTTCTGTCTCGCGCAAATTTGGCGATGGTCCTGTTCTTCAATTCTTCAGTTTCTTTGGATGGAAGCACCATACCTTTTTCTGCAAACTTAAGGAGCATAGCCATTCCACCCATCAATCGCTATTCTATTTCGTCTTCTACTCAACGCGCCTTCTTCTCTACTTCCCCGTCTCGCAGAGCTCCCACCTTTCTGGCTCCTCTTCCTCGTCTTTGTTGCAGGTAAGAAGGAAATTTGCAATCTAATATGCTTCGAAAGGTTTCTAGCAGCCTGAATTTCTTCTTATTTTAATGATAATGCAGAAAACGGGTGAATGTAAAGTCTGTCCTGGCTGAAGATAGATCGAATACTAATGAAGGAGAAACAGAGGGATCTGCTTCAGAATCTGGATGGAACAGAATGGTGATCAAGGCGGAGCAAGGTTTCAATGTTCTCCTTACGGTGAGAAAATTCTCTCTCTATCTACTTATATGTATGTATGGATGTATTCAAATATACGTATACACATATGTTCATGCATGTTTCTACGGATATGTACAACCTAACATATTATCTGCATCTGTATATCCATTAATTAATTCATATTCAATCCCTCAGTATGATTTCGAGTAATTCATAGTACAACATGTTGTGTAAAGGCGTCCCTCCTTGCGGGGGAGTCGGCCGAAAAGTCGACTTGAGTGTTGACTGGTCGAAATCGGCCGAAAAGCCGAAAGGAGTCGAATTACCGAAATCGGCCGAAAAACCGAATTACCAAATTTGGTCGAAATTCGGAAAGTAAAAGAATAGTCGGTTGCGAAGAACCGAATCGGGGGTTAGCTGATCGAATTCGGTGAGAGAGTCAAATTCGTATTCAGTCGAATAGACACACATATACATATACATATGTCTTCTACATTCAAAGAAGAAAATGACTTAGTATATATATGCTAACAGGCCTGGTAGTGCGCCTGTATGTGGGATAACTCACTAAGAGTGAAATAGTGAATAAAGGGGAAAACCTACATAGCGTAGGTGAGGGTGTGAGACATATATATATATCTGAGAGAAAAACGAGTTGCGTGTGTGTGGTAAATCTGA
The DNA here is from genome assembly GCF_043228905.1 of Azolla caroliniana. Taxonomy (NCBI): domain Eukaryota; kingdom Viridiplantae; phylum Streptophyta; class Polypodiopsida; order Salviniales; family Salviniaceae; genus Azolla; species Azolla caroliniana. The sequence goes on along the minus strand of NW_028230450.1, from coordinate 8,537,545 downwards.
GAACGACTGGTTTTCTGCACAGTAGTGGCTGTGTAAGAGTATACGTACTCAGAAGCTAAGTAAGAAGAAAAGAAGTGTGAAGCAAAAGAGAAAAAGACAGAGAAGCTTCGGAAGCTTCGGAAGGAATAGTCACCTGCGTGCTAGAGTTTGAAGAGCTTGACTGAAATCGTGGTTTCAGTACATGCTCATACCAAATCAGGTTTCATTGTTCTGTGACTGTATTCTGTCATTTCTCATAGTGAAATTTCTGTTCCGTGGTTTTACCCTAAATCAGGGTTTTCCACGTAAATTGTGTGTTCTTTCTTATTTCCTGTTTGCGTCTAAGTTCAATTTCTGATTTCGAATCGGAGTGAAACTCTTTCAAACTGGTATCAGAGCATAGGTTCTAGATGGAAGGGAGCGTGAGTGGCTTTCCTGGGATGATTGTCTTGAACTCACAAAACTATTCCGATTGGAAGATCAAAATGGAAGATCTCCTAATAGTAAAAGACTTGTATGAGCCTATAGAAAACAAGGATATACCAAAGGGGGTAATAGATTCGGAGTGGAGAATCCTAAATAGGAAGGCAGTGGCGACCATAAGACAATGTGTAGACATTAGTGTCCTACAACATGTAGCGAGTGACACAAATGCCTTCGAGCTATGGCATAAGCTTTCCGCTCTCTATGAAAGGAAAAATGCCTTAAATAAGACCTTCTTGATGAGGAAGATAGTGAGACTGAAGTATGTAGACGGGGAGAGTATAGTAGAGCACATTAGTGCGTTTATGGGACTAGTGAATCAATTAGCATCATCAAAGTTCCCATTAGATGATTGTATGCAGGCCACACTATTATTATGTACTCTACCCGATAGTTGGGAAAACCTAATAGTAACACTCAGCACTTCATGTAAAGAAGACAACTTATCCTTACAAGTAGTAAAAACGACTATTCTAAATGAAGAGACAAGAAGAAAGGATAAAAGTGCTTTATCTCAATCGGAGGCTAATGTGACCCAAGAATTTAGTAGAGGTAGAAGAGAACATAGAAGTCCAGAAAATGGGGATAGGTTTAGGTCGAAATCTAGAGGAAGACCTACATGTTTTTATTGTGGGAAGCCTGGTCACTTCCAAAAGAATTGTCGACACCTTAGGAAGGACAAAGGCATGGCTGATGAGATCGAACCTAGAAAAATCTCCGATGATAAAAATACCTCAGCCATCGCAACTAGTGAGGAAGAGATGTTCATATGTGAACAAGCTAGTGTGAATCTTGCAAGTGCTGAGAGCTCATGGGTAGTGGATTCCGATGCATCATTTCACCTAACTCCCAAAAGAGAATGTTTCTCATCCTACACAGCGGGTGACTATGGTCATGTAAAGATGGGAAATGACGGGGAATGCAAGATTGTGGGCATAGGAACTGTGTGCTTGCTAACATCTACAGGTTGTAGGTTAATGTTGAAGGATGTACGTCATGTTCCGGATGTCAGGTTGAACTTGATATCGGCTGGACGGCTAGACGATGAAGGGTACAGCGGTGGCTTCCAAAATGGTTCATGGAAGTTCTGTAAAGGGAGCCTGATCGTGGCTCGAGCCCAAAAACAGAACACACTATATGTAATGCATGGGAAGTTGTGTCGAGAGGAAGCAAATGTAGTGGCTGGCTCAGATGGTGAGTTGTGGCATAAAAGGCTCGGACATATGAGTGAAAGGGGAATGCATATCCTTGCGGAAAAGGATTTCCTACCAGAGGTGAAAGGAGTGCATTTGGAAAAGTGTGTGGATTGCCTGGCTGGAAAGCAAAATAGAACAGCGTTTCACTCTAGGCCTCCAATGAGGAGAGAGCATGCCTTAGAGTTGGTTCACACCGATGTATGTTATGTTGATGCCCCATCTCATCGTGGAGGACAATACTTTGTCACATTTATTGATGACTTCAGTAGGAAAGTGTGGGCTTATGTGCTGGTGTCTAAAGACCAAGTGTTGTCGGTCTTTAAAGAGTTTCATGCCAGGGCAGAAAGAGAATCCGGACAGAAGCTGAAGGCTGTCCGGACAGATAACGGTGGCGAATATAGAGGCCAATTTGAGATGTATTGCAAGACTCAAGGCATCAAACTTGAGTATACGGTGCCGAAGACACCTGAGCTAAATGGTCTAGCAGAAAGAATGAATCGGACCATAATGGAAAGGGTAAGAAGCATGTTGGCACATGCAAAATTGCCAAAATCATATTGGGCTGAAGCAATGTTGACGGCTGTTTATCTCATAAACAGGTCTCCATCAGTGCCTTTGAAGGGGGATGTACCACAAAGAGTGTGGACAAGAAGAAATGTGTCTTATTAACACTTAAAGGTGTTTGGATGTTTGGCCTATGTACATGTTGCTAAAGATCAGAGGTCAAAACTGGACAGCAAGTCCAAACCTTGTATATTCTTGGGGTACTCGGAAGACGAGTTCGGGTACAGAATGTGGGATCTCCTTGACAAGAAAGTGATAAGAAGTCGAGATGTCATATTCATGGAAGACAAGACAATCGAGGACTGGGAGCAACAAAGACCAGAGTTGTCTCCCAAATCGATCACTGCTATGGATGTACACAAGGAGAAATGGTATAATGCCATGCAAGAAGAAATGGATTCCTTGCATGAGAACCTAACTTATGAGCTGATGGAGTTGCCTGATGGTAAGAAGGCACTTAGAAACAAATGGGTCTACAAATTAAAGACTGGTGAAGATGGTAGTACACCCAGGTATAAGGCCCGTATCGTCGTAAAGGGTTTCTAACAGAAAAAGGGTGTTGGCTTTGATGAGATTTTTGCCCCAGTTGTAAAAATGACCTCTATTCGGACTGTCTTGAGTATGGCCGCTAGTATGAATCTTGAAATCGAACAACTAGATGTTAAAACAGCCTTCTTGCATGGTGAGCTAGAAGAGGAAATCTATATGCAACAACCGGAGGGCTTTGAGGTAAAAGGAAAAGAAAATCTCGTGTGTAGGTTGAAGAAAAGCTTGTATGGTTTAAAGCAAGCTCCACGACAATGGTATAAGAAATTTGAGTCCTTCATGTTGGAACATGGATTCCACAAAACACAAGCCGATCATTGTGTATTTGTGAAAAGGTATAATGAGGGTGACTTTCTTATTCTGTTGTTGTATGTGGATGATATGTTGGTTGTTGGACAGGATGTCAAAAAGATTGCAAGCTTGAAGAAATCATTGAGCAAATCATTTGCCATGAAAGACTTAGGACCGGCAAAACAAATTTTGGGAATGCATATAGTCCGGGACAGGACTGAAAACTTGCTATGGCTGTCACAAGAGAAATATGTGACAAAAGTTTTGCAAAGGTTTAATATGTGCGATGCAAAATCGGTCGGATCTCCATTGCCAATGGACTGTAAGTTAAATTCAGGACAATGTCCGAAATCTGAGAAAGATAAGGCAGAGATGAGAAGAGTGCCGTATGCCTCTGCGGTTGGTAGCCTTATGTATGCTATGGTTTGCACAAGGCCGGACATTGCATTTGCTGTCGGGACAGTTAGTCGATACATGGGAAATCCTGGAAGGGAGCATTGGGAAGCTGTGAAATGGATTCTTAGATACCTCAAAGGAACTTCGAATGTATGTCTTAGATATGGCTCCGGGAAACCTGTGCTAGAAGGTTTTACAGATTCTAACATGTCGGGTGATGTAGATTCTAGCCGATCCACATCAGGGTATGTGATGACGTATTCAGGGGGAGCTGTGTCATGGCAATCAAGATTGCAAAAGGTTGTGGCTTTGTCTACCACCGAGGCTGAGTATATGGCTGCAGTGGAAGCCGGAAAAGAACTGATTTGGATGAGAGAGTTCTTGAATGAACTAGGATTGAAGCAAGACAAGTACTTACTTCATTGTGACAATCAAAGTGCTATCCATCTGGCTAAAAATGCTACCTACCACTCTCGTACAAAGCACATTCAAAGAAGGTACCATTGGTTAAGAGAAAGAGTGGAAGAAAATGAGTTTGTTCTATCTAAGATCCCCACTGAAGAAAATGGCTCAGACATGCTCACAAAAATTTTGCCTATGGAAAAACTTGTTGCATGCCGGAATAAGATTGGCTTGGTTGGTTCTCCCCCTACAGGAGTGAAGGGGGAGTTTGTTGTGTAAAGGCGTCCCTCCTTGCGGGGGAGTCGGCCGAAAAGTCGACTTGAGTGTCGACTGGTCGAAATCGGCCGAAAAGCCGAAAGGAGTCGAATTACCGAAATCGGCCGAAAAACCGAATTACCAAATTTGGTCGAAATTCGGAAAGTAAAAGAATAGTCGGTTGCGAAGAACCGAATCGGGGGTTAGCTGATTGAATTCGGTGAGAGAGTCAAATTCGTATTCAATCGAATAGACACACATATACATATACATATGTCTTCTACATTCAAAGAAGAAAATGACTTAGTATATATATGCTAACAGGCCTGGTAGTGCGCCTGTATGTGGGATAACTCACTAAGAGTGAAATAGTGAATAAAGGGGAAAACCTACATAGCGTATGTGAGGGTGTGAGACATATATATATATCTGAGAGAAAAACGAGTTGCGTGTGTGTGGTAAATCTGAGAACGACTGGTTTTCTGCACAGTAGTGGCTGTGTAAGAGTATACGTACTCAGAAGCTAAGTAAGAAGAAAAGAAGTGTGAAGCAAAAGAGAAAAAGACAGAGAAGCTTCGGAAGCTTTGGAAGGAATAGTCACCTGCGTGCTAGAGTTTGAAGAGCTTGACTGAAATTGTGGTTTCAGTACATGCTCATACCAAATCAGGTTTCATTGTTCTGTGACTGTATTCTGTCATTTCTCATAGTGAAATTTCTGTTCCGTGGTTTTACCCTAAATCAGGGTTTTCCACGTAAATTGTGTGTTCTTTCTTATTTCCTGTTTGCGTCTAAGTTCAATTTCTGATTTCGAATCCGAGTGAAACTCTTTCACAACAGTCAATTTGTATTTCTATATATTGCCCACACCGACATATTTCTGCATAAATACAAATGTAGCAAAATAGTTGCAAATAGTAGAAACAGCAGTAGGAAAATAGTTGCAAAGAGAAGAGACACAGCCTGTTTTCAGGTAGAAGCAAAAATAAAGTTCTTACAAAAGAGTCTGGTTTAACGTACTTATACAAAATTGGGGAATGTGGGTGAAATGGTTGTTTGGTAGTTAACTGCCTCTTGTACTACCAAACAGGTACAATAAATGAGGAATCAGAGGGAATAATCTTAGAGAAGTTGAAGAGAAAGAAGGCATTTAAAGAGTTGGAGATGCTAGAGAGAGAAGAATCTAGGAAGAGAAGAAGAAAGAAAGATATATTGTAGAGAGAATGTAGAGAAGGGATAATAAAGATGAAAGAGAGTGCGGCTTTGGAGTTGCCACCCTTCAACACCTCCTCTCAGCTCCAAAACGGTGGTCCAACATTGATTCGACTAAGGAGTTGATCAATGGCATGCCTTGGAAGCGGTTTATTAAACAAATCGATAACTTGTGATTGACTAATTCACTAATAAAATAGTGCACTTCAATATGTTTTGTTCTACCATGAAATGCTGAGCTATGTGCCAATGCATAGGCACTTTGGCTGTCAGTGAAAACATGAATAGGAGAGTCTTGCAAAACACGAATATGACAAAGCAGTTGCATTAACCAAAGAAACTCACAACAAGTATCCAAATAGGCTCGATATTAAGCTTTTGTTGATGAAGTAGAAACTGAATTTTGCTTCTTTGATTTCCAAGAAATTAAGCTTGAGCCAAACACAAAACAATAGCCAGATGTGGACCGTCTATCATCAATATAACTTGCCCAATTAGCGTCCGATTAGGAGTCCATATTTGAGTGTGTTGGCCAAATACTTAAGAACTGAAATAGCTGCTTGCGAATGACTTTGTCTTGGAGCACTTAAGATTTGGCTGAGAATACTCACATTATAGGACAAACTAGGCCTGGTGTAAGTTACGTGAAGAAGAGACCCCAATTAACCTTCAAATATGGGAGAATCATCCTCAGGAAATAGCTGTGAGTTTGGATCCGTGGGAAATGAGAGTGGCTTGCAATTTGACATGTGATAGGTCTCAAGGAGTTGCATGAGATACCAATGTTAGCTGAGGAAGATACCACCATGTGATTGATAGACCTCCATACCTAAGAAGTAATGGAGAAGTCCAAAGTCAATCATTTCAAATGTGGCTTTGAGGTCAACATGGAGCTGCTCGACTTTAGAAGCAAGGGACCTTGTAAAGTAGCCATAACAAATCTTGGGAAAAGACATAGATATTGTTGTTAGCATAACAGTGTTGAAACCCAAGAGAGAGAGAAAGAATGCATCAATTTTTTCATGACGAGCTTTGGGAGCTCGCTTTAAGCCATACAAAGCTTTGTGTAACCTGTACACCATGTGTTTCCGCTCTTAAATCTTGAAACTTGGAGGTTGTTCAAGTCACCATTAAGGAAGGTTGACTTGAAATCCATTTGAGAGATAGGCTTGTTGTGAGCAACAATTGCAAGAGCACATCAAATAGAGGTGCACCTTGTGGTTGGTGCAAAGGTTTCCTCATAGTCCACTCCTTCCACTTGGGAGTAGCCTTTTGCAACAAAGCATGCCTTACATTTATCGAAAGTACCATCCGCATGGTACTTGGTCTTGAAAATCCATTTCAGTCTAATGACTTGCCTATGTTGAGGCTGAGGGACCAGCTCCCATGTGTTATTCCGCTCATTGGAATTAAGTTCAACTTCCATTGCCGCTTTTCTTCTTCGGAAGAACAAGAGCTTCGTTTGTTGTAGTGGGTTCTTGTGACTGCACAACAGTACACATTAAGGCAAAGTTGCACGAGTGAAGGGGTTGTTGTGACCTGCGTGTTCTTCTCATTTTGGTAGGAAAACCAGTTGTATACTAATGAAGTTCATCATTGGAGAGATGGGAATCACAAATGATGGCTTTAAGCCACTTCGGAAGTGGTGGAAGCTGGTATATAGAGGGAGGGAAAACAATTGGAGTTGAGGGAGAGGTCTGAATTGGTGGCGGGCTTATATCTTGCTTGAGTGGGAGTAGGAGGTTTGAATTGTTGTCGTCCTTATGATTGACTATTGTATCTTTGGTAAAATCTTGTATTTTCAATATAATAAAGCTTATTTTTATCATATACTTTTTGCTTCTTGAATCACACATGGCCTCCATCTCTTGTCCTTGCTTGTTTCTTTCCGTTTTCATTACAAACTCTCCTTATACATAACCTTGCGGTTTGATGCACCGATCACGAACTCTACAACAAAAACTTGGTGAATGCAACATGAAGTGTCTACGAGAGGTGTCTTTGATAGAAAAAAAATGGTTGACAACAGCGCCAATACGGATATGGTCAACGTCATGATAACCATGATGAGCCGAATGTTATAGTAACAAAGTGCGGCTAACCCATTGGAAAGCAAGTTGACAGTTGCTATACAATTGGTTATTCAAAATATTGGTCAATTCAATGGTGAAGACATCAGAAGATTTCTAGTGGTCTATGAGAATGAAATGACCAATAAAGGTGCAACTGGGGTAAATATGGTGGCACAATTCAACAGTGTTGACTCTAGTTGTTCAAGTAAAGGTCGTGGAATTTCAAGAAAGATTCTACATTTGGAGTGGATTTCATCTAGCATTGTTAGATGAATATATGCTTGACAATAGTACTAGTCACAAAGAAGACCTTTCTTGAGTGGACTGAGAAGGGAGAGAAAGTACTCTCAGTATCAAAATTACTGAAAGAATTTGAAAAGAAGTACAATGAGCTCTCGGTGAGGGATCAAGAGTTTCTTCAATCTGGGAATGTAGATTTGTTCCTTCAAACAGCGGATTAATCATTTAGAAAAGATCTAGTGATCCTTCCGGAGGATCGAAAAAGCAGATTGGGACTTGTGTCCAACTTGGTTGACGTCCCAAAGGTTTGTCGTATACTCTGAAGGAGGGAATTGTGGATGGAGGACAATGCAGAAATCTCAAAAAAGTTTATTACGAGAGATCATCCAACAAAAGAATCGACAACTCTAGCGAGAGTAGAAAAAGGAAAAGAAGTAGAATCATCAATTCATGAACTAATCAAAGGCATGGAAGACCTACAATTGAGTTTTGCCAAGCTGGAGAAAATTGAAAGCTCCAGTCAAGAAAAGCCTAAAAGCACAAAACGAAAACTACATGCATATGGTGTTGGGGTAAAGGCCCTAAATGACCCCTTATAGTGTGTAAATGTGTCTAGGCCTATTTATAAAGGCCAAAAGTCACTAATCACTTTTTGGTTATTTTTGGGCCAAGTCCAGTGTAAACTTGGCCAACCCTAAATGGGTCATATAAAACATAAGTTAAAAACTTTTGGATCTCACTTCATAGGTAAGCTCCTCCAACTACTGCTCTTTCTCTATCATTTCTGCCATAGCTCCACTGTTGCATCTAAAGAGCCGATACTAGGGTGAATCCTGGGTATTTCTCAGCCCTATTGACATCATTCCTAACCCTTACAACTGGTATTAGAGTGAGGTTTAGAGTTTCAGAACTTTTGCATAGGTCTGTACAGCAAAGAAAAAGTGTTCAGACCTCTTTATTATGTAGCTATGGCATCATCCTCCTCAGACGTGAAGAACCTTTTTGAGATTCGACGATTTGAGGGAACAAGTTTCGACTTGTGGAAGGAGAGAATGCAAGGAACTCTTTTTTTGAAGGATTGTGACAGGTCATTGGAGGCAGAAAAACTAGAGAACATGTTAGAAGATGCATGGTGGATTTTAAACAAAAAGGTTGTCATATATATTGAGATGGTTATTTCTGATGAGATTTTGGTAGATCTCAAAGGGTTGGTATCTGCTTTTGAAATATGGGCAAAGCTGAAGGCTACATATGAAAACAATATGCTTGCTAAGCAACTACACCTAATGCAAAAGCTTATTGGCATTCAACTGGATGAGTCCAAGAGTGCAGCTGAACACTTGTCCTTGTTTACAGGTATCTTATCATAGCTGCAAGACTTAGGAATGGCTCCTTTTGATGACAAGCTCAAAGCCATTTTCTTGCTAATGACACTACCTGACTCATGGGAGACATTGGTAGTCTCATTGTCTAATATCCCCAACTTGACCTTTGACAGTTCCTGTGATTGGTAGTGGGTTCTTGTGATTGCACAACAGTGCACAGTAAGGCAAAGTTGCATGAGTGAAGAGGCCATTGTGACATGCGTGTTCTTTTCATGTTCATCGGAGAACCAGATGTATACTGATGAAGTTCAGCATCGGAGTTATTAGAAGAGATGTAGAAAGACATAATAAGCCATTTGAAGAAATCACAATTAGAGCTCAAGGATGACATGACACAATACCTTAAGGATGAAATATCCTCGAGTAAGGTTGAGTTAGGAGCTATAAAAGTGGATTTTGAAAAAGGACAAGTAGTGGAAAGATGCATCTCTACAATGAAAGCCAATGTCACGAAGGAAATGCAAACATGGGCAGACATGGTCAAAGATGCCAAAGGTCAAGTTGAGAGGTTGGTTGGGCTGAAAAAGGAAGCCCATAAGAAGATGCCAAGAATCTCGGAACAAAGATTGGGGCATAAGATATTCCATTTGCTTCAGCGTGGAGGATGGGAAGAGATGAGTCTAGAGCTAAAGCCCTTATCATCCGCTTCATGGATAAAAAAGCTTTCCTCTCTAAAAGAAAGGCACTCAAGGGTGAAAAAATATACTTAGATGACGATCTCATTCCAGCACAAGGGGCACACCGCAAAGAAAACATGCCACGAGTGCTTGATGGCCGTATTATTACAGAGAAGAGAACCGCATGACGATATATGGCCTATGAGACCATACACATGACCATATGGAATTGCAACGGCTCTCTACGGACAAATGTCAGATATTTTGAAGATACCTTAAAAAGCACAGATATTGCTATGTATACAGAGACCCACCAATGCATGGCTAGCAAACTCCCTGAGGTACAAAGATATAGATGGGGGTCAATATGTCGTCCCCAACCTTGGACACCAGGAAGCACTAGAGGTTCGGAAGGAGTGGTTGTGCTATACAAAAAAGGGCTCCATGATAGAGTGCATGTTGTCCATAAGGATGTAGATGCACGCTACATGTGGATACGAATCAAAAGAGGGGATCTTAGGGAGCTGTATATTGCAATTTGCTACTTTCTACCTGCCTAGTCAAGGTTTGCACCTCTAGGTGAATCACCATATCTACCATTATATGATGATATCATCAGATTTGCTACTATGGGGGACATAATACTTATAGGAGATTTTAAAGCACGAACCAAGGATGAACAAACAACTATGTTTAACACCAACGAGGCTGTTTATAGAGAAGTTATGGCAGAAGAGGTTGGTCTAAAGCGACAAGCTCAAGATATGAGTGCTATAACTGAATATGGAAAACACTTTCTAGCCTTGGGAAGTGCGCATGGATTTGTGATATATAATGGCTTGTCACAATGGCCTGGATCAGATGCTTTGACATGTTGGAACCCAAAAGGTGGCGCAAGCACAGTCAATTATCTAATGAGATCTCCATCTCTTATACTTGAAATAAAAGAGTTCACTATATCGGGTAGACCTATTGGCTTGGCAACATATCATGCATATCTATGCTTCGAGGTAAAGGATGGATGCACATAGGATGTATATGCTAAGGAGAGTGGGCTGGCTAAGTATCTATTTACTCGCGAGACAATTGATGTGTATAGTTGTGGTGTATACAATGGCATGCTAGATTTAGATCCTTTCGCACCCCTTGAAGAACTTACCCAAGGACTATCAAAATCATTGCATAAAGCAGCCACGAATGCCTTTCCTCACACAATGGCCAACCCCCCCAAACTTGGTAGAGTAATACAAATTAGTTGGTATAATGAGGAATGTCGTGATACAAGGAGATGCTTGCAGCTTGATGTAACTCGGGGCATTTATACACACAACCAAGCAAGAGCAACCTTCCAATGTCTCGTAAGGAAGAAGAAGAGATTTTATTTGGCTAAATTTGAAGATCATTTGTATCGCTTGTTCCTAGGACAAGAGAGTAAAACAGCATGGAAAATGTTTAATGAGAGGCAACCTACCACACAACTGACCTCACCTCAGGTGTAGCATGAATATGCAAAGGTTCTATATGATATCTTGGGGCAACCTCCTCTTCCCCACCTAGATGGCTCATGCCCACATGAATCAACCCTTTTTACTCCACAAAATGTAAGAAATGCCATTGATCGGCTACAATTTGGGAAGGCCCAAGATCGTGATGGATTGGTGGGTGAGCACTTTATCTATGCGCATGACACCTTGCTCCCATTGCTAGCACACATCTTTAATAGAGACATGTGTGAAGGTTTCCCTACTAGATGGACTCAACATACCATTGTGCTAATCGTCAAGAGTGGATACCCAATGATGCCAAGCAACTATAGGACAATCATGATTGGCCATTACTTGGCTAAACCATATGGCTCGATTCTAGAATCAGAATTGAGTATATGGGCAGAGCGGGATGGCTGCCATTTAGTTAGACAGGCAGGCTTTCGGAAGGGGTTCACAAGTTTGGATCACATATTGACCCTCCGGGCCCTTATTGAGGAGGATAGAGCCCATAATAAGAGGATTTATTGCTGGTTGATGGATTTCCGAAAAGCCTTTGACACTGTGCCACGTGCTCGGCTTATGCAACGGCTAGAAGCCCTTGGTGTTCCTACAGATATGCAATGGGGAATCTATGCACGCTATGAATCCGTGTTAGGAAAAGTGCGGTCTTCCAAGGGTTTGTCGGAGGCGGTGGCTAGCACAATCGGAGTGAAGCAAGGATGCCTACTACCACCCACTCTCTTCGGTCTCTATATAGATGAGGTATCACATTACATAGAGAGATTCAGGGGTTCAGGAGCATGCCTAGCAGGTATAGCTATACAAATATTACTATATGCTGATGATATTGTGCTTATTTCTGACTATCCGAAGGTACTACAAAGACATCTAAATGCCTTAAAACTATTTTGTACGGACAAAGGTTTGCCAATCAACATGGATAAAACTAAAGTGATGGTGTTTAACACCACTCAAGCATGGGTAACAAGGTCAGAACCCGAATTCTTCTTGGGAGAGGAAAAGGTGGAATACACACGCTCTTACACATTATGAGAAAAGCTGTTAATAGCTGCAGCAGAACAGTTGTTAGAACAAAATAGACACAGCCAAGCTGTGAGAAGGTTGTTATACAGCAATAGAAAAAATGGTTGCAAAGAGTAGACACTGTTTTTAAGTAGCAGCAGAAAATAATCTCGTTACAAAAGAGGCTGGTATAGCTTATTTATACAAAATTAAGAATGGTTATTTGGTAGTAAGAGGCTCTTGTACTACCAAACAGGTACAATAAACTAGGAATATCTTTGGAAAGATGGAAGAGAAAGAATGCATTTAAAGTGTTGTAGATTCTAGAGAGAGAAGGCATTTAAAGAGTTGCAGATTCTAGAGGGCGAAGAATCTAGGAAGAAAGAGAATATAGAACAAAGATAATAAAGATGAAAGAGAGTGCAGGTCTAGAGCTGCCACCCTCCAACACACATACCTAGGAATAACATTTACAAGGCCTAGGTTCTCCTTACAGGAGGCTACTTGTGCCCGACTTTCTCGTGGATATGCAGCCCTTGGTGCTCTCAAGAGACAATGTGCACATTTGCAGTTCCAAGAGCCAGGAACTAAGTTGTGGTTATTTGATACACTTGTCACACCAACTCTTCTCTATGGAGTAGAAACATGGGGACCGAGTCTTAACAAGGCAAATCATTAGAAAAATTTAGAGAGACCTTTAGTGTCAATAATTTCTTGCATAATAAGGAGCAAAGCATCGGTGCCCCATGATATAATCCGGGCAGAGATGGGAGCAGCACCTATAATCACCGAGGCACTGTTCCGATCAGTGACATTTATCCAACATCTTTGGGAGCTCCCTAAATGAAGGTACCCAGGGTTGGCACTTATGACATCAAGACAATTGGCTGAAAGTGGAGACATTCATTGTTGGTATGCTGAAATGCAGCAATGGTTCGAGTCACATGGCATGAGTATAAATGCACTACTGCTGTTCCAATATAGCTTGGATTGTCCCCATTTAAACATGACCAAAGTGGAAAAGAATAGAGTGATCCGAACTGATATTATTAACTTGGAAAACAAGATAACATGGATCATCCCCAAAATACCACTTGGTACAAAGATGGCCCACTATAAGACACACTTCTTACACACATTGGAGGATGGATTCATCATCAAGCCACTTTATATGGACATACATGTATCCTATGCGTTGCGTAGTGTGATTGGCCAACTGCGAACATCATCACATCAGTTACAGATTGAGGTAGGTAGATATACATGACTACCTCTAGAGAGAGAATTTGCCAATTGTGTCATCAAGGAGTGGAATCTGAAGAACACTATTTTTGTCATTGTAATGTCTTTTATGAAATCAGAGGGAGATACCATTGCCTCTTTAAACAAGGCTTTGGCCCACTACGCAAGGTAATGGAATATGAGGACCAATGATGCCTAGGACTTTTCTTGCTAGAGCTCAAGAGACATCGGGAGAAGTTGTTGAAGAATATAGCCACACAAGCTCATCCACAAAGAACAATCACAACTGTCTTTAGCCTCATCACTCTTACTAATGCTACAAGTCAATCACGGGATACACAAATGGGCTCCCGACCATGATATAACAAAGGGGTTATAATGGATCGGGCGATGGCAATTTTCCGTGCACGTAGGCCCTGGCCCCATGGACCACGATCTCGACACCCTTGTCATCGACAGATAAAAGCCATTATCTCCCGCCATCGTAGGTGCTTCCCTTGCTTCGGAGACATTTCCATTCTGGATCGACCTATGCTAGAGATCTTTCGAAGACAAAAGCTACAATATATCTAACTTGAGAATATCACATGTGGCTTGAGGCTTGAGCAACAATCAAATACTTGAGGTTAGAAAAAGTAAAGGAGATGTGTGTAGCATGAACTAGTGACCCTACTATAGTGATTGTCGATACCAATAGTGTAATAAATGATTTATAGATTAGAGGTGTGGTTGAAGGTAAAAAAGGAGTGAAGTTGCACAAGTGCGCAAGTTTAGAGGGGGTGAGTGTTGTGAAGCAATCACTTCACGATATAAAAATGAGCAACATTCTGGATTGTGTGCTGTATCCAACGAACTTGTATTTCTTGGTTTTGGGCTCAAAATTTGTCCTTTTATCATTTGAATTCTGAACATTTGCATCACAAAAAATGAGAAATTGAGGGTTACACACTTGTAAATGCTTCTACAGGGGGTCATTGCAGCAACTGCTTTAGCTGGGCAGCAGTTGATGATGTAGATTGCTGTGTTGTTGAGGAATATTGGGTGCAGAAAATTGTTAAGCAATGCCTCTTTAAGAGCAAAATCAGTGGAAAGCTTGTGAGATAAACTCTCCACCATTGTTGAACCTGATCTTTTGAACTTTCTTTGATGTTTCGTTCTCCAAAAGAGATACCAATTCTTGAAATTTGGTGAAGGCTGGAGCTTTTTCTGCTAGCAAATAAACCCGAACCTTACGTAAGAAATTGTTAATGATAAGCATGAAGTAGTGTTCGCCACCAAGAGTAGTGGTTTTCATTGGACCACAAATGTACACTAACTCCAAGATGGATGTTGCATAGTGAGTGGCTTGATGAGGGAAAGCCTCTCCATGCTTGAGGCATCTCGTATGGAGATTTGGGAGGAGCTGGGTTTGACATCATGCAAAATAGTTTTTTTATAAGTCATTTGTGCAGTAGTGCCACTATCCACTAGCCACCCATCAATGGTTGAGGTAGTTGGTCCAACCAAATGTGAAGAATGTTCTTCAATGCCAAGGAAAATGGTTTCTTTGGTTTAGTGGGCCAAGTTTGATTTTGTTGTAGGTTTATTTTCAGTAGAAGAATAAGACTGCTTGGCATTGTCCCTTTTCTTTTTCCGACAGTTGGGCTGAATGTGACCTTTGTAGCCACAATAATGTCAAGTTGGCTCCTTGTAGGCTAGGTTGTTTGTTGGTCTTAGATTGGATTTGTTGTTGGAGTTGCCATTGTACTTTCACTTTCCTTTACTTTTGGCATGGAGAAGTGTTTCATTAGAAGTTTGAGCACTTTTCTTCCTTGTGGCCCTGTCTTGAAGCATGCCCAGGAATGTACTCATATCAGGAGTGTTGGGAAGAAGAGAAATTGTGCTACAAAAGGCTGAGAATGATGCAGGAAACTCGATCATTAGATGATGCACAAACTCAACTTTGGTTGACTTGCTTCCCAAGGAAACTAGCTGTTTTTGGTGGCTGCCCATAGTTTGTTGGCTGTCTCTTCATTTGCATCTTGAAATAGATGGGCAATGTTCAGTTTAATATTAAACATGAGGAAAGCATGAGCACTAGAATCCTTATCTAGTCAACCTTCAATCTCAGCTTTAAATGAATCAACAACTGATGTGGTTGAAGAAGATGAAGTTACCTGTGGTTTGTTCTCACTACCATAGACTACATTCCATTCAGGATGGTACTGTAGCAAGGTCTCTATCTGCAGTTTCCAATCGAAGTAATTGCTCCCATCCAAGGCACTCTTTGGGGAGTTGGGGAATGGTTGATGAAACAATGGTGGCATGTGAGGCCATTGATATCCTCCTCTTGAGCTACATGTGGACTGTTTTCAACAGCTGTATGTAGATGCTTAGGGTCTTTCTACTCCTCCCTTAACGCTAGCTAAAGCTCAGATGGGGGAAAAAAAAAACCTCTTCTATAGGTTGGGAGGGTGGCTACTAAGACAACCTCCTCTTTAGTGTTGGGAGGGAGGTTGCAAAGAAAAGAAAACTGCTTTTAAGGGTGGGAGGGTGGAATAAAAGAAGATAGGCTTGTGTGCTCTTTGGCAAAAAATCAGGCTGAGGCTATGGAGACCTCACAGCTCTGATACCATGTGAAAAAAGCTGTTAATAGTAGCAGCGGAACAGCTGTAAGAAAAAATAGACACAGCAAAGCTGTGAGAAGGCTGTTAGACAGCAGTAGCAAAATAGTTGCAAAAAGTAGAGACACAGCCAAAGAGCAGAGCCTGTTTGCAAGTAGCAAAATCAAGCTCTTGCAAAAGAGGCTGGTATATCCTATTTGTAAAAAGTTGGGAAATGTGGTTGAAATGGTTGTATGGAAGTTAAGTGCCTCTTGTAATACTAAACAGGTACAAAAAATGAGGAATAAGAGGGAATAATCTTGGAGAATTGGAATTTTAAAGAGTTGCAGATTCTAGAGAGAATAATATAGGAAGAGAATGAAAAAGAAAGAAAGATATATTGTAGATAGAAAGAAGAAAGAAAGATATATTAACGTCTTTTAAGAGGCCAAAGACCAAATAAGAGATTACATCTTGAGTGTTTTCTTGTCTTTGAGAACAAATCAAAATAAAATAAATATTACATAGTAAATATAAAAGTAAATAAGATGAAAAGAGAAGAAATGAGGGAATCTGGTTTTTGGCACATGTGAGATTCTCAAGTTAGATATATTGTAGCTTTTGTCTTCAAAAGATCTCTAGCATAGGTCGATCTAGAATGTAAATGTCTCTGAAGAGAGGGAGGCACCTACGATGGCGGAAGTTAATGGCTTTTATCTGTTGATGACAAGGGTGTCGAGGTCGTGGTTCATGGGGGTAGGGCCGGGCCTACGTGCACGGAAAATTGATATTGCTCGATCAATTGTAACCCCTTTGTTATGTCCTGGTCTGGGGCCCATTTTTGTATCCCATGATGGACTTGTAGCATTAGGAGTGATGGGGCTAAAGAAGGTTGTGATTGTTCTTTGTGGATGAGCTTGTGTGGTTGTATTCTTCAACAACTTTTCCCGATGTCTCTTGAACTCTAGCAAGAAAAGTCCTAGGCATCGATGGTCCTCATATTCCATTACATTGCGTAGTGGGCCAAAGCCTTGTTTAAAGAGGCAATGGTGTCTCTCTCTGATTTCATAAAAGACACTACAATGACAAACATAGTGTTCTTTAGATTCCACTCCTTGATGACACAATTGGCAAATTCTCTCTTCTAGAAGTAGTCGTGTATATCTATCTGCCTACCTCAATCTATAGCTGATGTGATGAAGTTCGCAGCTGGCCTATCACACTACGCAGCGCATAGGATAGATCTATGTCCATGTAAGGTGGCTTGATAATGAATCCATCTTCCGATGTATGTAAGAAGTGTGTCTTATAGTGGGCCATCTTTGTACCAAGTGGTATTTTGGGACTGATCCGTGTTATCTTGCTTTCCAAGTTAATAATATCAGTTCGGATCACTTTGTTCTTTTCCACTTTGGTCATATTTAGATGGGGACAGGCCAAGCTATATTGGAACGGCAGTAGTGCATTTATACTCATGCCATGTGACTCGAACCATTGCTGCATTTCAGCATACCTAAGTGCCAACCCTGGGTACCTTCGTTTAGGGAGCTCCCAAAGATGTTGGATAAATGTCACTGATCGGAACAGTGCCTCGGTGATTATAGGTGCTGCTCCCATCTCTGCCCGGATTATATCATGGGGCACCGATGCTTTGCTCCTTATTATGCAAGAAATTATTGACACTAAAGGTCTCTCTAAATTTTTCTAATGATTTGCCTTGTTAAGACTCGGTCCCCATGTTTCTACTCCATAGAGAAGAGTTGGTGTGACAAGTGTATCAAATAACCACAACTTAGTTCCTGGCTCTTGGAATTGCAAATGTGCACATTGTCTCTTGAGAGCACCAAGGGCTGCATATCCACGAGAAAGTTGGGCACAAGCAACCTCCTGTAAGGAGAACCTAGGTCCTGTAAATGTTACTTATAGGTATGTGTAGGAGCGTGTGTATTCCACCTTTTCTTCTCCCAAGAGGAATTTTGGTTCTGATCTTGTTACCCATGCTTGAGTGGTGTTAAACACCATCACTTTAGTTTTGTCCATGTTGATTGACAAACCTTTGTCCGTACAAAATAGTTTTAAGGCATTTAGATGTCTTTGTAGTCCCTTCGGAGAGTCAGAAATCAGCACAATGTCATCAGCATATAGTAATATTTGTATAGCTATACTTGCTAGGCGTGCTCCGGAACCCCCGAATCTCTCTATTTAATGTGATACCTCATCTATATAAAGACCGAAGAGAGTAGGGGATAGTGGGCATCCTTGCTTCACTCCAATTGTGCTAGCCACTGCCTTTGACAGGCCCTTGGGAGACCGAACTTTTGCTGACACAAATTCATAGAGTGCATAGATTCCCCATTGCATATATGTAGGAACAGCAAGGGCTTCTAGCCGTTGCATAAGCCGAGCACGTGGCACAGTGTCAAAGGCTTTTCGGAAATCCACCAACCAGCAATAAATCCTCTTATTATGGGCTCTATCCTCCTCAATAAGGGCCCGGAGGGTCAATATGTGATCCAAACTTGTGAACCCCTTCCGAAAGCCTGCCTGTCTAACTGAATGGCAGCCATCCCGCTCTGCCCATATACTCAATTCTGATTCTAGAATCGAGCCATATGGTTTAGCCAAGTAATGGCCAATCATGATTGTCCTATAGTTGCTTGGCATCATTGGGTCTCCACTCTTAACGATTAGCACAATGGTATGCTGAGACCATCTAGTAGGGAAACCTTCACACATGTCTCTATTAAAGATGTGTGCTAGCAATGGGAGCAAGGTGTCATGCGCATAGATAAAGTGCTCACCCACCAATCCATCACGATCTTGGGCCTTCCCAAATTGTAGCCGATCAATGGCATTTCTTACATTTTGTGGAGTAAAAAGGGTTGATTCATGTGGGCATGAGCCATCTAGGTGGGGAAGAGGAGGTTGCCCCAAGATATCATATAGAACCTTTGCATATTCATGCTACACCTGAGGTGAGGTCAGTTGTGTGGTAGGTTGCCTCTCATTAAACATTTTCCATGCTGTTTTACTCTCTTGTCCTAGGAACAAGCGATACAAATGATCTTCAAATTTAGCCAAATAAAATCTCTTCTTCTTCCTTACGAGACGTTGAAAGGTTGCTTTTGCTTGGTTGTGTGTATAAATGCCCCGAGTTACATCAAGCTGCAAGCATCTCCTTGGGCACGACATTCCTCATCATACCAACTAATTTGTATTACTCTACCAAGTTTGGGGGGGGTTGGCCATTGTGTGAGGAAAGGCATTCGTGGCTGCTTTATGCAATGATTTTGATAGTCCTTGGGTAAGTTCTTCAAGGGGTGCGAAAGGATCTAAATCTAGCATGCCATTGTATACACCACAACTATACACATCAATTGTCTCGCGAGTAAATAGATACTTAGCCAGCCCACTCTCCTTAGCATATACATCCTATGTGCATCCATCCTTTACCTCGAAGCGTAGATATGCATGATTTGCTGCCATGCCAATAGGTCTACCCGATATAGTGAACTCTTTTATTTCAGGTATAAGAGATAGAGATCCCATTAGATAATTGACTGTGCTTGCACCTCTTTTTGGGTTCCAACATGTCAAAGCATCTGATCCAGGCCATTGTGACAAGCCATTATATATCACAAATCCATGCGCACTTCCCAAGGCTAGAAAGTGTTTTCCATATTCAGTTATAGCACTCATATCTTGAGCTTGTCGCTTTAGACCAACCTCTTCTGCCATAACTTCTCTATAAACAGCCTCGTTGGTGTTAAACATAGTTGTTTGTTCATCCTTGGTTCGTGCATTAAAATCTCCTAATAGTATAATGTCCCCCATAGCAGCAAATCTGATGATATCATCATATAGAGGTAGATATGGTGATTCACCTAGAGGTGCAAACCTTTAAGTGGAAAGTAGCAAATTGCAATATATAACTCCCTGAGATCCCCTCTTTTGATTCGTATCCACATGTAGAGTGCATCTACATCCTTATGGACAACATGCACTCTATTATGGAACTCGTTTTTGTATAGCGCAACCACTCCTCCTGAACCTCTAGTACTTCCTGGTGTCCGAGGTTGGGGGCGACATATTGACTCCCATCTATATCCTTGTACCTCGGGGAGTTTGCTAGCCATGCATTGGTGAGTCTTTGTATACATAGCAATATCTGTGTTTTTCAATGTATCTTCAAAATATCCGACATCTGTCCGTAGAGAGCAGTTGCAATTCCATATGGTCATGCGTAGGGTCTCATAGGCTATATATTGTCATGGGGTTCTCTTCGTTGTAATAATAACCTTGCCATCTCTATATACGACCCATTCTCCTTCCTTTCTTGCATCAAGCAGTCGTGGCATGTTTTCT
The DNA here is from genome assembly GCF_043228905.1 of Azolla caroliniana. Classification (NCBI taxonomy): domain Eukaryota; kingdom Viridiplantae; phylum Streptophyta; class Polypodiopsida; order Salviniales; family Salviniaceae; genus Azolla; species Azolla caroliniana. Next base: position 8,517,211 of record NW_028230450.1, on the reverse strand, counting down.
TTGCGGTGTGCCACTTGGGCCGGAGTGAGATCGTCATCTAAGTATATTTTTTCACCCTTGAGTGCCTTTCTTTTAGAGCAGAAAGCTTTTTTCTTGTCAATATCCATGAAGTGGATGATAAGTGCTTTAGCTCTAGAGTCATCTCTTCCCACCCCCCACGCCGAAGCAAAAGGAATATCTGATGCTCCAATCTTTGTTCCGAGATTCTTGGCATCTTCTTGTGGACTTCCTTTTTCGGCCCAACCAACCACTCGTATATGCAACGCACGAGCTTTCCTCTTGGCTTCTTCTTCTAATGTAGCAATCATCATTGCCGTCCTATCCATGGATGTTCCTTTTTGCTTTTTCACTACCTCTATCCAAGGAGCATTTGCTTTAAATTCGTTTTGGGCGTGCTCAGCCTGAGCTTTGGCATCTTTGGCCATGTCTGCCCATGTTTGCATTTCCTTAGTGACATTGGCTTTCACTGTAGAGAGAATGTAGAGGAGAGATAATAAAGATGAAAGAAAGTGCAGTTCAGGAGCGGCCACCCTCCAAAGACTCCAACATCAGCTTATGGTGTATTTGGGAGAAGAGCCAATGTTTTCAAGTTTGATATTATGGTTGTAGTTGCAACACTAAAAGCTAAATATATGTACGTAAGGCTCATATATTTGGGTTTTGATTTTCTATGTTTGATGATGGCCCTAAAATAATTATTTCAAGGTTCTTAACATCTGAAAATGCCAGGCAACGGTGGTGCTCGTTCTGAGTGGATTTGTTTTACAGTTAATATAAGCTCTTTTTAAAAGACATAAATTTGGGATGAGGATATTTATATGGAGTTTGTGGTTTATATGTAGGATACTGTCATTCTTTTCCTCGATGCTTTATATGCGGATCAGCACTACTCACGATTTTATGTCTTGGAGACCATTGCAAGAGTACCATATTTTGGTAACAACATTCATTACAAACACTTGCATACAGATGTTTCTTTTGTAAATGAGAATTTTCTTTTTATTTGAAGGGAGCTATCTTTGTAGAGTGGCACAAAACATTTATACTTTTTACCTGTTTATTATTAGCTTTCTTATCAGTATTGCATATGTACGAGAGTTTTGGGTGGTGGCGTCGGGCTGATTACTTGAAAGTCCATTTCGCAGAAAGTTGGAATGAGCTTCATCATCTACTCATTATGGAGGTTCTGTTATCCCAAATATCTATTTATGTTGTGTAGATTGAATTTTCTCTTAAAGGAACACATTGTAAGTTTTTATCAAAATTATTACTCCAGGCTTTGGGAGGAGATGAGAGATGGTTTGATCGGTTCCTTGCTCAACACATCGCCGTTGCATACTTTTTCCTAACAGCATCAATGTATATGGTCAGTCCGAGGATGGCATGTTAGTAAGATCATCTCTGATGCTATCGGTTTACATATCTTTATTATATCATATACTAAGGCTAGTAAATAGGCTTATGTTGAAAGAGAGAAGTATATGAGATTCTTACAGATGTTGCGTCTGCTTTACAGATCATCTCTCCGAATGTGTGGAAAGGCATGCTTTTTGTACATATGATAAATTTATCAAGAAACATGGTGGTGGGTTTAACTGTATAAATATCAATATGAATGTTATAATTCAGAGCTCATTTATAAGCATGCATCCTTTTTGGCAATTTTTTTATCTTATAAACCAGTTCGTGGTTTTTTTCTAGATGAACTCATAAAACTCCCTGCCCCTGAGGTTGCCGTAAAATATTATACCGAGGGTGATCTCTATATGTTTGGTGAGTTTCTTATTTTCCTATTCTACCAGGCCATTAATTGATAATATATGCGTGTTATTCACCACTTCTTATTTATGATCAACCACATACAAGAAGAGAGCTTAAGTGCTTAAAAAAGATTATTCCTTCCCCTTTTCTTTTGCCAGACGAATTCCAGACAAATCGTGTCCCCGAGTCGCGAAGGCCAAAAGTTGGTAATTTGACCTTGATCTCTTCTCTTTTGACCTTACACACTTCGATGGTAAAATCCCCCTAAACTATATAAATTTCATATGATTATCCAGACAACTTGTATGATGTGTTTGTAAACATCCGTGAAGATGAGGCCGAACATTGTAAGACCATGGTCGCATGCCAAACACGAGGAAATGTACGATCTCCACATGCAGTCATTTCCACGAAGATGGATGTCGAATTACCTCCGGCCGAGTGTTCTGGTATAATAGAATGCCTAATCACATCAAGCTCATTTGCTTCTCGAACCCAAAAACTAGGAAAGGATGTATCTATTGACCGTTGAGATTGCAAATGCATGTGAAGCTTATATGCTCTAAATTCTAAGAACCTCTCCTAAGATTCCCATTCTTAGATGTGATACAAGATGATGTTAATGATGGGATGTAAATTTGCTTAGCAGGTTAGTCAACAATAATTTATCAATAAATCAATATTTAACGTCATTTTGATAACATTGATTTAGATGATGGTATGAAACCAGATTGATTTATCAATTAGTCTTTGTAAATTAATGTAGTTGATACCCAATGTTGATTGTTTCAATACAATTAGCTACATCACAAAGGAAGCAAACAAGGAAATTCAAACAACATTAAGTGAACAAATATGCTACAAATGGGGAGCTTATTCTTGGAAATTTTCAATCAAAATTTTATATTGTTCCATTTTCTTTACTAGTTGCTTAATATAGTATGTAAAATTTTCAGAATATGGTTGGATATGATTAATGTTGATTTGTTCTTACTCAATGGTGCTTAGGAAATAAGGTTAAGGAATCAAGGTTTATTTGTGTTAGCATTTAGGGTTGAGTATAATTTGCTTATTCGCTATCTCGTATTTAAATTATTATTTACTATTGACCATACATCCTCAAAAAGTGTCACATCTTCTTAATATCATCAAATTACTTGTGTGGTCTTAGAAACCCTCTTATTTGGCAAATGTATTGAAACTAGTAATGGATCTTCTCCAGGATAGAAGGGCACGAGGAGCCTCTAAATGTCCATAGAACTTCTACCCCAGTAATGAATTGTTCTATTGGTGCACAAACTTCTCTTGATAGTTTTGTTGGATGTTGGTTAGCACTCACCGTAATGTTGATAATTTCATTGGCATGGTGGGTAGGTTTATGAACCACATCAGTCTTGTCATTGGTGATAATTAAAGCAATGTTTTCACTACATTCATTCTAAATGAATGGGTTTAGTGTATGGGCAATTTTCCAACTATTCAAGTGTTAAATTGATCTGAAGATAGCATAGCAAGGTTTGGAAGTGGACTATCTCTATTCTGAGCTTAGGAATGCCAACAAGCTCAAGAGAGTTGGGTCTACAAGTTTTAGATATGGAATCTACCATTGGGCAACTTAAGACTGACCTCAAAGATGCAAAGAAGCTAAAATGAATGGATCAATAAATGGTAGCCATTTTCAAATGCGTGCCACTAGTGTGAATATTGAGTTGAGCTTTTACTCTTGATCCATTGATGTATCAATGGTAAGAGAAGATGTAGAAGAGAACTTGGTTGAGCTTTTTGTGGAAATCTGTGCTTTTGACGTTTCTTGAATCACTTGTGGTTGAACTAGCAAAACAACATGAGCATATTGGGGTAGTTCTAGGGAAAGAAGCACATGAAAATATGCAATCTCAAGCTTTGAAACAAGAAATGGCAAGGATTATAGAAGAAAATAATCATAAATTGATGCTTAGTACATAAGATATGCATTTGTCTGTTCAAACATTTGTTTTCATACCATATATTTTTGCTTGTTTACTTTTTTTTTGCTTACAAAGGGGCAAACATTCTACAAAGTGCACATCTTCTCTTACCATATTTTTGCATATTAGCGCAACACGAAGCTCCTCTCCTCTCCCATCCAAGTATGTTTAGAGTTAAGAATAGGATTTAAACTTTAGGGCATAGTATGTAGTATAAAAATTATAAAGTTATGAACCATACGCACAAAAATGACAATAAATAGAAATAGGGTTAAAACTTAATACACATAAATGAAATAGGGTTAATATAGACATAAATGAATTTTGAAATTGGGTATTACACACATACATGAAACACACATAGAAATGTAGATATACCACAAGTGACAAGCATGCACAGAGATTACAATTTACAATGCACATGGCATATAGACATGTACATACACATACATGTTACATATAGAATTGATTTTTAAATTTACTTTTTCCAAAAAAGCACTTCTTCCATTAGTTATAATTTTTTTATAGATGAGAATATATTCAAATCCTAGTAGGGACGTGATAGCACCATCTTATGTGGAGGCCCATTGACTCAAGAAAGGGAGAGAACGACCATTGTTGGATAAAGGCTAACTCTTGTCTTTCAGCTCCATCTGTTCCGCTCGTGAGGCCATTGCATTGGCTCTTTCGTGTGGCTACAACTTCACTCTATATCCTTGTAGTAACATCGCATGATGCACGGTTTGATTGGAGAGAACCCGCCTACATTGTTGTTCCAAAGAATCGAAAATCTTATTGGGCTAACCAATTCGAACACAACTTGAGCTTTGGCATTAATAGGAGTTGAGTGGATATTGTTGGTGGTGAAAAACAAGATCTCTTGTGCATGGAAGACACATGAAATAGGGTTAATAATAGCCACATACATACATTTACATATAGAATTAAGTTATTAACATTACACATACACACATGCATAAACCTCTCATGAGAAGAAAACGAACATATGGATACTAAGAAAGTAATGCGAATTTTGCAATTTCGTTAACTTTTTTATCTAAAAAAAAGTTTTACCTTATAGTAAATAATGAACTCTTTATATGTGAACTGTCTCCTCGGTTCCTTGCGTAGGGAATGCATGGTCGAATCCTTACCACTCGCCGGCTCTTCATCCAACTGGTCGATCCGACTCAGTCTCTCATTCAGCCCATTCAACCGGAATGAGGTTGGACTCTCCTCCAGAGTGCCAAAATATTATTCTTCTTCTTTGTCCCTAATCATGTTTGGTTCACTAGTCTCATCCTCAGTGATCGGGTGGTCGGAGTTGTCGAGAGGCAGAGTCGGTAAAGAGTACCATGATGTCGACTCGTTGAATGCGACATCTCGACTTACTTGAACTTCTTTCGTTTAGGGGTTATCACACTTTTTCTCATGTGAGTAGTCGACCAATATGCATTTCTCTGACTTCGGGTCTAACTTCCTTTGCTTCTTGTCGAGCACCTGTACATAGGCAATACTCCTGAATACCCTTAAGTGTTGTAAGTTCGGCTTCCGCTCGAAATACAACTCGTGTGCTGACACCTTCTCCCCAATATGGTTTTGGATGTAGACCACGGTTCGGACCGCTTTGGTCCAGTAGAATTTGGACATGCTCCTCTCCTCTAGCAATGCCTGTGCCACTTACATAAGTGGTCGGTTCTTCCGCTCGGCTATGCCATTTTGATTCGGCGTATATCTACAACTGAATTCTCTCCCAATTCGCATCTGCTGCAAATAATAGTTGAATTGGCCAGGAAAGTATTCTTTTCTGCCATTCGACCGTAGACACTTTATCTTCCTCTGTGTTTCTATGTAAGATCTATGTATCGATGGAGTTAACTCCTCAATGTCGTTCGTAGAGTTCGGACCGGCATATACCCTTTTGATAGTGAATCGGGCGGAGATGGTTGTCGGACACCTCTGAGTCTCACACTCACTTAACGATTAATAGATTATTAGCACGCTATCTCTCTCACTCTCTCAAGCTCGTTCTCATAGACAATAGGTTAATGAATATAGACAACAAGAATAACGGTTATGTTTATTAACCCTCTTTGCTAAGAGGTCTAGCACCAACAAGGAATAGAGATTAGTGTTCTCTAACTAAACACTTCACTAATCTCTCTTAACCTTAAAGGTTACAAGAAGGAGGAGAGGAAGCTCTAGCTCTTAATCACTAGGGATATCTTTACAAATGGGAGAACCGTTACAAAGCCACCACTATGTGGTTTATATGGCATTTACAATTAGGGTGTGGACCTTTCACACCTTGATGTCCCTTAGTCCTCTTTCCTCTTGCCATTCCCTCTTTGTAGGTCCTTTAGCCATACTACGTCATTGTCGATGCACTCTTCTTCATTACCGGTCGTGGTGTGATCCGAGCGCTTAACATCCCCCCCAACCTAATGAGTGCACACCCCCGGGTGCACTGCGGGACGAGAGCTTCGGGTTTCGGGGGCGAGAAGGATAGAGTAGGGAGGTTCGTCGAGGGGTGGTCGGTGGCGAGGATGGTGGCGAAGACGACATATGTTGAGTGGCGGTAACTAGATTTGTTGCATTTGATCAGTCGTAGTGAAAAAGTCCTTCTTGGGGCCGGCTATCCACGTGGAGGTGTTGTAGCCGGCGAAGGGAGAGGGGGGGTTTCTATCAAAACTTATGTAAGAGGGGAAAAAATGTGTGTCGATCATGGTTTCAAAATCCTGTTTGTAGATGGCATGGAGCACGTTGACATGGGCCCAGGGGCCGACCAATTGATGACGTGTGGGGCCTTTATTCAAATCAAAGGCAAGACCCCACGCTGGGTGGTCGTGTTTCTTGAATGTGCAAGTTTCATAAGGGCCAGAGTTGAGGAGGATGAGCAGTAGCTACAAAAAACAAAGATTGGCTTGAATGTCGGGGTCAAGGAAGTCAAGGTATGTACGGAAGAAACGTCACATGATCCGGATCATTCTAGCTTCTGTTGGAGATGTGCGAGGGGGTCGTGGAAATACGGGCCAATTGAACTGGAGGGTGGGTTGTCGTGTGTGGGCTACTTGAAGTTCGTGCCATGGCCAACGACGTGGGAGGGGAAAAAAGGAGGGATTGGCGCGCATCTCTGGAGGGTGTAGGGCAAACCATTCCTGGAAGGACATGTGCGTGAACCAGGGGAGGTGCCACGGGGGTTGAATGCCAGGTGGTTCAATGAGGGGTCGACCACCGGGTGGCGCCATCCTCGAGTTGAGATGGGGTTTGCGGCCGCCCAAGTAGACATCTTATCTCGGTAAACGCGTGGGTGAAGAAAGATGTCAACTTGGTGGTGGTGGGGATGAGGTAGGGTTACGGCTTGGGGGTGGTTGGTTTTCGGAATCATCGAGTGAGTCGGGGTCCCACTCTGGGTTGATCTTGGGCGGGGGGTGGGTGGTGTGTGGGGGTAGGAGTGCGCGAGCACGAGCCTCGTCAAAAGTCATAAGTTGATACTCCCGAGTGACGTCGAGGTAGAGGGCTAACTTCTGGATGTCATCAGCCTCGAGATCGGTGGGCCAGTTGAATGCTACACATTCGATGCTGAAGATGTAGGTATGAAACCCGACGTCCCAGGCGGTTTGCCAAGCGTAGATTAACCAAAGGAACCCGAAGAGGGGCACATAGGCAGTAGCGCTCTCCACTAGGGTACGGGTGAGGGTGTTGGCGATTCGGTGTAAGTGCACTAGCGTGGTGAAGAGCTAGGCCAACTGGTCTTCATTGACTTGCATCGTGACATTGAAAGGGTAGGCAAAACATACCAGGTTGGTTATGTCCAATCTGGGGTGATGGCAGTATAGAGATAGGCCATGCCTTCGAGGAACAAAACAAGGAGGTGTTGGGGGAAGAGGTCACCTACCGGTGGTGAGGGTTCATCGGTGTCTTCCGGGTACAACATAAAGAGGGTGAGGGCGTGGTTGTCTTCCGGAAGTACGTGGATGAACGTTTGCCAATCGGGGCGGGGGGAGTGGGGGGGGTCTCGTTGAAGAACACACGACGTGTAGCGGCCAACGGACGAAGTACACACGTGCCCTGGGATAGAAGGTTACGCGGTGTACGTGGTGTGGTGAAGAGTTCGGAGAGGAGAGATGTCGAGGTCACATACACTGAGAGCGCCTAAGTCATATTCGGAGTGTTGGGCGGACTAGAGAGGTGTGTATGAACGGTGGAGGCGCCGGTCGTGCCAGGGCTGAGGGCGTGCTTGAGGGCGGCTTTGGTTGTGCAGAGTTGGGTGATGTCCTTCTCGAGTTCGGCGCACTGGCAGCAATGTTTGATGAGCAGGCATCGATTCCGTTCGTTGGCGATCTCCACTTGTTGGACCATAGCATCATGTTCAGCTTGGAGTGTTGCGATCTCGCTTGTGAGTTTAGCTATGGTGTTGGCCAGAGACTCAAACTGTGCGGAGAGGTTAGCAGTCATAGCTGCGAGTTAGGTTTCTGTCTGTTGGTGTTGTGTGGTAAGATGTACATACTCGGCAGAGAGTTTAGCGTGTGTTTGTGCTGTGGGTTCTCGGTTGTGGTGCCACTTTGTCTGGGCTTGGTGGAACTTGTTAGCGAGTTCGTGGTGTCGGTTTCGTTCAGCAAGCAGTTCTTTCTTTAGGAGGTCATGGGGGGCGGCTTGGCATGCGTTGATATGGTGGGCATTCCTCAGTTCGGTGGCCAAGACCGCATTCCTTGTAGAGGCCTCCTGTTGGTTGGTGGCGGTCTGTTGGGCCTGCGCGTGGACTTGGAGTAGGCAGCAATTTACGATGGAAGTCATCTTGAGGATTGTAGAAACAAATAGCATGCGGAAGCAATAGAAAACAGAAAGCAGAAAACAGGTTTAATGGAGAGCTTAACAGTACGCGGGAGAGACAGAGACAGAGATAGAGCACACAGAAACTCAATTCAAAAAATACTACTCAGTTTGTACATCGTATGTGTTCAGTGAACACTTTTATACAAGTCCATTTGGATTGACAGAAGTACGGTGTACTTCAATGCTCACACGAGCGTCTGACACTAACGACAAGATATTAACTCCCTAGTAGACTAGCTGCTACTTGGCTTCCGGTTACTGCTTGATCCAGCTAATCAGCTCCCCAGCTCACCGGCTCACTTGCTCTTCGGCTCACCCTTCTGGATGCCAATCCGGCTCAGGCTTATTCAACCGATCCGGATCCGGTTGACCTTGCCACTCAACACCCCCCCTCAAGCTCAATTTGAGGTCGGATCGTAGTATCAGTCTTTATGGCAAACGATCCTTCCACCTGGCTCCTTCTGGTGTCACTCCGCCTCACTTGCGCTCCTCGTCCGGTCCGGTCCGGTTTGCCGCGACCCTTCTGTTCCTACGCACCTCGACTTCCTTGGTTGGCTTGTCTGCTCAACAGACCCAATTCAACTCCCTCGTTGTTGTGACTTTGGCTTTTGCCGATTCGCCGATCCCTTCGTGTTGGCATCGACTTTTGCTGCCTTCTTGTCCTCTTGTCCTTGAATTGATCCGGTTCTTCCGAATCCTTCTGTAGAACCGAATCAGCTGTCTCTGATTCTTTCCGGCTCTTGTCCGAATCGGTTGCTCCCGATTTGTCTTCTGGTTCCAGGCCCTTCACCACATCGGATCATGTCCGGGTCTTGGCCTTCTTCTTCTAGTCGGCTCTGTCCTTCTTGACTCTGCCTTTGCTGTCGCTTGTTCCGACTTGTTCGGATGTGTCAACTTCCTTTGTCGACTCGGCTCCTTTCTTCTTCTTGTCTCTCCCTTGTCGGTTCTTCCCCCACCGGCGCAATCGGCAGTCTCTTTGCCTTTGCCCATTCCGGTGGTGTCTTTGCCTATTCTCCCCCTCAAGTGTGGCATGTTGAGATGCTGAACACCAAGCATTTCAGTGAAGTGTTGCAACTTGTCGATCCGTATGAACATACTGAAGTTCAACTTCATCGCTCAGGACACGCTCACGCACGAAGTGGTAGTCCACTTCGATGTGCTTTGTGCGAGCATGGAATACGGGGTTCTTGGCGAGTTGCATGCTGCTTATGTTGTCGCAGTAGATCAGGATTAGGGTCGGCATCTCGATCCACTAAAGCCAAATGGCTTCACAGGTGGCAACGGTAGCGCCCCGGTATTCAGCCTTAGTGCTCGATAGAGCCACTGTTGGCTGCTTTTTGCTGCTCCACGCAATAGCCGCGCTACCAAGGGAAAACATATAGCCGGACGTGGAACGACGATCTAATGCATCGCCGGCAAAGTCTGCATCCGTGTAGCCGACTAGCTCTTCGGTCATACCTCGCCGGTATAACAGTCCCCGGTCCTTCGTGCCGCTCACATACCGCAGTATTCGGTGCGCGCACTGAAGATGCTCGATGGTCGGTTTCTACATGAATTGACTAATCACACCGACTGGATAGCTGATGTCGGGCCGGGTGATGGTCAAATATATAAGGCTTCCGACAATTTGTCGGAACCGTTTCTCATCGCAGGCCGGGCCGGAGTTGGGACAGAGCTTCTGTTTCCGGTCCAAGGGTGTAGAAATAGGGCGGCATTTCGTCATGCCGAACTTGTATAACATATTCAACACATAGTGTCTTTGTGAGAGCAATATGCCGTCGGGGGTTTGGATCACCTTGATCCCAAGGAAATAGTGAAGGTCCCCCAGGTCCCTCATCTCAAATGCATCCGACAGCTGGGACTTGACTCGGCTGATTTCATCGAGTCCGGATGACTAGATCATCAACATACAACAAGATGCAAACCGGACCGTCCGGACCTTGCCGGATGAACAAAGTGTCGGACTTGGAGGCCGCAAACCCCAACTTACGCAACCGGTGCGTAATCTTTGCATTCCAAGCTCGAGGGGCTTGCTTCAGGCCATAAAGTGACTTCTTCAGCCGGCATACAGCCGACTTGTTCATCTCCGATGGAAAACCGGGAGGTTGGGTCATAAAGACCTCTTCTTGTAGATCGCCTTGAAGAAATGCATTCTTCATGTCCATCTGGTGAAGATGCCACTCCCTTGCCGCAACAACCGTCAGCACCACACGAACCGTTGTCATCTTCGCTACCGGAGCGAAGGTCTCGTCGTAGTCAATTCCGTGGGTCTGCGCGTATCCCTTTGCCACTAACCATGCCTTGTACCGGTTAACTGAACCGTCAGCATTGTACTTTACCTTGTACACCCACTTGCATCCAATCGGTTTACTGTGACGGGGAGGGTCGACTAGGTCCCATGTGTCGCTGGCATCAAGTGCCCGCATCTCTTCCTCCATAGCGGCACGCTAATTTGCATCCCTTGCCGCTTCTACGTAGCTCTCCGGCTCACGCACTTCTGCCACCTGGGTCATGTATGCATAGTGATGCGCCATGTACTCATTGTACCCATACCGCTTAACAGGTTCCTTCTGGGGGGTTGACCGACGTAACCCACCGTTACCCGGTTTGAGGCCCTTCTTGGCCGGTTCGGTCTTCGGTACGGAAGAGCCGTCATTTTTTTTTCCTGAGTCGGATCCGCTCTGATCCGACTCATCATTACCGGTTTCATGATCCGACATCTTCTTCTTCGCCTTCTCTTTGCGTGTGAACTGTCTCCTTAGTTCCTTGCGCGGGGAGAGCACGACAAAGTCTTCACTACTCACCGGTTCCTCTTCTGACTGGCTGGTGTTGTTTCCCGAGTTGGCAGGCTTCACATACTTGGGCCTTCCGGCCATTGAACTTTGGCAAACCGAAAACAACTTGTTTCGTTTGCAGGTCTTGAAGCCTCCGGTAATTGACGTGGCCGATCCGCTTGTGCCAAAGATCGATGTCCGATTCAATCTTCTGTCCTTTGGTGAACAAAGTGGTGTTGATGTCATTGGTGTCGACGATGAACATCCTCCCGTCTCTGCGCCCTTGCGCAATAATCTGGCCCTCCTCCTCGATGAAGCACCCGAGGTGCATAAATCGCACCTACATTCCTTGGTCAACGATCTGTCCGACCGACACTAGGTTCTTCGTGATAGTCGGAACGTGCAATATGTTCATCAACTTTCCCCTTTGTCCGACATGGCTCAAAGGGAGTTCACTGATATGCGTGATTGGGTGAGGAGTGTCGTCTCCGGTTTCGACAACTCCCGGTTGTTCCGGTTTCTCCAGGAAGGAGAACCACTCTTTGTGGTTCGTCATGTGATTTGATGCACCAGAATCAACGTACCACACTTCCTCCGATTTGGAAGTGGTCTTCTTTATCGAATTTTCCTCGTGCTTCATCACCAAGGTTGGCCCCTTACCGGTCTTCCCAATTCCGAATCATTTTGATCCTTGTGCGTAGTGCGAGCTTTGCCGGTTCTCCCGGCCGGTTGCCGGATCCAGATTTGTCCGAATCGGCGCGCTTCTTCCAACACTTGCTTTCTCTGTGGCCCTTTTTGCCATAGTACCAGCATTCCGTGGCAGATTTGTCTTGTCGGCCTCCGACGCCACCTTGACTCCCCCTAGTTGTGGAGGTCCCGGAACTGCTGTCGGCACGGTCTCTGTACCGTCGGTCTTGCCCTTGCCTACCGCCTCCACTATGTGCCGACCCACCTCTTCCACCACGCCCACGAGGTCGATCCGCCTCCATGTACAACATCTGGCTGTTAGTGGGTGCACTTGTTGACGCACCGGCATGGTTCTCCTCTACAAGGAGCATCGACTGTAAGTCGAAAAATGACGGTGTATTCTCCCTCGTACATATTGATGTCCGGAAAGCTCGGAACTTAGACGGCAGGCCCCCAAGACAGACCTGTACCATCTCATCTTCCTCTATTGTGACGTTGATAGAGGCAAGCGAGTCATAGATCTCTTTGATTCAGGCCGTGTAATCAGCCACCGACATGTCCTTTTGCTGGACATTGCTCAACTCCTGTCGGAGTTGTAACTTCCGGGCTGTAGTGCTTGCGGCGAACACCTTCTTCAGGTTTCCTCAAGCCTCTTTCAGTATCTTGGCATCTCGGACGTGGCTCAACAGCTGGTCTCCGACACTGGACGCAAAGCAGTACATCACTCTACTTGCCGATTGTTCCCACATCGGGAAGTCCTTGTGTGCTGCATCAGGTGCTGTGTCGTTAGCTCTGTCGACATAGCTCCAGTAACCATGCCCAAGCAGGTACTGGTGCATCTTGTATGACCAAGATGGGTAGTTGGATCTGTCGAGCTTCTCCACCGGGAGCGAGCTAACCATTCCTCTATCCATTTGTTTTTTTTGTTCTTTACAAAGGTTAGGTTTTCTTCTTGCGAAAGCGAATGTCGAATGCAGAGGTTCTCAACCCTCACGCTCTGATACCATGTAGAAACAAATAGCGTGCGGAAGCAATAGAAAACAGAAAGCAGAAAACATGTTTAATGGAGAGCTTAACAGTACGCGGGAGAGACAGAGACAGAGGCAGAGCACATAGAAACTCAATTCAAAAAATACTACTCAGTCTGTACATCGTATGTGTTCAGTGAACACTTTTATACAAGTCCATCCAGACTAACAGAAGTACGGTGTACTTCAATGCTCACACGAGCGTTTGACACTAACTACGAGATATTAACTCCCTAGTAGACTAGCTGCTACTTGGCTTCCGGTTACTGCTTGATCCAGCTAACCGACTCCCCAGCTCACCGGCTCACCCTTCTGGATGCCGATCCGGATCCGGTTAAGCTTGCCGCTCAACAAGGATGTTTGTCACCATGTTGTCTAAGGGTTTGGTGGTGGTGGAGGGAGTTGGATGGGTTAGAGTGGGGAACAGGGACCGGTAGGGATGTTGGTGGGGTGGTCATTCGGGTGGTATCAAGGGTGGGTGTGGAGGGCACAACCGGGCTTGGAGACGGTGGTGGGTTGGGGTTCTCAAGAGGAAGAAGGGGGGTTTCAGTTTCTAGGGCGTTGTGGCGGGTGAGCTTACGGGGTCGAGGTTGCGGGGTGTCGTCGGTAGGCATGAGGGGTGGTGGCTGGGTGGTTGTGCAAGGGGACGCAGGCGGGGATTCTCAGAGGAGAAAGGTAGGCGAGGTTGGGAGGGGTAGGGTTGTTGGGTTCCGTAGGTCACGAAGGATTGATTCGGTGGTGCAGCTGCGAGTACGAGGGGTTGTGGCCCTAGTATGATGGGACACGTTGTCGTGAAAATCCGTCACTATGTGCAGATCGTGAGACGGAACCACCGGGGTTCTGGACTAGAAGGATTTAGAGCAACATGAACAACACAAGCAAGTTTTAAGCATGAGACAAGAGGGAGAGGCAAATCATTCGTTTATTGCAAAAGAAAATCGATTCTTTATAATTTCAAAATCGTGTTACAATGGGTTGGGTATGGAAATGAGAGATTAGTTTTTCAAAGAAAGGAGCCAACAACCATGCAAGGAGTGGTCCGATATGAATACGAGAGATAATTTTTGAGAAGAAAGATCCAGTAAACAAAGCTAGGAGTTTGATATCAATATGCGAGATCATTTTCTTCTCGAATCCGAGAGGGAAGAAGAAAGAAGCGAAAAAAAAGAAGAAAAAAAACTAGGAGGGAAAAAATGGGACATATATCGAGCTCCTCGTTGATCCTCCTCCCCAATGTTACTTTGCATGCCCACTTTTAGTCGGATGGCCTCTATTTTTAGTTGCATGGCCTCTGCTTTTAGTCGCATGCTTCCATTTTTAGATTCATGTCTTTTTACTTTTAGTTGCATGGCCTTGGCTTTTGGTTGCATGCGATTGTCCGTATAATTCGGCCAAATGACACAATCATCCATAAAGTTTAGCCCGTGCGCAATCTGTACGTGCGTCGCAACCAAACTGTAGACGCGTCAGCGCGCAAAAGTCTCGACCACGTAGTAGTGTACGCATCCACGCATGCGCACGTCCCAACCGCGCCATAGTGTACGCATCCACGCGCGAGCGTGTCCAACCCGCACCGTATACACATCCGCGCACAAAAGTCTCGTCTGTGCCGTAGTGTACGCATCCACGCATGCGCCAATGTTACTTTGCATGCCCACTTTTAGTCGGATGGCCTCTATTTTTAGTTGCATGGCCTCTGCTTTTAGTCGCATGCTTCCATTTTTAGATTCATGTCTTTTTACTTTTAGTTGCATGGCCTTGGCTTTTGGTTGCATGCGATTGTCCGTATAATTCGGCCAAATGACACAATCATCCATAAAGTTTAGCCCGTGCGCAATCTGTACGTGCGTCGCAACCAAACTGTAGACGCGTCAGCGCGCAAAAGTCTCGACCACGTAGTAGTGTACGCATCCACGCATGCGCACGTCCCGACCGCGCCATAGTGTACGCATCCACGCGCGAGCGTGTCCAACCCGCACCGTATACACATCCGCGCACAAAAGTCTCGTCTGTGCCGTAGTGTACGCATCCACGCATGCACACGTGCGCACACACGCGTCCGCGTCGCACATACGCATACATCCACACATGCGTCCACACATGCGCGCGTGCACACACACGCATCCGCACGCTCGCCCGCACATACGCGTCCGTCCGAAACGTCCACGCGTACGCCCGAAACTTGCACACGCGCATACTTCCGAGAACGTCCACACGGCCATTTAGACGGGCATACACCCGAAGCGTGCACACCACATAGTGTAGCCCAAGTCACCTTGAACATCCTATGCTCCACACATTGATAGAATGAATATGTTTTGGTTTCCCTTATATATTCTGGGTTCCAATGTTGTCCTATCTATGTGGGATATCTCACAATTTTGTCTTTTGTTTTCTTTTCTTCAAACTTCACACTCACATAACTTGATACTTGTTTATTCGTTTTATGCGTAGTAAAATACGCTATGAAGCTCTTTAACACATCTATCTTTCCATATCCATATATTAAGCTAATCGTAAATAGTTATTTTACTAGTTTTCATATCGTGTGTGAAAAACCACACGACAACGTAGTGGAATGTAGTTGACAATTCTTGGATTTCGGTGGGGTTGAATTCGCGTATCTGGAATTCTTTGACACAATGTGTGATATCTCCAGGTGTGTCGAGGGTATCTTCGGCTGTCACATGGGTGATTTGGGGTTGTTTGTGCGTTGGTGGGTGCTCTCATTCGCCTTGGTGGACTTGCCTTAAGAAGTCACGTTCTGGAATGCGGAGCCGCTCGGATTGACCTGGTACAGTTATCTTGCGGTGTTGTTCCTGGTAGTGTATGGAGGGGCTAGAGGGCCGATGTTAAACTTTGCACACAGGTAACGAGTGAGGAACCATGCGAAATTGGTGACTGATTTGGGTCGTGTTTGCCATTCCTTGACCCATTGAATGAGTTCGTAAGCCCACTAGACCGGTTGAGGATCGTGTGCCCACTTAAGGAACTCGTCGATATGAGGGCGATGGTGTCGGTAGAGGTGGTGTCACCAATTAGGGCGATAGCGCTACAACGGTCGTGGAGGTGAGGGGGGATTTTAGTGTAACACCAACCTTCGCGTCCGGAATATTTGGTGTAGGCGGTAGGGATGATGTTGGGGATGATGCCATGGGTCTTTGTGGTACGGAAGGGAATGCCATCCACCAGCAAACGTCAGCGATAGTGTCGCGTTGTTACATGCGTGCGTGTGAAAGGGGCGGGATCACGGGGGTCTCGAATGAGGGAGAAAAAGAATTCCAAGAAAACTGACACCGGGCACGACCCAGATGCGGCGGAACACGAGAGAGAGAGAGAGGAGAGGGAGAGCATGCGCACAACACCGACTCTTATGTACAACAAAACAAAGGAGGGGCTATGCACTTGACACCAATAGAGACACCATTATGCACAAACAGGTATGAGCATGTATATTACAAGGGCAAGAATACAACCCCGGCTTCGAGCCAGACCAAGGTAAGTTACAGCAGCAGTCTACTGCCAAGCCGCCGATCAGGGAGCTCACGGGCTTGTCGCACCGAGCGGGGTCTGGCACAGGAGGCTGAGCAGAAGTAAGCCCCACAAAACATCCAAGCTCTTCACCGGGCTAAAACCCTAAACAGACACGAAGAAGAAGACCTCAAAGAACTCTAAAGTAAGAAGAAGAAGAAGAACTAACACACCTTCGACCGAAGTGGTATACCCTCCTAACTCAAAATGGGCAACCCCTTCACAAAGGGCACTCCCTTCCTTTTATAGAACAAGGAGAGGGAAGCGTAACAATGTGGGATAAATCCCTTATTACATGGGATCCTCTATCCTGAATTAACTACTGTCCGGCCCATAACGGCACCCCTATCCTTTACATGATTTGTATAAGGGTGAGTGCACATGCTCCACCCCGCCGATTCTTTCGATATTCCCTAGTTTCTCACTATGGCCCGGAATCTTCACGACATCCGCCCCCACCAAACCGCACATCCACTGGCATGTGCCAAATTCGGGGAAGGTGAAAGATTTCGGTAGGTGAGGATCCAGTCTTTCGTAACCCGCACTCTGGCTGCTACGTCGGCTTTGCCGGTCTGAACCGTCGGCTCCGGTTCTTCCGCGCGCTTGCCTCTCCGTAGGCTCGATTGACCCGTCGATAGGGCCTTGCTGCGATCCCGTAGTGCGCGTGCTTCCCGTTGGCCCTTCCTTTGGCCGTATGCATGATTCTCATCCCTTCGGATATGTGGTGTCCTCCATCCGAGGAGCACCCGTGATGGCCCGCTAGGCCACACATTCGTCTTGCGCTTCTGCCACCGATTTGGAGCCTTCTGCTTGCCGTCGTCTCCTCGCTCTCACCAGCTTGTTATCTCGGGCTTGGCACGCCACACCAGTCGTTGCCACTCTGACTAATCCGTTGAGATCTCTGAAGCAGGCGTGGAGGATCGTTCTCCGATCCTCGATCTTGTTTTCCGGTCTCCATCCCGCGTAGTTTGTTTACGCGCGTGCGTGTTCTCGTTCCTGGCACCTCCGTGTGCCGTCTTCCGCCTTCCTTGTTTGGCACTACCTGTGCCGAACAAGATCCCGTACTCGTGCTTCGCTTTGGCCCTTGATGGCCACACACACATCTTCTGTTCCTCTTTCGGGTGTGCCCCTTTTCAGCTCGGCCCACCGCTCCTTAACTGGGTGTCCCTAGCAGCTCACCGGAAGATCACCCTTGCCACTTCCTGGCCTGCACGGCCTCCTTCTTTCTCGTAACGCCTTGGTTGGTCGGTGCCTCTGCTATTGCCGCCTTCATCCCCTTGCCACCACCTCCCATTACCCTCAGTCTCACGTTGCCACGTCGGCCGAACAGCCGGAGTCTCTGAACAGGTGTGAAGGATCCTTCTTGGGCCTCCATCTTGTTGGGTTACCGACTTGCGTACCAAGCGCGTCCGATCTTTGTCTTGCTGACCCTGCCGGTCTGGCCCGTATCCGATTTGTGGCCGCCTCGTCGGCCTCATACCTTCTTTCGCTCTACTTCCCGTCGTCCGATCACGTTCACCTACCGCCACCGATCTCTCGTATAGGACTCACGCCGGCACTCAAGCCGACCGTCGGATCGGTGTGAGGATCTCCGTGGGACCTCCCCTTCTGATGTTTCGCCTTCCCCTTCGGTTGTCACGTTCACATGCCGCCACTGATCTCTCCTATAGGACTCACGCTGGCACTCGGGCCAATCGCCGGATTGGTGTGAGGATCTCCGCAGACCGCCTATCATCAATCTTTCGCCTTCCCCTTCGGCTGTCACGTTCACCTGCTGCCACCGATCTCTCCTATAGGACTCACGTCGACCGCCGGATCGGTGTGAGGATCTGCACTGACCGCCCACCCTCAGTCTTTCCTCTTCGCCTTCCGATCACGTTCACCTGTCGCCATCGATCTCTCCTATAGGACACACGGCGGCACTCGGGCCGACCGCCGGATCGGTGTGAGGATCTCCGTACATCTCCCCCTTTTGGCATCTCGGTTGCCCGCCTTGCCGCTACCACCGTTCTTCTCTCTAGGTCTCACGCCGTACCTCGTTGCTGGCTGCCGGAGTGTCTAGAACCGGTGTGTGTAAGGTCATTGCAGCACCGCATGCTGTCTTCCCGACCTCCGCATCGGCCTCTTCGGCTGTCACGTTCACCTGCCGCCACCGATCTCTCCTATAGGACTCACGTCCGCACTCGAGCCGACTGCCAGATCGGTGTGAGGATCTTCATGGACCGCCCATCCGTAGTTCTTTGCCTTCGTCCCCTCGCCGCCACCAATCGTCACTCTAGGTCTCACGCAGGCTCTCAGGCCAACTGTCGGAGTCTCTAGAACTAGTGTGAAGGATCCTCCTTGGGCCTCCATTAAGTCTCTGACCCTTATCCCAGGTCGTCTATGCTCGCTCCACACCCTCTCCCGTGGTACCGACGTACCGTGTTCCCGGTCTCTTTGTAGGCTTGCTCTCTCCTCTCTTCTGGATCAGTTATCCGGAAGTCCTTTCCGCCCCATTCTCCTCCAGGTCCGCCCGTCATTCTCTGGATTGCCGGGTTCCGTTCTCCTGTCACCACCGATCTCTCCTATAGGGCTCACGCCGGCATTCGGGCCGACAACCGGATCGGTGTGAGGATATCCGTAGGACAGGTCTTCGTTCTCCGCTTCATCCCTTGTACTTCTCCCGAACTCATCGTCGCTCTCCTCGTTGTGCTCCCGCCTCCATCTTCCATCTCTTTCGGTCTCATGTTGCCACGTCGACCGAACTGCCGAAGTCTCCGGACAAGATGTGGGGTAATCGATTTCGCAAAGTCTTTCGGCGACTCGTCCAGGGCCACCGACCCTTTTAGTGCTGTCGGTGGAAAGCATCCACTCTGTGATCAACCAACCCCCACCTGGGCTTGATTCTCCAATGTCCGGAGTTTCGGCTCTGATGCTGACCTTGCCGGACTCGTTCTGAACCCTTGATCACCTTCCTTTCGATTCCCGACCTTCGCCCGATCGGTCTTTCTCCCCATGTAAAAGAGGGCAGCTCGTTCCACACCCTCTCCCGTATCGACACCTTCATGCTGATTCTAGCCAAGGTCGAACAATCCACGACCGGATCGAGCTCCACCCGAATCGGAGTGCCGCGTGGTTCGGACCTCGGTCGAGTCATTTCTTGGTCTCTTCGTCAACCTTCTCGTGGGCCACCTCCCATCCATCTTCGATGGCATCATGCCAAGACTCCTCGATACTGCCATCCTTCTCCTCGGTCTCACATGGGCGTAAGGGCCCGATGCCAAGTTCTCCGGAATCTGTTCCGAGGGCTCTTGTCCGCTCCTTCCTCGTATCGTCTCGCCGATGATTCTGAGTCTCTCGCCGCCGCCTTCCTACTCTTGGGACTCACGTGGGCACTCGGAGCAAGTGTGGGAAGACACGTAGAATCGCCAGTCCTATTTACGCCCTGGTCCATAGCCACCGGCTCCTCGTGGTCGGTGGTCGTCCCTTTACCGATCGTGCAAGCCCCTCCTGGGCTTGCTTCTCCAATGTCCGGAGTTTTGGGTTGACGTGCCCGAAACCGCTGGTCCCGACGTTCTGATTCCGCGATCAGTATCTCGACCTTGTCCTTGGCCGTTCTATCTCTGCAAGCCGAGAGGGCTTTTTGTTCCGCACCCTCTCCCGTGGTACTGTCATACCGATCTTCTACCATCTCGTGGGGCAAGTTCGTCTCCTCGGCGTCGGCTTGCCGCCTCAATCTTTCCTCTTCCTCAAGCATTGCCTCAAGAGCTGCGTACGCCTCCGCAATCCTGGCCGTGAAGCCAAGCCTTGCCGACTCTCTTTGACGTTCAACCTCTTCCCGTTGTGATGGCACACCGTCGCGCTCCTTCCTCTTAACCTTCTAGCCGTTGGCATACCCTTCCAACCTTCGACCAGTCCTCCGTAAGGCCATTCACTCTATCATCGTCTTCGAGCTCAATCTTGATGGCCTCCCGTTCCGTTCGGTTGATCGACCTAACGAACAACAGGACTTTGACCTTGTTCCCGCTCTTGGAGCCTAGCAAGCCGTCTCTCGAACTCTCGGAACACCTTCGTTGCGCCCCGGTAGGTCTTCGTCGATGCCACCCACTGGTCGAAGTCGCGTCATCCCGGCTCTTCCGACTCTTATGTACAACAAAACAAAGGAGGGGCTATGCACTCGACACCAACAGAGACACCATTATGCACAAATAGGTATGCGCATGTATATTACAAGGGAAAGAATACAACGCCGACTTCGAGCCGGACCGAGGTAAGTTACAACAACAGTCTACTGCCAAGCCGCCAATCGGGGAGCTCACGGGCTTGTCGCGCCGAGCGGGGTCTTGCACAGGAGGCCAAGCAGAAGTAAGCCCCACAAAACATTCAAGCTCTTCACCGGGCTAAAACCGAAGGGGGGGGTTATTGTCTACCGGTGTCGTGAAGATTCGTCACTACGTGTGGATCGTGAGGCGGAACCGCCGGGGTTCTGGGTCGAAAGGATTCGAAGTTTTCACTAGCTTTAGCGAGAAAGTATTTAAGATAGATTGAAAGAGAGAGAGATTGAGATAAGATGGAACACTTGACTTTAGATTTGAGAGACAAGATTAATACATCACAAAAATGGGATAAGGAATTTTCCTTCTCGTAATTTCTTGATTAATACATAGCTCGTTTTTCCTCCCCATCCACTCTTTTATAGATGCCCCCAAGCACATGATGCTTGTGAGGGTGCAAGACATGCATGAGATGCATGTTTGCCATTTGGCGCTCATGTATTACATGATAACCATATATGAGAATTTACATAGAAAATGATCAAAGTAAAGCTTTTGAAGATATGACTTTGCTTAATGGTAAGCCTATTGAATTTCAACTTGGAGGTGCAAGGTTCAAGCCTTGCTCACATCCTTTTCAAAACACAAAATACTACCAAGCTTTTGGTCTTGTGTTTACACCGAAAATCTTCAAAACACCATGCATCGCGATCAACTGACTAATCCGCATGTCCCGACCGGTTCAATCCGATCTTGTCCATCGCCGTCTCGCCGGCTTCATCCAATCATCGTCCGGTCCTGCTCCCGGATCCATCGTCATCCGTCCGAGTCCGGTTCCGATTCCGTCCAAAATACTATTCGAATAACTTGGCCACTCTATTCATCCAAGTTATACAACTTAACCTTTTTGTGCTCCTTGCATACTTCACAAACTTTTACTTATATACTCTTGAATCATGATGTTGTCCTATCTATGTGGGATATCTTAAAATTTTGTTTTTCTCTTCTTCTTCTCAAACTTCACATTCACATAACTTGACATTTGGTTATTAGTTTTAAATGTAGTAAAGTACATTTAAAAGCTCTTGAGGACCTCCATCTTTTTGTACCAAGATATTAAACTAGTATAAAATGGTATCTTCAGTATTATTTTTTTATGTTGTGTGTAAAGAACCACACTCAATTTTGTACATTCCATTCAATTTTCACACCGTTGGCGAAAATCTTTACGACATCGGTTGCGGTAACAGAGGTCGGGGGAGAAGACGGGTCGAGTAGTTGATGATCGGGATGACATAAGGTAGGAGGTGGGTTTAAAAGAGTGTGGGGCGGGCCAAGGTTTATATGCGGACAGTAGAGTTGGACGGGGGTCCACTGGGGGTTTCGTGAGAGTTTGGGAAATTTAGGAGTTTTTGGGAGGACTTTAGGGGGTGGGTGTGGGGGGGGGGGGGGGGGTGTTGTTCGAGGGTCTTTGTATATTTTTAAGGAGCCAGACCCGTGACATCTTTGTCAAAGGGACGAGGAGGGCCTGTGAAGTACTTTTATGGGGCATTCGGCCTCCTAGTTGTTTAGTCTTGTCAAGTTCTATGGCCTTTACGTGGGCAGGGTATTTGACCAATGTGCGCAGTTGTCGGGTGTCCCGTGTAGTTGTGGTACGGTCTCGGGTGGGAAGTGGGATTTGTTTCGGGACCCAGAACCTGGTAGCGGCATTGGGCGTTTTTTAGTGCTTTTCTCCACGGTGTGGTCCTTGAGCGAAAATCGCATGGATGTTCACCCATTTGCATGGCACGGGTGTCTTTGTTCTGATGTTAGCGTTGCTCTAGTCGTGGATGGCCAGTGGTTGTGCGGTTTCTTTTTGGTTGGGTGGTTTCGCGCTTTGAAGTTCGTCGAGATCAGTGAGACGTGATTCGAGTGTTGTTGCAACAAGTTTCTCGGACCTCACCCCATTTTCTGTTTGGAAGGAGACGATGTTCTTGCTTGGCGACAGGAGGCATTCACTTGGCACGTGATTCGTTGTGTGAAGTCTTCGTCTTTTACTTCTACTGGTTTCCGCTGGGGTACGAGAGTGGTGACATTAAAACACGAGATCGTGTCTCCATCCTCATTGCGACACTTTGTACCAATGGGGTACATTGCATCGGTCATGGCTAGAGCATGCACCCAATTCATCTCCGACGCATAGGATGCTTCGGATTGGTCTTCTCACGCATTCCCTACCCTAGGATTAGTGGATTTTTGGGGAAACGGTTGACCCCTAGCCAAGATTTGAACTGCCTTTCTGGGGTGACATGCTAGGAGGTTGGTCTCAAACTCGGTGGTTTCTGACCAGTCGTCCACGAGAGGGTTGCCTTCTTGTTTGTGGACTTTTTGTGTGTATGCTTTGATACGAAAGGTTTTGTTGTTTTTACGCATATAGATTGTATCGTTCCTGAAATCCATCACAAGGAAACTTACACGTAGGAATGGTCTCCCAAGTAAACACTCGTAAGCCACATGATTGGATGATCTTGTGACAACGAACGTGAGATTAAACTTGACCTCGTGGATAGTGAAGTGGTGCGTAGGGATCATGCCTTCTGGCCATTGGATGGACCCATCGGCCATTTGGAGTTTGACGTCCGAAGGAAGCATTTGTGGGCTCCCACACTTACACCAACATTCATAGCTGACTATACTTACCCCTGCTCCGGTGTCAATGATTGCGTCACACCTCATGCCGTTGACACAGACAGGGATAGTGAAACTAGTATCGTCGCTCTCGAAGTGAGCTTCACATATATCCACCGGTGTTCCTTTGGGTTGTTTGTGTTAGGAAACAGGTCCCTCCGGATGGGAAGTGAGAAGAACAGTGTTGATGAGCAACTCGACCGAGGCCGAATCCAGATGTGGAGTACCCAGCAATGGAAGACCTGGTGAGAACCGGATGTTGCAGGCTCGGTGAGAACCTCTCATCGGATGGAAGGGACATATATGTAAATATGTTCCAGAGAGCCCACCGGGGCTATATTTGTAAATAACCCGAAAGTCATATTAGTATAAATATGACCTAGGGAAAACTTAATAGTAATGTGGTAGAGTTGGTTGTATTATTATCATTGTGGCGATAATTTAGAGCGCAACTACGTACAGAGAAGAGAGAGAGAGAGAGAGAGGAAGAGGTCATTCCCTCTGTTGTAAGTGCCTGGTGGCGAAGCGAGGGAGCAAGAGGTCGTTGCCTCTGTGCCCCATTGTTGTAATCTTGATATAGTGATCTTTTGCAGTCTGAGGGCTGCCGTGGTTTTTTCCCAGATTTGGGTTTTCCACGTTAACATCTAGTGCACTCTCTTCTTTACTGTTTCGTGTGCAGAAACATCTCACCACATCCCTGTTTTCTGTGATTGATCCGACATTTCGGTTGTGGCCAAGCATAGCTTAGGAAACCGTATTCCTATCAGTTTGGGGACTGTAGTCGTATGAGGAATGTGGGTGCGTATCTTCTCTCCATAACCTGTTGATAGGCCTCCATTGAGGTGGCGAATGGTGTCAGGCCATGGTTGGATGTCGAGTTTGAGGAGCTCTTCGAGTGTGAACTATATTTCCTTGGCGAGTATAGGTCGTAGTTGGGGGTTGTCGGTCACGAAGGTGCCGGTGTAGCTCTGTACTTCACGTAATGTGAGTCGTAATTTTAAATTTAATATTTGCTAGAGTAGGGTTGTGTTGACCTCTTTGATTGGGGTGTCGATTGGTGTTACAACGAGGGGGGGTGTATCCCTGTGTTGGGGTGGAGGATTTACCCATTCTTCGAGATGTTCGAAGTTTAGGCTCGGGAGACTAAGCAATCTTTTGTATTGTTCGTGTCGTATGAGTTTGATGTACTCTTCGACCTTTTGTTTTTCACCCACTAGGTTTGTCTATGCTGCTAGGTGTGTTGACAACTCTTGGTTAGGGTTCATGGGTATTGTTTCTATGTCTTCCTCTAGTTCTTGATCTTGCTTTGAGGCCTGCGTGGATGCATTTTTTTTGGATTTCCGTCTCTTATGTGTAGTCGCGGGGAGGCCTTTGTCGTGATATTTCACCTCCGAGCCTCATACTCACTTAACGATTAATAGATTATTAGCACGATATCTCTCTCACTCTCTCAAGCTCGCTCTCATAGACAATAGGTTAATGAATATAGACAACAAGAATAACGGTTATGTTTATTAACCCTCTTTGCTAAGAGGTCTAACACCAGCAAGGAAGAGAGATTAGTGTTCTCTAACTAAACACTTCACTAATCTCTCTTAAGCTTAAAGGTTACAAGAAGGAGGAGAGGAAGCTCTAGCTCTTAATCACTAGGGAGATCTTTACAAATGGGAGAACCATTACAAAGCCACCACTATGTGGTTTATATAGCATTTACAATTAGGGTGTAGACCTTTCACACTTGGATGTCCCTTAGTCCTCTTTCCTCTTGCCATTCCGTCTTCGTAGGTCCTTTAACCATACTACGTCCTTGTCGATGCACTCTTCTTCATTACTGATCGCAGTGTGATCCGATCGCTTAACAATTTCTCTTTTGACAAGGCTTTTCAGGTTCCGGAAACAGTCGAAGACTTCACTTTTCGTCTCGATGAGGTAGATCCATTTGTGCCGGTTGTAGGCATCAATGAAAGAGACAAAATATCGACTCCCGCCAAGACTCACATTCTGTGCCAATCCTCATACATCCGAATGTATCAAGTCGGGCTTGTTCTGGCTCAAGTTTCGGTCGTTGGGGAATGGAAGTTGGTGTTGCTTCCCAAGTTGGCAGGCTTCACAAATTTGGGCCTTCCGGCCACTAAATTTCAGCAATCCGAATACGACCTCTGGTAATTGAGGTGGCCGATCTGCTTGTACCATAAGTTTATATCCGACTCTAATTTCTTTCCTTTCGCAAACAAAGCGGTGCCAACGTCATTGGTGTCGAGGATGAACATCCTCCCGTCCTAGCGCCCTTGTGCAATAAACTCGTCCTCTTCCTCGATGAAGCACGCGACATGGGTGAATCAAACTTGAAATCCTTGGTCGATGATCTCGCCGACCGACACTAGGTTCTTTGTTAATGTTGGGACGTGTGACACGTTCATGAGCTTCCCATTTTGTCCGACATGATTGAGGGGGACTTCACCGACATGTTCGATTGGGTGCGTAGTGTTGTCTTCGGTTTCGACCACTCATGGTTGCTCCCGTTTCTCTAGATATGAGAACCATTCTTCATGGCTTGTCATATGATTTGATGCTCCAAAGTCAGCATATCATACCTCATCCGATTGTGAGGTGGTGTTCTTCATTGAGTTTTCCTTGTGCTACATCACGAAGGCTAGCCCTTTTTCGGGTTTTCTTGTTCCGGATCCTTCTGATCCTTTAGTGTAGTGCGACCTTTGCGGATTCCCATGTTCAACTTTGTCGGATCCGGATTTGTCCGAATCGGCACATTTCTTCCAGCAATCGCCCTCCTTGTGGCCTTTCTTGCCATAATACCAGCATTCCGTGTCGGCCTTTCCTTGGCAGTTTCCGGCACCGCTTTGACTCCCCCTACTCGTGGATGGCTTGGAACTGATGTCGGTACCACCTTTGTGCCGCATTTCCTACTCTTGTCGGCCACCTCCGTTGCATGCCGATCCACCTCGTTCGCCACGCCCAGGGGACCGATCCACCTTCGTATAAAACATCGGTTGTGCGATTGAGTGGTCCTCGATCCACTCACGTGGTTTTCATTGACCATCAACATCGATTGCAAGTTGAAAAAGGACGGTGGCTTCTCCCCCGTGCATATCACCATCCAGATTGACCCGTACCTCTGTGCTAGACCACCGAGGCAAATCTGCACCATCTCGTCTTCGTCCACCGTCACATTGATGGACCCTAGTGCATCACAATTCTCCTTGATTTTTGTGGTGTAGTCGGTGACCGACATGTCGCTTTACTGGATGTTGTTGTGCTCTTGCCGGAGCTGCAACTTCCGAGCTGTGGTACTGGTGGGGAAAATCTTTTTGAGATTTTCCCAGGCTTCCTTCGGCGTTTTCGCGTCTCTAATGTAGCCGAGCATTTGATCGTGTACACAGGGCGTGAGGCAATACAACACTCTACTCGTTGCTTGTTCCCATACCGGGAAGTCCTTGTGTGTCGGCTCTGGTGCTACTTCATTTGCTCCTTCTACGTAACTCTAGTAGCCATGTCCCAATAGGTACTGTGCATCTTGTACGACCAGGATGCGTACGTGCTCCGGTCGATCTTTTCTTTAGGAAGCGAGCTTGCCATGCTTCTGTCCATTCTTTCCTTCTTTCTTTCTGTTCTTTACCGAAAGCTTGGTCTTGGTCTGTCTAAGCTCTTTCTGTCGGCAACAGAGAATTCTCAACCATTGCGCTCTGATACCATGTAAAGAGTTACGTGTGGAAGCTCCTAGACACAACCGGCCCAGCTAGATAGAAACAGAGAGTATATGTAGGTTTAATGGAAAGCTTGAAACACACAGAGAGTACGCGGGAGAGACAAAGAGAGCAGAACAAAAAAAAAACTCTATTCAAAATACTCAATAATCTATAAACACTATGTACATATAATGTGCTTACAGAGCATTTTTATACAAGTCCTTAAAAGGATTGACAGAAGTACTGGCAAGTATATCAGTGCTCATAACTGAGCTCTGACACTAACTCCTAAGAATATGTCTATCTACTAGGCTAGGATCGTAGGCCTCTAATAGCCTATCAGTACACACTCCATGTTGAGCTTGTCCGTTCAACACTATTCAATATTAAGATGAAAGAAACAGAGTCGGCGACCTCCTAGATCAACACCTTTAGCCAGGTACTAACCAAGCTCTCCTCACAAGGATTCAACTTCGAAGAAGAAATCAAAACCCTTACACTTCTCTAAGTATTCTGGAGAATGATCTCAAATAGCTCAACAAAGCTAACACAATGAAGCGATCAGACAGATACTCTCGGAAGATCTTCAAAGAAAATCAATGGCATTCTCTGTTGATGATAATGCCAAAGCTCATTTTTCGGCAGATACGACTCAGGGAACATGCCAAAGCCAAAGCTAGACAAGGAGGAGAAACAACCAACAACGTTTGAAGCCGTGGAACATGAAGCTGAATGCCTACTACACATTGCAGGAAGGTCAGACACAACGTTGCCGACTGTTGGTCGTAAAATAGGAAGGGGACTGGTCATAAATTTGATCGGGATGCAAGCTCTTCGGAATCCAATCGTCTCCCATCTGGCAACCAAATTAATGTTGCTGAATCCCGATCAGGAGAATTTTTCTCACTTGAAGAATCATCACTTGGAGAGATCCTGCACAGTGCACAAGATGCACAAACGTGCTTGTTCGACTCAAGCGCCATATTTCACGTGACCCCCCATCGCAAATGGTTTTCAGACTATTTGGCCGGAGCCGATGGCTTGGGTCCAACTTGGCAATGCACAGGAATGTAAAATCGTTGGAATTGGCGAAATCCCCATTCAGCTACCGAATGGAAGCTTGATCACCCTACATCATGTCCGACATGTACCCGATCTCACAAGGAGTTTGGTCTCCATCGGCATGTTAGCCGAAGACGGGTACAAGATGAAACTTAGTGACATGTCATGGCACATTTGTTGAGTGAGCAACCTCAACTTGGGACATATTGGCTCAAGAAGCCGAGAACCGGATCGGTTAGGACCAGATCAGACGAGAACCGAATCAACTGAAGAAGCCAAAGCCGGATCAGATGGAGACCGATTGGCTATGCCGAATTGGATGGAATTCGACAAGCCGTTAGGGGCCTAGGAATATTATAGTTAGTTAGTGTCAGGCTCAGTCATGAGCCTTAAAGTACTACGAGTACTTGTGCAACCCCCCCTTGTCAGGGCTGGTATAAAAAGTTCTCATTAAGCACACTATATGTAGTTGAGCATTAAGTAATAAAAGTTTTTGTCTGTCTACTCACTTAGTCTCTCTCTCTCACTCACTCTGTGTATACCTAACTATTGATATTCCCGGATAACCGACTGTGTACTCTGTGTCCTTCGAATACGCTTCCGCACGTAATTCTTTACATGGTATCAGAGCACAAGGGTTAGAAGAATGGAATCCAATAGCTCGGAAGTCAAGGACAAGTTTTTGTCTTCTAGAACAATAGGAACATGGATAGGGGTATGGGTAGCTTGCTTCCAACATAATTAGAATTAGTATTTTTATCGTCCATAAAGAGGCCAATTTTGACCTATGGGACCAGAGTATACACGTGTTCTTGATATATGTCTTCCTAAGAAGGGGTATTCATATGTTGAAGCACAAAAAGTCTATGTGTTAATAAAGCATACACATATAAACTCAACCTTCTAGGTGGTGTCTTAAGTATGGGTCTTAAGTTATCACTCCCTCTTAGTATGTCAACATATCTTGAACGAATTGCACTATATGTCGACCATGTGAAGAGTAGGTCACATTCATCCTCTACCATGCCTTCATTGCATACTTTACATGTCTTCAAATTCATTACATTTTGATACCATGATGCAACTTCAATACCTAACTTGTGAGATCGAGTGCGAAGTAGTGTAAGGGCTCTACGAGCATTGCTACTCATATTGGTAATGAGATAAGGTTGGATACGATCAATAGACATTCTTTCTTTATATTGAGACCAACATTCAGGGTTGACATTTGCAATGTAGTATTCTAACTTTGTCCTCTTAGCATCCTCCCACTTCATCCTTAATGATTCCACCAACCTTTCCTCAATCATTACATATTGCATAGCATTGCCTGAAAGCTCTAAAAGATCATCCACACCCCATCTTCTAAACCATTTATTTATGTCAACAACCCAACCATATGAGAGAATCTTACTTTTATGATTCTTTTGTAGCTTACATCCAACATTCCAAGAAAGATGTGGTAATCGATGATTCGGCATATTCTTGACTTTTGTAATGTATTTATATACTCTTTGGAGTGCCAATAGTTCTATGGGTCGAACACCTATTTCTAAGAGCATAACCTGGTAAGAGGTAGTGCATTTAACTCCTAATTGCCTCCTTGAAAACATCTTTTGAATTTTCTCAATCTCGTTCTATGCATTAAGAGAGATGGTGCCACCCCATACTTCTAAAGCAATACTTGAGTTACCATGGCATTGAACAACATTAATTTTACTTCCCATCCACAAGTATCTCTTTGGTTGCATTGGTTCTCCAAAAGGTAAATATGATTTCGAACCAGCTTGGAGTCTAGAATCAAAGCATGCACTCCATTTATTTGTGGCGGGTACATCAATACCAAGATATTTAAAGCTTTTAACAAATTGTGTATATGTTCACCTTTATATGTGAGCATAGGGTAATGATGAGGTTGGATGGTTTGCATTACCATCATTTTTGTTTTCTCCACATTCACTGCCAGTCCACTACTATGGCAAAATTCTTCTAATACCCCAAGTAAATGTTGCATACTATCAACATCATATGAGAAGAGTACCACATCATCTGCATATAGAAGCAATAAGATAACATGTTGCATCAAATTGGGGCCATTCAATCCTTCTTCTCTTGCAACCTTATTCACCACTTCTTCTAATTTATCAATACATAAACCAAAGAGTGTGGGTGATAGTGGACATCCTTGCTTGACCCCCATGTTACTTAAAAAGCTCTTTGAGAATCCACTATCCATTTTTAGTTGGCATTTAACTTGTTCATATAGGCATGCAACCGCAACTCGGTACTCTAATGGCATGTCAATGTCCACCATTCTATTCCAAAGCCCACTTCATGGTATGGTATCAAAAGCTTTCTTGAAATCAACAAAACAACAATAAAGTGTTTTTCTTTGTAGTCGACTCTCTTCCATGATTACTCTTAATGTGACCAAATGATCCATGGTGGAGTGTTTTGGTCTAAATCCGGCTTGCCCAAGTGCTCTTTTGCTTGTACTCTCAACCCATGTACTTATCTTTTGCTCCATAATAGTACTATATAATTTAGCAATAGTTGAGCTCACCATTATTGTATGATAATTTGCTGCTTAATTCTTATCTCCGCCTTTAAAATTATATTGGTTTAATCCAATTCATAATCCAATCATTTGGAAATCCTTGTTTTATAGCTTGCTCTAAAATTGTCATTATCCAATGACGAGTGGGTGGCATTGTCCATTTTAAAAGCTCACTTGAGACGTAGGTTGAATCTGCTGCTTTCTCACTTGCCATCTTCTTTATTCCCTTATTGATATCATCAATATCAATACATGTAGTGCATGGAGTTTCAATTTTTTTAACCATAGGAGCCACACCGTCATGCATATATAACCTTTGTACATAGTCTAGCATCTCTTCATTTGTAAAGTGACCTTTCACATCTTCTTTCTTAACCTTGAGTTGTCCCCATGGTAATTTTGGTTTGAGATTAAACAAGTTTTTCTTTTTCATCTCTTGCATTTGGAAATATCTTCTTTTCTTTCTCCTCACTACTTTCTTGTATATGTGCCATGCAACAATCTTTTCATTCCCCCCTTCTATGGACTTAAAACATTTGAGATACATCTTACATTCATCGTCGAACCAAGAATTACATGGAAAACTACACACACCTTATGCCCACCCACATGTCTCTTAAAGCATTGATATCCAACCTTAAGGATTATATCCTTCAAATGTTGTCAATTTTCTTTAACATCGTTGCTTAGAGAAAAAATTAACAAATGGTTCTCCACTTCATTTGCTTACATCTTAGCTTTTTCGTAGCAAGGTCAGATGATACATCTCTTTTTGTCTTTCACTTCACGACATCTAGTGGAATGTGGAATTGCAAGCTCTAAGTACAATGGCTTGTGGTCTGAGGCCGGAGATAGAGAACCAACTTTAAACACATTCACCAATGATAGATCACATGCCAACATTAATGCGTAATCAACCACACTTCCTCCACCCGAGGATGGTAAACATGTGAGCACATTTGTCAATGGGAATGTGTTTATGACATTTAGGATAATCAAGTTTGTACAATTTAGCATATGTATCAAAAGTTTTCCATAATTTGACATGACACAATCCTTTGAGTCACGCAATAGACAATGTTCTATTACATTTTCTTCAAATGTCTCCACGTTTTGGAAATTTCCAACTCTTGCATTGAAGTCTCCCATAATTAAAACTTTACCAAGCTTCTCAAATGAAAGTATATTATGGCATAACTCTATAAAAGGTTCATCACAATCTAACCCAAACCTACTATAGTAGTTTGAGTCTTTGTGAGGAATGTAACATGCAACTATATACAACTTCTCTTTCCTCAAATTAACCTCTATCCATATGTATCTCTTATAGTCATCATATTTGCATACTCTAATAGAATTATCTAAGCTCTCATGGTAAATACATGCTATCCCGACACGCCCAATATTCCCTTTGGAGTGAGGCCATATCGATTTTATGAGGTAACCGTCTATCTTAGGTATACGTTTTGCATCATGCTCCCATGTTTCAGCCAAAAATATAATATCCATACCTTGAGCTACATCATTGAGTCCTAAACCCTTATTCCATGGATATCCTCTACAATTCCAAAACATTACTTTCAATCGTGAATCACTTATAGTCCCATAGGAGCAACTACGCATCTTGGTCCTACAAGATGCATCAATACCTACTTGGGAGTGGATATTGGAGTTATGTGGAAGGAGTGAAGGATTTAGCGTCAGAGTGTCAAGACTGAGAGATAGAGAAAGAGAGAGAAAAAGAGATAGAGAGATAATTGAAAGAGAATTATTATATTGAAGCGTAAAATGGATTACAAAGAGATGGTGTTGAACCAATTTAGGTTTGGGATGGGTGGTAGATCCCTATTTATAAGTAATAGAGAACACTCTAGAATATTCTAGGTTATCCTAGAATGTAGAGTAATCTAGAAGATCTCTAGAGTATTCTAGAAGGTTCTTGTGGTATGGAACACTCTAGAATATTCTAGGTCATTCTAGAATGTAGAGTAATATAGAATATTCCTATGATATTAGATTTCATATTCTAGAGACTATACATTTAAGAATATTAATAAAATGGTTAAGGATTTGACATGTGTACAACAAGGTCGTGGGTTCAAATCCTTTCGAGTCATAATGTGAGTGTCATGATCCTTTCGATGCATGATGTGAGTGTTATCATGACACTATCCCCCTTCTTCGACGACACGTCTCACGTGTTGTAGGGTTTGTATTAGGACCTGCTTTACAAGGATATTGGCGATGAAATGCATTGACGAGTTTTGCAACATTGGAAAGATTTGCGGCAGGTTCCCAAGTTCGATCATTGGGGGTATAGCCAAGCCAATCGACTAAGTAATACAGCTTGTTGCGCACGATTTTAGAATCGAGAACGACAACAACATCAAATTCAGGCCCGTCCAAGAACTCGACAGGTGGTGGGGGTGTCGTAAGACGGCCCGGAATTGAACTTGTAGTATAAGGTTCCAAAAGGGATACATGAAACACCGGATCAAGATGCATGTGCGGAGGGAGGTCAAGACGAAATGCAACATCACTTATCTTACCAGTGATCATGTAAGGGCCAAAACATTGGTAATCCAATTTACTGCAAGGTCGAGTGGTCTTGATGTTGTGTTGGAGAAGCCATACATGATCCCCAATGCGGAACTTTTTTGAGGAGTTTAGACGATGACGATCGGCAAGCCTCTTGTGTGTAAATTGAGCATCGTGCAAATTGTGGAGAATGTTAGCTTGAATTTCTTGGAGGTGACAAAGAAGATCCTCCGCAGCAGGGTTAGTAGGAACTTTTGGATGCGTATTCATCGTCCACCGAGGATGACAACTCTTATTTGCGAAAAATGGGGAATATCCTGTAGAAGAATGGGATGAGTTGTTGTAAGCGAATTCCGCCAAGTGTAAAAAATCAACCCAATCATCTTGTTGATAGTTGATGAAACAACGAAGATATTTTTCCAATGTCTGGTTGGTACGCTCTGTTTGGCCATTTGTTTCAGGATGATAGCCCGAAGAAAGCTTAACTGAAATGTGGAGAAGTTTGAACACGTGCTTCCAAAACTTTGAGATGAATTGTGGACCACGATCACTAATAATATCATCAGGCAGACCATGATGCTTAAATACCTCCCGCATAACTAGATCAGCCGCCTCTTGACTAGTAATCAACTTTGTACATGGCAAGAAATGTGCCATTTTGGTAAATTGATCAACCACTATGAGAATTGCATCAAAACCTTTTGAAATTGGGAGATCAGTAATGAAGTCCAAGGATATAGACTTCCAAGGAGTTTCCGGAATGGGAAGTGGTTGTAGTAAGCCATAGGGTCGGTGACGAGGATTCTTTGATCGACAACATATATCACAGCTCCGAACATACTCCTCAACAAAATGACGAAGGCGAGGCCACCAATAGCATCGAGAAATTAATTCTAGAGTCTTGTGAACTCCAAAATGACCAGCCATCGGTGAGTCATGGCAATGTTGCAAAACTTGTAGCCTTGGGGGACCATCAGGAACATACAATAAATTTTGTCGAAATAGAAAACCACCATGCCAATAGAACTGACAATAGTCATTACGAGGATTTTTCAACCATGAGCAAGAAGCACGATCCGGGACGATATGATCCAAAACATCCTTGGCGAAATCATCAGTGGCCATATGATCTCGAATAGAATCAAGAAGAGTGGAATTTTCAAGAGTTGTTATGGCGTTAACTACCATTAATCATAATCAATTAGGAACCAAAAGGATTTGTTTTTGATGCTCAAATGCAGGTTCCCCTGGACGAAGTTCCATATAAGAGCGCCGAGAAAGAGCATCTGCTTTGCCTTGTTGACAAGACTCAAGACTCGAGCATTTTGGAAATAAGTCAGGTTCTTATGATCATTGTAGACAATGATCTGCTGAGAAGAACCTTCTAGGAAATGTCGCCATTGTTGAAACGAATCCACAATTGCAAGAAGCTCTTTGTCATGGATCTCGTAGTTGATCTCTGCAGCTTCAAACTTTCGTGAATGAAAGACGACAGGGTGTAGCTGTCCATCATCTCCAGTCTGTGAGAGGACACTCCCTAGTGCAAAATCGGATGCATCGGCTTCGAGGATGAAGTGTTTTGTTGGGTCGACATGTGCTAAGATAGGTGCCGTTGTAAATGCTCGTTTTAAGCTTTCGAATGCCTCGGCTGCATCTGAACTCCATATAAATGGTTGATCTTTATGTGTGAGCTGAGTAAGCGGAAGCACAACCTTGGAATAATCTTTAATAAATTTTCGATAAAAATTTGTAAACCCAAGAAAACATTGCACATCACGCACTGAAAGGGGCGTTTGCCACTCTAAAATTGCTTGTACCTTCATGGGGTCCATAGCAATACCATTTGACGATACAACATACCCCAAAAATTCCACTTTTCTAATTTTGTGTAGAGACCATATTCTCGGAGTCGATGCAGTACTTGACAAACATGTTCGTCATGCTCCTCTTGGGTCTTTGAGTAGATTAAAATATCATCTAGGTAAACTATAGTGAAGATATCAAGAAAATCTCGAAAAATATCGTTCGCCATATGTTGGAAAACAGCAGGTGCATTCGTGAGACCGAATGGCATCATTGTATACTCAAAATGTCCATAGCGAGTGCGGAAAGCTGTCTTCCATTCATCCCCTGGGCGAATCCGAACTAGATTATATGCCCCGCAAAGGTCCAAATTCGTGAAATATTTTGCACCACTAAGACGTTCCAAAAGATTCAAGATTAATGGTAGAGCATATCTATTTCGGATAGTCACTTTGTTTAGCCCTCGATAATCCACGACCAACCGAAGAGTCCCATTCTTCTTCTTAACGAAGAAGATAGGCGCACCAGCAGGGGATCTAGAATGCCGAATGAATCCGTTTGCTAGATTCTCATCAATATATTCCCGCAAAGTCTCTAGCTCTACAGGGGAGAGATTATAAATTGGGCCCCATGGAGGTTCTTTCCTTGGTTGTAAGTCAATAGGGCAGTCGTATGGCTGATGCTCCGGCAATGTATTGGCCTTCACC
This sequence comes from Azolla caroliniana, assembly GCF_043228905.1. NCBI lineage: Eukaryota > Viridiplantae > Streptophyta > Polypodiopsida > Salviniales > Salviniaceae > Azolla > Azolla caroliniana. The sequence goes on along the minus strand of NW_028230450.1, from coordinate 8,481,336 downwards.
TTATCAAAGACATCTGAAAACTCCTTGTATTTCTCTGGTAGTGTAATGTCCGCTTCACATGAAGTGGCTGATAGAGTTGCTATTATTGCGAAGATGAACATGGCCTCGTTCCCCCCTTCCTCCTGCAACTGTTGTAAAGAGATGGGCGATAACTCCGGGGATATATTATCACATGTAGGAGAGAGGGATGCGGGGTTTGTGCTTTTTTCCCGGGTCTCCTCAATTGTTCTTTTCATCCAATCAATCTTCGGGTTATGGAGTTCAAACCAGGGGAGACCTAGAACTATTGGGTGTTCCGGACTACAAATAATGTTGAAAGAGATTATGCTTGCCAAATTGCCAAGAACTATCCTAATTGGCTCGAACTCCTTGACTATATCTCCTGATGCTATGGGACGTCCATCAATGACTCCTACGGCTACTGGGATGGGAAGCTTATTCAATAGGATGTTTTGTGATAAGGCCAATTCACGATCCATGAAACAAGAGTTGGCTCCAGAATCTAGAAGGGCAGAGGCTAGGACTCAATGACATGTGGATGTGGTAAGCTTGACTTGTGCTGAAAAAACTCGACTCACTTGATTTGATGAAATGGAACCACGACTAGGAACTAACTCTACATAGCTAGGATGGTCCAGCCAAATGCCTCCTATTTTGGTTGGACTTACTCGTTTAACACATCCTCTAATTGACTCAAGACATTGAATCTATTCTCATGGCATGGACTATGAGGCTTATTTATGTTATTAGAAGTAACAATAGAACTCGATGTAGGGTTTTAATGGGCACTTACTTGGTATACTTGACGCCTAGGTTTATGTGGACAATTTACAGCTATATGTCCTGGACCGCCACAATACAGGCAGAGGCAATGCGCTCAACGTCGTTGCTTCTCAGCATCTAATAACGGCCCATGACATTGTGTTGACTCTATTTCCATCGGAGTTGGGCCATCCCTTGTAATGGGTCTAGAAACTTGTTGTGGCGTGGCGACTACGGAAGTGTAAGTCTGCTCAGGTTGGCACCGTAACATTTGTTGGCGCTCAAAACGTCGCTCAAATAGGCGATTATCACATCGCACGGCTCGACTAATGGCTTCTGTAAGTGACTTCGGATCTTCAGGGAAAGTAAGAAGAAGATCTTTGACATCATTTCTCAAACCTTGACGGAATTGATCCATTAAGGCCGCCTCATCCCAAGGGATATCGCATGCCAAGAGACGGAAATCAGCTGCATAAGCCGACGCGGGACGATCTCCTTGTCGAAGCCTTCAAATTTTGTTTATCGTTGTCCTAGTGCTGTCAATGTCTTCGAAACTAGCTTGAAACTCTTTAACAAATGCCTCGAAATCCTCCAGCAATGGTGATTTCTTCTCGAGAAGTGGTGCGAACCATGCTAACGCCATACCACATAACAAAGTTCCCACTAATCCCACACGAGCAACATCAGTTGGATATCGATTGGGATGTAGCTGAATAACTAGACGAACTTGATTCAAAAAGCCTTGAAATAAAGACCTCGTACCATCAAACTTGGCAGGGAGGCTGATCATTGGCTCTCTAGGGGAGTTCTAAGCCCCCGACGCTTGCTCTCATAATGACAATATAGTCGCCTCGAGTTGATGAACCCGTTGTGATAACTCTTCATATTGTTGAGCTTTTTCGGCGCTCAAGTGTTGTAGATCTCCTAGTAGCCTTTGATTCTCATGCTCTAATGCCACAAATTTATTCGTGAGCATGTCGAGCTCAGTAAGAACACGCATGTATTCTTGTTTTCTCACGGACTCCATAGCTTACGAGGGGAGAGGAGAAGGAAGAAGAGAACTTGTTAGGGTTTGTGGAAGACGAAGAGATGAAAGGAAAAAAAAATCTACAAGGTTCTAGTGGTATAGAACACTCTAGAATATTCTAGGTCATTCTAGAATGTAGAGTAATATAGAATATTCCTATGATATTAGATTTCATATTCTAGAGACTATACATTTAAGAATATTAATACAATGGTTAAGGATTTGACATGTGTACAACAAGGTCGTGGGTTCAAATCCTTTTGAGTCATAATGTGAGTGTCATGATCCTTTCGATGCATGATGTGAGTGTTATCATGACACTTAGTTGTCGCAGAGAGACTTTCCATCTTGGGACTAGGCAACAAGCCAAGTCTTGTACTACTTCACGTCCTATGTGAGTGACTAGATGCTAAACTATATAAAAGATGCGAAGTCACCAAAGGATGCTTGGGGGAATCTAAAGAGGATATTTGCTGCCAACACCACAACCCGTAAGTTACAGCTCAAATAGGAGCTCAACAACATCTGACAAGGAGGTATGTTGGTAATTTACTACACCACAAAGATCATGGAGATTTGTGATGCACTTGGGTCCATCCGTGTCACTGTGGACGAAGATGAGATGGTACAAATTTGCCTTGGGCGGTTAGCTCAAAAATATGAGCTGATTCGACTTACAGTCGATGCTCCTCGTAGAGGAGAACCACATGGGTGTGTTGACGAGCACACATTAGGTGTGTTAACGAGCACACACATTGACAGCAAGATGTTGTACATGGAGGCGGATTGGTACACAATGGCGGCGACCAATAGGAGTAGAACTAGAGGCATAATAAAGATTCCAACAATCGGAACCTCCACAAGCATGGGGAGTCAAGGGGGAGCTGGAATCCGGCAAGAAAAGGCCACGAAGGACTACTGGTATTGTGGCCGGAAGGGCCACAGAGAGAGCGAGTGTTGGAAAAAGCATGCCGATTCGGACCAAGCCGCATTGAGCCAAGGTGATGTGGATAGGCATCAAAGATCACAATATGCTGATCGCACTTGATGATATGGGGGGCACCTTGAAATCAAACGAGGTGTAGAGCATCAAACCATATGATGAATCACAAGTAGTTATGGTGCTCGATCTTAGAGACGAAGGAACAGTCGGGGATCGTCGAAACTGGCGATGATGATAATGTCCCTCTAAGCCATGTGAGTAAGAGAGGAAGGAATCATGAGAAATGTCTTGCATGTGTAGAAACTCACCAAGAACCTGGTGTCAGTTAGAAAACTGGTCGACCAGGGCATGCAAGTTCGATTTACTCACCTTGGGTGCTACATAGAGGAAGAAGGACAGATTATTGCACAAGGGCACCGAGAAGGGAGGAACAGAGGATGCTTATCCTCGAGAAAAATGACATTGGCACCACTATGTTCACCAAAGAGTAAAAGGTCGAGTTAGACATTAATCTGTGGCATAAGAGATTTGTCCATGTCAACTTCCCATGGCTTCAGGAAATGAAGACGAAAAACATCATTTTCGGCTTGCCGAAATTCAGTGGCCGAAAGGGCCAAGTCTACGAAGCCTGTCAATTAGGGAAGCATCACCAACTTCCATTCACCAATGACCGCAATAGGAGCCATAACATGCTCGATTTAATCCATTCGGATGTGTGGGGGGCGACGCAAAACGTGAGTATTGGTGGGAGTCATTACTTCGTAACCTTCATCAATGACTACACTCGGCATACCTGGGCATGCCTGATCAAGAAGAAGAGCGACCAAGGTCAACTTGGGCCAAATTGGCTGACGAAGCTGAGAACCAGATCTACTAAAGATGCCGGAGCCGGATCGGATGGAGATTGATCAGTTATGCCGAGTCGCATGGAATCCAACAAGTTGTTGCCATGGTCGTGGGACCACCGGGGTCTTGAACCTGAGAGAGACTGAGGATGAAAGACCAAGCTTCACCTCACCGGTTTTGGTGTCCAGCTAGGACACCGACTAAAGTGTTTCCAGATATGTACCAGAAGCAATGGATAGAGAGCGAGAGAGAGAGAGAGAGACCCACACACGTGCACACCTTGTGTGTAGAAACGGAAAGGAAGAAACACATTCGACACCGACAAAGACAGTTATGCACAATAAAAATAAATAAATATAGGAGCACTTGATTACATCTCTAGCTTCGAGCTAAACCGAACGGACTAGATACAATGAATATCTGCAAGCAAGCCTCCAGTCGGGGAGCTCTCATGGTCACTACCACTACTGGAGACCTTGCGTAGGAGACACAACAGAAAACCTGAACCCTCAGAGCATACGAGGTCAGGAGACCTCAGACCCTAAACGCCTCAACACACCAAAATGGGACCCCACAACCGAAGAGAGAAAAACCAAAATGGGGGAACCTTTCTACAAGAGACCCTCCCGTCCTTTTATAGTCCAAGAAGGGAGGGACATTACAATGTGGGAGGCAAAATATTTCCCTCTATTTCAGGGGAGGATATTTGCCTCAATTCTAGGGGGTGTTACATTAAATCTCTTCTAACTCCCACCCTACTACCTACTACCTAATGTGTGATATACACTACGTACTCATCACACGTACCTCTTGCTAACTCCTTAGTGCACTTCAACACATTATAGTCCCGTTTTCCTTTCTCATAAATATTTACATTTCCTTGATGTTGATGTGCAAACATTGCTCATCGCCATTTTATACACTCTCACCCGGTTTTCTCACCGTTGCCGGAAATTCTCACGACACCATTAGGGGCCCATATTACTATTTTAGTAAATAGGAATAATATAGGTAGTTAGTGTCATGCTCATTCATGAGCATTAAAGTATTGCTAGTACTTTTGTCAACCCACTCGTCAGGGCTTGTATAAAAAGTGCTCACTGAGCACATTGTATGTACTGAGCAGTAAGTAATGAAAGTTTTTGGTTTGTCTACTCACTTAGTCTGTCTCTCTCACTCACTTTGTATACACCTAATTGTTGATATTCCCAGATAACCGACTGGGTACTCTATGTCCTTCGAATACGCTTTCGCAAGTAATTCTTTACATGGTATCAGAGCACAAGGGTTAGAAGAATCCTTTGCTACCAACAAAGCGAACAAGTCAAAGACAAGTTTTTGTCTTGTAGAACAACAGGAACATGGACATAGGAACAAGATGTTGTACATGGACGCGGCCGATAGGAGTAGACCCAGAGGGATAATAGAGATGCGGACAACAGTTCCAGACCCTCCATGAGCATGGGTAGTCAAGGTGGAGCTAGAAGCCAGCAAGGAAATGCCGCGAAGGACAACTGGTGTTGTGGCCGGAAGGGCCACAAGGAGAGTGAGTGTTGGAAAAAGTGTGCCAATTCGGAAAGAGCCATATTGAGCCGATGTGATGCGATAGGTGTCAAAGTTCGCACTTGCCGATGAAGAATCTACTTGGGTGGTGAACTCTAGTGCATCATTTCACCTAACACCCAAGAAAGATTGTTTCTCATCGTATACAACTGGCGACTATGGATACATGAAGATGGGAAACAAACAAGCATGCAAGATTGTGGGAATAGGAAATGTATGTTTGCTGACATCGACAGGTTGCAGAATGGTACTCAAGGATGTACGCCATGTATCAAATATTAGACAGAATCTAATATAGAATGGACGGTTGGTTGATGAGGGTTACAATGGTAGCTTCCTGAATGGAATCTGGAAATTTTGCAAGGGGAACTTGATTGTGGCTCGGGCCAAGAAGCAAAATACATTGTTTGTATTGTGTGCACAACTGTGCCGAGACCAGGTAAATATGGTGACAAACACAACCGGCGAGTTGTGGCACAAGAGGCTATGCCATATGAGTCAAAAGGGGATGCAGATGCATTTTGAGAAAGATCTCATGTCTAAGATGATAAACGTGCATCTAAACAAATTTGTCAACTGCTTGGCCGGCAAACAAAATAGGGGTTGCCTTCCGACCAAGGCCTTTGATGCAGAGGAAAACTATTTTGGAACTTGTCACACCGATGTATGCTATGTAGATGCAAGATCTCCTTCCGATGGATAGTACTTCGTAACCTTCATTTATGATCACAATCGCAAGTTGTGGGCTTACGTGCTGAAGACGAAGGGTCAAGTACTGAGTCAGTTCAAGGATTTCCAGGCCCAAACAGAAAGGGAATCCTGACAGAAGTTGAAAGTTGTCCGTACAGACAACATAGGAGAGTATCAAGGGTAGTTGGAAGTATACTACTAATATCAAGGTATCCGGGTGGAGTATATAGTGCCAAGACATCGGAGCTAAATGGGCAAGCCGAGATAATGAACTGTGGAAAGAGTTCGAAGTATGTTGGCACATTCGAAGTTGCTGAAGAGATTCTGGGCTGAGGGATTGATGGTGGTCATTTACATTATAAATATGTTTCCCTCAGTGCCCCTAGAAGGTAATGTACCACCGAAAGTGTGGTTTGGCAAAGAGGTGCCATACTGGCATTTGAGGGTGGTCGATTGCCTTGCCTATGTGCATGTAGCTAAGGACTAGAGGGGGATACTCGATTCCAAGTGTTGATCGTGCATATTTCTCAGCTACTGTGAAGATGAATTAGGCTATCGATTGTGCATATTTTTGAGCTACTTAGAAGGTGATTCAGAGCCGAGATATCTTCTTTATTGAAGAGAAGAAGATTGTTGACTGGGAGATGGAGAAAATGGGATCGGCCTCCGAATTGACCGAAACCAGGCCTCCAACTAACACAACCGAATCCAGCTCAGTTGATTCGAGCCTAGTGTTATCCGTATAGGTGTACGGAGGGATAAGGTGTAATGTGTATGGTCTAAGGTGTTTAATGTATATCAATGTGTGAGGATAAGTATGTGTGAGCACATGCACAATTATGTGCATGTGACAAGAATGTAACAGTCTTCTTTGTGTAATGGTCATATTATTAACCGTTACATTATTGTTGAGCAAGCAAGCTCAACGGTATCCGGATCGGCTGAACAAGCCAGAACCGGATCGGTCTCTGGATGGTATACAAAACTAAGAGCCAGATTGGGGAGCCAGATTCAAATGTGAACCGGAAGGCTATTAGTAGCCTACACTCCTAGACTACTAGGTAGTCAGAGTCCTCTTAGTTAGTGTTAGCCACTTGTATGAGCATTGAAGTACATAGTACTTCTGTCAGTCCTTTTAAGAACTTGTATAAATAGTGTTGTTTAGCACGTTGTATGTGTAAAGTTTTATAGCCTGATACAGATTGCTATTTTTTAATAGAGTTTATGTTTTGCTCTCTCTGTCTCTCCTGTGTTTGCTAAATACTCTCAAGCTTCCATTACGCCTATTTTTTATTCTCTATTGCTACCTGGCTAAACCGGTTTTGTCAAGATTCCACACGCGAACCTTCATATGGTATCAAAACGCGAGGGTTGAGACTCCTCTGCAGCCGACAAACGCTTTCGAAGACAAACCCTAACACCCGGTGAAGAATAGTAGAGAACCGAAATGGACAGAGGTATGGCAAGTTCAATTCCCATAGAAAAGCTCCATCGGAGCAACTATGCATCCTGGTCATATAAAATGCACCAATACCTGTTGGGGCATGGATATTGGAGCTATGTAGAAGGAACCAACGAGGTAGCACCGGAGCCGGCACACGAAGACTTCCCGGCATGGGAGCAAGGAGCTAGCCGAGTATTGTACTGCCTCGTGTCTGGTGTGCACGATCAGATGCTTGGCTACATCAAGGATGCAAAAACACCAAAGGAGACCTAGGAAAATTTATGGAAGATTTTCGCCGCAAGTACCACAGCCCGTTGTTGTGAAGATCTGTCACTTAGTGCGGATCCTGAGGCGGAACCACTGGGGTCTTGGACCAGAAGGATTCGAAGTTTGCACTAGCTTTAGTGAGAAAGTATTTAAGATACATTGAAAGAGAGAGAGATTAAGATAAACATTGAACGCTTGACTTTAGATTTGAGAGACAAGATATATCAATAGGATAACGAGTTTTCTTATTATTTTCCCCAAAAATTACATTCCAATTTTTATTTTACATTAGTCCCCCCTTGCTTGATTCCTCCACTCTTTCATAGATGCCCCCATGCATATGGTGCATGTGAGGGTGCAAGACATGCACGGAATGCATGAAATGCATGCTTGCCATGTCATCCTCTAAGCTCTCATGTATGAGAATTACATGTAAAAGTATAGTCATAAAAAATATACCCCTAAAGAAATGATTTGGCTTAATGGTAAGCCTATAGACTCTCAACTTGGAGGTGCAATGTTGAAGTCTTGCATACATCAGTTTTTAAAGCACAAAATACTATTAGGCTTTTAGTCTTGTAATTACACCAAATATCTTTAAGACACCATGCACCGCGATCAACCGATCCATCCGATTTGCACCCGTTTGGTCTGCATCCCTAGCCGGTTCCGTCACCGGCCAATCGCCGCATCTCGATCCAGTTCCGTCACCGGCTAGTCACCGGTTGCTGCCGCCTCGCCGGCTGTTGCCGATTCGGTTTTGGTTGGCCAAAAGTGCATTCAAAAGCTCTTCAAGACCTCCATCTTTTTGTACCAAGATATTAAACTTATTTAAAATAGTATCTTCACTATTATTGTTTTATATTTCGTGAGAAGAACCACACTCAATTTCTTATGTTCCTCACAAGTTTCACACTATCGCCGAAAATCTTCACGACATCCATCCCCACCAAACTGCACGTCCTCCGGTACGTGCCAAGAAGAGAGAGTGCGAGATTTCAGTTGCGGTGATCAATCATATTCTTCCACGTCCTCATTCACATCCGTCCTATTATCTTCATCGTCGAGGTGATCGAGGTCAGGATCCTCGTCTTGTATTTTCTTGAAAATCTTTACTCTTTTCCCCGCAATGGGTACGACCAACCTTGATTCGTCTAGCTCCGCAAGGTGGTATGTGGCATTATTGTTGTCACTTGTCACCACATATGGTCCGAACCATTTTCTTGCGAACTTTCTTGTTGTACTGTGTTGATTGTCAAGGCTATTGTCGTAGACCAATACCCAATCTCCTTCTTCGATCTTCTTGGGACGCAGTCGATGCATCTTGTCGAACCGAAATTTGTTCTTCACTCGGGCCGCCTCCATCATTTTTTGCACTTTTTCTAGATCTTCAGGTCTTCTTTCACGTTGCCTTATCTGTGCCGCTAATAACTCTTCTCGGCTCATCTCGTTCTCCCATGGTATCGCTACCCATGAGGCGATCGTCCTTTCGATGGGCATTACCGGCTTTTGTCCATACATAAGCTCCATTGGCATATACCCTGTCACCGAGTTGCGTGTCGTTCTGTCAGCCCACAAGGCATAGGGCAATAGTAGTGGCCAATTCCCAACTCGATCATTGCATGCTCGTACGATGGCTTTGACGATAGGTCCATGCCCTCGCTCGATCTTCCCATTTGCTTCTAGATTGTAGGCAATCGTGAGGGAGAGCTTCACACCTAGTCGTTCGAAAAGCTCCGTTGCTTCGTGTGCATCCAACTCCCCTCGATCGGCGACTATCTTTCCCACACATCCGTATCGGCAAACAACCTCTTCGAGTAGATATTTGCAAACAGCCAACGTCGTCTTATTTGTCAAGGCCCGTCCTTCCACTTGATTTGTCAAGTCTTCTCTTGCTAGAGCTAAGTACTTCATTTGTCCCACTCCCATTGGCATTGAGACCAGATCCACCATCCATTTGAAGTGTATGGTGAGCGGGTATGTCGGTCGTAGCTCATCACGATCACGTATATTCGAATGTACTTGGCATGTTTCGCACGTGGACACGAAATGGAGTACATCTTTGTACATGGGTGGCCACTAGTACTTCTCCTTCAACTTCTCAAACGTCGCCCATGTTCCTCTATGACCTGCCCAAGCACTCTCCTGGAGTTCGGTCATTAGCATCACTTGCTCTTCTTTCTTCACCACCACTCGACGTGGTATTCTTGTCCTTCCTTTTGGGTGTGGCTAAAGTAATCCTTCCTTCAAGAAGTATTGGTAAGCTTTCTTCCGGATTCGTAGGGCCTCCTCCTTCGTCAATGAAGCATCCGTCGTCATTGTTCTTAGGAATATGTCAATTAGTAACCACTCCCCTTTCGTACTCGTCCATGTTGAAGGCGTGGAGGGTTAGCGTGACCTTGTCTTATGCCGATAGTTGAGCCATCTTGAAGAAGTCGAGGGTGACATCTTCATCTTCCGAAACCATGTCACCTTCATTCTCAAATCTTGCCCTCGACCACATGTCAGATATGGTGTTCTTCTTTCCTGGAATGTGGCGGATCTCTAGGTTTAAAGATTTAATATAAGTGATCCACCTTAGCATAGCTAGATCAGGTGTCGCACATCCTGAGATCATCCCGAGGATTGGGAGACAATCTGTCTCAATTATCTCTTCTGACCTGATCAGGTAGTCTTTGTCCGTCATCACTGCCGACACAATACCCCAAAGTTCCTGTTTGACTTGGGTGTATCCTCATTGTCGTTCGCTGAGAACCTTTGCTCCGAACTGGATGGCATACCACGCATTATCTTCTCCTTCTTGATTGATGACCCACCCAATTCCGGTTGGTCTTCCCTTCGGTATAGTCGTCCTTTCTAGTGTTGGAGCTTCAAGAAGTAGTTTCTTCAATCTTCGCATCGCGTTTGTATGCTCGCATCGCCATTCGAACTTCATTCTTTTCTTTACTAGTCCATATAATGGCTTAACAACATGACCGTAGTGCGGAATCCAGATATGATATAACGCACATGCTCCAAGGAACCTTCGAACCTCCGATTGGTTTACGTTGTTGTGACAATTTTTGGCTACAATGTGAAACCGAGTGAGACGAATAAACCAAGGATGTGCAACATTGCACATGCACTTAGCAAATAAGCCTAAGGCCTAGTGGCACTTGACTTCATACAAAGGGGTGCAAGCAAGGTTTGAACCTTGCACTTCTAAGATACAATGGCTTAACAACATGACCGTAGTGCGGAATCCAGATATGATATAACGCACATGCTCCAAGGAACCTTCGAACCTCCGATTGGTTTACGTTGTTGTGACAATTTTTGGCTACGATGTGAAACCGAGTGAGACGAATAAACCAAGGATGTGCAACATTGCACATGCACTTAGCAAATAAGCCTAAGGCCTAGTGGCACTTGACTTCATACAAAGGGGTGCAAGCAAGGTTTGAACCTTGCACTTCTAAGATACAAGATGTTTTCCTTACCACTAGGACAACTATCATATAGTGTAAATTTTATGTATTTCCTTTCATATACGAATTATAGATGAAACAACCATAGAAAACCATGTGCACAAAACCATGGTTCTAAACCCAAGGATTGTGCATGTCATAAGCAAAACCGTGTCCCCAAAACCATGGTTCTAAACCCATGGTTTTGTGCATGAAGAGAGCTATAAAAACCCTAGTGGAGCTTGTGTAAAGGGGCTCAATATGTGATATCACCAACACCACTAACATCAATATAATTATATTCGTCTTTATCTTCTTCATATTTTTCTACTTCTCAAGTGTACAATCTTTCTTCTTCTCAAGTGAACAAATTTCATCCAATCTTACATTGATTGTCATCTCTTCGATAATTCCGCGAACGTCCTCCCCAGTCCAAGACCCCGGTGGTTGCTCGAGTAGCACACGCACGCACGAATCTTCACGACATCATTTGGTGAAACCGACGTGAAGAGCAACAGGGGATGATGAAGATGAATGCCAAATATCTCATGGAGGCAATGTCAAAAAGTATGATGGAGTTTCTGAGAGAAGGGAAAAGACGAAATGAAGCCCAACAAGCCGTCGAGAGGGTAGTCGAGCGAGTGAGCTATTTCAACGGCGCCAAAGTCCAAAGTTTTCTAAAAGTGTACAATGTGGAGATGGATTCAAGAGGTGTGGACGAAGCGATGAGGTGGGAGTTCTTTTGTAGGGTGGTGTCTCAACCGATCTTCAAAGATGTAAAAGGGAAAAGACGAAATGAAGCCCAACAAGCCGTCGAGAGGGTAGTCGAGCGAGTGAGCTATTTCAACGGCGCCAAAGTCCAAAGTTTTCTAAAAGTGTACAATGTGGAGATGGATTCAAGAGGTGTGGACGAAGCGATGAGGTGGGAGTTCTTTTGTAGGGTGGTGTCTCAACCGATCTTCAAAGATGTAAAAGAGCTTCTAGAAGCTAATGATTCGTGGGCGACTTTCGAGAAGGCTCTATTGGAGGAATATGGCTATGACAGACTGAAGGGAGGAGATCGACGCAACTTCGACCAATGGGTGACATCGGCGAAGACCCACCAAGACGCAAAACAAGAATTCGTAAACTTCGAGCATCGTTTTTCTCAACTCTCGGAATGGGAACAAAGATTGGTGGGGGTCGATAAGGTCCTTATGTTTGTGAAGTCAATCGATCGAATGGAAAGGATGGCCATTGGCCTCAAACTCGAAGAAGATGACGGTGCAAATGGCCTCATCGAGGATTGGAGCAAAGTGGAAAGTGTATGCCGACTACATGATTAGGGACGGGCGAGAATATCGACAACAACAAGACGGCCCATGAGGGACAATCAAAGAGGGACAAGATGCAGCAACGCGCCACCAACAAAAGAAATGAAGCTTAAAAGGGAGACAAAACCAAGGTGAATGGTGATCGAGGAAGAAGAGACCTCCCAACAAATGTGGTTTAATGAAGTGGCCGATACAAAGGCTCAGGTTCGGTATGACGGTACCGAGAGAGAAGGTGTGAAACAAGTCACCTTTTTGTCTTACGAAGAAACGACGGCCAAGGAGGAGACAATGAACGCCACTTCGAGGGAGGATAAATGTTTCAGAACATGCATTTTGTACGAAACATCAGGTGATGAAGGTGCAAGCATGAGAAAAGCTTGCATGATCGAGGGAGATAAAGTGTTTGAGTCCGACGTGATTGAGGAGGTAGCCATGACGAAGGCCAACCGAGCCAAGAAGTGATTGGTGGAGACCGATCCGAACAAGGGCAAACCCGGCCTAATCGGAGATTGACACGATACCCAGTTGAAGACGGTGAGTGCGAGGAGTGGCCCGGAGTCCAATCTAAGGACACGTGCGGTGGACGAAGGAAGAGCAGTCAGATCGACGACATCGTTCGGTAGATCTACTACACCCACAACACCCAGTTGAAAACGATGAGCGCGAGGAATGGCCAGGAGTCCAATCGAAGGACAAGCGCGGTGAACGAAGGAAGAGCGGTCGGATTGATGACATCGTTTGGTAGATCTACCACAACCGACCGGGGAAGAAGGTGTGAGTGCCGGATGTGGTGGATTGGGTGGCTACGGAGGTTCAGTTGGAAAGATTGGGTATACTCGAAGTGGAAGACGAAGTTAGATGAGGTCGACAAGCGTCCGGAGGAACTCGGTTGATCACCGTTGCCAAAGATCTCACCTCTTCACCTTTCTCGGCACATACCGGAGGATGTGCGGGTTTGGTGGTGGTGGATGTCGTGATGATTTTCGGCTACGGTGTGAAACCGAGTGAGACGAATAAACTAAGGATGTGCAACATTGCACATGCACTTAGCAAATAAGCCTAAGGCCTAGTGGCACTTGACTTCATACAGAGGGGTGCAAGCAAGGTTTGAACCTTGCACCTGTAAGATACAAGATGTTTGCCTTACCACTAGGACAACTATCATATAGTGTAAATTTTATGTATTTCCTTTTCATATACGAATTATAAACGAAACAACTATAGAAAACCATGTGCACAAAACCATGGTTCTAAACCCATGGATTGTGCATGGCATAAGCAAAACCGTGACCCCAAAACCATGGTTCTAAACCCATGGTTTTGTGGATGAAGAGAGCTATAAAAACCCTAGTGGAGCTTGTGTAAAGGGGGGCTCAACATGTGATATCACCAACACCACTAACATCAATATAATTATATTCGTCTTTATCTTCTTCATATTTTTCTACTTCTTGTTAGGAAACAGGTCCCTCCAGATGGGAAGTGAGAAGAACAGTACTGATGATCAAACTCGGATGTGGAGTACCCGGCTACGGAAGACCCGGTGAGAACCGGATGTGGTGTACCCGGCAAGCGCCGGATGACGAATACCCAGCTACGGAAGACCCGGTGAGAACTGGATGACGAGTACCCAGCTACGGAGAGCCGGATGGTGCAAACCCGTTGAGAACCGGATGACGAGTACTCGGCAAGCGCCGGATAATGCAGGCCCGGTGAGGAGTGCTCACCGGATGAAGAGACATATTCGTAAATATGTTTCTGAGAGTCCATCGTGGCTATATTTGTAAATAGCCAAAAAGTCATATTAGTATAAATATGACTTAGGGAAAACTTTTGAGTAATGTTGTTATTCTTGTTGGCGCAAGATTTGTGCGCGCAACTGTGTACAGAGAGAGTGAGAGAGAGGAAGAGGTCGTTGCCTCTGTTGTAACCGCCGCCTGTGGCGAAGATAGAAAGCTCGAGGTCGTTGCTTCGGTGCTTTACCATTTTTGTACATTCTGACATAGTGATAGTTTGCAGTTTGTGGGCTGCCGTGGTTTTTTTCCCGTATTTGGGTTTTCCACGTAAACATCTTGTGTACTCTTCTCTTCACTGTGTCGTGCATTCATTCCCGTTTTTCTGTGTATGATTCTAAGCTTGGTTGTGGCCGAGCGTTGCACATAGGGAGTGTGTAGTTCCTGTCACTTCTCAAGTGTACAATCTTTCTTCTTCTCAAGTAAACAAATTTCATCCAATCTTACATTGATCGTCATCTCTTCGATAATTCCGCGAACGTCCTCCCCAGTCCAAGACCCCGGTGGTCGCTCGAGTAGCACACGCACACGCGAATCTTCGCGACAATGCATTCTTCTTTCATGTCCTGGATCACGTTCACCTTGGATGGTGAAGGCTTCCAGCCGTATGCTCCACACAAGTGACCTACCACCAAGATCTCCGGTTGCCCGAATGCGGATTTTTCTCCCGAAAATGTCCAATTCGCATCTTCAAGCCTTTGAAGCGCCTTCTCGTAATCTTTCATATGATCCGCGATAAACTTTCTACACCCTTCCTTATCTTTTGATTCATCTTTCTCCTCATCCGAACATCCTTTTATCGGAATATCATCCAAGAATGGAATCATGATGTCCGAGATGCAATGCTTCAAGACCTTGTTCATGGCATTCACCATATGAGCCACCGAGTTCGTTGCACCTTGAGGTAAGGTACACATCTGCACGAGCCCGATCGGATTCCTCATGGTCGTAATGTCACGATTGTCGATTGCCAACTGGAATTGGTCATATCCGGAGTAGAGATCACCAATGGAGTAGATGGACCGGCCTGCAAACGCCTCAGCAATTTCGTCCACACTCGGACCGATTCCAACATTTCGAATTGTCACCTTGTTGACGGGTTGAAGATCTTGGATGAATCGCAATGATCCATTCTTCTTCGGCACCGTGAACCACCTATTAGAGTAAGGAGCATTTGATGGTTCCAAAATTCCCATATTCACCTTCTCCTTTAAGAGCTCGATCAGCTTTGGTAGCTGTGCTCTCGGAACTGGAATTGGTTTCAAATTCCAAGGCACATGCGACACCATGAAGATTACCATTGGCTCTATCATCCTTGGATCAGCACATCCGATTTCTCGTGGGAAAAATGTGAAAGCCTTCCCATGTCTCTCAAGCATGTCGCGAAACATTCGCTCCTCTTCAGGGAGAAGGAAATCCTCCCTTCGAACTCGTAGCTTCCCCTTCGTCTCTTTGGTGAAGACATGACCGATTGTCTTCGGATCTCTTAAGCTTGGATCGTTAGCGACTTCCTTCATCTTTTGCCAGCTACCTTTCGGTAGTGGAACCGCAACTGGCTTGATTTTCCTATCCACCGTTTTATATTTTGTGTTGATTTCAACTTCCTTCATCGTGATGTTTCGATGATTGCATACATGTTGATGGAGCTAACCAAAATCACGCGATGATCGTGTAGCTCAAGTCCACGACATCCTCGATTTCGCCGATGGTGTCGTTAAATGAGGCTTCTTCCATAATATGAGTCACGAACTCTTCTTTTTCTATTATGTTTTCTTCTTTCAGCATCTTCTCGAAGTCTTGTATCTGACGCTTGTCCTTCTTGTCGGGTAGTACTAGTTTACATGCGCCACTAGGTGTGACACATGTTGCTTCTCCTCACAATCCACGTGCTCTACGCCCTTGTTGGGACTTGTGATCGCTCGGACTATTTATGCCCCATGCTTCAATAGTCCGCTCTAAAAATCCGGGGTTTCGCCTCCAAGACTATCTCGATTTCTTTCATGATTAGCTCGCACCGTTAGGAATTGAACAGACCTTTGATTGTCAAGACTCTTGATTCGCGCAAAGGATGCTCCATTATCGAACACCTTTGTCTCCAACCGGGATGATGTGATATACGGTTGTCCTAGGATGACAGGATGCGACGCCGATTCTTGCACGAAGAAGTGTTGATCCATCTCCACATACCCGATCGTGACTTTAACATTGGGACAAGCTCTGTACAAGTCCTCTGTAGACTTTGTTGCCGCTCGAATCTTCCATCTGTGGTTTGTATTAATTGGCCATCTTCCTTTTTTTGTAGAACTCGGTTAACATGAGGTTGATCTCTGAGCCATGGTTGATCAAGGCTACCACGGTCTTTCTTCTCCCCAATCTTCACCGGCGTCTCCATTGTCGCTCGTGCCCAATGAGGTCGAGTATAGTAGTGGTTGTCCACATTGACTTCGTCCCTTGCCATCGTTATAGCATTTATCTTTGCTTTTTGTGGCTTCTCTTCTTCTTCATCCGATTGTTGCCTCTTTCTTTTTACAAGGTCCACGATCGTGTCATGGAACTCCTTTGTTGTAATGCCGAGTAATTCCCTCAAGGATAAAGTCACATGGGTATCAAGAACGTGTTCCTTGAGAATCTTCTTCAGGTCTGCAGTCTGCTCTATGTCCGACCTTAGCTTATAGGTAGGCATAGTCCTTTTCTTTCGAGCAGGGTCTTCAAGACCAATCTGTTAGATATAATCAATGATCAGCCCCAAGTTGTAAATCTATCCCCATATGTGCTCTTAGAGTGCACATTTTGTGATAGCGCCCCAAATGAGGAGCGGCTAGTGTGCAACTCGACCATATGGGTCGATAAGGTGTTAATCTAGGAAACCGTAGATGCGTAGGACACAATATATTTAGGAAAGAGAGAAATAGATAAAAGGATTGGCTAATCAAGTCAGCTAGAATATTTTGTGGGCAAGTTACGATGTACTTAGTCTTGAAGTATGCGTCATTGACTTCAAGATAAGTATTATCTAGCACTAGCCTGTACCTAGGGAGTTGGGTCATATTAAATGACAAGTCAGTTGACAGAAAAGGAATATCTCCACTACTGTCAACTGACTTGCACATTTATACTAAGACCAAACATAGATTATAAGTCACTTTTCTCACACAGTGGTCAGATTGATCAGTAGTCCCCACTAATTTTGTAGTGAGCCGGTCCATATCCTATCTAAGCTCTAAGGTGTGAGCGCATGGGAAAACTACCATTTTGAACTACTCTCATATGTAATAGAAATTCTGTTTTCATATATCCATCTCTGCAGTTGTAACTCTATATACCTATCTACTCGATTCTCAATATTTCGATATGGTATCAGAGCGAAGAGGTTGATCTAGATTAGGTATATACGGGTAGTTGCTGTCTAGCAACAGAGAGAAATAGAGAGAGAGACAGAGTATCAATGGCCTTGTCCACGAATGTTGCAGCTGCTCCATTGCGCATTCGCCCACCTCCATTGTCTGATGGAAAGCTAGATGGAACCAACTACACTCTATGGAAGTTCAAAATGTCTGCCATTTTGGATTCCTACGAGTTGTTGGAAACAATCATGGGACCCACAGGGGGAGACCCTGAGCCCATGGCAACCTTTGACCCTGCACACCCTACCACATCAATTCCTCCAAATGCTGATCTACTTCGAGCCTAGAAGAGAAGGAATGCTGATGCGCTATGTACCATAGTCACTGGTGTATGTGACTCCGTACTAACACTAGTGCAACATACAACTAGGGCACATGAAGCTTGGAGCATATTGGCCTGCCAGTATGAGACCAGAAACTATACAAGGATACAAAACCTCGAAAATCAGCTTGCTGCAGAGAAGCTTGTTGATGGAGAGAAAGTAGAATCCTTTGTAAAAAGGATTAAGGATCTTCAAGATCAGCTGGCGGCTGTTGGAGTAGTCGTCTCTCAAGAGGATATGGCTCGTCGGTGCATTCGAGTACTTCCTTTCAAGTATGATGGCATTGTGACAGCATTGAACACTCAGGTTCGACCCACTCCTTTAAAATTTGATGAACTAAGTGCAATGCTGCTTGAAGAGGAGCTTCAGCTGAAGACAAGAGAAGAAAGGGAAGATTCAGCATTTGTCTCTAGGACTAAGGGTGAAGGGGCATCCAATTCAAACAATGCGAATAGGATACCGAAGAAGAAGAAGTTCAATGGATCGTGTTTCTACTGTGACAAGAAGGGTCACACAATCAAGGATTGTCGAAAGAAGATGGCGGATGAGAAGAATGGTTCTAATAAGACTTCTTGGAGAGAGCCCGAGTCCGCTAACAATGTCGTAGATGAACTTGAGTTATGGGTCGCAACTGAAGAAGTGTGTTCTTCAGTTGACACTCAAGTTGTTGATGAGTCTTGGATTCTCGATAGTGGAGCATCCCGACATATGACCAGTAATCGTGACTGGTACAGTTCTTGGACACCTCTACAAGAGCCCATCAATGTTGTGGTCGGGAACAATGCTCGATGTCCGGCCAAAGGAACCGGAACCGTCTCCCTCAAAGCAACGACCGGTGGGACAAAGCATCTCTCTCAAGTGTTGTACGTGCCAGATCTGAAGAAGAATCTACTGTCCATTTCTGCACTGACTGACAAGGGTCTTGATGTTCGATTCAAGAAGTCAGGTGCAGAAATAACAGATTCTGCTGGCAAGGTTGTAGGAATAGGGGTGAGGCGCAACAATCTCTATGAGCTGAGCGCGTTTACCATTTCTACTGACCACAGCACAAGTACCAACACAAAGCAATGGCATGAGAGGTTTGGGCATCTCAACGTTGCTGTGTTGAAGGAGATGAAGAAGTCGAATATGGTAGTTGGGTTGCCAACCCTATCTGACTTAAGTCATGTTTGTGATGCTTGTATGATGGGCAAGCATCAAAGATCAGCCATTCCAAAAGAGAGTCAAAATCGGGCAAAGACTCCTCTATAGCTAATACACATTGACCTCTCTGGAAAAATGGTGACTCCTGCAATGGGTGGATCTCTCTACTATATGCTAATAGTCGACGACTTCAGCAGAAAGATGTGGGTTTACTTCCTTCGGGAGAAGGCTGAAGCTTTTAAAATCTTCAAAAGATGGCATAAGTTTGTCGAGCGAGAGTCTAGAAAGTTAGTGAAGGAGCTACGCTCTGATCGAGGTGGAGAATTCTTATCAATAGAATTCTGTGAGTATTGCAAAGAGCATGGAATTAAGCGCCAACTTACAACTACCTACACCCCACAACAAAATGGCGTTGTCGAACGTCGAAATCGAACAGTTGTCGAGATGGCTAGGTGTATGTTGAAGGCACAAGCGCTGCCCGACCCATTCTGGGCTGAAGCAGTGAACACAACAGTTTACATCCTCAATCGGAGCTACACGAAGGCACTTCAAGGGAAAACACCCCAAGAAGCTTATTCAGGCAAGAAACCTTCAGTGCTGCACTTCAGAACCTTTGGGTGTATGTGCTACGCACATATTCCAGATGTGAGCAGAAAGAAGTTGGATGCTAAAAGCAAAAAGTGTATCTTTCTCGGATATAGTGAAGAGTCAAAGGCCTATCGACTCTACGATCTAGAGGCAAGAAAGATATTGACAAGCCGCGATGTGGTGTTCGATGAGGAACAACCACAGCTAGCTGAGAACAACGATTCTCAAGTTATCTCATCAACTGAAGAAGTATTTTACCCAATCCCGACCCATTATCCAAAAAAGGAAGCTGAACCATCTGATGGTAATGGTTCACTAGTTCAGCCTATGCCAGTCCCACATGTAAAGAAAATACCTAAGTGGGCTCAACAACTCTTCAATGATCATACTCCTAAAGTTGAGTTTCCTGAAACTTCAACTGATGGATTACGAAGATCAAGAAGAATACAGGAGCAAGGAAGAACCTCTGACCACATTGTCAACATGGCTCTGATGGTGGACATCATAGGCTCAGTGAGTGAGCCGACCTCGGTGGAGGAAGCTATGGCCGACCCGAAGTGGAAAGAGGCGATGATATCAGAATATGATAGCATCATGAAAAATGACACATGGGAGTTGGTAGAGAGGCCAACAAAGAAGAAGGTGATAGGCACGAAGTGGGTATGGAAAGTAAAGTATAAAGCTGATGGCTCTTTGGAGAAATTCAAGGCCAGGCTAGTAGCGCAAGGATACTCCCAAATTGAAGGGTTCGATGTACAAGAAACATTTGCCCCGACAGCTCGCATGACAACAATTCGAATGGTCATAGCGTTGGCTGCTTCAAGAGGATGGCCGATTTATCAAATGGATGTCAAATCAGCATTTCTGAATGGGCATCTCAAGGAGGAGGTATATGTGACACAACCACCGGGGTTTGAGATACCGAATTCAGAAAACAAAGTTTGCAAGCTGAAGAAGGCACTATATGGTCTAAAGCAAGCACCAAGAGCTTGGAACAAGAGGATAGACAGCTTCTTGCGATCAATCGACTTTAAGCAATGTGCTTCGGATGCAAGTATGTATGTCAAAATGAAGGACGGGAAACAAGTCATCATTATCATTTACGTGGATGATCTAGTACTTACTGGTGACCATGAAGAGTGCATTGGCCAAACACAAGAGTGTTTGAAAACTGAGTTTGAAATGACAGACTTGGGGATTCTACACTACTTCCTTGGAATTGAGGTTTGGCAAACCTCGGTCGGCATCTTCATGTCACAAAGAAAGTATGCAACAGAGATCTTGAAGACCTTCGGGATGATGGACAGCAAGTCGAAGTCGACTCCAATGGAGTCAAACTGCAAGCTATCCCAAGAAGACTCATCACCAATGGTTGACATATGGAAGTATAGACAACTAGTAGGAAGTCTAATTTTCCTATGCAACACTAGGCCGGATATTTGTTTTGCAGTCAATGTGGTGAGTCGATTCAGCAACAAGCCGAAGGAGACTCATTGGAAAGCTGCTCTACGTGTATTAAAGTACATTGTGGGTACTTTAAATTATGGAATCTTCTACAAGCCAACAATTGACCAACTTAGTGGATATTGCGACTCCGATTGGGCTGGAGATAGTGATTCCAGAAAATCAGTTTCTGGATATTGTTTTTCAATAGGATCTGGAGATGTTTCATGGAGTAGTAAAAAACAACCAACAGTGGCACTATCTTCAACGGAGGCAGAATACAAAGCAGCATGCATAGCGGCATGCGAGGTAGTTTGGCTAAGAAGAATCCTTATGGATGTGGCAGTCCCAATAAGGACGGCAACGGTATTGAGGTGTGACAATCAGAGTTGCATGGCCATTGCCAAGAACCCCGTATTTCATGCACGTACTAAACACATAGAGATTCAGTATCACTATGTGCGGGAGCTAATAAATGATGAGATTGTGGAGCTTGAGTACTGTCCAACATCAGAAAATGCTGCAGATATCTTCACAAAGGCGCTTGGAGCAGAACAGTTGCAACAACACCTTCGACGACTAGGTGTTAGCCCAATTCCAAGTGAACTCAATGGGTTGATCATTGAGGGGGCGTGTTAGATATAATCAATGATCAGCCCCAAGTTGTAAATCTATCCCCATATGTGCTCTTAGAGTGCACATTTTGTGATAGCGCCCCAAATGAGGAGCGGCTAGTGTGCAACTCGACCATATGGGTCGATAAGGTGTTAATCTAGGAAACCGTAGATGCGTAGGACACAATATATTTAGGAAAGAGAGAAATAGATAAAAGGATTGGCTAATCAAGTCAGCTAGAATATTTTGTGGGCAAGTTACGATGTACTTAGTCTTGAAGTATGCGTCATTGACTTCAAGATAAGTATTATCTAGCACTAGCCTGTACCTAGGGAGTTGGGTCATATTAAATGACAAGTCAGTTGACAGAAAAGGAATATCTCCACTACTGTCAACTGACTTGCACATTTATACTAAGACCAAACATAGATTATAAGTCACTTTTCTCACACAGTGGTCAGATTGATCATTAGTCCCCACTAATTTTGTAGTGAGCCGGTCCATATCCTATCTAAGCTCTAAGGTGTGAGCGCATGGGAAAACTACCATTTTGAACTACTCTCATATGTAATAGAAATTCTGTTTTCATATATCCATCTCTGCAGTTGTAACTCTATATACCTATCTACTTGATTCTCAATATTTCTAATACAATCTTCACGGGCCGAACCATTTCTTTGACTCGTTTGTTCGACTCCGCTTTTCGGCTAGCGTCTCCTTCCTCCATTTGTAAAGGTCGACTCGTTTCTGCATCTTCTTTCTTTTTCGTGTTCCTTTTTTCATGTCTTTTTGATGGGCCTTGCTCTTCTATTCTTTTACTCTTTTCTTCGACGAACACCTCGTGGTTGTCATCCACCGGATCCAACCACCCGTTTATGCTTTGCACGCTTCGGTCCGCAAGCTCTACCTTGTTCGATGTTACCTTCCCCATCTTCTCATACTCGAGAATGAAAGACCAAAACTTGGCTCCCACTTTCGCAGCTTCATTTTTGTCTTTCCTGACTCTTATTCCGGCCAACACAGCATAGTGCATCGCATCCACATGAGTCGCCTCCGCATCCTCCATAGCTTTCTTCATTCCCCCTCTTCCGAAATTCATTGACAGGGGTCTCCTAGTCTCACTCGAGCAGATCATGTTGCCATCCATGTACACGATATTTTGTCAAATGATGTCTCGAAGGCTTGAACAATTTTTTCTCATGTGGTCCATGCTATCGCACCACACACATCTAAAGGGTTCTTTTCCTTTGGGCCCTTGACGATTCATGTTGGCTAGTGTGACCGTCTCGAACTTCTTTGCTAGTTCTTCGATGATGTCGTCGTCAATCTTCTTTTCTTCCGGGCTACTTTGTTTGGGCGGCTCGACTACTTTTGGTTGTCTTGTTTTCTCCGCAACAGTCGATCCCACCAAGTCGGTGTCATCAACCCACTCACGATGCTTGTCGAGCCTATTGCATGCTCGCTTCACCACAACCCAGTCCACCACAAGCCCATTCGCTTGGGTATCATCTTCAAGAAGAGTCCCCAATTCTCTTCTATCCTTCATGTCCACAGCTTTCAGGAAGTACAAAATTTTGCCCTCCTCAAGCATCACTTGATCTGTGGCGGGGAGACGACAAAACATTTGGTCGAATTCGTCGTACACCCTCAAGGTGCTCATCTTCTTATTTTTCTTCTCTATCCACTTCATCAAGGTATGTCGAGTCATCCTCGACAAATCTTCCATCGCGAACTCTGCTAATATCGCTTTCTCTAATTCTGACCATGTTGTCTTCCCTTCTTGAAGCTTGATGACGCGCCTTTGGGTGTTGTTGGCGACCACTCTCTTGAAACTTGTGATTTGACGTGCTTCAAACACATCCCTCTGATTCATCTCCCTTTTGTATGCGTCAAGGAACTTCGTAATGTTCCTTCCGTCAAATTGACCCTCGAGCTCTATGACACGGTCGACGGCCTTCTCCAGGCTTGCATCATTGTCTCGAGATCTCATAATTTGTTCAACGATTATCATCATCCTTTCGAACTCTCCCACTTGATTGCTTGAGGACGCCATCTCCAAGTATCGGTTGATCCTCGACTTGATCCTTCCTGCCGCCTCTTTCACGTCGGGTTCACCACTTAATTATGTCATGAAGATCTGTCACTAGGTGCGAATTGTGAGGCGAAACCACCGGGGGCTTGGACCAGAAGGATTCGAAGTTTGCACTAGCTTTAGTGAGAAAGTATTTAAGATAGGTTGAAAGAGAGAGAGATTAAAATAAACATTGAACGCTTGACTTTAGATTTGAGAGACAAGATATATCAATAGGATAACGAGTTTTCTTAATATTTTCCCCAAAATTTATATTCCAATTTTTATTTTACATTAGTCCCCCCCCCTTGCTTGATTCCTCCACTCTTTTATAGATGCCCCCATGCATATGGTGCATGTGAGGGTGCAAGACATGCACGGAATGCATGAAATGCATGCTTGCCATGTCATCATCTAAGCTCTCATGTATGAGAATTACATGTAAAAGTATAGTGATAAAAAATATATCCCTAAAGAAATGATTTGGCTTAATGGTAAGCCTATAGACTCTCAACTTGGAGGTGCAATGTTGAAGTCTTGCATACATCAATTTTTAAAGCACAAAATATTATTAGGCTTTTGGTCTTGTAATTACACAAAATATCTTTAAGACACCATGCATCGCGATCAACCAATCCGTCCGATTTGTACCCGTTTGGTCCGCATCCCTAGCCGGTTCTGTCACCGGCCAATCGCCGGCCATCGCCTCTATCGCCAGTTGCCGCCGGTTCGGTTTTGGTTGGCCAAAACCATTGCAAGTAGCTAGGGCACACCCATTCATTTGATTAACTTAGTTCAAGTCACCTTGAACTCTCTATGCTCCACACATAAGCACAAAATAATAGCTTTTGGCTTTGCTTTATATATTGTAGGATCCTTGTTTGTCCTATCTATGTGGGACATCTCACAGGTTTGTTTTTCTTTTCTTTTCTTTTCTTTTTTCGAAACTTGACACTTAGTTGACCGTTTGTTATGTAGCAAAGTGCATTCAAAAGCTCTTCAAGACCTCCATCTTTTTGTACCAAGATATTAAACTTATTTAAAATAGTATCTTCACTATTATTATTTTATATTTCGTGAGAAGAACCACTCGATGTCGTATGTTCCTCACAAGTTTCACACTATCGCCGAAAATCTTCACGACATCGTAAGTTGTAGCTCCAGCAAGAGTTGAACAACATCCGATAGAGAGAGAGGTCGGTTATGGACTACACCAAGATTAAGGAGATCTGCAATGCACTTGGATCCATCAAGATAATGGTGGAAGAAGAAGAGATGGTCCAAATCTTTCTTGGTGGTCTAGCACAATGGTACGGGCCAATCCAGACAACAATTTGCACTCGGCAGAAGCCACCATCCTTCTTCGACTTACAATCCATCTTGATAGTCGAAGAAAACCACGTGAGTGGCTCGAGGACCACTCAATTAGACAACTGGATGTTGTACACAGAGGCGGATCGAACCTGTAGGCGTGGAGGACGAGGTTGGTCGACACACAATCGAGGCAGCCGGCAAGAGCAAAACTAAAGTCATAGAGATGGTGCCAACAACGTTCCGGACCCTCCACAAGCAGGGGGAGTCAAGTCAGAGCTGGAAATCAGTAGTCAAAAACCGGCACGGAATGCTGGTACTGTGGCAAGAAAGGCCATAGAGAGAGCGAGTGTTGGAATAATCGTGCCGATTCGGATAAATCCGGATCTAGCAAGGCCGGACAAGGGAACCGACAAAGCTCACAATACGCATGAGGATCAGAAGGATCCATAACTAGATAGAATGGAAAAGGGCCAGCCTTCGTGATGAAACACAAGGCAAACTCGATGAAGAAGACCACTTTCGGATCGGAGGAAGTATGATATGTTGATTCCGGAGCGTCAAACCACATGCGAGCCACAAAGAGGTGAATATGTTGTACAAGTTCAAATAGGTCAATCGAAGCCAATGAAGTAGGCTATGATATGAGCTAATAAAATCTAAGGTTTGAAATATAGGCCAAGAGACATGAAGGAAAATGTAAAGTTGTGGTAGAAGTCATGCAGGGGCAAACAAGAGCTACCACATGAATCAAAAAGATCATGGTGTCCTCATATGATATCGAATTTCCGAGTTCCAATAGTTGAATCGAAGCCAACAACGCAATCTATGATATGAGGTAATAAAATCTAAGTTTTGAAATTCAAGCCAAGAGACATGAAGGAAAATGTAAAGTTGTGGTAGAAGTGAATTAGGGGCAAACAAGAGCCACCACATGGATCAAAGAGGTCACGGTGTCCTCATATGACATCGGATTTCCGATTTCAAATAGTTGAATTGAGGCCAACGACGTAGGCTATGATATGAGCTAATAAAATCTAAGTTTTGAAATTCAAGGCAAGAGACATGAAGGAAAATGTAAAGTTGTGGTAGAAGTCATGTAGGGGCAAACAAGAGCCACCACATGAATCAAAAAGATCATGGCGTCCTCATATGATATCGGATTTCCAAGTTCCAATAGTTGAATCGAAGCCAATGACGTAGGCTATAATATGAGCTAATAAAATCTAAGTTTTGAAATATAGGCTAAGAGACATGAAGGAAAATGTAAAGTTGTGGTAAAAGTCATGCAGGGGCAAACAAGAGCGACGGAATGCCAACCCATTATGTGTTGAATATGATGTACAAGTTCGGCATGACGGAATGCCGACCGATCTCCACACCCTTAGACCAGAACTTGAAGCTACATCCCAACTCTGACCCGGCCTGCGATGAGTGTAGTTAGTCGAATACACCAATGCCAACTGGGCTAGTGATGCATCGGATCGCCGATCCACCTCCGGTTACATGTTTTCTCTTGGTAGCATGGTTGTTGCATGGAGCAACAAAAACTAGCCAACAGTGGCTATGTCGAGCACTAAGGCTGAGTATAGAGGCGCTACCATTGCCACCTCTGAAGCCATCTGGCTTCGACGACAGCTGCGAGACCTCCAAATCCAGGTGCCCACCCCGATCTTGATTTATTGTGACAACGTAAGCAACATACAACTCGCCAAGAACCCTGTATTCCATGCCCGGACAAAGCACATAAAGGAAGCCGAGCCAACCGAAGGAGTCGGCACATTCGAACAAGTCGGAGCAAGCGGTAATGGTGGCGGAGTCAAGAAGGACAGAGCGGACCGCAAGAAGGCCAAGACCCGGACGTGGTCCGAAGTGGTAAAGGGCCTAAAAACGAAAGACGAGTTGGAGACTACCAAACCGGACAAGAACGGGAACGAATCGGAGGAAGTCAATTCGGTTCAACAATTGGATTCGAAAGAGCCGGATCAACTAAAGGCCAAGCAGATGAAAAGGTAGTGGAAGTCGACACCAACATGGAGGAACCGATGGGTCGACAAGAGTCATAGCAGTGAAGGTGCTGAGATGGGCCTCCTGAGCAGACAAGTCGACCAAGGAGGTCGAGGTGCGCAGAACCTGACGGGTTGTGCGAAGCATAACCAGACCAGATGAGGAGTGTGAGCAAAGCGGGAGGACGCCAGAAGGTGTTGGAGGAATGGACCCACTGACACCATGATCCAACCTCATGTTGAGCTTGAGGGGGAGTGTTGAGCGAGCACGCTCAACAGTATCTGGATCGGTTGAACAAGCCAGAGCCAGATTGGTGTCCGGATGGTATCCGGAACCAGGAGCCGGATTGGGGAGCCGTATTCAAATGTGAACCGGAAGGCTATTAGTAGCCTACACTCCTAGACTTCTAGGTAGTCGGAGTCCTCATACTTAGTGTCAGCTGCTCGTATGAGCATTGCAGTACATAGTACTTCTGTCAGACCTATTGAGGACTTGTATAAATAGTGTTGTTTAGCACGTTATATCTGCCGAGTTTTAGAGAGTGATACAGAGTGCTATTTTTTAATAGAGTTTATGTTCTGCTCTCTTTGTCTCTCTCGTGTATACTAAATACCCTCAAGCTTCCATTGAACTTGTTTTTTATTCTCTGCTGCTACCCGGCTAAACTTGTTTTGTCAAGCTTCCGCACGCTAACTTTCACAATTATGTACTATAAAAACCCCTTATGGGACACATAATGAAGAGAGAGCTTTTCCCCGTCATTTTTGTGTCATTTTCTATTTTTCTTTCTCTCTCACTCTCTCTCTATCATAACCCCCTTGGGAGGATGGCTTCACCCCCCATCCCAACAACACTTTTGGTATGCCCGAAGGGATGAACCTCCCTTGAGAAGAAGTTCCTCTGTCCCTCTCAAAGTCTTAACATTTGTGGATATATGCCCCTACTACAATTAACCCTAACCCTAACCCTAGCACGCCCTGAGCTCACAGACGAAATGGCCACCTGCAACAAATATCGCATCGCTAGACTCCTCTCCTCAACGCGAAGATCATTCTCTGCATAGCTTCTCCTCTCGCCCTCTGTAACATTTCCTCAGAGCATCCATCCCTTTTTCTACAGCTTCCCGGCCATGGTGAAGGAGGTCCATGGATATCGTCCCCAACGGCTCCGTGAGCTTCTCTGTTAGGGTTCGCCGCTGCCTACCGAACTTCTTGCAGTCCGGTAACCTAATGTACGTGAAGCTCAGCTACCATTACCTCATCAGCCATGGCTTCTGCCTCTTCACCATTCCTACTCTCCGGGTAGCCTTTAGTGCCGAGCTCGGTGCTCTCTCCAAGCAAGGCTTCTCGCAGGTATGGCAAGATTTCGAGTTCGATCTGTTTAGTATATTGGCCTGCTTTGGAACCATCGTCTTCACCGCGACCCTACACTTCATGTCTCTGCTGAGGGCCGTGTACCTCATCGACTTCGCCAGCTACAAGCCTACAGAGAATCTGAAGGTCTCTTGCCAAGCTTTCTTGGATCATATCAGGAGCATAGGCATGTTCAACGAAGCGAGCTTGGAATTTAAAGGGAAGGCTATGGAGAGGTCTGGCATGGGTGAGGAGACCTACCTTTCGCCTTGTGAAATGTTACGTGCGGAAGCTATATGAAACACAAAATACTGAGAGAGAAAAAGAGGTTTAATGGAGAGCTTAAGACACAATGTATGCGGGAGAGACAGAGAGGGAATAAAACACAAAAGAACTAAATTCGAATAATGTGTAAACTCTATACATAGGATGTGCTCAGAGAGCACTTTTATACAAGTCCATAAGGACTGACAGAAGTACTGACATGTACTTCAATGCTCATAACTGAGCTCCTACACTAACTCCCAAATATATTCCCTCTCAAAATATCTATTCAATGGCCTCCCGGTTTCCGCACCAATTTGGCCTCTTGTTGCGCACAGGTTTGAGCACCAGTTTACACACCGATACAGCCTAACCAATCTATCTGAACAGATCTGGTTCTCGGCTTGCACAAGTGATCCGGCCAATGTTGAGCTTGTATCTCAACACTTCCCCTCAAGATCAACTTGAGGCTCTTCCGGTCCTTCGCTCCGGTTTCTCTGGGCTTCACACCTCGCTCGCGCTCCTCAACCCGTTCGATTCTGCGCGCCTTGACCCTTACAGTCGGCTTGTCTGCTCGTGCGGCCTTTTCCAGCTCCCTTGCTGTCACAGTGTTGGCGCTTCTTCTGCTGCCCTTTCTTTTGCTTGGGCGTCAGTTGATTTGGCATCTCCGAATCAAACATCCGAGCTGAATCAGCTGCCTCCGATTCACCTCCGCTTTTGTCCGAATTGGCTATCTCCAATTCGTCCTCAATCTTGGCCTTCTCGCGCTTGTTGGGTTCATCTCCCCCATGTTTGGCTAGCTTCGGCTCTTTCTTTCGGCTACTGCATTCTCGTCCACTTCCGGACTCTTCCACAGATCCACCTTCGGCTTCTTCAGTCAACACTAAATCGAATTCGTCATCCGATTTGATGTCGCGGTTACTTCTGCTCCTTTCCTGCTCCTTTCTGTGGTCTTGTGGGACTTCTCTCCCCCTCAAGTTTGGCACATCGAAGTGCTGCAACCCATGCGCACCCGAGAATTGCCGGAACTTGTCCAGACCAAGGGGCTTAAAATGTCGGCGTTCTGCCGATCCGTCGAAACATACTAAAGTTCAACTTCACCAGAGAGGAGAAGCTCACGGACAAAGTGGTAGTGCACCTCAATGTGCTTAGTCCGGGCGTGGAAGTCTGGGTTCTTCACAAGTTGAATGTTGTTGAGGTTGTCGGAGTAGATTGTCGTCGAACCGGACACCTCCACCTGCAGATCCTTAAGTAGCCGCTTCAGCCATATGGCTTCGCATGTTGCGACAACCGCTTCTCGATACTCGGCCTCTGTGCTCAACAGTGCAACTATCGGCTGCTTCTTGCTACTCCAAGCGATCGCGGCGCTGCCAAGGGAGAACGCGAATATGGATGTGGATTGGCGATTGCCGGCGTTTCCGGCCCAGTCGACATCTGTATAGCCAACTAGTTGCGTGGCAGTACCGGTTCGATATAGCAGCCCCCGGTCCATAGTGCCACTGACGTACCTGAGTACGCGTTGCACGCATTGAAGGTGCTCCTTGGTTGGTTGCGCCATGAACTGACTAATCAAGCCAACCGGGTAACTGAAGTCCAACTGGGTGATAGTCAAGTATATGAGACTTCTGAGAGTCTGTCGGAACCTTTTCATGTCGCAAACCTTTTCGGAGTCGGGGCAAAGCTTCACAGTTTTGTCTAGAGGAGTTGAGACGGACTTACAGTCTGCCATCCCGAACTTGAACAACATACTCAACACGTAATGCCGTTGGCTAGTCAGTATGCCTTCGGGGGTTCGGATCACTTCGATCCCAAGACAAATGATGCCGCAAACTGGATCTTTACGCGGTCAATTTCACCTAGGTCGATGACGGCGATGACCAATTCATCAACATAGAGTAAAATACTAACCAGCCCAAGTCAACCTTGCTGGACGAACAGTGAAGAGTCTGATTAGGACGTCACAAATCCCATCCGACGCAATCGTTGTGTGATCTTCACGTTCCAGACACGCGGGGCTTGCTTTAGTCCGTAAAGGGACTTCTTTAACCGGCATACCGCCGAAGTATTTGTTCTAGAGTGAAATCCGAGGGGTTGTACCATGTACACTTGTTCCTCAAGCTCGCCTTGCAGGAACGCATTCTTTACATCCATCTGATGTAAGTGCCACCCCTTCGCCATAGCTACCGCAAGCAAAACACAGACGGTCGTCATCTTTGCAACAGGCGCAAACTTCTCATCGTAATCGATGTTGTGTTGCTGTGTGTAACCTTTTGCTACTAACCGGGCCTTGTATCGGTTGACCGAGCCGTCAGTGTTGTACTTTGACCTTGTACACCCACCTCCATCTAATCCGCTTTACACTCTTGGGGGCATCAACCAGGTCCCAGGTTTCATTCTCCGCAAGTGCGTTCATCTCTTTTTCCATGGCGGCACGCCAATTTGCGTCCTTTGCTGGTTCAACGTAGCTCTCTGGCTCACGCACTTCCGCTACATGTGCCATGTAAGCATAGTGATGCGCCATGTACTCGTTGTATCCGAACCACCCAATAGGGTTCTTCTAACGGGTAGATTGGCGTATTTGCTCATTAGCCGATGTTGAGGCCGTTCTGGTCGACACGGGCTTTGTTCTTGAAGTACCATCATCGCTCTTCTCGGAGTCAGATTTGTGTCGATCCGACTCGTCCCTATCCGTGCCGTACTCCGGCATCTTCTTCTTTCCCTTTTCTTTGCGCGTGTGCAGGTGTCATGAAGAATGTGCTTCAGGATATAAAAATGAGCTTAAATATTGTATTTAATAATAATTGAGAGACTTGAACCCACATCCTTATATACGAAGTACAATGTACATACCACGAGTTTGTAATAAATGTGCTTCATGATATAAGAATGAAGTTATATATTGTATTGACTAAAAATGAGAGACTTGAACTCTCAACCTTGTATGCCAAACACAAAGTATACACCACTAAGCTAGGTTAGTTATTTTAGAATATATTTTCATCATTATAGTTATCCCATATCTATTTTCATACATGGGAGCTCAAGTGAGCATGATGGCTACCATGCATCACGTGCAATACATGTGCGCCAAATGGCAATCATGCATTACATGTAACTCATGCATTGCATGCATGCTATGCTCCCATACATTACCATATGCATGGCAACACTATAGAGGGGCAAGGAAAAAAGAGGGAATCAAGAGAGAGTGAGAAAATAATACACTCAAGTAAAGAAGACTAGCTCATTGGGTGGAGAACTTCTCGTTTCGAAGTTGAGGTCGTGGGTTCAAATCAAGGGTCGACAGAGAATGTGTTCAGTTTGCGATCAAGGATTGTAAAGTTGGTAAAATATTGTCTTTTTAATATACATCATGTTTATATCAAATACACTTGCTTCTTGAATCATATATTGTCTCTATCTTCTATCTATTCTCGTCTCTCTCTCTCTCACACACATTACTCGTAACTCTTCTTCTTGCTATTCTTAACCTTTCTAACATCACCATACAAGCCTTATTCAAATTTAAGTTCCTTCAACTCCCCTTAACCTTCGTCCTTGCGACTTCGCACCACAACTACCCCGACATTGTCTCTTCGGCTTAAACTCTTCTCCAGCCGACAAAAAAGCTTGCGATAAAGACAAAGTTAAGTTATTGTTTTTTTTTTTTCGGAAAGGATAAGATAACAATATGGACACAGGAATGAGAAGCTCGACAAGAGAAACTACGCATCTTAGTCGTACAAGATGCACCAGTATCTGCTTGGTCATGGTTACTAGAGTTATGTTGATGGAGCTAATGATGCAACACCTGAACTGACACACAAAGATTTTTCGGCTTGGGAACAAGCGCCAAGCAGAGTTCTTTACTGCTTCACGTTCTGTGTGAGCAACCAGCTCTTGAGCTCCATTCAGGATGCTAAGACGCCAAAGGACGCGTGGGCAAATCTCAAGAGGATTTTCACCGCTAGCGCAATGGCCAGGAAGTTGCAGCTCAAGCAAGAGCTCAGCAATGTCTGACAAAAAGATCTGTCTATGGCCGATTACATGGCCCAAATCAAGGAGATCTGCGACTCTCTTGCCTCCGTCAACATGAACGTCAAGGAGGGCGAAATGGTGCTGGTGTGTCTTGGGGGGTTAGCATCAAAGTTCAGAGCATTCTGGATGGTGGTCTACACAAGGGAGATTAGGCCTTCGTTCTTCGAGCTTCAGTCGATGTTGCTTGTGGAGGAAAATGACACGGGTGTGTCCATGAGTACGCATGCTGACTGCAGGATGTTGTACATGGAGGAAGACAGGCCCCATGCTCATGGCGGATGAGGAGGATCGGCGCGAAGTGGAGGTGGCTGAAAATTGTAGAACGTATGACATAATCGAAATACCAGAAGCAATTCCGAACCCTTCGGAAGCAGGGGGAGTCATAATGGCGCCAAAAGCAGGCAAGAGAAGGCCGTGACAAAATGTTGGTACTATGGCAAGAAAGGCCACAAGGAGAGTGAGTGCTAGAAGAAGAGAACTGATTCAGACAAAGCCAAATCGAGTGGAAGAGACGCAAGAAGGCGTCAGAAATCGCACTACGCCGAAGGCTCCCAACGAGCCAGAAATGGATCGAGCCCAACCTTCATAATGAAGCACAAGGACAATTCGATGGCCATGAACACCTCGAAATTGAGCGAGGTGTGGTATGTTGATTCCGGAGTGTCAAATCATATGATGAGTCATGAGGATTGGTTCTCATATTTGGAGAAACCGGAAAAGCAAGGAGTAGTCGAAACGGGAGACGACACTCTGGGTGGGGGTAGGCTGTTGTTCGGCTTGCGGAGCTACGGGTTCCGATCCCTACCAACTTTCTTCATTCTCCCACTCGGTAGTGGTGAGTTCGGTGAGCTTGCGTTTTGACGGACGCGGGTGTGACTGCAAGTTGGGGCAGAAATAGTATTGTCAAATACGATTGGATGATGGGGCGAAGTTTCTTCCCGGCCTAGAACACATGGAGACCATGCGTAGAGCTGGACCTTTTATGACTCCCCAATCTATGGTATGTCCCTGGAATGTCGCGATGAAGATGGCCGCATTTTGTTTTGGCATCCTGAACGCATTGGTGTGCACGCTCCCCACTTCTAATAGAAACTTCGCAAGTTCGCAAAAGAAAGGATCAGTTGCATCCCTCGTCCTATAAGCTTTGGCCAAGACAGAGTACTCCCCAAAGTAACGCTCGAGAGCCCCTGTTGCAGGGATCTCAAAGTGGCATTCTCCACTCCGGAACAGGCCCAACTTCTTCCTGATGCTGGCATTTGTGATGGTATCAATATTGAGCTTCCTTGCCATGTCTTGCGAGTTTGGGTGGGGCGGCGCTTCTGCTACCCGGATGTAGTATGCGAGTCCCTTATCTTGGAGCCATCGCTGCATTGCTAAGGAGATATCAATCGTCATGTTGTTGATGTCTTCGAAGACGAGTTGAGAGGAGCAAGGGTAATGAATTGAATGCACGGTTCGAGCGAGAGAGATTTTGTGATATCGTGGTGAGCAAGGAGAGCATAGGGAGCTAAGAGATCGTAAGGGTTTTCCGTAATCCGTAGAGAACTGGCTTGGCACGTATAATGTGGCCTGTGACTGTTCCGCTCGGTCGTCCTCGCAGAAGTGGGCCCATTTTTCGCATTGACTTGAAAAGGGTTGGGCATTGTGGGGCCCCAATACGGCTTCTACTAAAACCCATTGACCTTTTGGCATAATACTTCTCCTGCAAGACCGCCCGGCTCGAATGTCCCATTTTCGACGCCTATAATCCAATAACGTCTGGTCCATCTGAATCATAGTTTATGTGGCATCTGTCCCATGTGTGTTTGGAACACTAGGACAACTTTTCCAACTTAAAACCATTTCTCGTTGGTGCCGTTGTGTTGATCCACGAACGTCTTTCGTCATTGTTGTTCGTGTTCCAAAATTGCCATATTGTGGACTAGGTGGCTTCACCGAGTTCGAGAAGTTGTTGTAAGCAGATTTGCTCAGACTATCGTTTGGAAAGGTGCTCTTGAACTTGTACTTGTAAACTTGGAACCTGAAATTTAGGAGGCATTATGGCTTCTAGTCCGAACGCTAGCTGGAATGGAGTTAGTTGGATACTGGTCTTGAAACTGGTGCGGTACGCCCATAGGGCGCTATGCAGCTTAGTGTCCCAATCCGTGCGGTTGTCGTTGACGATTTTCTTTAGGATGTTCTGGTTGTTCGTTGATTCGGCGAATCCATTGGCCTATGGATAATACGATGTGCTTTTCTTGTGAACTACGGCGTAATGGTCGGTGACCTCGTGAATTACCGTGTTGAGGAAATGGCTTCCTTGGTCGCAGATTAACTCTATAAGGCAGCCAAAACAGCACCAGATGTGGTCGTATAAGAATCTTGTCATCGATGTGCCCGTGTTATCTCATAATGATTTTGCTTTGACCCATTTCGTACAGTAGTTCATGGCCCCTAGGATGTACTTGTTACGTATTCGTGCAGCGGCTGGAGTAAATGGTCCGACAAAATCCAAAGCGCATTTCTAGAATGGCTCCAGTGGTAGCACTGGTTGATTGGTCATCCGCACTAACTCAGTTGGTTGGCCCATTCACTACCGTAGGTCACATTCTTTACAATATGTGTGGGCGTCCTTTTGTGTCATCGGCCACCGGAGTCCTCCTTGCCATATCTTTCGTGCGCTTGCCTCCCCTACGTAGTGACCCCCTGCTATTCCGCAGTAAGCTTCTCTTAATACCACGCTCTTTTCGTCTTGGCGTACACACCTTTGCTAGATGTCTTCGTTTCTCTTATGGTACAATATTCCTTCGAGTAGGAAAACGTTCTGGCTTCGAACTGCCAGATGTTTCTATTGCAGCCTTGTACTTAAGAAATAGGTGATTTCCTCCACCCATTTGTTCGGGGAGTTCATGCCTTCTTCGGCATCACTTGCCGAAATATGCAAGTTTCTGGTATCCGTAAAGTCGGCATGCCCTTCAACTACTTCTTCGCCATTTTCGATACGGCTTAGATAATCTGTCATTGTGTGCTCGGTCGGCTTCCAGGTCAACGACTGTTTTGAGACGAGATAAAGTAGTGTCGGGTGATCAACGTGAAAGGTGAATTTTCGGCCTAGTAGGTAATGTCGAAATTTGTTAATGTTGGATGTCATTCCTAATGCTTCACGCTCTATCGTGGAGTAAGTATGTTCGGCATCCGTTAATTTGCAGCTAGAGTAGTACACTGGCTGATACTAGTTCGGCTCGGTTAGCTGCATGAGTGCTACCGATGGCTATGTCGGATGCATCCACAAACACGTGAAATGACTTCATCCAAACCAGAGGCTGTATGATTGGCACCTGCGTAGGCATGAATTTTAACGCTAAGTATGCCTTATTTTCCATTGTCGTCCACTTGAAAGGAGTGTGGTGCACCATTACGTGTAATGGCGTAGCGAAATCCGCCAGGTAGAGGAGCATGCAGTTGTGCCAACGAATCTGCCCCAAGAAACTACTTAGATCTTTGGCATTACGTGGGGCTGGAGCCTCCACGATGGCTTTGATTTTTCCGTGATCCACCGTGATATCGTCATTGCTCACTATGTGCCCGAGAAGGGCTCCACTCTTGACCCCGAACGCTCATTTGGCCATATTGTGGCTGAGCCGTAATGAACAACATTTCTCAAAGCATAGTCGTAAATGGCCTAAATGATCCGCTCGTGTTCCATAAACCGCAAAGTCATTGACAAACACTTGCATGAACGCAGGAATGAATTGGTTGAAAATTTTGGCAATGATGCGTTGGAACGTTGTTGGGGCAGTCTTCAACCCGAACAACATGATGACGGCCACGAAGACTCAATTTATTACAAAGGCAGTTTTCTCTTGGTCGTTTGGGTGCATGCATATCTGATTGTACCCGTTAAACCCATCCAGGAAGTTGTACATTTCCTGGCCTACCACGGCAAGGGAAAGGCGTCCATGATCATAACTGGATTCCATTTGCAATAGTCAACGCAAACCTTGATTTTGCCATTTTTTGTCGGTACGACTACAATCGGACTAAGCCATGTGGCTTGCTTTACCAACCTAATGAACCCGATTTTTAAAAGTTTATTGATTTGTTCCTTTACGTGTGCCATGTAATTCAGCTCATACAATAGCGTCATTGTTGAACTGGTTTTGCATCTATTGCCAAATTGATTTGGTGTGGGTAAAACTTGGGGTCCAATCCCTTCATGTGTTCGTGTGACCATGCAAACACATCTTTGTACTCCCGTAGTAGGTTGATCATTGCTACCCTTTTGGCAGGCTTCAGGTCCTTTGCTATGGGTAGAGGCCATGGTGCCTCGACATTCCGTATATCAATTTCTTACAAGGCCAATGTTGTGACTCATTGCGAGATCTCCATTTCTTGATCAAACGCATCACACGCCCTGCTCAGTTCGTAATCCGCCTTATCTGGTGCGGTCGACGCAACATATTCGTTCGTTGTTTCTAGAACATCTATCTCGAACAACGGTACTATTCTTAAATTCTTGTCTAGGTATGCCGCAAGTGCCGTTTCTTCCAGTCCTTCCATCATGTTGACCTCTTCCACATATAGTGGTGTTATTGCTTGTATGAGTGATGTGGTGTCCTCTGTCGGAACCCAAACCTTGGCACGGCCTAGTCGGAAGCTAATGTTGCTGAACTGCCAGTTTTGCTTCATATTAGCGGAACGTAACCATGGCCAACCTAGCAGAATAGGGTATGCACTCGGGGAGTCGAGAGCCAGAACAACGGCTGCAATTTAGAAGGCATGGCCACCTATCACGATTTTTAATTTTCGGACCAACCCCAATGGTCGGACGGAATCCCCATCTATAACATAGCCAAAGAATATACATCATTAGTTTGGTCCT
Source organism: Azolla caroliniana (assembly GCF_043228905.1). Lineage (NCBI taxonomy): Eukaryota > Viridiplantae > Streptophyta > Polypodiopsida > Salviniales > Salviniaceae > Azolla > Azolla caroliniana. The sequence continues at coordinate 8,443,822 of NW_028230450.1, read as the reverse complement.
CTTATCCCTAGGGATGAATGTGTAGGCTTTACATCCGAATGTATGGACCCCTATCGTAGGTCGGCTTTTTGCAAGACCATAGTGCTTGTAGCACTTCGAACCACATTGCTCTCGATGGTGATAGATTTATCAAGTAGACGACCATCTGGAATGCTTCGACCCAGAATTCCAGCTTCAGTCTAGAATGTTGGAGCATTGCCGTCATTCTCCCCTGGATCATTCGGTTCATGCATTCCGCCATGTCTTTCGAGCGGTTGTGTTGGAGGCAAACATTTTCTTTAAGTTCTCCCACACCTCTTTGGGCGTCTTGGCGTCTCGACTGTGGCTAAGCATGTGGTCATGAACACATGTTGCCAAGTAATACATGACTCGACTCACCGCTTGCTCCCATGTTGACTAGTCGGCGTTCTTTGGGTGGGGTTGATTTTCTTTAGCGTCGTTGATGTAGCTCTAATACCCTTGGCCGACAAGGTATTGGTTCATCTTGTACTCCCAAGATGAATAATTGCTCCGATCTAGCTTTTCACTAGGGATCGAGCTACCCATTTGTGTGTTCATGTTGATTTTAGTGTCTTCCGTTTTTGCTTTACTTCCTTTGGTCACGTACATGTGCTACGTAGCGGCACTACGATAGCGGATAGCCGGATTTTGTCGTCGGCATCTCGAACACACAATCACAGAGTCGGGTGGGCTTAGTGGATTTTCGAAACCACATGCTCTGGTACCATGTTAAGAATTAGGTAATTAAGCAAGGGTTAATTAGTACCTAATTATGTGATTATGTTAAGCGTAGAAGATTATATGATATGTGTGTGTATGTGTGTGAGAGGAAGAGAGAGAGGAAGTTACACTTATGAACAACACAAGATGGGGGATGATTAACTCTATATTAAATTAGCATCATCATCATCAAATACAAAAATGCCTACAATGAGGTATATATAGATCTCATGTGCAAGGGTGCACATGTGTGAGGAGAATATAGGTACAAAGGTGTAAATCCTATATTAAATGTACTTGGGAGTGGAGGATCTAGAATATCCCACTTAAGTACAAGGTCCTATTTAAGGTGTTATAGTCAACACTCCTAACTAGATTCTATCTAGGTAACTACGAAGTTACATGGTTGACTAAATAACTAAACTAAGTTGAGCATGATCTCTCAACAGTACAACCAACAAGGGAAATGTTGATTTGGTGTTTGGATAGGTTGTGTGACATCACACCCACCATAGCCTCTATCACATTTTGTAACATGTGGAAAACCAAATGCAAATCATGTCTCTTAGGAGAAGAAAACCTATAATTTTATTTTGTAGTGAGTTCGAAAGAAATGCTCATTTGGTAAAAGAGATATGTCTGGTGACAATAGCTCAACCAAGGGAGAAAATTATTGCTCTATGGTATGATCTAATAATGATCATTCGAGCTGAATATGAAGAGTTGCAAGGTTCTTGTAAAAGTTAGCCTGTGGAAGCTTGACAAAACCGGTTTAGCCAGGTAGCAGTAGAGAATAAAAAGAAAGGTTCAATGGACGCTTGAGAGTATTTAGCATACACGGGAGAGACATAGAGAACAAACCATATACTCTATTAAAAAAATAACACTCTGTACCACTCTACCTATACAACGTGCTAAATAGCATTATTTATACAAGTTCTCAAAGGGACTGATAGAAGTAATATGTAATTCAATGCTCATACGAGCGGCTGACACTAATACGAAGACTTAGACTACCTAGTAGTCTAGGAGTATAGGCTACTACTAGCCTTTCGGTTCACATTTGAATCCGGCTCTCCGATCCGGCTCCTTGTTTCGGATACCATCCGTACACCAATCAGGCTCTCCGATCCGAATACCAATCCGGCTTTGGCTTGTTCAACCGATTTGGATACGGTTGATCTTGCTCGCTCAACACTCCCGTTCAAGGTCAACTTGAGGTCAGATCGTGGTGTCAGTGTCTGTAGTAGCCGGTCCTTTCCTCTGGCTCCTTCTGTCGTCCTCCCGCCTTACTCGCGCTCCTCGTCTGGTCCGGTTTTACTTCCCACAACCCATTTGATTCTACACACCTCGACCTCCTTGGTCGGCTTGTTTGCTCATCATGCCCATCTTAGCTCCTACGCTATTATGACGCCGACGCTTGTCGACCCATCAGTTTCTCCGTGTCGGTGTCGACTTTCGCTGTTGTTGAGAGACAACCTCAACATTCGGTGCATAATCGGGTGCGTAACCCATTGCGTAAAACCATGCGCACAATAGGCCGTAGCGGTGCGTAAACCGTGAGGCCATTGGAAAGATATTCCAAGTAGGAATATATTTTGGGAGTTAGTGTAGAGCTCATTTATGAGCATTGAAGTACGTGTTAGTACTTCTGTCAGTCCATATGGACTTGCATAAAAGTGCTCACTGAGCACATCCTATGTATAGATTGAGTATTATTTTGAATTGATTTTCTGTGTGTCTTCTCTCCCTCTCTCTGTCTCTCCCGCGTACTGTGTATATTCAAGCTCTCCATTAAACCTGCATTTCTGTGTTCGGTTTTCTATTGCTTCCGCAAGCTATTCTTTTTACTTGGTATCACAGCGCGAGGGTTGAGAACCTCTGCAACCGACATAGCTTGAAAGGAAATCCAACCAAGAAGAACAGGTAAAACCGATGGATAGAGGTATGGCTAGCTCGCTTCCGACGGAGAATTTCGACAGAAACAAGTACGCGTCTTGGTCCTACAAGATGCACTAGTACCTGCTTGGGCATGGTTACTGGAGCTATGTCGATGGAGCTAATGATACAACACCTAATTCGACACACAAAGACTTCCCGGCTTGGGAACAGTCAGCAAGCAGTCCTCTAATGCTTCGCGTCTTGTGTGGGCGAACAACTTCTGAGCTATATTCGGGATGCGAAAACGCCGAAGGATGCTTGGGGAAATCTGAAGAAGATTTCGCCGCAAGCACCACAGCCAAGAAGCTTCAATTCCGATAGAAGCTAAGCAACTTACGACAACGCGACTTGTCGGTGGCTGATTACAGCTCGAAGATCAAAGAGATATGTGACTCCTTAGCCTCTATCGATGTGAATGTCGAGGAAGGTGAGATGGTGTAGATCTGTCTCGGGGGTTTGACATCAAAATTCGGAGCGTTCTGAACTACTATGTGTACACGAGAGAATACGTCGTCCTTTTTTGACCTACAATCAATGCTTCTTATAAAGGAGAACCACACGGGTGCATCTATGAGCACACACACCGACAACAAAATGTTGTACATGGAGGGAGATAGGCCCCATGGACGTGTCGGAAGAGGTGCGTTGGTGCGCAATGGAGGCGGCCGATGGGACCAAGGAAGAAGGCACCGAAGTGATGCCGACAGCAACTCCGGAAACAAGGGGAGTCGAGGCGATGAGAACCGGCAAGCGAAATCCGCCACGGAATGCTGGTACTATGGCAAGAAAGGCCACATGGAGAGTGAGTGCTCGAAAAAGTGCGTCGATTCGGAGAGAACCAGGTCCGGATCAGGTTCCAGACAGATCGACAAAGGAAATCGGCAGCGATCGCACTACGCCGAAGGACCCGGAAGAGCCAGAAGAGGATCAGCCTTCGTGATGAGACATGAAGCAAACTTGATGAAGAAGATCACCCCGAAGTCGGACAAGGTGTGGTACGTCAACTCTGGCGTGTCAAACCACATGACGTGCCACAAGGAGTGGTTCTCGTGCCTGGAAAAACCGATGCAACCAGGAGTAGTCGCAACCGGAGACGACACTCCGCATCCGATCACAAATGTTGGTGAAGTTTCCCTAAGCCATGTCAGGCAGAAAGGGAAACTCATGAACATGTTACACGTCCCGACCATCACGAAAAACCTAGTGGCGGTCGGACAAATCGTCGACCAGGGGATGCAAGTCCGGTTCACGCATCTTGGGTGCTTCATCGAGGAAGAAGGTCAAGTTATTTTGCAAGGGTGCAGAGACGGGAGGATGTTTATCCTCGACTCTAGTGACAGTGGCACCGCAATGTTCGTGAAAGGACAAAAATTTGAGTCGGATACCGACTTATGGCACAAGTGGATAGGCCATGTCAACTATCAACGGCTTCAGGACCTGCAATCGAAACATGTGGTGTTCGGATTGCCCAAATTTAGTAACCGGAACGCACAAATTTGTGAAGCCTGCCAGCTAGGGAAGCAACACTTCCTTTCCCCAACGAGCGTAACCGGAACCCGAACATGCTCGACTTGATACATTCAGATGTATGGGGGCTGGCACAGAATGTTAGTCTTGGCGGGAGTCGATATTTCGTCTCCTTCATCGATGACTATACGCGGCACACGTGGATCTACCTCATTGAGAAGAAGAGTGAAGTCTTCGACTGTTTCCAAGACCTCAAGAGTTTTGTTGAAAGGGAAACAGGAAGACAGATCAAGTGCTTGCGGTCAGATGGCGGAAAAGAGTACTTTTCTGGTCAATTCAATGGGTATCTACAACAGATGGGAATTCGACACGAATTGGTGTGCCGCCATAGAGGAAGAGATGCGCGCATTGGCACGAAATGAAACCTGGAACCTAGTTGACGCATCGAAAGGTGTGAAGCTGATCGGATGTAGGTGGGTGTACAAGGTCAAGTACAACATTGACGGCTTGGTCAACCGATACAAGGCCTGGTTAATAGCAAAAGGTTACGCACAACAACACGACATTAACTATGATGAGACGTTTTAACCAGTCACGAAGATGACGACCGTCCGTGTTTTGCTAGCGGTAGCTGCGGCGAAGGGGTGGCACTTACATCAGATGGATGTAAAGAATGCATTCTTGCAAGGTGAGCTTGAGGAACAGGTGTAGATGGTACAACCCCCCAGATTTGACTCTCGAACGAACACTTCGGCGGTGTGCCGATTGAAGAAGTCCCTTTACGGACTAAAGCAAGCCCTGCGTGCCTGGAACGCGAAGATCACATAGCAACTGTGTTGGATGGGCTTTGCGACGTCAAAATCGAACTCCTCACTGTTCATCCGGAAAGGTCGACTCGGGGCGGTTAGTATTTTACTTTATGTTGATGACTTGGTCATCACCGGCGCCGACCTAAGTGAGATTGACTGCGTGAAGCTCAAGGTTGCAGCATCATTCGACATGAAGGATCTAGGGACCTTCATTACTTCCTCCAGATCGAAGTGATCCGCACCTCGAAGGCATACTGATCAGCCAACGGCATTACGTGCTGAGTATGCTCTTCAAATTCGGGATGGCCAACTATAAGTCCGTCTCGACTCCTTTGGATAGAACCGTCAAGCTTCGCCCCGATTCCGGACAGGTATGTGACCCGACAAGGTTCCGACAGATAGTCGGAAACCTTATATACTTGACCATCACCCGACCAGATCTCAGTTTATGGCGCGACCGTTCGAGGAGAATCTTCAGTGTGCGCAACGCATACTGCGGTATGTAAGCGGCACTAAGGACCGGGGTCTACTATATCGGACCAGTACAACACCGCAGTTGGTCGGCTACACTGATGTCGACTGGGCTGGTAACGTCGTCGATCATTGATCCACGTCCGGTTTCGCGTTCTCTCTTGGGAGTGCCGCGATCGCGTGGAGTAGCAAGAAGCAGCCAACAGTTGCATTGTCAAGCACCGAAGCGGAGTATAGAGGAGCGGTTGTCGCGACGTGCGAAGCCATATGGTTGAAGCGGCTACGTAAGGATTTGCAGGTGGAGGTATCCGATCCAACGACAATCTACTGCGACAACCTCAACAACATCCAGCTAGCAAAGAACCCCATCTTCCACGCCTGGACTAAGCACATTCAGGTGCACTACCATTTTGTCCGCGAGCGTGTACTCTCCGGTGACATCGAACTTCAGTATGTTCTGACGGATCAGCAGATCGCGGACGTCTTCACCAAGCCTCTTGGTCTGGACAAGTTGTGGCAATTCTCGGGTGTGCTTGGGTTGCGTCACCTCGATGTGCCGAACTGGAGGGGGAGAGACGTCCCGAATGACCACGGAAGGGGGAGAGAAGTTCTGGAAGACCGCAACGCCGAGTCGGCTGACAAATTTGATTTCGGATTGGCTGAAGAAGCTGAGGGTGGATCCGCGGAAGATTCCGAAAGCGAACATAAGGGGAGCAGTCAAAAGAAAGAGCCGAAGACAACCAAGTGTGGGAGAAACGAAGCCATCAATGGCGAGAAGACCGAAGACAAGTTGGAGACAACCAACTCAAACGAGAGTGAAAAGCGATCGAAGGAAGCCGAGTCGGTTCAGATGTTTGATTCGGACATGCTGAATCAACCAAGCGCCAAGTGGAAGAGAAGGCAGCAGAAGAGGCGCCAACACCGCAACAACAGAGAAGCTGAGAAGGGCCGTGTGAGTAGACAAGCGGACCGGAAGGGTCGAGGTGCACGGAATCGAACTGGTCGAGGAGCGCGAGCGAGGCATACCGGAGTGTAGATCCGGAAGAACGGACGAAACCTCAAGTTGAGCTTGAGGGGGAGTGTTGAGAGACAAGCTCAACATTTGGTGCATAATCGGGTGCGTAACCCAGTGCGTAAACTGGGTGCGTAAAACCGTGCGCACAATAGGCTGTAGTGGTGCATAAACCGCGAGGTCGTTGGAAAGATATAATCCGAGTAAGAATATATTTTGGGAGTTAGTGTAGAGTTCATTTATGAGCATTGAAGTACGTGTCAGTACTTCTATCAGTTCGTATGGACTTGTATAAAAGTGCTCACTGAGCACATCCTATGTACAGATTGAGTATTATTTTGAATTGATTTTCTGTGTGTCTTCTCTCTCTCTCTCTCTCTCTCTCTCTCTCTCTCTCTCTCTCTCTCTCTCTCTCGCCTACTGTGTATATTCAAGCTCTCCATTAAACCTACATTTCTGTGTTCGGTTTTCTATTGCTTTCGCACGCTATTCTTTTTATAGCTGCCTTGTCACTTGCTTGGCCTTTAGTTGATTCGGCTCTTCTGAATCCAATCGTTGAACCAAATTGGCTTCCTCCGATTCGTTCCAGCTCTTGTCCGAGTTGGTAGTCTCCAACTCGTCTTCCGTTTTTAGGCCCTTTATCACATCGAACCACGTCCGGTTCTTCGCCTTCTTGCGGTCGGCTCTGTTCTTCTTGACTCTGCAACCGTAGCCGCTTGCTCCGACTTGTTCGGATGTGCCAACTCCTTCGGTCAGCTCAGTTTCCTTTATCTGCTCATCTCCCCCCTTGGTTCTTTCTTCCTCTCTGGCTCCTTGTCCGGTGGCATCCGTTCCTGTCGTTCCTGTTCTCCCCCTCAAGTGCGGCACATCGAGATGTTGAATGTCGAGCATCTCCCAAAAATGCTACAATTTGTCCGATCCGAGCAGCTTGGTGAAGATGTCAGCAACTAGTCGATCCGTGTGAACACACCGAAGTTCAACTTCACCGCTCAGGATCCCCTCACGAAAAAAGTGATAATGCACTTTTGTGTACTTTGTTCGAGCATGGAATACACGGTTCTTGACAAGCTGTATGTTGCTTACGTTGTCACAATAAATCAGGATCGGGGTCCGCACCTCGATCCGGAGGTCTCGTAGTAGTCGCCAAAGCCAAATGGCTTCATAGGTGGCAATGGTAGCGCCCCGGTACTCAGCCTTACTGCTTGACAGAGCTACTATTGGCTGTTTTTTTCTGCTCCATGCAACAACCGCGCTACCAAGAGAAAACATGTAGTCGGAGGTGGATCGACGATCCGATGCATCACCAGCCCAGCCGGCATTGGTATATCCAACTAGCCTACCAGCTATACTGTGTCGGTATAACAGTCCCCGTTCCTTCGTGCCGCCCACATATCTCAATAGTCGATGCGCGCACTGAAGGTGCTCCACGGTCAATGTCTGCATAAACTGGTTGATCACCTCGACTGGATAACTGGTGTCGGGTCGGGTGATTGTCAAGTATATAAGGTTTCCGACAATTTGTCAAAACCGTTTCTCATCGCAGGCCGGGCCGGAGTCGAGACAATGCTTCAGGTTTTGGCTGAGGGGTGTGGAGATCGGTCGGCATTCCGTCATGTCGAACTTGTACAACATATTCAGCATATAGTGTCTTTGTGAGAGCAATATGCCATCGGGGATCCAGATCACCTCGATCCCAAGAAAATAATGAAGGTCCCCCAGGTCCTTCTTTCAAATGCATCTGACAACTAGGACTTCACTCTGCCGATTTCATCGAGTCCGAGTCCGGTGATGACTAAATCATCAAGATATAGTAGGATACAAACCGGACAGTCCGGTCCTTTCTGAATGAACAGTGACGAGTCAGACTTTGAGGCTTCTAACCCCATCTTACGCAACCGGTGCGTGATCTTCGCATTCCAAGCTCTGGGGGCTTGCTTCAGATCATAAAGCGACTCCTTGAGTTGCGACACTGCCGACTTGTTCATCTCTGATTGGAAACTAGGGGGTTGGATCATATAGACACATTCTTCATGGTCACCTTGAAGAAACACATTCTTCACGTCCATTTGGTGACGATGCCATCCTTCATAGCAAGTACCACACACATCGTCGTCATCTTCGCTACCAGAATGCAGGTCTCGTCGTACTCGAATCCGTCGGCCTGTGCGTATCCCTTTGCCACTAACCGGGCCTTGTACTGGTTGACAGAACCATTGGCATTGTACTTCACCTTATATACCCATTAAGAACCGATTGGTTTACATTGTCGGGGAGGGTCAACCAGGTCCCCCATCTGTCGTCGGCATCAAGTGCCCGCATTTCTTCCTCCATAGCAGCACGCCAATTTGCATCTTTTGCTGCTTCTACATAGCTCTCCGACTCACGCACTTTCGCCACCTTAGTCATGTACGCATAGTAATGCGCCATGTAGTAATTATACTCGTACCTCATGATGTTTTTCTTTTGACGGGATGACCGGTGTAATTTTTCATTACCCGGTTTCAAGCCCTGCTTGGCTGGTTCAGATTTCCTTTCTAAGGATCTACCTTCTTCCTTTCTAGGGTCAAATTCGTTTCGAGCCGACCCCCTTCACTACCGGTATCATATTCTGGCATCTTCTTCTTCCCCTTCCCTTTGCGCGTGAACCATCTCCTCGGTTCCTTGTGCGGGGATAGCACAACAGAGTTTCCACTACTCGTCGGTTCTTCATCCGACTGGTCATCCCAACTCAACCGATCATTCGGTTCACTTAGCAAGAATGAGATCAGACTCTCATCTAGAGTACCGAATCCTTCATCTTCTTCTTGAACCTCTCCGGGTTCACTAGCCTCATCCTTCGGAATTGGGTCTTCATTGGGAGTTGGAGTCGGTAGGGAGTACCATGATGCCGACTCATCAAACTGAACATCTCAACTTCCTTGTACTTGTTTTGTCCGGGGGTAATAACACTTATACCCCTTCTGTTCATACGAGTAGCCGACGAGTATGCACTTCTCTGATTTCGGATCCAGCTTCCTCCGCTTCTCATCCGGTACATGCACATGTGCTATGCTACCGAATATCCGAAGGTGTCTCAAATTCGGCTTCCGCCCATGCTGACACCTTGTCCCCGATCCAGTTTTGGATGTAGATAGCCGTCCGGACCGCCTCAGCCAAGTAGAATTTGGGCATGCTCTTCTCCTCCAGCATTGCCCTTGCCGTGTCGACAATCGACCGATTCTTTCTTTCAGCCACACCATTTTGTTCTGGCCACAATTGGCCAAATTCCTTTTTGGTGCAGATAACTGTTGAATTGGCCGGAAAAGTATTCTTTTCCGCCATCCAGCCGCATGCACATTATCTTCCTCTCTGTTTCCCTTTCGACTAAGCTTTGAAGGTTCCGGAAATAGTTGAAGACTTCGCTTTTCCTCTTGATGAGGTGGATCCACATGTGTCGACTATAGTCGTCGATGAAGGAGACGAAATACTGACTCCCGCTAAGACTAACGTTCTCTGTCGGTCCCCATACATCTGAATGGATTAGATCAAGCTTGTTACGGCTCCTGTTTCGTTCGATGGGGAATGGACGCCGATGTTGCTTCCTGAATTGGCAGGCTTCATATATTTGGGCCTTCCGGCCACTAAACTTCGGCCACCCGAACACAACTTGTTTCGATTGCAGGTCTTGAAGCCTCCGGTAGTTGACGTGGCCGATTTGCTTATGCCAAAGATCGATGTCCAATTCAATCTTTCGTCCTTTGGCAAACATGGCGGTGCCAACATCATTTGTGTTGAGGATGAACATCCTCCCTTCTCTGCGCCCTTGCGTGATTATCCGGCCTTCTTCATCGATGAAGCACCCGAGGTGCATAAATCGCACCTGCATTCCCTTGTCAACAATTTGTCCGACCGACACCAGGTTCTTTGTGATTTTCGGAACGTGTAGTACGTTCATCCGCTTTCCTTTTTGTCTAACATGGCTTAAAGGGACTTCTCCGACATACACAATTGGGTGAGGGGTGTTGTCTCCAATTTCGACGATTCCTGGTTGTTCCAGTTTCTCCAAAAACGAGAACCACTCTTTGTGGCTCGTCATGTACTTGACCACTCATAAATGAGCATCCTACACTTACTCCCAAAATTATTCCTTACAAGGAATAACACTCTTACGGCCTCTCGGTTTAAACACCACCATAACCATATTTTTGCGTACGGTTTTACACACCCAATCTACACACTTGGTTACGTACCCGTATACTCACCCAATGTTGAGCTTGTCTCTCATCACTCCCCCTCAAGCTCAACTTGAGGTTCCATCCACTTTACTGGATCTTCGCTCCAGCTTCTCCTGGCATCACACCTCGCTTGCGCTCCTCGACCTGTTCGATTCCGTGCACTTCAACCTTTCCGATCGGCTTGTCTACTCTTGCGCCCTTTCTCAGCTCCTTTGGTGTTGCGGTGTTGGTGCCTCTTTCGCTGCTTTTTTCTCCGCTTGACCATTACTTGATTTGGCGTATCGGAATCGAACATTATGACTGAATTGAACATTTCCAATTCATTCCCGCTTTCGCCCGAATTGGCTGTCTCCAATCCGTCTTCTATCTTTTGTTGACCGGCAAAGACTTAAAAGCTGGATAAAGTCCAGAATGGGAAAGGGATAATTATTTTAGAACCAGGATTTGTTGTCTATAACTATTATATTTTGAGAAGCGAACAGACGGACCCGAAATTGGTATGCCGATCCGGATCCGGACCGGTTCGTGGTTGGTTGCCGGTTGACACCAATTCGTAACCCAAAGCCGGTGACCTATAAAAGGACCCGATTAGATTGTAATAAGATAGCGGTTTATTAATGAAAGTGTTGTTGTTCTACATCTTGTTTAATCTTTGAAGCTTTAGTTAATTATTGTTCTATGCTTAATAGAATCTATCTTACGCGTGTATTACGATCCTTAACCACACCGGTTAGTAGCCGGTTAGGAATACGTTTGTATCACGGTGTCGTAGTGTATTTCGTACATTACGTGAAAAACTTATAAAGTACCGATTTAATAAATATGAATAAATAGTAGAAAATATTAAAATATATATAACATGCATAGGGCAAGATTCGAACCTTGCACCTCCACGTTAATAATGTAATGTCTTACCATTACACTAGCATTTCATTAGTGTTCAAAAATAGATGTTCCACATAGAAAGCTTAGTTCACCTAGGATAAACTTTAGTTAAAAGAAAACGCATGCTAAAAGAAAAAGCTACGCATACACATCTAGCGTCCATGAACGTTGTAGTTGATAAAAAATGCACAAGTTAGAAAAAGCATGATCACTTTAGATAAAGCATATAGTCTATCTATAGGAAAAGCATGGAGTCTATAGTTAGAGAAAAAAGCATGGATTCCTAAGACTCCCTCATCACTACATAAGGATGGGGAGCACAATGTAATAGGTGTGTGAAATACTTGGAAATTGGATATATTTCTAAAAGACGCCAATTAATATGTTCGTGGGATTCACGAAATAAATTATACTCGTGGGATTCACGAGATTTCTATATTCTTCTTTTTCAATCCAAATTCATATTCTTATATATATATTGATTAATAAAATTCATTATACTTGTGGGATTCACAAGTTTTCTTTATCTCTTTCTAATAATCTATCCATAACTATAAACTTGTCTCAAATTCTTCCTCTTCCTAGTCCAAAACCCCAGCGGTTCCCACCCGACTCACGCAACGATCCGGAGCCGAAAGGCACGACAACGGTCTATGCCTACGCCACTTGCACCACCCTTTGGTGAAGTGTCTTAGAGGGAACACCCTGTGTTAAGGCTAGTCCTGCCCCAAGGAGTAACACAGTTTTTGGCGACCACGAACGACCCAGTAATGGAGTGAGCGAGACAACTTGCCAAAAGACTGCAGAACTGCGAAGCGTACCACCAGGCGGCAGAAGAAATCCGTGCGAATCGGTCCTTTTCAAAGGTGATTCGGCGAGTGGCCGCGGAGTCACTCCGTTTGCAACAAAATTCCCATCCAGACGAAGGAAGTAGTTTAAGTAGTCTGAAGGAAGCAGAATCCATCCTGCAGGCATTAGTAGCAGGAGAAGGCGATTCAGAACCATTTTTCGGCGTTTGAATCTGATTCAGACGGCAAGTATAGCGCACATTCGAATTACCGCAATAGTCACAACGGACCGGAGGACGAGGAATCGGATAATATACCGACACCGGAACCGGCGGTAACAGAACTACAAGCTTCAGGAAGGCACGAGGCGGATCAACCTCCGACACCACCACGCGAGCCTTCGAAGGAGGAGGAGGGAAGACCTTCGACGCCGTAAAAAGAGGAGGAAAGACCTCTAACACCGCCTCCGAGAAAAGAGGAGAAAAAACCTATGACACCACCTCCAACAGAAGAGGAGAGACCGCCGTCACCACCAGCTCAAGTTCCGACGTCGGACAACAATGTGCCGTTCCAATATCCCAGGTACCGGGATGATCCAGACGCGGAAGACCATGTGTATGCATTTCTACAAACATGGGAAGCAAACCATGTGTTGCAACGCTTAAACGCCGCCGAAGTAGAACAATCGAAGATTGTAGAGTTTGGCATGACTTTGGAAGGACCAGCCGCGCAATGGCGCTTCACGCAGCTTCCCGGCACCATCACTACGTTTGAGGACTTGAAAACCAGATTTTTACAATTCTTCCACAAGGAGGTGGATCAACGAGAGATGGTTGGCCTATCTACACCATACGGCAGGAACCTACGGAAACCATTTAGCAATTCGTAATCCGGTTCCAGCGGATCCACAACCAGCTAAGTCGGGCACCACCAGAAGCAAAGGCTAAAGCAATATTCCTAGTAGCAATCATTGATTTCCGCACCAGCACGATCGACCAGTTCATGGACCGGGTCAGGGAGATGGAGAAAACAAGCTCGTGGCTAACAATGGGGGCACTCCAGCATGCATTACCGACAGAAGAAGACCTACGATTTCGGCAAGATATACAATGTACGACTTGTCTCAATGCTGGGCACTCTGCAATAGAATGTACCATGTGGTCACAGTGCATGTTATGCCATTCCAGGTCGCACACAATGGACCGATGTGAATATAACTTACTGAACCGGCAAGCGGCACCGGTAAGACAAATCGATACCCGCAACGACTGGGAAGAGGAAGAAGAACGTTGGCATTGAGACGAGCGTTACCGGCCAGTACAGGATCTCTGGTACAGCGACAAAAGGGACACTTATGACCGGGACCGGTACGACAGGTACCAGGATTATAATGGTGACCATTCTGATCCCAAGCACTCTCCAAGTTACAACCGGAGGAGAGAGGATCAGTGCGGGGATTACGAAGATCTCCGCCGACAGGGATACAAGAACCACCGACGTTTTAATAAGAAACGAAACACCCGAAAGGAGGAGTGTCGGTAAACGACGAAGGAATACCCACGAGAGCCGGAGAGAGGCTTGAGTGGCACCCAGCCTGAATAAAGACAAACGGAAGAGCCTAATCGACCGGCAACAGGATTTCAACTAAGTACCAGGCCAAAAGCAGAATCCAACAATACCCGAAAAGCGTATTGTTATTACTGCCGGTAGGAAGGCCATTACAACAACCAATGCCCGATGAAAAGTAACGAAAAACGACCGGCAGTCAATATGGTGGTAGTAGAGGTCGCGGATATACATCAAGTCACTACTAGGGCAAAAGGAAAGACGACGGAGTGGGAAGCACAAGAGGCTATCCGGAAACAGGCCACCGAATGGGTAGAGAAGGCGAATGAGCGGAATGCGGCCAAAGTCAAACAACAAAAGGAGGCACCGACGGAGCTCACCAACACAATACTATCAGAAAACCCAACATGGATGGCATTACAGGAATGTCAAATTACGTTGCCATTAGACCGGCTACTACAAATAGTACCCCGGTTCACGGATGGGCTGAAATCGTCAATAACACCACAAGACTCAACGCCGGCTCTGGCTTTCTTTTCCAGACCAGAGGAAGGCCGATGGTGGTGGACACAAGCGGTCCGATAATCACTGCCATCGTCGACGGAGGATCGGGCGTCAATGTAATCAGCCTTCGTACTTGTGACACCCTGGGAATCCAGGAGTGGGAGCCTTGCCCATTTTGGCTCCGGATGGCAGATATGAGTTCGGTAAGACCCACCAGGTTAATACGAGATCTAGAGGTAACAAGTGGAGGACAGGCATTCCGCATTTCTACGGTGGTTCTCCAGTTAAATACCCAAGGGGCTTACACACTATTGCTTGGACGACCATGGTTGTGGACGGCGCACATTAAGCAAAACTGGCGAAAGAACGTGATTACGTTCCGACGAGACAAAACCAAAGTACAGGTACCGACACATCCACAAAGCGGAACCGGCAAAGAGCTAACACTATTATACATTGAAAGCGTTAATATGCTAGAAGGGCTCGCCGACGAGGAAGTCGACCAGTATCTCGAGGATAATCCAAAAATCGTACTCTTGTTCAAAATAGATGTGGCCGAATCAGTCTCTCCATATATTGCACAACCAGAAGATGTCGTTAGAGAACTACGTCAAGCATAGGAGGCCCTGGAACGGGAAATGGCGGTATCTCAAAGGGTGAAGGTGTCCCAGCTAGAAGAAGTAAACTTGGGAACTAGAGAGGAAGCACGACCAGTACATATTGCCAAAGAAATGTCACCGGAAAACAAAACGGCAATAATTACATTATTGAAAGAATTCCGGGACGTATTTGCTTGGTCCTATGAGGATATGTGAGGGTTGGATCCGCAGCTGTATCAACATCAGATACATCTCAGCAAAGATGCCAAACCGGTAGCACAAAGGCACTACCAAATGAACCCTAATTATGCGGTAAGGGTAAAAGAAGAGATCGACAAGTTACTCCGAGTTGGTTCGGCCGGTAAAGAAAGCCACATGGTTGAGTCCGATAGTCATCGTGCCGAAGAAGAACGGGAAAATCCGGGTGTGCGTCGATAACTGGAAAAATGCCGCAACAGTGACTGATGCCTTTCCACTTCCATTCATGGATGGAGTTCTAGACGCGGTAGCCAGTCATGAGGTATATAGTGTAGGGAATGAACAAAGCCGTTAGTGCGGAAGAGATCACACAGTATGAATCTGTGAGGAAGAAAAGACCTGTGTATGAGAGAGGCAAGAACAAAATACGTACAGGGAGAGAGAGAGAGAGAGAGAGGCACAAAGCATATATCTATATTCATAAAAGGGCAACAGTTACAACAATGAACAACCAACCTTTACAAAGGGTTACAAAGTCACTTTATATAGTGACTCACATAGGGCAACTGCCCTTTATGTTATTTATACAAATAGCCCGAACTTGGGCTCTCTAAGAGAATAGTGTGAATACGTCCATTATACATTTGTATTCGACACTCCCCCGTAATGGGCGTATACATGGGTTATCTAAAAATACAGGTATAGGCATAGGTCGGTTTTGTTCGAATCGGCTTGATCCGTAGACAGAAGACCGAACTGGTCGGGTCGGAAAAGCTGAAGCCGATCGTCAGTGAACCGATGTCTGTTGTCCGAAACCATCCTACACTATGTCCGGCTTCAACCGGACCGATATGTTGTTACGCCCATCTGTTGCCGAAGAGACCGGAACCGGTCTGCTCAAAGACACTTGGTCATTCCATCTGCGACATTGTCGGTTGTGGATATCTTCTCTAAACCGATTTTCCCGGAAATGACACAGTCCCGAACGAAGTGATATCGAACTTCGATATGCTTGGAGGCGTTGTGATGAACCGGATTTTTCGACAAAGCAACAACACTCTGACTGTCACTGTAGACAACTGGAGCCGAGTCGGAGTCGACTTGCCGAAACGTGTGCGCCAGCCGACCGAGCCATAAAGCTTCTTTCGCTGCGTCGGAGGTAGCTACATATTCTGCTTCGGTCGTTGAGGTGGCTGTGCACTCCTGAAGTTTCGACTTCCATGAGATTGCTCCATTGCCGAATTTAAAGCAATATCCGGTTGTTGACTTGCGACTGTCCACACAGCCGGCAAGGTCCGAGTCGGTGTAACCGGCTACGCCTGAAGTTGAGTTAGGACCGAAAAAGATGCCATGGTCTTTTGTGCCAGCTAAATATCTGAACACATTCTTGACTGCGTTCCAATGCGATCGGCCGAGATTGTGCATAAATCTGCTGATGACTCCTACGGCGTGAGAAATGTCAGGCCGTGTCGCGACCATCGCGTACATCAGAGAGCCTACTGCCAGTGCATACGGTATCGACTTCATGTCTTCCCCCTCGGGACCGGATGTCGGGCAGTCTCGCTGAGAAAGCCGAAGATGAACGGGGAGCGGGGTCGAAGCAGACTCGGTCGATTGCATGTTGAAGTGTTCCAAGACACGTCCGATGTAGTCGGTTTGAGACAGAAAAAGCTGTCTTTTGGCGCGATTCCGACTAATCTTCATTCCGAGTATGTGTCTTGCTGGACCGAGGTCCTTCATGGCAAACTTCAATCGCAGTTTCCGAACAAGTTTGGTGAGCTCTCCGGTATGCCGACCGGAGAGTAGCATGTCGTCCACATAGATGATGAGGAAGACAGGAGAACCGTCTTGAGCTGTTTTGGTGAAGAGGCAGTGGTCCTCATTGCTCTTGGAGAAGCCAACCGACTGGATGAAATCGTCGAACTTCTTGTACCACTGTCGGGGTGCCTGTTTCAAGCCGTAAAGACTCTTCCTGAGTCTGCAGACTAGATGTTCCTGACCGGTGGCCACAAAGCCTTTCGGCTGCTCCATGTAGATTTCCTCCTTTAGATCACTGTGGAGGAATGTCGTTTTCACATCTAGCTGAATCAGCTCCAAATTGTCGGCAACCACAACACCGAGCATGAAACGAAGGGTTGTCATTTTCACCACTGGTGAAAAGATTTCGTCGAAGTCGACGCCATATTCCTGTCGAAATCCCTTCGCAACTAATCTAGCCTTGTACTTTGGGGTGGTCGAGTCAGACGTCTCCTTTTAGTCTATAGACCCACTTGCAAGGAAGAGCACGTCGATTCTTCGATAAGTCGACCAGATCCTAAGTCTTGTTGGCGCGGATGGAGTGCATTTCCGACTCCATGCCAGATGCCAGGTGGCTGAATCGGCAGTTGTCGATGCTTCTTCGTAGGACGTCGGTTTGCCGGCGTCGGTGAAGAAAATTCCGGGAGAGTACCTCTCCGGAGGTTGCGACAGTCTCTCGGATCTTCGAGGTATGACTAGAGTGGTCGCACCGGGTGTCGATATCGGATGGTCAGAAGCCGAGCCATTCGGCTGTGCCGAATCTGTGGATTCGCTGCGAGAGTTGTCGGTTACCCGTGAAACCGGTCTCGTGTTGTGTGTTGGGCCGTCATGAAGGGTTGGCACTTCGGAAAATATTACCCTTCGGACTTCAATAGGCCTTTCGGCCGTTTTGTGCATAGTCGACTCGTTGAACACGATGTCCGAACTTCGGACGATTTGCCTGTGCTCGGGGTCCCAGAGTCGGTATCCGATCTCGCCGTCGGATCCATACCCGAGGAAAACGCATTTCCTTGATCTCGGTTCGAGTTTTCGGCGGTCGTCTTTCGGTATGAGGGCGTATGCCTCGCAACCGAAAATTCTCAGCTTATCATAATTCGGCTTTCTGCCGGTCCATATTTCCTGAGGTATCTTAAGTCCTAGAGGTCTACTTGGCGACATATTGATTATGTGTACTGCCGTGAGTAGAGCCTCTGCCCAGAAGCCATCCGACAGTCCGGAGTGTTGGAGCATGGATACAACGCGTTCTTGAATCGTTCGATTCATGCATTCTGCGATTCCGTTCTGCTCCGGACTATATGGTGCCGTATATTCACGTCTAATGCCGCGTTCTCGGCAAAATTTGACGAATTCATCAGATTTGAACTCACCTCCATTGTCGGTTCAGAGACACTTCAGTTTCCGACCGGTCTGGTTTTCGACCATTGTGAGCCAATCTGAGAAGATCGAGAACACCCGATCTTTGGTTCTGATGGGGTAAGCCCACACCTTCCGAGTCAAGTCGTCAATGAAACTGACGAAGTACGAGGCACCACCGAGTGACTGATGTGGCATCGGGTCACAGACGTCCGAGTGGACCAAATCGAGCGGGCTCAACTCTCTTGGTGCTGATGTCGGGTGTGATGCGGCTACCTGTTTGCCGTACTGGCAATGCTCGCAAAACTGATGGTCCGAGAAGGAGAGTTTCGGGATGTATCCGGCTCTGGATAGGTGCGTGATGCCGGCCTTGCTGAGGTGTCCAAGTCTTCCATGCCATAAGGATGACACAGGGATATCTACCAGAAATAAGTCACCCTCTCTGAGTGTGACATACAAAGGGTACAATGAGTGTACCTTTGGTCCTCTAGCAAGCAGGAGGTTCCCTCTGTGGAGTGTCCACCCTCCTGATGAGAAACCAGCACAGATGCCAGCTTCATCAAGTTGTCCGACTGAGATCAAGGGTCGTGAGAGCTCAGGAACGTGTCGGACGTTGTGTAGTACGAGTGTAGAGCCACCCGGAAGGTTGAGCTCTACGATGCCGATTCCGATGATAGCACAATGCTGCGAATTCCGACTCGAACTGAGTCGGAGTGCCGGTCCGAATATTGCCGAAACTGTGATCGGTGAGGTGTCACGTGATACGACGCGCCCGAGTCCAGAAGCCATGTGCTCGATTCCTCAATAGTAAGCAGAACTTCTGATTCGACTAGATTCTCTATGGACAATATGTTCGGGTCGGTCGTCAATATCTCGGCTGAAGAGCCGACGTAGTTGACTTCCTCATGCCGGTTACTCCTTTGATCAGCTCTCTGAGCTTTGTCTGTCTTTGACTTGAGTACCCGATAGTCGGCCTTGATGTGTCCCGGTTTCTTGCAATAGTTGCAGATTCGGGTTTCCCGGGACTTGATGCGGCTTCGCTGATTTGTCGGCGGTCGGGAAGAACTTCTTCCCCGGTTGTTCGATCAGTCGGTCGAACCTTGTACTACATAGGCTTCTTCTGCCGAGTCTTTGGTGAAAGACTTTCTCCAGGCTGCTTCAGTCAGGATTGCACTTGTGACTTCGAAGTACTTGATGGCAGTCGTAGAAGCGTTGCACACAGTTGTAACGAAGGTTTCCCAAGAGGAGGGGAGACTGCTCATGAGTATCATTGCTCTGAGTTCATCCTCGATTGTCGTCCCCTGTGACGAGATTTGGGAGCTCAAACTTTCGTACTCGTTAAGGTGTGCCTGAACCAAATCGGAGTCTTTCATCTGCCAGTTGTAGAGGCGCTAGATCAAATACATCTTCGTTGAGGCGACCTTCTTTTCTTAGGTTTCCGACAGCTTCTTCCAAAGTTCGAAGGCTGTCGTGCATGATTGCACTGTGAAGTACACTAACTCCGACAGGTGCATCCGAATCGTGACGCGGACGATTCTGTCTAGCTTCTGCCACTCATTTGCCTTGTATATTTCTGGAGCAGTTTCATTCTCAATCGGATCGATCTGACCCTTGACTATAAGATAGTCCTGCATTTGCTCCTTCCAAAAATTGAAGTTCGAACCGTCGAACCTCCTTAGTCTCATTTCCGATGAGCCGGATGTTGATGCCATCAGATTCGGTTTCGGTTGACGAAGCTCGGTTCGGAGTTGACTACGAACCTTGTTGGAGTGCAGTCGGTCGGCTCACCCGATATTGTTCTAGTCGGATTTTAACCCGAGTTGGTTCGGCTTCGGATATATGTATTGTTGAACTTGCTCGAATTGACTCCGGTAACTTGAGGGACAGAACCGACTGGTCTTCCCAAATGTTGCCGAGTCAGAGTGAGCCCGGTTCGCTTCCGAATATATATGCCAAATACCAATTATTGAAACCGATTGTCTGGACCGATTCTGCTTCGGGTGACTGCAGCAACGAGAGAGACGGATCCAATTGATCCTCCCGAATGTCGATCAGCCGGATGAAGCACAAATTGGGGTTGTTGTCTTGAGACCGATCTGCACTGAGTGGTTACAACGGGCGGCGAGCAGCGTTCGATGACCTGTTCGGATGCCGTTTAACCGAGTGGAGCACGATCATGTCAATGTTGCACAAGGGGATTTCACCTCGAGCGGTTACGATCACAAGGAACAGAGTACAGCCGGCTGGCTTACTCCAAGCAAAGATGATCTAACGCGATGAGATGCAAGCCTCGTTTTTTCTTCTTCTTCTCTCTTCTCTGTTTCTTCAAATACAAAGCAAAAAAAAACAGAATGTTGTGATCCAAAGATTCGAATGGTGGCTGGCAGCAGGATGAAGGACATCCAAGCTCTGATACCAAATGTAGGGAATGAACAAAGCCGTCAGTGCAGAAGAAATCACACAGTATGAATCTGTGAGGAAGAAAATACCTGCGTATGAGAGAGGCAAGAACAAAATATGTACAGGGAAAGAGAGAGAGAGAGAGAGAGAGAGAGAGAGGCACAAAGCATATATCTATATTCATAAAAGGGCAACAGTTACAACAATGAACAACCAACCTTTACAAAGGGTTACAAAGTCACTTTATATAGTGACTCACATAGGGCAACTGCCCTTTATGTTATTTACAGAAATAGCCCGAACTTGGGCTCTCTAAGAGAATAGTGTGAATACGTCCATTATACATTTGTATTCGACATATAGCTTCCTAGACATATTCAACGGTTACAATCAAATACGGATGCACCTCGATGACCAAGAAAAGACGGCATTCATTACCGAGTGGGGAGTTTTTGTTGCCATAGTGATGATGTTTCGACTCAAAACGTCGCCGGCTACCTTTAGTGGAAAATCATGGAAATATTTGGAGAGTTCATCCCGGCGTTTATGCAGGTGTTTCTAGACGACTTCGCGGTGTATAGCCGGCAAGGGGAACACCTAGACAATCTCCGGTTATGCCTAGAGAAATGCAGGGGGTACCGGCTAAGCTTGAACCCGGCAAAGTATGTGTTCGGGGTGACTAGTGGTATGCTACTTGGTCAAATTGTTAGCAAGGACGGGATAGCAGTACACCCTGACAAAGTCAGGGCAATTCTGGAGGCACCGGCACCACCGATGGCCAAAGCATTAAGCAAATTCTTCGGACAAATCCGGTGGCATAGCCGGATGCTCCGGTATTTGGCAGATCTTGCAACACCGCTGCATGTTGCGGTTCACCAAACACCATTTCAATGGATGGCTACAGAGGATGACGCTTGCTACGCGCTAAAAGTACTACTATCGCAAGCACCAGTAGTACAACCCCTGGACTAGTCCAAAGAGTTTCATGTGTTTGTCGACGCTGTCATGCCTTTCAGCTCCGGATTGTTGCGTGAGTCGGGTGGGAACCACTGAGGTTTTGGACTAGGCGAAAGGAAAATACAATATAAGGCTAGTTATGAATAGGTAGAAAGAGAAGTAAGAAATAAAACTTGTGAATCCCACGTGTTTAATGTATTTAATCAATATTTAGATTGTAAGAAAGAGAATTTTTATGATAAACTCATGAATCCCACAAATATATTAGATTGATCAATCCTTGTAAAAAAGTCAACAAACCCATACATCTTTCTCTCACCCTTATATAAGGATGGAAGAGGCTAAGCATAGCTTCATGCTTTTTCTAAAGTGTTCATGCACACTAAATGTGCATGAGTTGATTTTTACACTATGCTTTTATTTCCTAAATATAGTGCTCATGCTCACTTAGATGTGCACGAGTAATTTTTTATTGGTATACATTTTTCTTATGAATAAAGTATTCACGTATTCTAAAAATGCATGACTTACCTTTAAAGGTAGGCGTAAATAAAGGTCTTATACGTATTAAATCTATATTTAGATCACTTAGGATAAGTTAGTACAATAGTAAGGTTGGGGTTTGTCTACGAGGAGGTACAGGGTTTAGATCTTGCCTTATGCATGTAACGATCTTTTCTTTTATTTACAAATTTGTCTCTCCATCCAGTGAGAGACTCTCACCCGCCTTCTTTATCCAGCTCTTGCCGGTTCTGCTTGATCCGGTTCTTACCGGGTCCTCCTTGCCAGTTCCTCCTTCATCCGGTTCTCCTTACCGGTTCCTCCTTGTCCCATCTGGAGGGACAAAAATGCATTTTTCACGTAGTTTGCGAATTACACACACTATGACACTCGCCCCCTCCGAACCCGCACATCCTCCGGTATGTGCTAAAGTTCCTGATGCTCATTATTCACCTTCATCCGTAGCACTCTCCGATTCTTCCCTTATGTCGTCTACGAGTTGAAGTCCACTTTCTTCCCTTTCCGCATCACCACGATCTTTGTCCGGTTGCTCCTCGTTGTCGGTCTTGTCTAGGGTTACATAAGATTCGTCGTCACTCCACTTCTTGAAGATCTTTACCCGTTTCCTTGTTATAGGCACTTGTAGTATCGTTCCATCCAACTCGCATAGTCGGTAAGTTCCATTGTCGAAAACTTTCCGAACCTCATATGGCCCAAACCACCTTTTCGCGAACTTCCGTATCATTGTATGTTAATGATTCAAACTACTGTCATAGACAATCACCCAATCTCCTTCTTCAATCTTCCATGGTCGTAGTCAGTGCTTTGTGTTGAACCAGCTTTTGTTTGGGAATTGCGCTTCTTCTTGTCGGCGTGTTGCTTCCTCTATGTCTTCTGATCTTCCCTCTAGTTGTCGTATCCAAACCGCTAGTCGTTCTTCCCGACTCATCTCTTCCTTCCACGATAGCATTGTCCATGTCGCGATCGCGGTTTCCGTCGGCATTACTAGTGCTTGTCCGGTCATGAGTTATGTCGGCATATAACCGGTTACGGAGCTATGCGTCATCTGATCCGCCCATAGTGCATACGGGATATGCGGGCCAATCCTTCACCCTTCCGTCACATGCTTTGGCAAGTGCTTTGACGATCAGACTATGTCCTAGTTCGATTTTCCCGTTGGCCTCCGGATTGTATGTCGTTGTTAGTGTTAACCGAACTCCATGTTTTGTGAAGAATTCCCTAGCTTTATCATAGTCAAGTTCTCCCCGATCCGCAATCACTTGTCCTACGCACCCATACCTGCAAAACACCTCCTCCAAAAGAAATTGGCATACCGCAGAACACGTTTTCCTTCGTAGCGCCCGACCTTCTACTTGGTTTGTGAGATATTCTCGAGCTAACACCAAGTACTTCTTTTGTTCGATCCCGGTTGGCATGGCTACAATGTCGACCATCCATTTGAAGTTGATTGTCGGTGAGAATGTCGGATGTAAGTCATCTTAGTGTCGAACTCTGGAGTAGATTTGACACTTCTCGCAGCTTTCCGTGAACTCCGCTATATCTTTGTACATATTCTTCCACCAATATTTTTGTATGATTTTCACAAAAGTTGCCCATGTTCCTCAATGTCCAGCCCAATCGGATTTGTGAAACTCGGACATTATCCGGTTTTGTTGCTCTTTCACCCCAACTACCTGAAGTGGTATGCCATCCGGTCTTTTCGGCTCCCTCCATATTAATCCATTTTTCAAGAAGAACTTTTGGACTTGCCTCTTCTTCCTTCGGATCTCGGCTCTCTTCTCTTTATCGTCCGATGATTCCTCAATCTCTTGTAGCACCTTCCCGATCATCAACTTTTCTCCCTCGTATTCTTCTTCTCAGAATTCTCGGATTACATTTTCTCGGCATATGTGCTTCGAAGCAAAGCAGTCTTCAGAAACTTCTTCATTATCGGATTCGGCTATGTCATCTCCGAACCGAGCCCTTGATAGCATATCCTTTACCGCGTTGTCTTTTCTAGAGATATGTCGTACATGCGGGTTAAGCGACTTAACATATGCAATTCATCTTAGCATAGCCACATCCGGTATTGTGCAACACTGCATCATCCCGAGTATCAGAAGACAATCCGTTTCGATCACTACTTTGGCTCCGATCAAATAATCTCGATCCGATTTGATTGCCGACACGACTCCCCATAATTCTCTTTTGAATTGTGCATATCCGTGTTGCCTTTCGTTGAGAACCTTTGCTCCGAATCGAATCGGATATCGCAACCCATCCGAGTCGGCTTGATTGATGACCCATCCGATCCCAGTTGGACTTGTATCAACCGTTACTATGATTGGTCGCTCATAGCTTGGCTTCTTAAGTGCTTCAGCCCTCCGTAATGTTTTCTTGAGCTTCTTCATGGCCTTGGTGTGTTTCGGTTTCCATTCGAACTTCTTCCCCTTCCGCAATAAGTGATAGAGTGGGTCCGCAATATGTGCATAGTGCGAAATCCATATGTGATAAAATGCACAAGATCCAAGAAACCTTCGGACTTCGGATTGTGATTCGCATACATCTTTCATAGCTTGAATCACATCGATCTTGGTTGGTGACAGTCTTCGGCCGTAGGGCCCACATAGATGTCCGACTACCAATATCTCTTCTTGCCCGAATGCCGATTTCTCCCCAGAAAGTGTTAGGTGCACATCTTCTAACTTTCGAAGCACTTTCTCGCAATCACGAATATGGTCGACTACCAACTTTCGGCATCCCCGATCATCCATAGTTTCATCTTTTTCTTCTACCGCGCATCCTTTCATCGGAATGTCATCTAGGAACGACATCGTTATCTCCGGAATGCAATCTCGAAGCACCTTGTTCATCGCATTCATCATATGTGCAACCGAGTTTGTCACTCCTTGTGATAGTGTGCACATTCAGACTAATCCTATCGTTGTACGCATGGTAGTGATGTCTCGGATCTCCACGGCTAGTTGGAATTGGTCATACCCGGAGTATAGGTATCCGATGGAGTATATCGCGCATCCGGAAAATGCTTTCGCAAATTCGCAAGTTCCGGATCGTGACCTTGTTCACCGGTTGCAAGTCTTGAATAAACTGGAGTGACCCATTCTTCTTCGGAACCGTAAACCATCGATTTGAGTATGGAGCATTTGATGGCTCTAGAATCCCCAAGTCGATGACTTTCGGAATATGCGCATGTGGCACCGGAATCGGCTTCAGGTTTCACAACACATGATCAATAGTGAAGATCACCATCAGCTCCACTATCTTCAGATCAACACACCCTATCTCCTTCAACAATGTGAATGCAAATGCTTTCCCATGTTATTCCAACATCCCGCGGAATCTTTCTTCTTCATTTTGTAAAAGGAAACCACCTCCATAGATCTGAAGTTTCTTCCGGGTCTCATCCGTGAAGGCATGTCTGATATCCACGGACTTCTGAAGTGTCGGATCTCCCGAGACTTCTTTTCTCTTTTGCTCGCTATCGGCGGGTAACGGTCCCGCGGCCAGTTTCACATTCTTCTCCACGGTCTTGTATTTCGTACTTACCATTGCTTCTTCTTTGCGGAGCACATCCGGCCCCATTTTCGCAATGATCTCATACATCTCGACCGATTCCACCGGGACTACCTAGTGTCCTTGGCTTTTATCCTCCACAAGGTCTTCAAGCCATTGTAGCGTGCTCCCATAGAACACTTCTTCGACTACCCCCAGGATTTCTTCGTCTTCTTTTATTATTGATGCCGAACGCAACTTATCCTCTACCTTACGGTATTCTTTCTTCTTTCCTCTAGTTACAGCCGTGTACGTAGATGCCCCATCCGGACCGATTCGTACTTGTTTTGCTTCGAGAGTTTTCTTCCTGTGTGGGGTATCAGGTCTTCTCAGACTATCACTTCCCCACTCCGCAACAGTCTGCTCTAAAAATCCATCCTTGTTTGGGACAAGAGCTCTCTCTTGTTCCTTTCATGATTTGCAGGCACAGTTAGGAATTGGACGGATTTCCCTCCGCTTTGGCTCCAAATTCGTGCGAAAGTCGCACCGCTATTGAGCACCTTTGTCTCCATTCGTGAAGCCGTGATAAAGGGTTGCTTGAGGATCACGGAATGTGAGACCTCGTCTTGTACGAAGAAATTTTGGTCAATCTCGACATCCCCGATCTTCATCGTCACATCCGGACAAGCCGCAAATAGATGTTCCATTGCTTTAGTGGCTGCGTGGATCTTCTATCCATGGTTAGTGTTTATAGGCCACTTCCCCTTCCGGTAGAACTCCTTGGACATCAAATTGATCTCCGATCCGTGATCAATCAATGCGCACAAGCTCTTTGATGTTGCCAATTCGGATCGGAGTCTCCGTAGTTGCACGTGCCCAATGTGGCCTTGTGTAGTGGGAGTTCGGAATTTTGTCCTCCAATTCGATGTCATTCATTAAAACAGTATTTGCATTCACCCTTGGAGCATTTTCCTCCATACTTTGTCTTTTTCTCTTCACGAGATCCACAAAAAGTTCGTGGAACTCCTTTGCTATTCCGGGTAATTCCCGAAGCGAAAATTCTACCCGGCTATCGAGAATTCTCTCCTCGAACACCTTTTTCAAGTCCGTTTGTTGTTCGATGTCCGAGGAGCTTGAATACCAGAATCATTTTTCTTTTCCCTTCCCTCCGGAGTTCCAACTTTCCGATGTCTTCAATGGCCCGGCCGCATCATCCGTGCGCCGTCGTTTCTCGTCTACATACACACTATTCTTATCGACGGGGCACTCCCATCCTGTAGCTTCACGGATGCCTTCTGCCGTGCTTCGGGTCTCATTGGAGTCGGTCTTCTCGGGGTTTTCTAGCACATCCAGTCAAAAAGACGCCTTTGCTCCCGATGACTCACCCACACTTATTCCCGCATTTGTCACTATTTCCTCCTCGAGGACCTTCTTCATGCCGCCTTTCCAGAAGTTTGTTTGGAGTGGCTTTCGAGAGTCCATCGAATGGATCCGATTTCCTTTGTAGTAGATATGATCCCATCGTAACACCTCCTTGTGCTCGTCGCAATCCCTCCAATCATGTTCGGTGCTATCGCACCAGATGCACCGACGGTCCATATACTTGGAGCTTGTGGGACAGTCATCCGACTTCTTTACCATTGCGATTTTCAGATTCTTCATTTCTTTTAGCAATTGCTCCACCGTGGTTGCATCGATTCCCTTCTCGGTCGTAGTCTCCCAAGCCCTCGGTTGATGGTCTTCCAATCCGGATCTCTGTTTCGGAATCGGTTCTGAAACCCTCTTTTCTTCGCTAGCAAGCCATTGCCGCCTCTTCGTGTATCACACGACGATATCCCGCATGCTTTCCCATGTTCGGTGAGGCTACTCTCAGTGGTCGTGTCCTCCAAAAGCAACCCAAGATCTTTCCGGTCCTAGATGTCCAC
This sequence comes from Azolla caroliniana, assembly GCF_043228905.1. NCBI lineage: Eukaryota > Viridiplantae > Streptophyta > Polypodiopsida > Salviniales > Salviniaceae > Azolla > Azolla caroliniana. The sequence continues at coordinate 8,416,202 of NW_028230450.1, read as the reverse complement.
GGCTCGTAGGAACATGATCACTTTGTCCGGTGCGAGGATAGCTTGATCTCTCACAGACAACCTCCCGAACCGACTTTCAAATGACGAAAACACATCGAGGACCTTCATCCCCTTCTCCGGTGTTTCCACCCAATCTTCGAATGCCCTCCTCGTTGCCTTGGAGGAGTCCTCAATGGCGAATGTGGTCTTTAGCGCCTCTTCAAATGCCTCCCACATCGGATTTTGCTGCCGTATCCCATGGATACTCCCTTGAAGCCCGTCGGTCACCACCCGGTTGAAGGACGTCACTTGCAGTCCTTCCGAAATTCCGCACCGTAGCATTTCCGCCTTGTAATCTCGCAAATATCGTGACATGTCATTCCCGTTGAGTTGCTCGTTGAGTTGCACGAGCCGCTCTATTGCCACCGCAATCTTCGACATCACGTGTTCTTTTTGTAGCATCCGCTCAAACATCGCCATCATGTTGTTAGCTCCCGGTTGATTTTCCATCTCCTTGCTACCCGGTTTCATGTCGGGTTCACCACTTGTGTCATGCCTTTCAGCTCCGGATTGTTGCGTGAGTCAGGTGGGAACCACTGAGGTTTTGGACTAGGAGAAAGAAAAATACAATATAAGGCTAGTTATGAATAGGTAGAAAGAGAAGTAAGAAATAAAACTTGTGAATCCCACATGTTTAGTGTATTTAATCAATATTTAGATTGTAAGAAAGAGAATTTTGAAGATAAACGCGTGAATCCCACGAATTTATTAGATTGATCAATCCTTGTAAAAAAATCAACAACCCCATACATCTTTCTCTCCTCCTTATATAAGGATGGAAGAGGCTAAGCATAGCTTCATGCTTTTTCTAAAGTGTTCATGCACACTAAATGTGCATGAGTTGATTTTTACACTATGCTTTTATTTCCTAAATATAGTGCTCATGCTTGCTAGATGTGCACGAGCAATTTTTTATTGGTATACATTTTTCTTATGAATAAAGTATTCACGCATTCTAAAAATGCATGACTTACCTTCTAATAAAGGTAGGCGTAAATAAAGGTCTTATATATATTAAATCTATATTTAAAACACTTACGATAAGTTAGTACAATGGTAAGGTTGGGGTTTGTCTATGTGAAGGTACAGGGTTCGAATCTTGCCCTATGTATGTAACGATCGTTTCTTTTATTTACAAATTTGTCTCTCCATCCGGTGAGAGACTCTCACCGGCCTTCTTTATCCGGCTCTTGCCGGTTCTGCTTGATCTGGGTCTCCTTACCGGGTCCTCCTTGCCAGTTCCTCCTTCATCCAGTTCTCCTTACTGGGTCCTCCTTACCGGTTCCTCCTTGTCCCATCCGGAGGGACAAAAATACATTTTTCACGTAGTGTGCGAATTACACTATGACAACGTCATTGTCGCTACGGATTATTGCACCAAGTGGGTAGAGGCCAAGCCTTTGCGAGACAATACCGCGGCATCAACGGCGAAGTTCCTTTACGAGTACATCTAGTGCCGTTACGGATGTCCAATCGAATTAATTAACGACCAAGGTGGACACTTCCTCGGTCAAGTAGTGGAGAGCCTAACAACGTTCTACGCAGTAATACACAAGCGCAACACTCCGTACTACCCGCAGGCGAATGGACTGGCCGAGTCCACTAACAAGAAACTACAGAACATCCTCCGGAAGATCGTCAATGTGAACCGGACCGATCGTGACACGAAGTTGCACAGTGCATTATGGGCTTACTGGATGGCGTATAAAACGAGCATCAGGACAACACCATTCCAGTTAGCGTTCGGACAAGAAGCAGTGATGCCGATTGAATTTCAAGTACCGAGCTTACGGATATAGGTCCGGGAGTGACTGAGTGAAAAGGAATCAGAGAAAATCCGATTGGCGACACTATGTGAGCTGGAAGAGCATCGAATAGCGAGTATCATGCAGTTGGAACTGGAGCAGCGACGAAGGAAGGCATTCGTCGACCGGCACCGGAAGGGCAATGAGATGTTGTTCGGAATCGGCAAGCCGGTGCTTGTGTTTCAGACCCGGATGGGTAAGATGTCGGGCAAGCTACGGTTCCGGTGGACCAGACTATACTGGATCACGCGAGAATTCAACAGTTCTTACTAGTTAGGCATGCTTGCCGGCGAAGTACTGGACAAATGGGTAAATGGGTTCCGGCTTAAACCCTATTACGGGCCCATGTGGAGACCGACGCGGTAACCGGAAGCGGCAAGCAATTGGCTGGCAACCAAGAGGACCCGGTGTTACCAGACAACCGGGACTAATGCTTAATTATTTAAAAAAATAAAATAAATAAATAAAATCATCATGCATAGGCGAGGAGCGAACAAGCACTTTGAAAAGGTGTGTGGTTGGTGGCTAATCAAAGCCTATTTAAAAGCATACCATGTGTCAACCGGCTACTATTATAGTACACAACGTGCATGCGTGGGAATCGAGAAAAGGCGCCAAACATGGAGAGACAAAACCTCCGCCTCGCAGAGTCCCTCTCATTTCACGAGAACAGAGAACTAAGCACACACAGGCGATTAAGAGTGATCAGACGACGATATGGACCATATGGCACTCTCGGAAACGGCCAAGAAATGGTTCAAGCAACATGGGTTCGAAGGGTTCCTAAGAATCATCGAGGTCATCACAAAAGAGGCCATCCGCGCTATGACCGGCTTACCAGAGGGTGGAATATTCACAATCGACAACCCTTCACCGGAGATGCTCATGAACTTCTTCGGTGACTACTCCCTGGCCAGCAAGGTGTACCGCACGCAAGGCGATGAGGACGCTCTATTCCAAGAAGTCGCTCGTGTGATTCATGAGTATGGGCATGTACACCCTCGACCCCTGGCTATGCCAAAGAATAGAGCCGGTTTTATTATAGAGACTTATGAGGGAGTACAAGTGGATTGGCCGGTGATCATCGCTGATAGTTTGAGCGTAGCCATAGACTCAGTAAAGGATGGCAAGAAGATGTGGACGGCGGTGGCGCAATGGCTCACTCTTTTAGCGCCGCCGGTAGAGCCGATCAGCCGAAGAAGCTGGGAGACTGACTGAATCAATCCCCAACCAATCTTCAAAAAGGCAACAACTCCTAGCTAAACAAGCAATCGGATGGAAAGCAGCCGGCTCCTCACAGAATGCGAAGGAGCAGCCTAGTCGGAAGCATACGATAGAGAAGGAGACACTGGTGGAAACACCAGTGAGACCCTTAAAAATTAAGTTGAGCCGGCCGGAACAGCAATCAGAACAACAATAGGAGCAAGACCCCTTGACGGCGTTAATCAATAGTGGAACCCTAGACGAGGATAGAGAAGAAGAACCTGCCAAGCACCTATTACGTCGCAAACAAACACGCGATGAGGGCCACAAAGGGGAGGAATCAAGTCCGGTAAAGGACAATATACCAAAGCCCCGCCCCGAGGAGCCGCAGCCAAGGAAGGAGTCAGAACCGGTTCAACCAGATCCGGTGTTAGAAGCACCTGTGCGGCAAGAAATAGCGGAATCGGATGTTCAAAAACCGGTGATTGAATTGCAGGTGTCGCCGACGCATCAGCCATAGCAAGAACAGGAACTATCGCTAACTACCCAGAATAGGTTCCCAGCAAGTGAGGAAACCACACCACGACCAAAACTGGCACGACAACAAAGCACCGGCAGCCAATGGCTACGGTGGATAGGAGAACAAGTGGCTAAGGTGGTGTGCCACATAGAAGCAGAAGAAAGAGCACACGTGGACCGGTTGCTCGCCACGACCGAAGAACTAGAGAAGGCCCGGTCGAGAATCCGGAGCATGGAACAAGAAATGGAAAAGACCAGAGAAGAGGCAGCTAAGTTGGTCATCAAAGGACCAAAACAATTAGAACCGGTGGCACCGGTGAGTGTTCAGAATAATAAGACCCCGGTGATTGAAACAGTCTCGGATACGAATAAGGCACAGGAACAAGAACTCGCCACGTTGAAAGAAGCATTGGAAGCCCAAAAGGCCTTAAGGGCTAGAGAACGTGAATGGAAGAAGGCAGCGAAGGAAGAACAAAAGAAATTAGTTGAAAGCCTCCGGCGAGCCGAAGAAAGCCTGCGAAAAGGTTATCGAGCATATGACCGACTAAAGGAAGAAAAAGAAAAACTCCTGCAGGAAAAGGACAAACTCCGGCACTCAACGGAAGTAGAGATCGAGCAACTCAAGGAAGAGCTCTGACAACAAAACGACCGGGAAAACCATGTTGATCAATCAAAGGCTAAAACAAAAAATGGACGACTTTGATCGGCGGCACCGGGATCACAAACACTTGGATGCGGAACACAAGAAATTGATCACCGAAAGTGGCTGGCAGCAGGAGAAGTTACGGGAACTTCGGGATGAGGTTAACCGGACAACGACAGCCCTAGTGGAGGAACAGTTGAAGGGCGCTGAAGTAGCGAAATGACCAGTGGAAGTGGCGAAAGAACGGATGGAGCTGATCCGGCAGCACTATGAGGAAAAGGAACCCGCCACAATGGCTCTGAACAAAGTTCAGACTACCTATCAGACACAGTTCATGCACTACAAAAGCCAAGAAGCGGCAACTACATGCCTTATCAAACAATTGAAAGACGAAAAACATGCCGCAAAGAATAAGTCGAAGATGGGGCTAGGGCGAATCCGTGATCTGGTGCTGACATGGAGAAACCGGACGAAGAGACTGGTGGAAGAAAGTTCGGTTCAATGGTGGTCTAAATGGGCTAAGTAAGCAACGGAGTTACAATTGCTGAGAGCAGATGCGGAGAACCAGAGGAAGGACGACGACGATTTCTATAAACAGGATGCGGAGAACATTGTAGCCATAAGGGAGGAATTGTCGGATGACTTCCTATCATTAGCCGGGGAACAATTGGCAGCGGTGAGACGATTGTTGGAGCAATTGGACGACGACCAGCTGGATACACAACTCCAATTCGAGTGGTATGAATGATAACGGCGACGGCAAGAGGTGGCCAAAAGAACTGCGGCGATCAATATCAGTGACAAAGAGAAGCCTTCAGAGGAGGCGCCAAATGAAGCTGAAACTGGGGGAAGCCAGCCGAACAAAACTCCAGAGGAGCAGCCGAAGGATGAAAACCTGCACATCGGAAACCATCAGCAGGAGGAGCCCAAACCAACATAACCAGAACCGGAAGCCTCGAGACCAGTGGAACCGGAGAGGCCAGAGCAGCAGGAGGAGGAGGAGCCCAAACCAATAGAACCAAAACCGGAAGCCTCGAGACCAGTGGAACTGGAGAGTTCAGAGCAACAGGATCAGCATCAACAGCAAGAGTGGGAGTAGGAGCAGCAGCAAACGACGAAGCAGCTAACCGATGAGCATTTAGAACCCTTCGACCAAAGCATTCTGGACATTTTGGAGGAAGATTGAAGGGCAAACCGTGGGATTCGATGTACAAGGTACTGTACCACGGGCGTGCCATGTGTTGACCAGCAAAGACTTAAAAGCCGGATAAAGTCTAGAATGGGAAAGGGATAATTATTGTCACGAATAGATCATAAGCTCAAGAGACAAGAAAGAAGATAGACAAATGGATGAGTGGTATTAACGGAAGGACTCCATAACTGGTGTTGTTCACCTTGAATTCCTTCAAGGTGAACTCCTCTATTTATACTACATGGCATGCATACTTGTTGCACGCATGTGAATCTACAATAGAGCATGTAGGTATGCATACATGTGCCAAGTGTAAATACTACAAGAGAGCAACTATGCACATGATGCTAGCAAAACAATAAGGACCAATTACATACATAATTGTGCACTAGATATACTGGTTAACCCATGATACTATATTATAACATGGTCGTGTCAAGAGTTCGAATCTTGACATTATCCCCCCTCCGACACCGTCTTCCCAAATCGGCCATTGGTTTGTGGGGATATCGGTGATGAAAAACTTGGACGACCTTTGGGGCATTTTGTAAATTTTCCGATGGTTCCCACGTGGCCTCAGACATGGGGTAACCTCTCCATAGGACAAGGTATTGCAAGTGTCGACGATGCCAATGCGAGTCAAGGATTTGGTCAACCTTGTATTCCTCCCCTGTCATCAATTGCACAGGTGGTGGTGGAGGGGCCTAACGTCCTAGGAGTTATGAAGCATAATGGGGTTCGAGGAGGGAGATATGAAAAACATCATGAATCCGGAAGTGGGATGGAAGGGCGAGCCGGAAGGTGACGGAATTGATGCACTCGATGATACGGAATGGTCCCAACTTCTTGTAATCAAGTTTCGCACATGGACAAGTAGTAGAGATGTGTCGACGTAACAACCAGACCATGTCTCCAACGACAAAGTGTGGAGAGGCAGATCGATGACGATCCTCCACCGAAGGGTTCACGGAAGTGGTAGGAAGGGAAATGTTGAAGGGAGGATGTAAACCATAGTTGGCAAAGAAGGGAGTGACGCCAGTCGATGCATGAAAGTAAGTTGACCCAATCATCTTGTTGGTAACTAACAGAGCACCGAAGATACTGCTCAAGGATTTGATTGACACACTCCGTTTGCTCGTCAGTTTGGGGGTGATAAGCGGATGGCAACTTGACAAAGATGCCTAAAGTTTGTAGCAAGTGCTGCCAGAAGTGAGAGACAAACTGGGGTTCGCGATCGGAGATGACATCATCGGGGATTCATGCAAGCGTACCACATTGTTGAGTAGTAGATGCACCATTCCTTCTCCGGAAATGGTTTTAGAGCATGGAATGAAGTGAGCCGTCTTCATAAACCGATCGACAACGACCAACACCGAGTCATAGCTATTGACCAAGGGTAGATCAGTTATCAAGTCCATAGTGTTGGGAGACAGGTCCCTCCGGATGGGAAGGGAGAAGAACAGTGCCGATGAACAGACTCGGCCGAGGCTGAAACCGTATGAGGTGGACCCGCCTACGAAGAGCCAGATGATACAGACCCGGTGAAGACCGGATGAGGAGTACCCGGCTACGGAGAGCCGGATGATACAGACCCGGTATGAACCGGATGAGGAGTACCCGACTACGGAGAGTCAGATGATACAGACCCGGTGAAGACCGGATGAGGAGTACCCGGCTACGGAGAGCCGGTTCATGAGCAATCCCGGCAAGGAGCACTGGAACGCGGTCAAATGGATACTCCGGTATTTGAAGGGCACTTCAAATATGTGTCTCCGATTCGGCTCCGGAAAACCTCAATTGGACGGTTTCACCGATTCGGACATGTCGGCTGATGTGGATACCAGCCGGTCTACATCCGACATATGCAGGGGGAGCTATTTCGTGGCAGTCGAGGCTGCAGAAGACGGTTGCATTGTCAACCACAGAGGCGGAGTACATGGCGGCTGTGGAAGCCGGCAAGGAAATATTATGGATGAAGAACTTCATCGGAGAGCTCGGTATCCGGCAAGAGGAATACCGACTCTATTGCGACAGTCAAAGTGCCATCCACCTTGCTAAGAATGCGGCCTACCATTCTCGTACGAAGCATATACAACGAAGATATTACTAGATCCGGGAAAGAGTAGATGACCAGGAGTTCGCACTGACGAAGATCCACACTGCAGAGAACGGGTCAGATATGCTGACCAAAGTGCTGACACCCGACAAGCTGGACGCATGCCGGAAGAGAATCGGACTGGTAAGACACCCCATGCCGGAGTGAAGGGGGAGTTTGTTGGGAGACAGGTCCCTCCGAATGGGAAGGGAGAAGAACAGTGCCGATGAATAGACTCGGCCGAGGCCGAAACCGTATGAGGTGGACCCGGCTACGGAGAGCCGGATGATACAGACCCGGTATGAACCGGATGAGGAGTACCCGGCTACGGGGAGCCGGATGATACAGACCCGGTGAAGACCGGATGAGGAGTACCCGGCTACGGAGAGCCGGATGATACAGACCCGGTATGAACCCGATGAGGAGTACCCGGCTACGGAGAGCCGGATGGGATAGACCCGGTGAGAACCGGATGAAGAGACATATTCGTAAATATGTTTCTGAGAGTCCATCGAGACTATATTTGTAAATAGCCGAAAAGTCATATTATTATAAATATGACTTAGGGCAAACTTTTAGTATAGTTGTTATGGTTGTTACTTTCTTGTTGGTGCAAGAATAGAGTGTGCAAGAATAGAGAGTGTGCGTAACTGTACAGAGAGAGAGAGAGAGAGAGAGAGAGAGAGAGAGAGAGAGAGAGAAAGAGGTCGTTGCCTCTGTTGTAACCGCCGCCTGTGGCGAAGATCGTGAGCACGAGGTCGTTGCTTCCGTGAACTCATTGTTTGTACATTCTTACATAGTGACAGTTTGCAGCCTGTGGGCTGCCGTGGTTTTTTCCCCTAGTTTGGGGTTTTTTCCATGTAAACCTCCTGTGTATTTTCTCTCCTTTGTGTCGTGCATTTGTTTCCTGGTTTTTCTGTGCATGAAAAGAATCTCGGTTGTGGCCGAGCGTTGGACATAAGGAGCGTTGAGTTCCCGTCACATAGAGATAGAGGCCCAGGGACGACGAGGACATGGAAGCGGCTGTAGTAAGCCGTATGGCCGATGATGAATGGCTTTGGAGTGAGCACAAACCTCACAACTCTTTGTGTATTCTTTGACCAACTTCCATGGTTGTGGCCACCAATACCCTCGAGAGATTAGCTCGAGGGTTTTCGCGACCCCGAAATGACCTGCAAGTGGGTCATCGTGGCATTCCCGCAACACCCGGGTGCGACATGGGCCCTCTAGGATGTATAAGAGATAATCTCGGAACAGCAAACCCTCTTGTATGGTGAAGGTGTCAAGATCCTTCCTTATGGTCGCCTTGGAGGGGTTTGCAGACTATCTCAAATCTTGTTGGCGAACACATTGGTCTTGGATGCATCAGTGATCTGTTGGAGTAATGAATCATCCTGCAACATACAAGTGGCAAAAAGATGCAATTGGTCGGGTTTCAACAAACGTCTAGATTGTTGAGCATAAGCAGCATCCCCAGCGCGGAGTGCAAGGTCAGCTTGGCTTGAAAGGGCATCGGCCTTCCCATGTTGGTCACCAGGTCGAAATACGATCTCAAAATCGTAGTCGGCGAGAAATGTCGACCAACGGGCCTGCCTTCGATTCAAAGTATGAGTGGTGGAAAAATAAACTAAATTTTTATGATCAGTGACTACCTGGACACGATGTTGTGCGCCGACCAAGTAGGGTCGCCATTCTTCAAAGGCAGCAATGATAGTAGCAAGCTCCTTGTCGTATATGGAATAATTGATTTCGGATCCTGTCAATTTCCGGGAGTAGTAAGCCACTAGGTGCATTAGGTTGGTGTCGTCAGCTTGGGATAAGATGGCACCAATGGCGAAGTCAGAGGCATCGGTTTTGACTTGGAAGGGTTTTGTGGGGTCGGCATGTAGCAGCACTGGGGCAATGATGAATGCGTGTTTGAGTGAGTCGAACGCATTTTGCGCCTCCGAGGTCCATAAAAATGGAGTGCCTTTACGGGTGAGAGCGATAAAAGGTTTGCACATCTTTTATCGCTCTCACCCGTTGATGAAGCGACGGTAAAAATTCACGAAGCTGAGGAAGGATTGCACATCTTTAAGTCGCCCACGCCTGAATGACAGAGACCTTCTTCATATCCATGGTGATGCCAGTGGGTGAGATGATGTAGCCCAGAAATTCGATTGAGGTACGGTCGAACTCGCATTTCTTGCCTTTGGCATAAAGCACATGCTCACGAAGTTTGGCAAGAACTAATCGGACTTGGCGCATGTGCTCCTCCATGTTTGGCGAGAAAATGAGAATATCATCAAGGTAAATGACAACAAAATGATCAAGATATTCCCGGAATATATCGTTCATCATATGTTGAAAAACTGTTGGAGCATTAGTAAGACCAAAAGGCATTACCTTGTATTCGAAATACCCATATTGTGTTCGAAATGCGGTTTTCCATTCATCCCCCGGTTTGATGCGTACAAGATTGTACGCTCCACGCAGATCAACTTTGGAGAAGACGCGCAACTCGGAGCCGATCAAGGAGTTCGGGGATCAGGGTTAGCGAAAAGCGGTTGCGCACAGTGAGTTTGTTGAGACCTCGGTAGTCGACGCATAAGAGTAGAGAGCCTTCCTTCTTCTTCACAAATAAAATGGGGGCCCCGGCTGGTGACTTAGAAGGTTGAATAAATCCTTTCTCGAGGTCTCATCAAGATACACACGAAGGGCCTTCAACTTTGGTGCAAACAATGCATATAGAGAGGACCAAAGGGTGAACACGCACCTTCTTGAAGATCAATCGGATAGTCGTAGAGTCGGTGTTCAGGCAAACGATTAGCATTACATTTTTCAAATACGTCGGAGAAGTGTTGGTTTTTTTCGGGAATAACATCGAGTGTGTTAGAAACAGCGCCACAAACAAACCCATCCTGAACCGATGATGGCGTAGTCAAATCGGAATCGACCTTCTCCGAAGGATGGGAAACTTAATTTACCTTCATACTTTTGCACGAGCATCCTGGCTTGCTAAATGTGATCAAGCGGTTGCACCAATCCACTATTGGATTGTGCGCCTCCAACCACGTTAGTCCTAAGACGATCGGATGTCGAGGAGATGTGATGAGGTAAATAGGGAGCTCCTCCTGGTGTGAACCCACAGAAAGCCCTAATGGGATTGTAGCTTGAGTAATTGCACCTGACGAGAGGACGCACCCGTCGATGGCTTCAATGGGGATGGGTTTTGAGAGGCCAGCAACAAGTACGCCATGTGCTTGGGCAAACGTGATGTCGGTGAAGCAAGAAGATGCCCCACAATCAACTAAAGCAACAGACTGAATGGAACTAGAGTTAAATGAAAGCCATACCTCCAATGTGAAATTGCCTGATGGTCCAGCAATGGAACCAAGAAAATGTGGGCGAAGGGAGATGTCCAGTTGCATGGCTCCTACTGCAACCGAACAATGTCATTTTCCGGATGGTGGGGTCCGTTAGCTCGATGGAATTGTGGACGATTACTCCTAGGACAATGACGAACGACATGACTGGAGGCGCCACAATAAATGCAAAAGCCATTAGCCCGCCGAAATTGTCGTTCGGCATCAGTCAATGGCCGAAATCGGGCTTGATCAATTTCCATAGGGATAGGAGCATCTGCCAAAGTAGGGGAGTGTGACACAGTCGGTGGGGGGGATGGTTGGGGTTGTATGACCGGGGCGTGTCGTGGAAGTGAATGAGGTAGAACCCAAGTTCGGCGCTCTTCCTAGCGAAATTCTAATAGACGATTGTCACAATGGATTGCTTGTGAAATCACTTGGGATAACGAGGTGGGTTCCAAAAAGTTTAAGAGAAGATTCTTGACATTGCTTCGAAGGCTGCGCCGAAAGTGATCAACTAAAGCTTGATCATCCCAATTGACGCCACATGCTAGTTGTCGAAATTCTGAAGCATAGACCGAAGTTGCACGTGAACCTTGTTCAAGTGCATAAATCTTGTTAAGAGTTGTATGTCGTCGGTCCGTCTCTCCAAGTGTGGCCTCTAACTCAGCGAGGAAGGCGGGAAAGTCCTCCAATAGAGGTGAAGAGGTTTCTACCAATGGCGCAAACCAAGCTTGGGCCGGACCGGAGAGAAGGGTGCCCACAAGGCCAACTTGTCAAAGACCATCTCCATAACGTTGAGGTTGTAGCCGAATGATAAGTCGAACTTGGTTGATGAAACCTCGGAAACGCGTACCTCGTTCCATCAAATTTTTCTAGGAGGCTAACCTTAGGCTCAAGAAAATGCGACGAAGCTAGGCTAGATGTTGGTAGAAGATCGGGCTCTAGGCTAGGTTGTTGTGGTAGACTAGGCTTCGGGGGTTGTGAGGATAGGGAGGCACCAACTTGAAGTTCTTGTCAAGAATTTCGAAGAGCTTCATTTTCAAGTTGGAGTTGTCGTAAGGCTACCATTATTTGGCCTAACTCACTAGTTGAGTCAAACATAGCTATGGCTTATGAGAGGGAGAGCTATGAGGATGCGAAGGTGAACAAACTGTCACGGATAGATCATAAGCTCAAGAGACAAGAAAGAAGATAGACAAATGGATGAGTAGTATTAACGGAAAGACTCCATAACTGGTGTTGTTCACCTTGAATTCCTTCAAGGTGAACTCCTCTATTTATACTACATGGCATGTATAATTGTTGCACGCATGTGAATCTACAATAGAGCATGTAGGTATGCATGCATGTGCCAAGTGTAAATACTACAAGGGAGCAACTATGCACATGATGCTAGCAAAACAATAAGGACCAATTACATACATAACTATGTACTAGATATATTGGTTAACCCATGATACTATATTATAACATGGTCATGTCAAGATTTTGAATCTTGACAATTATTTTAGAACCAGGAGTTGTTATCTATAATTATTATATTTTGAGAAGCGAACAGACGGACCTGGAATCAGTATGGCAGTTCGTGGCTGATTGCCGGTTGGCACCGGTTCGTAACCCAGAGCCAGTGACCTGTAAAAGGACCCGGTTAGATTGTAATTAGATAGTGGTTTATTGATGAAAGTGTTGTTGTTCTACATCTTGTTTAATCTTTGAAGCTTTAGTTAATTACTGTTCTGTGCTTAATAGAATCTATCTTATCTTACGCGTATATTACGATCCTTAACCACGCCAATTAGTAGCCAGGTAGGAATACATTTGTATCATAGTCTACGCCTACCCCACTTGCACCACCCTTTGGTGAAGTGTCCTAAAGGGACACCCTGTGTTAGGGCTAGTCCTGCCCCAAGGAGTAACATCTTCCAGCCCTTCACTACGTCCGACCATGTCTTACTCTTGGCCTTTACGTCTTTCTTGGCTTCATTTCCCCTTTGTTCAGCAGTCTTCGGCTCTTCCTTACGATTATGGCCCCAGTTTTCTTCTTCGGCTTCTTCAGCCGCCCCGAAATCGAATTCTTCATCCGATTCGGCATCGCGGTCACTACCGCTCCTTTCACACTCCTTTTGTTCCTGTCTTCCCCTCAAGTTCGGCGTGTCAAGGTGGCGCAAACCGAGCTCCCCAGAGAAATGTCGTAACTTGTGGAGACAAGGGGCTTGGTGAAGATGTCGGCAATCTGCCGACCCGTTGAAACATACGCCAATTCGACTTCACCATAAAGGACATGCTCGCAGAAAAAATGGTAGTGCACCTCAATGTCCTTGGTCCGAGCGTGGAATACAGGGTTTTTCACAAGTGGAGGCTCTTGAGGTTGTCACAATAGATCGCGTTCGATCGGACATCTCTACGTGCAAATCCCGTAATAGTCGTTTTAGCCAAATGACGTCACACATAGCGACAATCACCTCTCGATATTTGGCCTCTGTGCTCGACAGTGCTACTGTTGGCTGCTTCTTACTGCTCCACGCTATTGCCGCTCTTCCCAGTGAGAATGCGTATCCGGATGTGGATCTACCATTGTGGGCATTTCCGGCCCAATCAACATCCTTGTAACTGACTAACTACTCAGCTACGTATGCACGATACAACAACACCATATCTTTCGTGCCGCTGACATATCGTAATAACCATTGCATGCACTAAAGGTGTTCGGTCGTGGGTTGTGACATAAATTGACTGATCATTCCAACCGGATAGCTGAGGTTCGGCCGAGTGATCGTTAAGTAGATGAGGCTTCCGACAATCTATCGAAACCATGTTGGGTCGGCCACCTTTCCCGAATCTCGGCGAAGCTTTACATTTCTCTCCAGAGGGGTTGAGATAGGCTTACAATCTACGTAATGATGATGGCTGATCAATATGCCTTCGAGGGAACGGATCACTTCGATCCCGAGGAAGTAATGAATGTCACGAAGATCCTTCATTTCAAACAATGCCGCAAGCTGAGACTTTACACAACAGATTTCTTCCAGGTCGGCGCCGGCGATGACTAAATCATCAACATAAAGTAAAAGACAAACCGGTCCATGTCGACCTTGCCGAACGAATAACGAAGAGTCCGATTTGGACGTCATAAACCCCATTCTACACAACCATTGTGTAATCTTCGCATTCCAAGCTCACGGGGCTTACTTAAGGCCGTATAACGCCTTCTTCAATCGGCAGACTGTCGAAGTATTCTGTTCGGATAGAAATCTAAGGGGTTGTACCATGTACACCTGTACCTCAAGATCACCTTGCAGGAACACATTCTTTACATCCATATGATGTACATGCCACCCCTTCGTTGTAGCTATGGCTAGCAGAACTGGCATGGTAGTCATCTTCACAACTGGTGCGAAGGTTTCGTCATAATCTACATCATGCTTCTGCGTGTAGCCTTTCGCAACCAAACGGGCCTTATATCGATTGACGGAGCCGTGGGTGTTGTATTTCACCTTGTACACCCATCTACATCTGATTGGCTTTACACCTTTTGGTACGTCAATCAGGTCCCAAGTCTCATTGTTCGTTAAAGCGCGCATCTCTTCCTCCATTGCGGCACACCAATTGGTGTCTTTCACCGCTTCTGCATAGCTCTCCGGCTCACCACTTATGCCACTCGTGTCATGTTCGTGTAATGGTGCGCCTTGTATTCATGATACCCGTACCTCTTTATAGGGTTCTTCAGGCAGATATATCGGCGTAATTCATGATTACCTGATTTCACGACCTTTTCAGTTGATTTTGACCCCTTATGTGGAGGTTCCTTCTCAATTGGCCCAAATTCAGATTTGCTCCGATCTGACTCGACACTGCCGAAATCGTACTCTGACATTTTATTCTTCCATTTTTCTTTACGCGAAAACCGTCTCCTCGGTTCTTTACGCAAGGACAACACGACCGAGTCTCCACTACTCACCGACTCTTCATTTGGTTGGCCATCTCGGCTCAACCCCTCATTTAGCCCACTTAGCTGAAATGAGATTAGACTCTCTGTCAGAGCTCCGATTTCATCATCTCGCAGAGGCAGCTCGGCCTCGCAGACCTCTTCTTCAGAATTCGGAATGGAGTCTTCAGGTGTTGGAGATGAAGGCAAATAACACGAAGCGGACTCGTCAAACACGACATCGTGACTTACACGAACTTCCTTCGTTCGGGGGTTATGGCACTTATACCCTTTCTGCTCGTCTAAATAGCCAACCAAGATACACTTCTCGGCTTTGGCATCCAGCTTCCTGCTCTTCTCCTACGACACATGCACATACGTAATGCTGCCGAAAATCCTCAAGTGTAGCAAGTTCGGCTTTTGGCCATAATACAACTCATGTGGCAACACTCCTCCATTAGCAGAAGTCTGATTCTACAAGTAAACAGTCGTCCTTACGGCTTCAGTCCAGTAAAACTTCGGCATATCTTCTCTTCATGCATTGCCCTAGCCGCTTCTTTAATTGTCTAATTCTTCCGCTCAGCCACGCTGTTTTGTAGATAACTCATGAACTGGTCAGAGAAGTACTCATTCCCGCCATCAAACTGTAGGCACTTGATTTTACGCCCTATTTCCCTTTCCGCAAGGTTTTTCACCTTCAGGAACCACGCAAAGACTTCGCTCTTTTTCGCGATCAACCACGCCCAGGTGTGCCGAGTGAAGTCATCAATGAAGGTTACGAAGTAACGGCTTCCACCGGGACTCACGTTCTATGCCAGTCCCCACACATTCGAATGGATCAAATCCAGCGGCTTTTGACTACGATTATGCTCATTGGGGAATGGAAGTCGGTTCTACTTCCCAAATTGGCAAGCTTCACAGACTTGGCCATTACGGCCCCAAAATTTCGGCAAGCCGAAAACAATGTTCTTCGTCTGCATTTTACGAAGCCATGGGAAGTTAACGTTGTTGAACCGCTTGTGCCACAGATCAATGTCCGACTCGACCTTCTGTCCTTTCCCGAATAGTGCGGTTCCGGCTTGATTGGTGTCGAGGATGAACATCCTCCCTTAACGGCGCCCTTGCGCGATAACTTGGCATGCCTCTTCAATGTAGCACCCGAGGTGCGTGAATCGAACGTGCAACCCCTGGTCGACGATCTGTCTGACCAACACTAGGCTCTTGGTTATTGTCGGGATGTGCAACACGTTCATAAGTTGAGAGGAACTTCTCCGATGTCGGGACATCCAACATGTTCAGGTTCTGCCCGATGTGGCTGAGAGGAACTTCTCCGACATGTTCGATGGTATGCGGAGTGTCGTCTCCCGTTTTGACCACTCCTTGCTTTTCCAGTTTCTCCAAATACGAGAACCATTCCTCATGACTCGTGATATGATTTGACGCTCCGGAATCAACATACCACACCTCACTCAATTTCGAGGTGTTCACGGTGTCGTGAAGAATTTCGGCCAGAGGCGGAAACCGGGAAATATTGCCTACATCGGCGGGGTGCAGCATATGTGCTCACCCTTGTACATTTAGTGTGAATAATGAGGGCGCCTTTATGGCGCCGAAGAGTAATCAAGTCAGGACAAGAATCCCATGTAATAAGGAATTTATCCCACGATGCTACGGATCCCTCTTCTTGTTCTATAAAAGGAAGGGAACGTCCTTGGTGAAGGGGTTGCCCATTTTTGGTAGTAGGGTATACCGTTAGAGGGAGAAACATTCTCTCTTCCTCTTTCTTTTCTCTGGTTTTAGGGTTTATTCTTGTTCTCCTCTGCTTCTTCTTCGTCGTTCTGTGTGTTGAGCCTTGGCATCTAGTGTTTATGTTTTCTGCCCTGTTCTTTGTGCAAGACCCCGCTCGGCGTGACAAGCCCGAGAGCTCCCCCCCCCCCCCCCCCCCGACCGGCAACTTTGCAGTAGACAACAGTTGTATCCCATGCTACCTAGGTCCGGCTCGAAGTCGGTGTTGAATCTTGTTGTCTTGTAAATACATATACATTTGTTTGTGCATATTCGTGTCACTGTTGGTGTTGTGTGCGTGTGTGAGAGTCAATGTTGCATGTCTGTTCTCTCTCTCTCTCTCCCTTTGGTTGCTTCCAGTGTGCTTCTGGGATGCCCCGGAAATGGTGAAGCACGACTTCCTACGCTCCGTCACTCCCTAGTCCAAGACCCCCGTGGTCCCACCTGGAATTCTACACGTACCCGCGAAACTTTGCGACAACGGCCATCGAATTGGCCTTGTGCTTCATCACGAATGTTGGGCCCGATCCATTTACAGCTCGTTCAGAGCCTTCAACATAGTGCGATTTCTGACGCTTTCCTGCATCTCTTCCACTCGATTCGGTTTTGTCTGAATCGGCTCTCTTCTTCCAGCACTCACTCTCCCTCTGGCCTTTCTTGCCACAATACCAACATTCTGCCGCAGCCTTCTCTTGCCAGTTTCCGGCGCCGCTATGACTCCCCCTGGTTCCGAAGGGTTCAGAATTGCTTCCGACATTTCGATTATGGTGCACGTTTTGCTCTTTTCGGCCACCTCCATTGCACGTCGATCCACCTCGTCCGCCACGACTATGGGGCCTATCTTCCTCCGTGTACAACATCTTGTTGTTGGTGTGCGTACTCAGTGATGCACCTGCGTGATTTTCCTCCACGAGCAACATCAACTGAAGCTCGAAGAACGAAGGCGTAATCTCCCTTGTGCAGACCGTCGTCCGTGATGCTCCAAACTTTGACGCTAACCCACCAAGACAAACCTGCACCATTTCATCTTCCTCGACGTTCACGTTGATGGAGGCGAGAGAGTTGCAGATCTCCTTGGTTTGGGCCGTGTAATCGTCCAGGAACAGATTTTTCTGTCAGACATTGTTGAGTTCCTGCCTGAGCTGCAGCTTCCTGGCCATTGTGCTAGCGGCGAAAATCCTCTTGAGATTCGCCCACGCTTCCTTTGGCATCCTAGCATCCCGAATGTAGCTCAAGAGCTAGTCACTCACACAGGACGCGAAGCAGTAAAGAACTCTCCTTGCCGCTGTTGTGAAGATTTTCGGCGATAGTGTGAAACTTGTGAGGAACATACGAAATCGAGTGTGGTTCTTCTCACGAAATATAAAACAATAATAGTGAAGATACTATTTTAAATAAGTTTAATATCTTGGTACAAAAAGTTGAAGGTCTTGAAGAGCTTTTGAATGCACTTTGCTACATAACAAACGGACATCTAAGTATCAAGTGGGTATGAAGTTTGCAAAGAAAAAAATAAAAGTAAAAAAATTGTGAGATGTCCTACATAGACAGGACAAATAAGGATCTCACCATATAAAAGGCAGAGCAAAAGCTATTATCTTTGTCTATGTGTGGAGAATAGAAAGGATCAATTGAATGACTTGACGAATGGATGTAGCCAAGTTCAACGGCATCCGGGATGCGGACCGAACCGGTTTGGGATGCGTCAACCGGCGACAGAACCGGCATTTGGCGACCATCAACCGGCAACCGGAAACTGGCGACCGACCGGTGTTGGCAAACCTGGTTACTGGCATCCGGTGACCTCGGGATGCAGACCGAACGGATGCAAATCGGATAGATTGGTCGGGTCGGTTGATCGTAGTGCATGGTGTTTTAAAGATATTTGGTCCAAAAGCCTAATAGTATTTTGTGCTTTAAAAGGGATGTAAGCAAGACTTAAACCTTGTACCTCCAAGATAGAAAGCAATATACTTACCACTAAGCCAAGTCATTTCCTTAAAATTATATTTTTATCATTATAGTTTTACTTGAAAATTCTCATATGAGAGCTTAAATGAGTGACATGGTTATCATGCATCACATGTAACGCATGAGCGCCAAATGGCAAACATGCATCATGCATTTTATGCATGTCTTGTACCCCACATGCATCATATGCATGGGGGCATCTATAAAAGAGTGGATGAAAAAGAAAAAAAGGCTATGTATGATTCAGGAATTTAAGGACAAGAAAATTCGTTATCCAATTGATGGTGTATCTTGTTTCAATCAAAATTCGTTATTCAATCTTAATCTCTCTCTCTCTCTCTCTCTCTCTCGCAATATCAATCTCTCTCTTTCAATCTATCTTAAATACTTTCTCACTAAACTTGTGCAAACTTCGAATCCTTCCAGTCCAGGACCCCAGTGGTTCCGCCTCACGATCCGCACATAGTGATATATCTTCACAACCCCGCTTGTTCTCAAGCCGAAAAATCTCTGTGTGTCGATTCGGGTGCTGCATCATTAGCTCCATCAACATAACTCCAATAACCATGACCAACTGTCCATATTGTTGTCTTATCCTTTTCGAAAACAACAACTTAACTTTATCTTATCAGAAGCTTTTCTGTCAGGTACAGAGGAGTCTCAACCCTCGCGCTCTATTACCATGTAAAAGAATATGTGTGCGGAAGCGTATGCGTAAGAACACAAAGTACACGGTTCGGTAGTACGATAGTTCGGTAGAACACAGAAACCACAAAGAAAGAGAGGGAGAGATAGGGAGAGAAGGACGGTGGCTTCTTTCAGGTGCAAATTGCCGTCTAGATTGGCCCGTACCGTTGTGCTAGACCACCAAGACAGATCTGGACCATCTCGTCTTCTTCCACCGTTACGTTGATGGATCCGAGTACATCGTAGATCTCCTTGACCTTGGTGGTGTAGTCCGTAACCGACATATCTCTCTGCCAGATGTTGTTCAGCTCTTGTCGGAGCTACACCTTACGGGTTGCGGTACTTGCCTCCTTTGGCATTTTTGCATCCTTGATGTAACCGAGCATTTGATCGTGCACACTGGACGCGATGCAGTACAATACTCGGCTCGCTCCTTGCTCCCATGCCGGGAAATATTTGTGTGCCGGCTCTGGTGCTACCTCATTAGTTCGTTCCACATAGCTCCAATATCCATGCCCCAACAGGTATTGGTGCATTTTATATGACCAGGATACATAGTTGCTCCGGTCGCGCTTTTTGTGGGAAGAGAACTTGTCATACCTCTGTCCATTTCGGTTCTCTACTGTTCTTCACCGGGTGTTAGGGTTTGTTTTCAAAAGCGTCTATCGGCTACAAAGGAGTCTCAACCCTCGCACACCCTTTTTAGGATGCATGTACCTAAGCCGACCCACCCTTTTAGCATACCCTTTTTACCTAAGCCACCTCAAATGGGTACCTTTATAAATTGAGTAAGAAGTAAGAAGCTAACTAGGTTGGTTTTGATCTCTTAGGTGCATTTCACAATATAATAAAATTCAATAATACATTTGCGTTTAGTCCTCTCTAGATGATTACATGGGCTTCTCGTAAGTTTTTTCCAACACAAAAATGGTCATCCTTCATAATTGAGCTCGTGATTATTATAAAATTATGATGTTGAATGAAGGTGGGGAACATAATTTAGACAGAAATACAATAATATGCTCATATTTAAGTAGCAAGTATGCTAGATAATGACAGATTCCGTGGATATAAATATATATATATATACTATAAGCTTAGAAAAACGTTGACGCTGCATATACATATATTACATAGATATATACTTTATATTTATATATATATTATATTCTATATTCTATATATATGATAATCCACAGAGATCAGGCAATTTTCCTTTTTCAAAAGAAGCTATATACACACGTCATATAGAATGAATTCCGTGAATGCTTTGAATTGTGAGCCTGGTTAATGATGGTCGTCTCCATGTGTTTTGAGCTATGAGATAAGTCAAAAACACGATTTAAGAAATTTGGAGAATAGTACGCACGCAATTTCCTGTATTTTGAACTGAGTTATAGTCTCAACAAAATTATTTAATAGATTCCCGTCACAACAGCCAAAGTTTTGGACTCATTGAGCCCAATTGGGGGGCCACCACCTCTTTTGAAGTCAAGGACTTTTATTCTTCCGCCCCATTCCCATCCCAAGGGGATTCCATCCATACTCAATCAAGGTCCTTAAGGCGCTGTGAGAATGAATGAATGAATGAATGAATGAATGAATGAATGAATGAATGAGTGACGCTGTTACTGTGGAAGTAAGCAATCATTGGCACTTCTGACTATGTATGGAATCATAGTTATCCACCGCACCTCTCTCTCTCTCTCTCTCTCTCTCTCTCTCTCTCTCTTCCAAGGAGGACCACCACCTCCTCTCCTCTCCTCATTTCCCAATTGCAAACAACACGAGGAGCTGGAGTGGTAGTCCACCTTAAAATGCATCATCATGCCATTGTGAACCGAAAATGACGTGCCATTACTTGCGTGGCGTGCCTTTTCATCAAGGGCCTTAAATGCGCTCGCTGCATTGCATGCATGTAAACACCCAAGATTGACCAACTTCCCCTTCCCTTCTATAATGTAAAGAGGATAACAAAATCCCAACCCCTGTAACTTACCTATGATCTACATATAACTAGGTCACAATATCGTTCGTGTGGGGACGCTTCATACATATATAAATTTATATATATATATATATAATTGCGAGGCAGGAGGCACGTTGTTGGCATGGAAAATGCAAAGGTGTTGCAAACCAAACGGATAATTAGATAGACAACTAGAAATATATAATTCATTCCCACTTGGGATCTCAGTTTCTCTTCAGAAAGGCAATCAAGAAAATCAAATGTCAAGCAGACTCGGTCAGGCCCCTCCCCCCCCCTGTCTTGTCTGTTGTCTATATAAGAAAGAGTGTAGGGAAATGAGAGATCACGCCCAGCATCCAATCCTCCTCGTATTGGTTTAGCTTAAGTGAGAGAGAAGGAAAAGGCATTTGAGGCAGAGAAGAATGGGGAGATTAAGGGAGCTAAAATGGTATCATGAGAGTTCTCCACCATCACATTACACTCCTACGCCACCCTCCTCATCCCCACCATCATCATGGTCATCTACCCCTCCTCATTGGCCTCCCAAACATCCTCCTCATTCTCCAAGTCCAGGCCCAAGCCCAACCTCAACCTCAGCAGCACCACCCAGTGGTCCAACCCCAGGGCCAGGCCCAAGCCCAACCTCAAACACAGCAGCACCACCCAGTGGTCCAACCCCAGGGCCAGGCCCAAGCCCAACCTCAAACTCAGCAGCACCACCCAGTGGTCCAACCCCAGGCCCAGGCCCAAGCCCAACCTCAACCTCAGCAGCACCACCCAGTGGTCCAACCCCAGGCCCAGGCCCAAGCCCAACCTCAACCTCAGCAGCACCACCCAGTGGTCCAACCCCAGGCCCAGGCCCATCACCAGTCATTACACAAACACCACCACCACAGAGCCCAGGTCCATCTCCCTTCTCCCAAACACCACCATCACCACCAAACGATCATCATCACAAAAAAATAATAATCGGTAGTGTGTGTGGTGCATTGGGAGTGGCCTTTCTCCTCGCGTTGCTCTTTTGCTTTTTGATGAAGAAGAAGAAGAAACCTCTCCCTCCCCATACCCTCTATCCTCCTCCTCCACCACCTACCGAAAGTGTTGGGTATGGCGGAGGAGGAGGTGCAGACAGCGCCGGCACTACCACATATGGGGCCGCCGCCGGAGGGGCGGGTTATAGCAGCCAAGCATCACCACCTCCTCCGCCTGCTGAGCCACCCATTAATGGCAAGTACAAAGGCTATAGTGCTAACGCCAACGCCAACGCCGCATCTAACCTAGCTGATCAGGTAAACATGACTCATCTTATCTCTCCTCTATACATAATGGAATGTAAGTCTATCAAGAACAATGTTCCGTTAATGGTTCTGGTAAATTAATAAAACTTTGGGTCCAGCACATAAAAATAACTATTTAGAAGAAGGGTCGTAAGGTCCCATGATGCATCTGCTCCCGCAACCTTACAAACCCGGTCTACCTAAACGCTCACAAACGATGTAATAGATCTATCCAGAATATATTTATTTATATTTATATATTCTTTCTTATACTTCAAACATACCAAGACCAGTGCTCCTCTAATCAAAGCTAGCCAAATTTTAACGTATGCTTCCTTCTCTTCAAACTGTCCGTAGATATTTTTATTTATTTAAATTCTCACCCAAGCACCACTTCGTGTTATTATAATATAATTTATAGTTTATGAGGAAAGAAAGAAATAGGGAAGTGTAGTTAGCGTTTGGATGGAATGGGATGGGTTTTTCCTGGGACTGGGACGAATTTCCATCAAACCTATTATACTTTGGTCCAGTGCTTGTAAGAGAACAAGGAATCTTTATTCCTCGACAAGGGGGGGGGGGGGGGGGGGGGACAGAGTCGCTGTGAAGCCGAGTGTTTTGGAGGTGATTGATGCGTTGTTTTATAGATTTTGGACTGTCTGACAGATGAAATGAAACAACGGGTGATGAATGACGCCTTTAGTTAGAATTAAATTAGGCGATGGAAAGCAGAGAGGAGGAGATGGATGAACGGCATCGGGGAAGCGTTTCAATGCCAAAGTCCATCCCTCTCTCTCTGTCTTCAATATAGTATAGTATAGGGGTAGGTAGGTAGTAAAGGTCCTAAAGGAGCAGATTCTCCCCTGCCCAATTCTTTAGTTTAGAATGATCCTACCCTTCTACCATTGGTTATAATTTGAATTTCCTGGCAGAAATACAAACATCTCTGTCTTCTCCATCCACTGCACTGAAGCCAGCAATTTATTAGAGGAATTTCCAGAAGAGCCCATCTTACAACTACTACTACCATCACAACTACATAACCTCATAACCACCACCACCACCACAACCACTGCTACTACTTACAACTACATAAAACGTCAGATAGAATAACGCATAAATATCCCAATGAGGAAAAACCTGATGAGTTCTGTAGTTGCGTGTAGCCTGTCTCTATGTACCATTCTTAAAAATACGACTTTCCCCGGGGTCATATAATTGACAGGTCTCTTTCTCCTGCACTGCACTCCCATGTCATAACAATTAGCACAAATTCAAAAAAGCACACTTCCGGATAAAGTGAGGTCTACGCGTCAAATGGAATGTAGTATACTTTTAACTTGTTTGCGGGGTGGGATATAAGATCATGAGTGAACTTGGCATGTTGATGTGGATTCACATAAACTATTGTATAAGACACCACATATTGTGAACAGATCAACCTTGTTGGATATTATGATTGCTCTCAAAGATATGGTCCACCATGTCGTGTCATCACTCTTTGGATTTGGTCATTATCTAATCAACCCAAAACCCTTCAAAGGGGATCTATTGAAGGTTTAATATGAATGGCTAATTTGCTTTGGGCATTAAATGTGTGTGTGTGTGTGTGTGTGTGAGAGAGAGAGAGAGAGAGAGAGAGAGAGGGAAGAGAGAGAGTTCATGATCATATTGTTCAATAACTGATGAAATTTTGTATTTCATTATGTGAACAGGAAATCATATATTATGAGCCTAGTAAGAACAATTGGATATCACCACCAAATGTGAGCCATGAGGAATGGAAACTATGTCAAAAGTACATTAACCAATTGTTGGATGAAATATGTCCACAAAATGGATTCTCACATCGACAAAGTCACCACCTCTATCGTCATCATAATTCTCCCATGGCCTACATTGCTTGCGCTAGTTGATATATTATATATTCTTTGAAGACTGAAAATTTATAGAAATATATAGTGATGTATGTGTGTTTTTTTTTTTTTTTCCAAAATGAAGCTACTTTCCCATTAGTTAGGAAGGAGTGATGTATGTGTGTTATATCTATGTATATTGGTGTGTGGGATGGTCTTCCCTTAGACTTCTTGTTTGTGGTTTTGGTATTCTACTTTTATTTTACCAATTTCAATAAAGCTTCTAGCCAAGTCTTTTGTACAAACATTTGTAGACTTGTTTGGGGAATAGTGTTTGTTTATAATATTTTATATAGCTTTAGCCAAGCTTTTTGTACATACTTTTCTACTAGATTTTTATAAAACCTTGACCTTCGGTAATATTCATGGATTTTGCTTTATGTGAATCATTACTATATGATACCAATGGTTGAATATGGTGGCATGAAGTAAGCGCAAGAAATTAATGATTAACTAAAACTTATTTAAAAGGTTGATTAATCACATCATGACTGAGGCACGAAGAAATTATCGTTTACGTCTTATCCGCAAACACCATAATATTCATTCCCATAAAACATATGTAAAATCCAAATCCTAAAATAACATGTTACTAAGTGACGCTCATATGAGAACAAATGCTTACCCCCTATTTATTTCAAGAGCTGGTTGTAAAAGATTAAGTCATTTGATTGTCATGTTTTTGGTCAATTGATTCTTAAAGGTACGGGTTTCCATCTACTTAATTAATGATGTGAAGTGGGCAAACTCATCAACTCAATGTTATCAAGGTTTTGATGGAGTAACACCCTGTGGACGGTGATTCAAGCGTGAGAGAGTGGTAATCACTCTCAAACACATTGACAAATTAACTAGTGAAAAGAATGGCGTGCGAAAGCAATATAGGAAAACCGAACAACAGAAAACGCAAGTTTAATGGAAAGCTTAGGTTTTCACAGTACGCACAGGACAGACAGAGAGAGAGTAACACAAGGACTTAAATTCGAAAATAATACTCAATCTGTACATAGGATGTGCTCAGTGAGCACTTTTATACAAGCCCTGACAATGGCTGACACAAGTACTAACAATACTTGACTGCTCATAAATGAGCCTCGACACTTACTCCCAAAACTATTCCTTACGAGGAATATCTTTCTAACGGCCTTTCGGTCTACGCACCGATACGGCCTTTCTACGCACCGGTCTGCGTACCGGTTTTATGCACCCAGTCTACGCACTGGTTACGCATCGTATTACGCACAAATGTTGAGCTTGTCTCTCAACAACTAGTCTATGAAGAAAAATTTAATTGTAGTCTCAACCTATACTCTCAGAGGATTGGTAATTAAAACATGATCAATACAAAACTGAAGTCACTTAATGTGGATGACTAACTCAATGAAACATCCATTGATAAAAGAAATTGTACTCTCATACGTATCTCTATAATCCAACTATGCTTTGTCAAACAATCTAAAGCTTGAAACACTTAATATTAATGCCTATGGTGTGTTATTAGAGAAAGTCAAAGATTTGTGTTTGGGTGAGCATGTCTTTGTATGTCAAATATGAACTACCACACAAAAAATATGACATGTTCACGTAATACATGTGAAAGTGAGGAGGCACTCTTGATGTTCAAGAAGAAGTCTTGAAAGCATAGTTGAATGTCATCAAACTGGAGAGCATTATATCAAAGTGTGACATGTAGATTCTATTGGGAATATGTCCCTCTCGTGGGAGGAGCCGACTGTTCGGGCCGAGGAGGGCCGACAGTCAAAGAGTTGACAAACAAATAGGGAGTCGACTGATTAACTGTTGACTATTATTATTATAGTTATAATAATAATAGCGATGTGTAGTAGGGGCTACACTTGTAAATAGCCTATATGATGTATTAGTATAAATACGCCTAGGGCAAATGTATTGTGTGTTCTTCGCACAGGGTGTGCAGGGTGTAGGTTGTAGTGAGTGTGTGAGTAAGAGAAGAGTTGAGAAAAGAGAGAGAGTGTGTCACGCCATAGTTGTGTGTGGAACAACAAACGCAAGAGCCCTATGTGGCTTATACACTCGATAGGAGAGTGTTGTAATCTCCTACATTGTAAACACAAGTTGGCAGGTCTGTATGAGAGGAAGAATGCCCTCAATAAAACCTCATTGATGAGAAAGATCGTGTGGTTGAAATACAGAGACGGTGAGAGCATCGTTGAACATATCAACACTTTCATGGGGTATGTGAATCAACTTGCTGCAACCAAGTTTCCCCTTGATGATGTGATGCAGGCCATTCTACTGATGTGCACACTACTGGATAATTGGGAGAACCTGGTGGTTACTCTCAGCACCTCCTGTCAAGAAGAGAACCTGTCTTTACAAGCGGTGAAGACATGCATCCTTAATGAGGAAGCAAGGAGGAAGGAGAAGGGAGTCTTGTCCTAGTCGGAGTCGAACGTGACCCAACATATTGGCAGAGGAAGGAACCAGCGAAGAAGCCTAGAACGAAGGGGAACGTCCCAAGCCAGATCGAAGTCCAAAGGTAAGCTCGTGTGCTTTTATTGTGCAAAACCTGGACACTTATAGAAGGATTGTCGACACATGAGAACAGACAAGGGTGTTGGAAACAATGTTGAACCCAGGAAGATTCCTAATGAGAAGGACACTTCGGCCATTGCTATGAGCAATGAAGAACTTTTGCAAATAGACAAGTGCAAACCTGGCAAGAGAAGAATGCACTTGGGTGATCGACTCTAGGGCATCTTTCCACATGACTCCGTCGAGAGAGTATTTCTCGACTTACATAGCCGGGGATCATGGCTATGTAAAGATGGGTGACAGTGGAGATTGCAAAATAGCCGGAATCGGAAGTGTCTACTTGACAATGTCGACAGGGTGTTGGCTAACTCTGAAGGATGTTCAACACATCCCCAATATCAAATTGAATTTGATATCGACTAGAAGGATGGATGACGAAGGCTACAATGGTAGCTTTTAGAATGGCAAGTAGAAGTTGTTGTATGTTTTAGGGTTAGGGTTAATGGTAATGATGATTGGTGATGGAGATGGTGTGTTTAATGAGGATGATGAGCGTTATGGGATCGATGGTGAGAGAGATGACAAGCATTGAGAAGCATTGTGGGGTGGGGGGTGGTGTCTAGAATGGCTCCACCCCCCTCCCAAGGGGGTTCAATGTTAAGGGGAGGGAAGAGAGAGAGGGAGAGAGAGATGACAAGAGAGAGATTGAGAGAGAAATGGTTATTATTGTATTCATTCATTCCCCATAAGGGGTTAAATAGGTACAAAGGGGTAGATCCACAAGGGTGCAAGCCCCCTTGGCATTCACACATAGTCACTCACTCACACCTCTTTGTATCCACCACACTCACACTTACATTCACACTCACATACATATCAACGCATTACATCGTTCACCCTCACTTATCACATTTATCAATCACATGTACGTCTCGTACGGTAACACAATATGGCACGCCCGTGGGAGAGTGCCTTACACGTCAATCCCACATGCCTTGATCATAATCTTTCTTCGACCGGAACTTCCATCGGTTGTCTCAACGATCGACTCCCTCGATCGAAGTGCTTGACTCGAACATCGCCGTTGGTCAGCGACTCTTCTGCGACACGAACATTCTCGTTCTATCAACTTACGAACTTTGGTAACATCAACGATCGACTCCCTTGATCGGAGCGCTCGACTCGAACATCTCCATCGGTCAACGAATCTTCATCGACACGAACATTCCCGTTCTGTCGGTTCACGAACTTCGGTAACATCATTTGGGTCGTCAAAAAAATGTTCTATGTATGTGTGTTCCTTTTGTTGATTTTGTGAGTTGTGTGTCGATCACGTCCATTTCTTTTAGGTTGATGAGTTTTCAAATTTTCGTAGGTGCCCTTTGATTTTAAATTTTTTTATTATACACCCTCGAGTTTTGAAAATTTCATTCAGTACCCCCACGTTTCTGAAATTTTAGGCTGCTACTCTCAACATTTTA
Organism: Azolla caroliniana; assembly: GCF_043228905.1. Taxonomy (NCBI): domain Eukaryota; kingdom Viridiplantae; phylum Streptophyta; class Polypodiopsida; order Salviniales; family Salviniaceae; genus Azolla; species Azolla caroliniana. Next base: position 8,387,834 of record NW_028230450.1, on the reverse strand, counting down.
AAATTTCTTCGCATGCCCCTCTCTTCTCTTTTTCCCTCTCATTTGTTGTCTGCATCTTCTTCCTCCTTCTTGGTGTTAACCGTTGCTTCTTCTCCTCTTCCTGTCTTTCGTTTCCTCCTCTCTCTTTCTTCTTCTATCTTTGTTTCTTCCACTTCTTCCTTGTTCTGTTTGGCGTTTTGGGGTAGGGAGGAAACGCAACCTTCACTCTCCCTTTGCTTGCATGTCATCTCCCTCTACTGCTATCGTCGTCGTTTCCGTTGGCCGGTTCTGGTTGTCCGTCTCTGTCCGGTCCTTCTGCCTGCTGCCGCTTCATCCGGCCGCTCCGGTGCTGATGTCCGGCTAGTCCGTTCTTCTCGGCTGTTTTTGGTCGTTTGTCCGGCCGTCTTCCCTCTGGTCGACGATCTGTCGCCGTCCATCATTCCGGTCGTTTCCATCATTCGCTCTGGCCGTCATTTGTTTCTGTTGCCTGTCCATTTCAATCATTTTTGTCCCCAGCTTCGTTGTCGTCTCCATCTTTATCTCTTTGCCTTGTCCAGCAGTCATCATCATCGTTCGTCTTTCGTTGTCGTCCATCACTGTCGGCCGTCACCATTGCCATCTCTATTTGGCCCGTCCGGGCACCGCCACTTCATTTGGCCGCCTATGCGTTGTCAGGCCTCTGTGTCGTCGCTTCGACGTCGTTTCTCGTCTCGTTCATTCAGGCCGGCTGTCTGGCAGCCACTTCCCGTTGTCATTGTCTATCATTGTCCTTCTGTCGTGGTCATCTTGTGTCTCGTCCGCTGTTCGACCCCTGGTTTGGCCTCGGCTTTCTGAGGTGTCCGGCCCTTTCCCTCTCTGTCTTGGCCACTGTCCGACCTCGTGCTTTTGTCTGGCCTGTCCGGTCCGCCTGCCTCGATTCCGATACCGTTCGGCCACTTTGGCTGCTTTTGTGCCTTTCGACCGCTTGTCGGAATGTCTATCCATTGTCTTCCGGTCTGTTTCGGTGTAATTGTTCTAGCCATCGAGCTGTCTTAGTGCGGCCTGTTCCGGTCGTCGTCTGGTCCATTCCGGCCCGTTTTCTAGTAGTTGGTTCTGCTACTGTACGGTTGCTATGTGTCTTTGCGCATTCCAGAAATCAATCTAGCCGCAATCCGGCGGCTGCCGCTGTGCTGCTGCCACTATACGACCACCGCTCCATCCGGTCACTGTGTCTGTCCGACCGGGCCGCTACTGGTCGGTCACCACTCTAGCCGTTAGTATGTGGCCACCGCCGTCCGATTGTCATCACGGCTCCGTCACCGTTCAGACTATTCGGCCCATTCCGGTCATCGTTTGCGGTTCTCTGTCCAGCCTGTCTAGCCACTTTGGCCATTGTTCGGCTATTCCGGCCGGTTTCCGAACATTCTGGTCGCTCTTTCCACTCTTCGGCCAATGTTTGGCCGTCGTTCCCGTATTTGTCTGGTCATTTTGTGTCACCGACTCCGTGATTGTCTCTGTCGGTTTCCATCCGTCTCCATCTCTATCACTTCATCTGTTGTTGTGTGTGTCTGTCTGGTCCCGCCATTGTCGTCGTCTATCGTCATTGTCTGGCATCTCTGTCTATTTGGCCCTGTCCGGTCATCACCGTCTCCATTTGTCGTAGTCGCCGGCCTTGTCGGCCCTATCCGGCCAGTCTGCAGTCGGCCATCAGTTTTGGCTGAGGTCCGTCACTTGGCCGCTTTGTTCAGTCGTCATCCGGTTATCATTATGTCGTTGATGTCTGGCGGTTGTCTCTCCGTCCGTCGCTTTTCAGCATCATTGTCGTTGTTTCGGTCGTCTACTCCGGCGGGCTTTTCGGCTGCCGTCCGGCCATTACGGCCGCTTCGGTGCTAACCAACTCTGGTTCTCTCTCCGCAATGCTTCTTCTGGACACTGTGAACACTTCCGACTCCAGTCCCGTGCATTCCTAGCACATCCTATTGGCCTCTGCTCCACACACTGCATCTTCCTCCACAGTCTCCTGGTAGGCGTCTCTTTCCGGCCGTGGTAGCACTGGCTCCCTTCTATTCGGAGTTTCGGTGTCGATTCCTGCTCCGTCGTTCGTCTGACTGTCTTTCTAGTTACTTGTCTCCGTCTTTCCGGTTGTCTCTCGCACCATGCTTTCTTGCACACACGTTGCTAACCGCAAATTCGCACATATGTTGCCATTCTCGCACACTCACAATGTGTCTCGTACATTTTTGGCACCATTTCTCAGACATTTATGACATAAACAGACCAAATAAAACATACACATATAGAGATTAATTCATTGTAGAATTATGTGGCAGTTAATCTTCCATCTCCGACTTCTTTCGCACATCGTCATTGCCTTTCGCACAACGTCGTCGATTCCATTTTTTGCACATCTTCATTGCTTCTCCCACATCATCGTTGCCATTTTGTGCATGTCATCATCATTTCTTGCACGTCTCTCACATATCATCGTCACTATGCCTCAAATCGCCGCGTATCACTCCGTCTCCAAAAGGGGTCACCTTAGTGGTCGCCAAAAGGTGTTGTATGTTTTAGGGTTAGGGTTAATGGTAATGATGATTGGTGATGGAGATGGCGTGTTAAATAAGGATGATGAGCGTTATGGGATCGATGGTGAGAGAGATGACAAGCATTGAGAAGCATTGTGGGGTGGGGGGTGGTGCCTAGAATGGCTCCAACCCCCTCCCAAGGGGGTTCAACGTTAAGGGGAGGGAAGAGAGAGAGGGAGAGAGAGATGACAAGAGAGAGATTGAGAGAGAAATGGTTATTGTTGTATTCATTCATTCCCCATAAGGGGTTAAATAGGTACAAAGGGGTAGATCCACAAGGGTGCAAGCCCCCTTGGCATTCACACCTAGTCACTCACTCTCACCTCATTGTATCCACCACACTTACACTTACATTCACACTCACATACATATCAATGCATTACATCGTTCACCCTCACTTATCACACTTATCAATCACATGTACATCTCGTACGGTAACAGAAGTTCTGCCGAGGAAATCTCATAGTAGCCCGAACACAGAAAGAAGGCACATTATATATGATGCATGTCCCACTGTGCAAGTTGGATGTGAATGTAGCAACAGACTCAGCAGGAGAGATATGGCATAAGAGGCTAGGCCACATGAGCGAGAAGGGACTGCATCTGTTAGCCAACCAGAAACGCCTACCAGAAGTCAAGGGAGTGCACCTGAAGAAGTGCGTCGACTATTTAGTTGGTACGTAGAACAAAGCAACATTCTACGCAAGACCACCGAAAAGAAGAGAAGTGCCACTCGAACTAGTAGTACACACGGATGTGTGCTATGTAGATGCTCCATCGCATCGAGGTGGACAGTACTTTGTGACGTTTATTGATGACTATAGTCGGAAGACATGGGCCTTCGTACTAAAGTCGAAGGATCAAGTACTGTCGTTCTTCAAGGAGTTCCAGGCAAGAGCCGAACGAGAGTCGGGTCGGAAGTTGAAGGTTGTCTAAACTGACAACAGTGGCAAATATAGAGGGTAGTTTGAGGAATACTGTCAGGCCCAAGGTATTCAAGTCGAATACACAGTGTCGAAGACCCTTGAGTTGAACGGGCTTGTAGAGAGGATGAATCAAACAATCATGGAGAGAGCGAGGAGCATGCTCTCTCATGCTAAACTACCGAAACCCTATTGGGTTGAGGTGATGTATACAGTTGTTTACCTGATGAACAGGTCTCCCTCAATGCCATTGAAGGGTGATGTCCCATAGTGGGTGTGGACGGGAAAGGATGTCTCCTACTAGTATCTGAGGGTGTTCGAATGTTTGGCGTATATGCATGTATAGAAGGATCAAAGGGCAAAACTCGACAGTAAGTCGAAAGCATGCATATTCATGGGATACTCTGAAGATGAGTTCGGCTATAGGCTATGGGACCTAGTCGACAAGAAAGTAGTGAGGAGTCGGGACGTAGTCTTCTTGGAAGACAAGATAATAGAGGACTGGAAGCGACACAAGTCAGAATCAACTAACCAGTCAACCTCCACTACTATCAACTTGAGGTCAAGTGAACCAACTTCGTCGGCTGTTCGGAGACAGCTAGTTATCACAGGCGAATCCGAGTTGGTCGACTCGGAGAGACCGACCAACTATGAGTGTCAGTCGGCAGAATTGCTAAGGTCGATCGAGGAATATGAGTTGGAGTCGTCCAACCAAGAGATGTCGAATGACATATATGAACCCGAGAAAAGAGGAGAGTCAAGAGAGACACTTGAACGAGAGCCGACAACAAGTGGAAGGAGATACCCACTCAGAGAAAGAAAAGCACCGACAACATATGCTAGTCAATACATCCTCTTGACTGATGAAGGTGAACCAGACTGCTATGATGAAGCCATAACCGACAAGAACAGGGAGAAATGGCTGAACGTGATGCAAGATGAGATGGACTCCTTGCACGAGAATTACACCTACGACCTAGTAGCGTTGCCGAAAGGTAAGAGAGAACTCAGGAATAAGTGGGTCTACAAGGTGAAAACTAGAGAAGCCGACAATGAGCCCAGGTATAAAGCCCACATAGTGGCAAAGGGCTTTCAACAGAAAAAGGGTGTTGACTTCGACCAAATATTCGCACCAGTCATGAAGATGACATCCATATGAACTGTTCTGAGCATAGCTGCTAGTGTTGTATGTTTTAGGGTTAGGGTAGAGGATGAGGATGAATAGTAATGGTGTAATAATGAAAATGATGAACAACATGATGGTGAGAGAGATCAAGAAGAACAAGACACGCATTGTGGGGTGGGGGGTGGTGCCTAGAATGGCTCCACCCCCCTCCCAAGGGGGTTCAACGTTAAGGGGGGGAGAGAGAGAGAGAGAGAGAGAGAGAGAGAGAGAGAGAGAGATGATCCTTCATTCATTCATTCCCCATAAGGGGTTAAATAGGTACAAAGGGGTAGATACACAAGGGTGCAAGCCCCTTGGGCATTCACACCTAGTCACTCACTCACACCTCTTCATATCCACCACACTCACACTTACATTCACACTCATAATCACATAACATTACACACACATATCAACACATTACATCTTTCACCCTCACTTATCACAGTTATCAATCACCCGTACATCTCGTACAGTAACACAATATGGCACGCCCCTGGGAGAGTGCCTTGCACGTCGATCCCACATGCCTTGATCATAATCTTTCTTCGATTGGAACTTCCATCGATCGTCTCAATGATCGACTCCCTCAATCGAAGCGCTTGACTTGAACATCTTCATCGGTCACCGACTTCATCGACACAAACATTCTCGTTCTGTCGGCTCACAAACTTTGGTAACATCATTTGTGTCGTCAAAAAGACGTTGTTTGTATGTGTGTTCTTCTTTGTATCTTGTGAGTTGTGTGTGGATCGCATCCATTTCTTTTAGGTTCATGAGTTTTCGAAATTCCATAGGTGCCCTTTGATTTTTAAATTTTTTAATTATGTAGCCTTATGTTTATGAAATCAGCTCGTTATACCCTTATGTATTCGTAATTCCTAGGATGCTCCTTATGGTTCTCTTTCCCTCCCTTTTCTATTTGGTCTTCCTCTCTTTCCTTCTCTATTCATCAACGACTACATGTCTCCTTCCTCTTCTTCCTCTTCTTCTTCTTTTCTGATTCTGCTTCATCTTTCTCTTCTTTTTATCTTCATCCTCTTTTCTTGTTTTTCTTCCTTCTTTCACCACCGCTATGTCCATTGTCCGTGGCTATCACTCTCTGTTTTTGTCTGTGTTTGTCTGGCCTTCTCTATTCATCTCCATCTCGGTATTTGGTTGTCTCAGTCTTTGTTTTTGTTTTTGTTTCCATCTCCGGCTCCGTTGCCGTCGGTGTCCTTGCCATTGGTGTCCTTCGATGTTCGGACGTGGCTGTCCGGCCGCCGATTTCCGTTGTTGTTCTGCATTTTTTGGCGTCGTTACCATCTATGTCGACCCTGTCTGGCCATTCTCTGGTTTGTCATCTTTGTTCGGCTGTCTCTATTCTTTACGACCATCGGTTGTCTGGCCGCCACTGTCCGGCCTCTACCGTATAGCGTCGTCGTCGTCCGGCCATTTGTCCTGCATTCTGGCCGCTCTCCAGCCACTGTTTGGCCGCCATACTGGTTGCTCTTTGGCCAGTACTTCATCCGCCGTGCTTCAGCCGCTCTTCGTACGGTGGCCATCCGGCCGTCGTTCCTTTGTCGGTTCGTCGTAATTCGGCATTGTCCGTCGTCTTCTGGTCTATTCCGGCCAGTTTTTCGGCTGTCAGTTCGACTACTGTCTAGCTGCTCCCATATCTGGCCATTTTGGTCGTCTGCGCTCCTGTCGCCGTTGCTTTTTCCGCTTTCCACTTGATGACGATGACCTAGAGGGCACATGTGGTCTTGTTTTTGTTGTACTGGTTCTTAGCATCTGTTCTGGTCGTGTTTCTCCTTCATTGTTCCATTCTTTGTGTCTGTTTGAGTAGTGTCTTTTTGTCGTCTTTGTCTAGTGCATCTGATCGTGTCTTTCCGGCGTTGTTGGTTTCTTTGGTAGTCGATGTCTGGTTTACATCTACATCTCCTTCCCCATCTTCTTCGGCCCTTCATTGTTAACCTACTCTGGATCTGGTTCCAATTCTGGTTCCAACTCTCTCCGCGTTTCTTCTTCTGGAACCATATCTTGTGCATTCTCAGCACATCCTGCCGGCATCCACTCCACACACTGCTTCTTCCTTCGCAGTCTCTTGATGGGCTTCTCTTTCTGGTCGTGTCGTTGTTTGTCCAACCATGCATCTTGCACCATGCTTTTGAAAACACTCACATTGTTCCAAACCGCATTTGGAAACACGCATATCGACACTAATCGCAACCTCGCACAAACGTTGTTGCCATTCTTGCACTCTCGTTGATTCCATTTCGGGTTCTCTTGCATATACTTCCATCGCACATCATTTTGCGACTTCCTCTCGCCCAACATCACCGTGTTATATTTCTCGACGGCGTCCAATCACCATCACCATTTCTCGCACATCATTGATTTGATTTCTTGCACATTTCGTTGTTGCCATGACTTTGCCGTGTATTAGTCTTCGACTTTATCCTCAAAGGGGGCTTGCCTTAGTGGTCACCAAAAACTATGTTATCCCTTAGGCTGGACAAGCCGTAACAGAGGGTGTCCCTATGGAACACTTCACCAAAGGGTGGTACGGGGAGATATGGATAGACCGTAGTATCGAATGGGTCATAATCGGTCACTAACTGACACTCTTAATTAGTCGTAATACACGAGTAAGATTAATTATATTAAGCACAAGACGGTAACCAGATAGACACTAAACATACATAAACAACAACACTTCTATTAATTATCTGTCATTGATTACATTCTTGCCGGTTCCTTTTATAGGTCTTTGACTGAGTTACAAATCGGTGCCAACTGGCAACCAGCAACGATCTGGTTCGGATCCGAATTGACATACCAATTATGGGTCCGTCCGCCCGCTTCTCAACTTAACATAATACTTATTAATTCTCAAAATAACATAGTACTTATTAATTTCAACTCCCTATTCGTAATTAAATACCCCTTTTACATTCTGGACTCTAACCGGCCCTTTTGCCTTGCTAGCCAACACATTCCACCCATGAAACCATGCAGCTGATTCAGTAACTACCCAAACAACTGCTACACTTGATACTTGAACTTCAACCCCCCATCGAGCCAAATTCTTAAGTGTTGGGATTTCGGTCCCTCCGGATGGGATCTTGAGAACCGGACATAGAAGACCCGGTGAGAACCGAATGTAGAAGACATATCTGTAAATATGTTTCTCAGTAAGCCCATTGAGGCTATATTTGTAAATAGCCCTAAATTCATATAAGTATAAATATGACTTAGGGCAATCAGTTTATATGTGTAGTTGATCATTGTTGTTGTAACGGTTGTACGGTGAGAACGACAGAGAGAGAGAGAGAGAAAGAGAGATACAAAGCAATACTCTGTTGTAACCGCCACCTGGTGAAGAAATCGAGCTCGAGGTTGTTGCCTACGAGTCTCTGATTGTACCCCTTCTCTTCATAGTGATAGTTCAGAGTTTGTGGGCTCCCACGGTTTTTCCCTATTAGGGTTTTCCATGTAAACATCTTCTGTTCACTCTTTAGTTCCCATGTTTGTGTTCTCCATTCTCATCGAAGTGTTCAAGACTCGGTTGTGGATGAGCGATATTCCGCGCTATTTCTCAACAAACTGGTATCAGAGCAAACAACACAGGAAATGGAAGAATCGTTCGGCGGCATGTTCAAGCTCACCGACTCCAACTACTCAGTGTGGAAATCGAAGATGAGAGACATGCTCGTGGTCAAAGATCTTTGGTTACCGGTTCAGTTCGGGGACAAGAGACCGGACAAGATCGATGCCACAGTGTGGGACAAGATCTCGCCGATGAGATACTTGCTCTACTCCTACTCGATTCCCTCCCGGATAGGTGGGAGATGTTAGTTGTCACGTTGGCCAACCCCAGGCTGGAAGGAAAACAACTATTCCTAGGAAGAGTCAAGTCGAGCTTGCTAGATGAGGAGGCGTGTCGGAAAGACAAGGAGGTGATCTCCGACGCCAAAGCCCTCCTTACTGAATCGGAACGTGGAAGACAAAGGAATCAGAGTCCCCAGAACTGGGAAAAGTCGGGGACACGGTCAAAGTCAAGGAAGAGGCCCACTTGCTTCTATTGCGGCAAGCTGGGGCACTTCCAGAAGAACTGTCGGTATTTCTGGAAAGACAAGGGAATTGACAGTACTGATTCAAAGAAGTCACCGGACCGAAACGGTTCGGATCGGCGAGGCCCGGACCGGAAGGGAACGACGGCGATCGTGGCAAGTGAAGAGGAACTAATGCTCATCACCGAAGAGAGTGAGTTGAACCTTGCCGGTGACGAGACAACGTGGGTTGTCGATTCCGGAGCGTCGTTCCACCTTACCCCGGACCGGAAATGCTTCTCATCCTACACAGCCGGTGAGCACGGCTGTGTCCGGATGGGGAATGAAGGTACATGCCGAATTGTCGGCATAGGAGACGTGTGGTTGACGACACCAACCGGATGCAAGTTGCTGTTGAAGGATGTCTGACACGTTCTGAAGGTTCGATTGAACCTAATATCAGTCGGTTGACTAGATGATGAAGGCTACACAGGTAGCATCCGGAATGGAGTCATGAAGTTCAGCAAGGGGAGCCTAATAGTGGCTCAGACCTGGAAAGTCAACACGTTGTACCTTATGAACGCCTGGTTATGCCGGGAATAAGAAGTGAACATTACTTCCGACACTGTCGGTGAGCTGTGGCACAAAAGATTGTGTCACATGAGTGAGAAGGGGATGAAGAGGCTTGCCGAAGACAACCTCATTCCGGTGAAGGATGTGCAACTTGAGAAGTGCATCGACTGCTTGGCCGACAAGAAAAACTGTACCTCCTTCCGGTCAAGACCACCGATGAGACGGAATGCACCACTGGAGCTAGTGCATACGGATGTGTGTCAAGTGGACACGAAGTCACATGCCGGATCACAGTACTTCGTGATGTTCATAGATGACCATAGCCGGAAGCTGTGGGTCTCACCATTGAAGACGAAGGATCAGGTGTTATCCGTCTTCAAGGAGCTCCACGCGAGGGTGGAAAGAGAAACCGGCCGGAAGTTGAAGGCGGTTCAAGCAGATAACGGAGGAGAATATTGGGGGCAGTTAGAGGAGTACTGTCGGTCGAAGGGAATCCGACTCAAGTTTACTGTGTCGAAGACGCTGAAACTAAACGGGTTGGTCGAAAGGATGAATCGGACCATAATGGAGAGAGTTCGGAGCATGCTAGCACATGCAAAGTTACCCAAGACGTTTTGGGCTGAGGCGCTCACGACGGCTACCTATGTGATAAATAGATCACCCTCAGTACCCTTGGACGGAGACACACCTCAGAAAGTATGGACCGGTAAAGATGTCTTTGACTGGCATCTAAAGGTGTTCGGGTGTCTCGAATACGTGCATGTGGCGAAGAACAATAGAGCAAAGCTGGATCTGAAGTCCATGCCATGCATATTCCTTGGATACGGCGATGATGAGTTCAGTTACCGCGTGTGGGATCTGGTCGACAAGAAGGTGTCTTGGAGTCGGGACATAGTCTTCATCGAAGACGGGACGGGACCATTGCCGACTAGGAGTTGGAGAAGGTGATGAACTCCAGATCATTTATTGAAAACCGGCTTGAGGACACAAGGACTTACCTGGTTGAAAACCGGATGCTAGCCGGTAACCGGATGACACTTGACGAACCGGCCAGATACGGACAGGAAACCGAACCGACGGAAGAAGAAGAAGAAGACACCAAAACCAGACAAGATCCCGAATCGGATTTGGATGAGGAACAAATGGAGGAACTAGTAGTCAGAAACCAGGGACGGAGATATCCTCTCCGAGAGAGAAGAGCCCCCCAGAAATTTCCGGATAGAGAGCATGTGTTGCTAACCGATGAGGGGGAGCCGGAAAGCTTCGAAGAAGTAAAGAGAGACACCCACAACCGCAAGTGGTTGAGTGCCATGTAGGATGAGATGGATTCCATACATGAGAACGACACATATGAACTAACGGAGTTGCCGAAAGGGAAGAGAGCACTCTAGAACAAGTGGGTGTACAAGTTGAAACCGGGAGATGCCGGAAATCCACCCAGGTATAAGGCCCGAATTGTGGTGAAGGGCTTCCAACAGAAGAAAGGAGTGGATTTCGATGAGATCTTTGCCCCGGTAGTAAAGATGACATCCATCCGAACGGTATTGGGCATAGCGGCAAGCATGGACCTCGAGGTAGAGCAACTACACGTCAAGACAACATTCCTCCATGGTGACCTCGAAGAGGAGATCTACATGCAGCAACCGAAAGGATTCGCGAAGAAAGGGAAGGAGCACCTGGTATGCTAGCTGAAGAAGAGCTTATACAGACTGAAACAAGCTCCCCGGCAATGGTACCGGAAGTTCGACGCCTTCATGACGGATCAAGGGTACCACAAGACACAAGCCAATCACTGCGTCTTTGTGAAGAAATTTGATGGAGGAGATTCTCTGATATTACTCTTATACGTGGATGATATGCTGATAGTCAGACGAAACCAAGTCAAAATACGGATGCTGAAGAAGGCCCTGAATCAGACCTTCTCAATGAAAGACTTGGGTCTGGCAAGACAGATATTGGGGATGCACATCATCCGGGACCGGTCGAAGAAGCTATTGTGGCTGTCACAGGAAAAGTATGTGACGAAGGTGCTACAACGGTTCAACATGTCGGATGCGAAACCGGTCGGATCAACACTTCCGGCAAACTACAAGCTATCCGAAAAGCAGAGCCCGAGCACAAAGGCAGAGGAGGCGGATATGATGAAGATACCATATGCCGCTGCCATCAGGAGCTTAATGTACGCAATGGTGTGTACCCGGCCGGATATCGGATATGGAGTCGGAGTGGTGAGCCGGTTCATGAGGAATCCCGGAAGAGAGCACTGGAACGTTGTCGTGTTGTTACGCGCATGCGTGTAGAAAGAGGCGGGGCCACGGGGGTCTCAGACCAAGGAGAGAGAGAGAGAGAGAGAGAGAGAGAGAGAGAGAGAGAGAGAGAGAGAGAGAGAGAGAGAGAGAGAGAGAGAGAGAGAGAGAGAGAGAGAGAGACGCAAGTACACAGAGAGAGATTAAGAGCAAGGAAAACAGGAATCCGATTACTATAGTCAATAGCTTACAACCGGCAACCCGGTAATGGACCCGACACGGGGTCCTACTCACGCACACCGACGACAGCCACACGACTCGAAGAAACTGTTGGGAGACAGGTCCCTCCGGATGGTGCAGACCCGGTGAGAACCGGATGAGGAGTACCCGGCTACGGAGGACCGGATGGTGCAGACCTGGTGAGAACCGGATGAGGAGTACTCGGCTACGGAGAGCCGGATGGTACAGACCCGGTGAGAACCGGATGAGGAGTACCCGGCTACAGAGAGCCGGATGGTACAGACCCGGTGAGAACCGGATGAGGAGTACCCGGCTACGGAGAGCCGGATGGTGAAGACCCGGTGAGGAGTGCTCTCCGGATGAAGAGACATACTCGTAAATATGTCTCTGAGAGTCCATCGTGGCTATATTTGTAAATAGCCGAAAAGTCATATTAGTATAAATATGACTTAGGGCAAACTTTTAGTGAGTGTTGTTGTCATTCTTGTTGGTGCAAGGAGAGAGAGCGCGTAACTGTGTACAGAGAGAGAGAGAGAGAGAGAGAGGGAGAGAGAGAGAGAGAGAGAGAAAGAGGTCATTGCCTCTGTTGTAACCGCCGCCTGTGGCGAGGATCGTGAGCACGAGGTCGTTTTCTCCGTGAACTCACTGTTGTACATTCTAACATAGTGATAGTTTGCAGCCTGTGGGCTGCCGTAGTTTTTCCCTTAGTTTGGGTTTTCCACGTAAACATCCTGCGTACTCGTCTCTTCTTCGTATCGTTCATTATTCCCGTTTTCTGTGACAGGAACTTGTCGTTCCTTATGTCCAACGCTCGGCCACAACCGAGATTCTTTTCATACACAAAAAACGGGAAATAGAACACGACACAAAGAGGAGAAATGGTACACAGGAGGTTAACGTGGAAAACCCCAAGCTAGGGGAAAAACCACGGCAGCCCACAGGCTGCAAACTGTCACTATGTATGAATGTACAAAACAGTGAGTTCACTGAAGCACCGACCTCGTGCTCACAAATCTTCGCCACAAGCGGCGGTTACAACAGAGGCAACGACCTCGTCTCTCTCTCTCACTCTGTATAGTTACGCACTCTCTCTTCTTCTTGCACCAACAAGGAAGAATAACAACAACATAATATTAGTTTGCCCTAAGTCATATTTATACTAATATGACTTTTTGGCTATTTACAAATATAGCCACAATGGGCTCTCAGAAACATATTTACAAATATGTCTCTTCCTCCGGTTCATACTGGGCCTGCATCATCCGGCTCTCTGTAGTCGGGTACTCCTCATCCGGTTCATACCGGGCCTGCACCATCCGGCTCTCCGTATACCGGGCCTGCACCATCCGGCTCTCCGTAGCCGGGTACTCCTCATCCGGTTCATACCGGGCCTGCACCATCCGGCTCTCCGTAGCCGGGTACTCCTCATCCGGTTCATACCGGGCCTGCACCATCCGGCTCTCCGTAGCCGAGTACTCCTCATCCGGTTCACACCGGGTCTGTATCATACCGGCTCTCCGTAGCCGGGTACTCCTCATACCGTAGCCGGGTACTCCGTAGTCTGTTCGTCGGCACTGTTCTTCTCCCTTCCCATCCGGAGGGACCTGTCTCCCAACAAACTCCCCCTTCACTCCGGCATGGGGTGTCTTACCAGTCCGATTCTCTTCCGGCATGCATCCAGCTTGTTGAGTGTCAGCACTTTGGTCAGCATATCTGACCCGTTCTCAGCCGTGTGGATCTTCGTCAGTGCGAACTCCTGGTCATCTACTCTTTCTCGGATCCAGTGATACCTCCGCTGGATATGCTTCGTCCGGGAATGGTATGCCGCATTCTATGAAGGTGGATGGCACTTTGACTGTCGCAATAGAGTCAATATTCCTCTTGCCTAAACCTGAGCTCACCGATGAAGTCCTTCATCCATAAGATTTCCTTGCCGGCTTCCACAGCTACCATGTACTCCGCCTCCGTGGTTGACAATGCAACTGTCTTCTGCAGCCTCGACTGCCATGAAACAACTCCCCCCGCATATGTCATTACATACCCGGATGTAGACCGGATGGTATCCACATCAGCCGACATGTCCGAATCGGTGAAACCGTCCAGTTGAGGTTTTCTGGAGCCGAATCGGAGACACATATTTGAAGTGCCCTTCAAGTACCGGAGTATCCATGACTACGTTCCAGTGCTCCTTGCCGGGATTACTCATGAACCGGCTCACCACTCTGACTGCGTATCCTATATCCGGTCGGGTACACACCATAGCGTACATCAAGCTCCCGACGGCAGAGGCATATGGAATCTTCATCATATCCGCCTTCTCTACTTTCGTCTTCGGGCTTTGCTTGCCGGATAGCCTGCAGTTTGCCGGAAGTGTCGATCCGACCGGTTTCGCTTCTGACATGTTGAACCGGTGAAGCACCTTTGTCACATACTTCTCCTGTGACAACCATAGTTGCTTCTTTAACCGGTCCCGAATGATGTGCATCCCCAACATCTGTCTTGCCGGACCCACGTCTTTCATTGAGAAGGTCCGGTTTAGAGCCTTCTTCAACATCCGTATTTTGACTTGGTCACGTCCGACGACCAACATGTCATCCACGTATAGGAGGAGTATTAGGAAGTCCCCTCCTTCGAACTTCTTCACAAACACGCAGTGATCGGCCTGTGTCTTGTGGTACCCTTGATCGGTCATGAAGGAGTCGAACTTCCGGTACCATTGCCGGGGAGCATGCTTTAGTCCGTACAGGCTCTTCATCAACCGGCATACCAGGTGCTCCTTTTCTCCACAAACCCTTCCAGTTGCTGCATGTAGATTTCCTCTTCGAGGTCGCCGTGAAGGAATGTCGTCTTCACGTCCAGCTGCTCTACCTCGAGGTCCATGCTTGCTGCTATACTCAGCACCGTCCGGATGGAGGTCATCTTTACTACCGGGGCAAATATCTCATCGAAGTCCACGCCCTTCTTTTGCTGGAACCCCTTGACCACGATCCTGGCTTTGTATCTCGGGGGGTTGCCGGCATCTCCCGGTTTCAACTTGTACACCCACTTGTTTCGGAGTGCCCGCTTTCCTTTCGACAACTCCACCAATTCATACGTATGGTTCTCATGCAGGGAATCCATCTCATCCTGCATGGCACTTAACCATTTTCGGCTGTGGGTGTCTTCCTTCGCTTCTTCGAAGCTTTCCGGCTCCCCCTCATCGGTCAGCAGAACATGCCCTACATCTGGAAATCTCCGGGGCGCCCTTCTCTCTCTAAGAGGATATCTCCGTCTTCTGGCTTCGGTAACCGGCTCCTCCATTTGCTCTTCATCCGAATCCGATTCGGGGTCTTGGCCGGTTCCGGTCTCAGCTTCCTCTACCTCTTCTTTGCCGGTTCGGTATCCTCACCGTAGCCGGCTGGTTCCTCGAGTGCTAACCGGTCTCTTGCCGGTTTGGTCTGCTCATCATAGAGTCTGTCCTTACCGGTCGACTCGGAGTTCATTATCTTCTTCTCCGACTCCCAGTCGACGACCGTCTTATCCTCCATGAAGATAATATCTCGACTCCGGAATACCTTCTTGTCGACCATGTCCCACACTCGGTAGCCGAACTCATCGTCACCGTAACCGAGGAATATGCATGGCCGGGTCTTTGGATCTAACTTTCCTCTCCGGTCCTTAGCTACATGCACGTACGCGAGACAACCGAACACCTTTAGATGCCGGTAGGATACTTCCTTACCGGTCCACACTCTCTGTGGCGTGTCTCCGTCCAAGGGTACTGAGGGTGATCTATTTATCACGTATGTCACCGTCGACAGTGCCTCAGCCCAAAACTTCTTGGGTAATTTTGCATGCGCTAGCATACTCCGGACCCTCCTCATTATGGTCCAGTTCATCCTCTCGACCAGTCCGTTTAGTTCCGGCGTCTTCGGCACGGTAAATTCGAGCTGGATTCCCTTCGAGCGGCAGTACTCCTCGAACTGCCCCCGATACTCTCCTCCGTGATCTGCTCGAACCGCCTTCAGCTTCCGGCCGGTTTCTCTTTCCACTCTCGCGTGGAGCTCTTTGAAGACGGATAACACCTGATCCTTCGTCTTCAGTGGTGTGGCCCACAGCTTCCGGATGTGGTCATCTATGAATGTCACGAAGTACTGCACTCCGGCATGTGACTTCGTGTCTACTTGACACACATCCGTATGCACCAACTCCAGTGGTGCATTACGTCTCATCGGTGGCCTTGGTCGGAAGGAGGTCCGGTTTTGGTTACTGGCCAGACAATCAATGCACTTCTCTAAGTGCACGTTCTTCACTGGAATGAGGTTGTCGTCTGCAAGCCTCTTCATCCCCTTCTCGCTCATATGACACAACCTCTTGTGCCACAGCTCACCGGCAGTGTCGGATGCCACATTCACTTCTTCCGGACATAACCGGGCATTCATCAGGTACAACATGTTGACCTTCCGGGCCCGAGCCACAATCAGGCTCCCTTTGCTGAATTTCATGACCCCGTTCCGGATGCTACCCGTGTAGCCTTCATCATCTAGCCGACCGGCTGATATCAGGTTCAGACGAACCTCCGGAACGTGTCGTACATCCTTCAGCAACAACTTGCATCCGGTTGGTGTTGATAGCCACACGTCTCCTATGCCGATAATTCGGCATGTACCTTCATTCCCCATCCGGACATAGCCGTGATCACCGGCTGCATAGAATGAGAAGCATTTCCGGTCCGGGGTAAGGTGGAACGACGCTCCGGAGTCTACCACCCAGGTCATCTCGTCGCCGACAAGGTTTATTTCACTCTCCTCGGTGATGAGCATCAACTCTTCTTCACTTGCCGCGATTGCCGTCGTTCCCTTCCGGTCCGGTCCCCTCCGGTCTTTACCGTTCCGGTCCGGGGTTTGCTTCGAATCGGTACCGTCGATTTCCTTGTCTTTACGGAAATGCCGACAATTCTTTTGGAAGTGTCTCGGCTTGCCGCAATAGAAGCAAGTAGGCCTCCCCCTTGACTTTGACCGTGTCCCCGACTTCTCCCGGTTCTGGGGACTATGGTTTCTATGTCTTCCGCGTTCCGATTCGGTAAGAAGCGCTTTGGAGTCGGAGCTCGTATCTTTGTCTTTCCGACGCGCCTCCTCATCTAGCAGGCTCGACTTTACTCTTGCTAGGGATAACCGTTTTCCTTCCGGCCCGGCGTTGCCCAAAGTTACAACCAACGTCTCCCAGCTATCCGGGAGGGAACCGAGCAGGAGTAACGCTAATACCTCATCGGCAAGGGGTACTTCCAATGACGTTGCCTGGTGTATCAGCCCCTGGAAGGAATTCATATGCTCTGCCATGCTGGAGCCATCTTGGTACCGGAGTCTTACTAACTTCCGGAATACCGAAACTGTTACCGGCCGGCAAAGGAGTCTAGAGTGGGAAACGGAGAGCTAATTAAGTAATAGGAATGTGGTTGTAATTAAGCTATGAGTGTGGACGGACGGACCGGAATCGGTATGCCGTTCCGGATCCGGACCGATCCCGAACAGGTGCGGATGGCACCGTTTTGTAATACAGACCGGAAACCTATTTAAAGGCCCGGATACATTGTAATAGTTAGCGGTTAATTAATGAAAGGTTAAGCGTTGTTATATCTCTGTGTTAATTGCCGTCCTGTCTTAATTGTTATATCTTACGCGTGTTATGAAGACGATCCTAATAAGTAACTTAATTAAGTCGAATTAAGCATTGAAGTCTAATCTGGTTGCCGTAACACCCTTTGGTGAAGTGTCTCCCGTAGACACCCTGTGTTAGGCCATTGTCCGGCCCAAAGAGTTAACACAGCTTTTGGCGACCACGATTCCTGTTTTTGCAGCGAACGACGGCACGGATGGATGTCTAGATCAATGCACGACCTGGTTACAGATCGAACTCGACGCCTTGCCGAAAGGCAAAGGAGACGCAAGGCTTTCCAGCAAGCGGCACAGGAAATTAGAGCGGATCGCTCGTTTTCCAACGTAATCCGGAGAGTAGTAGAGGACTCCCTCTGGTTACAGCAAACATCGCAGCCGGACGACGGCAGCAGCCTAAGCAGCCTCCGGGAAACCGAATCCCTTCTCCACGCGTTGGCAAACGGAGAAGGCGAAGCAGAGGCCTTTTCAGCATACGAATCGGACTCCGAAGGGGAATACAACGTGCACACGAACTACCGTAGCAGCAACGAAACCCCGGGCGGACCGGAGGACGAAGGATCGGATACCTTACCGACACCGGAACCGGAACCGGAAGTGCTAACGCTGGAACCCCCGGAACCAGCAAAGGAAGAACGACCTCCGACACCAGAAGTCGAAGAGGAGAGGCCTCCGTCACCAAAGGAAGAGAAACAACCGACACCGGAATCAAATCGGGAAAGACCACCGACACCGGAGAAAATTCCGGAACGAGCACCAACACTACCAGCCCGCGCACCGATACCGGACGACGACATGCCGTTCCAGTACTCCAAGTATAGAGATGATCCGGACGCGGAAGCTCATGTGCACGCCTTTGAACAGACATGGGAAGCCAACCATGTGTCCCAATGACTGACCCCAGAAGAAGAAGAACGCTCTAAGATAGCGGAATTTGGCGTCACATTGGAGGGACCAACAGCAAGATGGCGCCGGACGCAGGACCCGTCTACCATCAACACCTTTGCAGATTTAAAAGCTAAATTCATGCATTTTTTTCAAAAGGAGGTGGAATAGACCGTAATGGTAGGCTTATTTTATACCATCCGGCAAGAGGCAGGGGAGAGCATTCCCCAATTTGTCATCCGGTTTCAATGGATGCATAGTCAGCTTACCCGTGCACCCCCGGAGGAGGAATTACGGACGATATTCTTAAACGCGCTCCGGCTACGCACGGTTTGCACGGTAATCGATTTCCGCACAAGTACCATCGACCAGGTCATTGACCGGGTGAAAGAGATGGAAAAGACAAGCTCCTGGCTCACACTGGGCGCACTTCAACGAGCGTTACCGTCCGATGAAGACCTCCGGTTTCGGCAAGCAATACAGTGCACAACCTGCTTGAACTCCGGACACTCGGCTCTAGAATGCACTATGAGGACGCAATGTGTAATCTGTCAATCCAAGAGCCATACGACGGATAGGTGTGAGTATAATCTGTTGACTCGGCAAGCACCGCCCGTCCGACAAATTGAGCCACGCAGCAACCGGGATGAAGAAGACGAACGCTGGCGGCGAATGGCCCGTGACCGACCGGCACAGGATGTCCGGTATGGCGAGCGACGGGAAAATGATGTCCGGTATGGCGAGCGACGGGAAAATGATGTCCGGGATGGCGATCAACGGGAAAATGATGTCCGGTACGGAGACCGGCGAGAGAACTATGACCGGCATAATCGATACCAGGATTACAATAGACGATACGAACAATACGACCGGGAGCACTCCCCCGGGTATCGTCAGCAACGGGAGGAATACGACAGATATAACGGGCAACCCCTTCAAGAGTACCGTAATAAGAAAAGCTATAACAAGAAACGGCATTTTAAAAAAGGCGGCTACCCCCGGGATCCGGAACAAGGAGCTCCAAGTAGCCAACCAGTACAAAACCCCGCGCGTACCGTAGGACCTGTCCCGGGCACAACAGACAATGCCGAATCTAGCAATACCCGGAAGGCCTACTGCTACTACTGCCGACAGGAAGGCCATTATAGTAACCAATGCCCGGTGAAGAGCTATGAAAAACGACCGGCGGTAAATATGGTAGTCCCTGAAGTGGCAGACCTGCAGCAGGTGACCACAAGGTCGAAGGGCATGGCCAAAGAATGGGAGACACAGGAGACCATCCGGAAACAAGCAACGGAATGGGTAAAGAAAGCAAACGAGCAGAATGTCACAGACTTACAGCAGCAAAAGGAGAACACCGCAGGGCTTGCCGACGGCAGTCACTCCGAGAACGAGACATGGCAGGCGTTGCAAGAATGCCAGATTACGTTACCACTAGGAAGACTCCTACAACTCGTGCCAAGATTCACGGAAGGACTGAAGACGGCCATGACGGCAGGAGAACCATCACCGGCACCGGTACTCTTCTTGAATCCGGAGGAGGGACCAACGGTGGTAGACACCAGCAGTCCGGTAATCACTGCCATTGTAAAAGGGAAAGAACTTCCCGGCACAGTCATAGATGGAGGCTCTGGGGTAAATGTAATAAGCCTCCGGATGTGTGATGACCTAGGAATCCACGAGTGGGAGCCGTGTCCGTTCTGGTTGCGGATGGCTGATACAAGCTCAGTACGGCCGGCAAGATTAATACGGAAATTAGAAGTCACCGTCGGCGGTCATACATTTCACATCTAGGCCATAGTGCTACAATTACAGGCACAGGGCGCATACCCGCTATTGCTGGGGCGGCCATGGTTGAAAACGGCACATATCAAACAGAATTGGCGAAAAAATATAATTACCTTCCGGCGAGGAAAAGCCAAGGTACGGGTACCAACACAACCAAGGACGAGCACTGGCAAGGAATGTACACCGTTGTATGCGGAATGCGTCAACATGCTCGAAGGGTTAGCGGACGAAGAAGAAGCTCAATACCTGCAGGAAAACCCGAAGATCATACCCCTCTTCGAAATTGACATTGCCGAAGCCGTAGCACCGTACTTACCGCAACCGGAAGAGGCGGAAGCAGAACCGGATAAAGACGCAATCCGGGAGTTACGGCAAGCGCAGGAAGCGTTGGAACGGGAAATGGCCGTTTCACAGCGCGTAAAAGCATCGCAACTGGAAGAGGGGAATTTAGGCACCACGGACGAAGAAAAATTGGTGCACATCGCCAAGGAGATGAAGTCCGGAGACAAAACGGCGATGATAACACTTCTCACGGAATTTCGCGACGTATTCGCCTGGTCATACGAAGACATGTGAGGACTCGATGTATACCAGCATCAAGTGCACTTATGCAAGGACGCAAAACCAGTGGCACAAAGACGGTACCGGATGAATCCCAATTATGCTGCCAAGGTCAAGGAAGAAATCGACAAACTGCTAAGAGTTGGCTTTATCCGTCCGGTAAAGAAAGCGACATGGCTGAGCCCGATCGTAGTCGTACCGAAGAAGAACGGAAAAATTCGAGTTTGCGTGGACTACCGGAAACTCAATGCGGCTACGGTAACGGATGCGTTTCCACTTCCGTTCACAGATGGAGTGTTGGATGCCGTCGCCGGCCACGAGGTCTATAGCTTCCTAGACGGATTCAGCGGGTATAATCAGATCCGGATGCACCCCGACGACCAAGAGAAAACGACATTCGTCACCGAATGGGGGGTGTTTGTGGTCGTGGTGATGATGTTCAGACTCAAAACGGCACCGGCAACGTTTCAACGAATCATCATGGAAATCTTCGGTGAATATATACCGGCTTTTATGCAGGTTTTCCTTGACGATTTCGCCATCTATAGCCGGGAGGAGGACCATTTTCAGCACCTCCGTCTTTGTCTAGAAAAGTGTAGAGCGTACCGGCTAAGCTTGAATTTGGCAAAGTGTGTATTTGGCGTGTCCAGTGGAACTTTATTAGGACATATCATGAGCCAGGAAGGTATTGCAGTCAACCCGGACAAAGTGAAAGCCATATTAGAAGCACCGGCGCTGGCAACGACAAAGGCGTTAAGCCAGTTCTTAGGCCAGATCCGGTGGCACAGCCGGATGCTCCGAGACTTGGCCGACCTGGCTACACCATTACATGCCGCCGTACATCGGACACCATTCCAGTGGACCGATACTGAGGATAGGGCGTATAAGGCCCTCAAGGTACTATTGTCGCAGGCACCGGTAGTACAACCTCCAGATTGGAGTAAAGAATTTCACGTGTTCGTGGACGCCTCCGACATCGCAATCGGAAGCGTACTGATGCAGCTTACGGAACCAAAGTGGTACCGGCCAGTGTACTATGCCAGCCTGAAGCTATCCCAAGCAGAACGGAACTACTCTACTACGGAACGGGAAGCTCTAGGAATGATCTACAGTGTGACAAAGTTTCGGCATTATTTATTGGGAAGGAAGTTTTCCTTCCATGTAGATCATTTGGCACTCCTTTACTTGGTGTCCAAAGCGTCACTCATCGGCAAATTGGCCCGGTGGACCTTATTGTTACAGGAGTTCGAGTTTGAAATATTCCACCGACCCGGTATACAGCATGCCGTAGCAGATTACTTAAGCCGATTGGAGTCCGGATAGACGGGTGACGGAGTACCGGATGAGTTTCCGGATGCGGAGCTATTTCGAGTCACTACGGAGACGGCAGCAAATGAGACAGTGGCCCAGGAAGACAAGTGGCTCACAAATATGCACCAGTTTCTGAGCACAGGACTGCCTCCGGAAGAGCTGAACCGGGACGAACGGAAACGCCTGGCGGTACAAAGCCGACATTTCTGCTTACTGCAAGACACACTGTACCACAAGGGTGCTGACGGCATATGGAGACGGGCGGTGCGCAGTGATGAAAAGGAACTGATACTGAGGGAAGCCCACTGCGGAGTTGCCGGAGGTCACTATGCTGGAGATGCGACGGCCAGAAAAATATGGCAAAGTGGCCTATGGTGGCCAACGACATTAAGAGATGCGGTACGGTACGCAAAAGAATGTGACCTATGCCAGAGAATGGGCCAACCAACGGAGCAGGCTCGTATGCCACACCAGCCGGTACTACCACTCGAGCCATTCCAAAAGTGGGGGCTGGACTTTTTAGGACCGTTCAAGCCACCGGCAATGAGAACGGGTAATCGGTACGTTATCGTTGCTACGGATTACTGCACGAAATGGGTGGAGGCCAAAACGTTACGGGATAACACCGCTGCGTCAACGACAAAGTTTCTATATGAGTACATCTGGTGCCGTTACGGATGCCCCATTGAATTGATAAGTGACCAAGGGGGGCACTTTCTCGGACAAGTAGTGGAAAGCCTAACGACCTTCTATGCCGTGGTCCACAAACGAAGCACACCTTACTATCCACAGGCGGACGGATTAGCGGAATCAACAAACAAGACGCTCCAGAACATCCTTCGGAAGATCGTCAACGAAAACCGGACGGATTGGGACACAAAGCTACATAGCGCGCTTTGGGCATACCGGACGGCATACAAAACGAGCAT
Source organism: Azolla caroliniana (assembly GCF_043228905.1). NCBI lineage: Eukaryota > Viridiplantae > Streptophyta > Polypodiopsida > Salviniales > Salviniaceae > Azolla > Azolla caroliniana. Next base: position 8,364,985 of record NW_028230450.1, on the reverse strand, counting down.
TCGAACAACACCGTTCCGGTTGGCGTTCGGACTCGAGGCGGTCATGCCGGTAGAATTTCAAGTACCTAGCTTATGGATCCAGCTACGAGAACGGCTGAACGAGAAGGAGTCGGAGACAATAAGGTTGACAACGTTGTGTGAGCTGGAGGAACAACGGTTGGCCAGCATCCTACATTTAGAATTGGAGCAACGACGACGGAAAGCATTCGTCGACCGACACAGGAAAGGTAACGAAAAAATGTTCGCAATCGGCAAACCGGTGTTAGTATTCCAAACCCGGATGGGCAAATTGCCGGGTAAACTAAGGTTTCGATGGACCGGACCATATTGGCTAACATGGGAGTATAATGGGTCCTACCAGTTGGGGACACTTGCCGGCGAAGTGCTGGGCAAATGGGTCAACGGATTCCGGTTAAAGGCATATAGAGGACCAATGCCAGAGAACCCGTTTGAGGAAAGGACTGACGGCAACCACCAAGACGGCAGAGACGGCAAGCCGGGAACCAGAGAGAATGAGGCCGGTAAGGGTCCGAGAGAACCAACGGACATGTGACGTCACACTAATAATAATAATAACAGAAAAAAAAAAAAAAACAATCATGCAAAAGCGAGGAATGAATGGATGAAAGAGCGTGGAGCGAAAAGGTACGTAGTGGGAATTTAAAGCGCCACCATAGGACATAATGCTATTTTAAGTACGCGACATGCACAAACTCGAAATAGGCGCCAGAATGCACAGACAAAAACCATTGCGCGTAGAGACCCTCTATTTTCGCGAACCCAGGAGCACAGAAGCACCGAAACGCTGCAAGATCATCAGACGAGAACCTGCGCACAGAGAACCCCCGCCTTCTGAACTCTCTCTTTCTCAACCCCACTCTCATCACCATCCATCCTCGTCACCGCAGTCCGACCCCGACACAGAAATGGACCCGCAAACGCTGTCGGAAGCCGCCAAGACATGGCTGAAGCAACACGGGCTCGAGGGCTTCTTGATGATGATGGAAGTACCGCCACACAAAGAAGCCGACAAAGTGATCAAGGAAATTGATACAGAGGTCATAACGGCACAGGCGATTCGAGCGTTAACTGGCCTTCCGGAGGGAGGCATACTCACGATCGACAATCCAACCCCGGAGCAACTCATCAGGTATTTTGGTGAGTACTCTCTAGCCAGCAAGGGCTACCAGACACAGGGCGGCGGAGATATGCTGGTCCGCGAAATTGCTCGTGTGCTCCATGAATACAACCACGTATACCCTAGACCACCTGTCATGCCGGAGAACTAGGCAGGGATGATCATCGCCACCTATGAAGGGATCAAGGTGGATTGGCCGGTATTGATTGCAGACGGGTTGTGTGTGGCGATCAAGATCATCAGAGGCAAAGACGGCAAAGAAGGCTGAGACGGACGAAGGATATGGCACGTCGTAACGCAGTGGCTCACCTTGCTGGTGCCACCCGTTCAGACCGTCCAGCCCAAGAAGCGAGGAAGAGTGCCGGACGGCACCCCAAGGACGGCTTCCAAACGGCAACACCTGTTGGCCTCTAAGGCCAGTAAGGGAAAGGCGGTGGATGCAGAACAGGCGGCAGCAGGAAGCGGAAGCCGGAAGCGCCCAACGGAGGCGCATGAGAAACCACCGGCACGGCCCGTAAAGGTCACACTCCGCCGACCCGTGAATCAAGAAGTGGACCCCTTGGCGGCAAAACTCAATGCCGGAGCTCAGGAGGAGGAAATAGAGGAGGAGCCTATGGAGCACCTCCAGCGACGGTCGTCGGCAAGGACCGTTGAGACAGCCGGGAAACGTTCAGACCCTCAGACGGAGGGAACACCGGCTCCCCAGACTGAGACTCCCACGCCAAGGAAGGAACCAGAACCGGAACCGGAACCGGTGCAGATGGCACCAGAAACAAAAGACCCGGCACCACCGGCAACACCGGCAAGTCCCATCCCGCCAGAGCCGGAAAGGTCACTGCAGCCTCCCTCGGTCAGCCAAGAGGAAGCGCAAGGGGAACCAGGACAACAGGATGGTCCACGGGCGGAAAAGGAGCTGCAACTCGGAGCAACCAGGTGGGACCACCCCTCTACAAGTGAGCCCATCTATCAAACCTCCGTGCAAGCACAACAAGGCGCCGGTAGCTTGTGGCTCCGGTGGATAGGCGAACAGATAGCCGGAGCAGTGGGGTATATAGAGGCGGAAGAAAGAGCGCAAAGCGAACGGTTGCTCGTCACAACCGAACAACTAGAGACGGCCCGGTCCAGAATCCGGTGCCTTGAAAAAGATTTGGATCAGGTCACGACAGAGATGGCCAAAATACGGATCCAATCACCGGTGACTCCGGTAAGTGTACAGAATAAAGAAACGGAACGACCTGTGCATAGCAATAAGACCTTGACAACGGAAACCGTTTCGGCGAGAGATGCAGCGCAAGCTCGGGAGCTTGCGGAATTAAGAGAGGAACTTGCCGCACAAGAAGCGCTAAGGAGCCGTGAACGAGAATTGAAGACGGCGGCCGAAGCCGAAGTAAAGAAGACTGCTGAGAACCTCTGCCAGGCAGAGGAGAGCCTCCGGAAAGGCCATCAAGCGTACGACCGGCTAAAGGAGGAGAAAGACAAAGTGCTGCAGGAAAGGGACAAGCTGCAGAAAACGGCGGAAACAGAGATTGAATGGCTAAAGGAAGAGCTCCGCCAGCAGAAGGACCGCGAGGACTGGGCCCGTCGTCAGATCAACGCACGACTCAAGCAAAAGACGGATGATTTTGAGCACCTGCACCGAGACTACAAACGGCTGGAAACGGAGCATAAAGAACGGATGGCCGAGCTCCAGCAGGCAGTTGATCGGGCCGCGACGGCGATCACCGACGAACGAGCAGAAAATACAAGACGCTTGGAAGAGGCGGAGAAGGTCCGGATGGAGCTCCAGATGCAGCAGCAGGAAGACAAAGAGAGAGGAGCGTCAACAGTATTGCAGAAATTACAAAGCACATATGAAAGGCAATTGATGCATTACAAGGCGCAGGCAGAGGACAACGTTAAAATCATCAAACAACTGAAGGAGGAACGGCAAGCGGCGGAAACCAAATCGCAATTGGGAACGAGCCGGATTCAGTCCATCCTCCGGGCATGGCTGAATCAGACGAAACACTTGATTGATGAAAGCTCCGTGAAATGGTGGACAAAGTGGGCACAAAACGCGGCGGAACTCCAGTTGCTACGGGCGGATGTGGCAAACTGGCGGAAGGAAGGAGATGATTGTTATACGTTGACTTCTGAGGACTTCACCGCCATACGGGACGAGCTGGCCGACGACTTCCAAGTCCTGGCAGATGAACAGCTGGCGCAGGTCAAGCAGCTCGTAGCTCAGCTGGACGATGATAGGCTGGACGCTCAAATCCAGTTTGAAAGCTACGAGCGGTCCCGGGTACGGGAAGAAAAAGCACGGGAAGCGACAACGGTTAACCTTAGTGATGAGGAACCGTCGGCGGCTGAGGGCCAGCCGGGAACCAGTCAACCGGAGACCACTACGACGCAGGGAGCAACGACAGAGACGCCGGTGTCAGAGCCACAAACGGAGGAGCAGCCGCAACAACCACCAACGGACCCGCCGCAGCAAACAACAACAGCGCAACAACAACAACAACAACAACAACCACTTCCAGATGAACCATTGGAGCCTCTCGAACAAAGCATTCTGGACATTTTGGACGAAGAATAGCAAGGGTCGGTTGTGGATTCGACGTACAAGGTACTGTCCCACGGGCGTGCCATGTGTTACCGGCCGACAAAGGAGTCCAGAGTGGGAAACGGAGAGCTAATTAAGTAATAGGAATGTGGTTGTAATTAAGCTATGAGTGTGGACGGACGGACCGGAATCGGTATGCCGTTCCGGATCCGGACCGATCCCGAACAGGTGCGGATGGCACCGTTTTGTAATACAGACTGGAAACCTATTTAAAGGCCCGAATACAATGTAATAGTTAGCGGTTAATTAATGAAAGGTTAAGCGTTGTTATATCTCTGTGTTAATTGCCGTCCTGTCTTAATTGTTATATCTTACGCGTGTTATGAAGACGATCCTAATAAGTAACTTAAATAAGTCGAATTAGGCGTTGAAGTCTAATCCGGTTGCCGTAACACCCTTTGGTGAAGTGTCTCCCGTAGACACCCTGTGTTAGGCCATTGTCCGGCCCGAAGAGTTAACAGAAACTTGATTAACATCATTTTTGTTTTGAAACATTATGTCGATCTTCTCCCAGAGCTCATGAGCCTTGCTCTCTTCATTGAAGTTGTTGTACAGGCTCATGTCGATGAAGCACTGTATGTACGCCGTTGTCTTCATTTGCATCACCTCCCATATCGCGGCGTCGATTTTGTCCGGTCTCTTGTCCCCGAACTGAACCGGCAGCCAGAGGTCTTTAACCACGAGCATGTCCCTCATCTTCGACTTCCACACTGATTAGTTGGAGCCGGTGAGCTTGAACATGCCGCCAAACGATTCGTCCATTTTCTGTGTCGTTTCGCTCTGATACCACTTGACGGGAACTTGTCGTTCCTTATGTCCAACGCTCGGCCACAACCGAGATTCTTTTCATACACAGAAAACGGGAAATAGAACACAACACAAAGAGGAGAAATGGTACACAGGAGGTTAACGTGGAAAACCCCAAGCTAGGGGAAAAACCACGGCAGCCCACAGGCTGCAAACTGTCACTATGTATGAATGTACAAAACAGTGAGTTCACTGAGGCACCAACCTCGTGCTCACAAATCTTCGCCACAGGCGGCGGTTACAACAGAGGCAATGACCTCGTCTCTCTCTCTCACTCTGTACAGTTACGCACTCTCTCTTCTTCTTGCACCAACAAGGAAGAATAACAACAACATAATATTAGTTTGCCCTAAGTCATATTTATACTAATATGACTTTTCGGTTATTTACAAATATAGCCACAATGGGCTCTCAGAAACATATTTACAAATATGTCTCTTCCTCCGGTTCATACCGGGCCTGCATCATCCGGCTCTCCATAGCCGGGTACTCCTCATCCGGTTCATACCGGGCCTGCACCATCCGGCTCTCCGTAGCCGGGTACTCCTCATCCGGTTCATACCGGGCCTGCACCATCCGGCTCTCCGTAGCCGGGTACTCCTCATCCGGTTCATACTGGGCTTGCACCATCCGGCTCTCCGTAGCCGGGTACTCCTCATCCGGTTCATACCGGGCCTGCACCATCCGGCTCTCCGTACCCGAGTACTCCTCATCCGGTTCACACCGGGTCTGTATCATCCGGCTCTCCGTAGCCGGGTACTCCTCATCCGGTTCACACCGGGTCTGTATCATCCGGCTCTCCGTAGCCGGGTACTCCTCATCCGGTTCATACCGGGCCTGCACCATCCGGCTCTCCGTAGCAGGGTACTCCTCATCCGGTTCATACCGGGCTTGCACCATCCGGCTCTCCGTAGCCGGGTACTCCTCATCCGGTTCATATCGGGCCTGCACCATCCGGCTCTCCATAGCCGAGTACTCCTCATCCGGTTCACACCGGGTCTGTATCATCCGGCTCTCCGTAGCCGGGTACTCCTCATACCGTAGCCGGGTACTCCGTAGTCTGTTCGTCGGCAGTGTTCTTCTCCCTTCCCATCCGGAGGGACCTGTCTCCCAACATTCTGTGTTTGATTCTAAGCTCGGTTGTGGCTGAGCATTGCGTATAGGGAGCGTGCAGTTCCCGTCAAGTGGTATTAGAGCGAAACGACACAGAAAATGGACGAATCGGTGTTCAAGCTCACCGGCTCCAACTATTCAGTGTGGAAGTCGAAGATGAGGGAGATGCTCATGGTTAAAGATCTTTGGTTACCGGATCAGTTCGGGGACAAGAGACCGGACAAGATCGACACCACAATATGGGAGGTGATGCACATGAAGACAACGACGTACATACGGTGCTTCATCGACATGAGCCTATACAAAAACTTCAATGAAGAGAGCAAGGTTCATGAGCTCTGGGAGAAGATCGGCATTATGTTTCAAAACAAAAATGTTGTTAATCAGGTTTCGGTATTCCGGAAGCTAGTAAGACTTCGGTACCAAGATGGCTCCGGCATGGCAGAGCACATGAATGCCTTCCAGGGGCTGATCCACCAGGCAACTTCATTGGAAGTACCTCTCGCCGATGAGGTACTAGTGCTACTCCTGCTCGGTTCCCTCCCGGATAGCTGGGAAACGTTGGTTGTCACTTTGGGCAACGCCGGGCCGGAAGGAAAACGGTTATCCCTAGCAAGAGTAAAGTCGAGCTTGCTAGATGAGGAGGCGCGTCGGAAAGATAAAGATACGAGCTCCGACTCCAAAGCGCTCCTTACCGAATCGGAACGCGGAAGACATAGAAACCGTAGTCCCTAGAACCGGGAGAAGTCGGGGACATGGTCAAAGTCAAGGGGAAGGCCTACTTGCTTCTATTGTGGCAAGCCAGGACACTTCCGAAAGAACTGTCGGCATTTCCGAAAAGACAAGGAAACTGACGGTACCGATTCGAAGCGGACCCCGGACCGAAACGGTAAAGACCGGAGGGGGCCGGACCGGAAGGGAACAACGGCAATCGCGGCAAGTGAAGAAGAATTGATGCTAATCACCGAGGAGAGTGAAATAAACTTTGCCGGCGACGAGATGACTTGGGTGGTAGACTCCGGAGCGTTGTTCCACCTTACCCCGGACCGGAAATGCTTCTCATTCTATGCAGCCGGTGATCACGGCTGTGTCCGGATGGGGAATGAAGGTACATGCCGAATTGTCGGCATAGGAGACGTGTGGCTGACAACACCAACCGGATGCAAGTTGCTGCTGAAGGATGTCCGACACGTTCCGGAGGTTCGACTGAACCTGATATCAGCCGGTCGGCTAGATGATGAAGGCTACACGGGTAGCATCCGGAACGGTGTCATGAAGTTCAACAAAGGGAGCCTGATTGTGGTTCGGGCCCGGAAGGTCAACACACTGTACCTAATGAATGGCCGGTTATATCCGGAAGAAGTGAACGTGGCATCCGACACTGCCGGTGAGCTGTGCACAAGAGGCTTTGTCATATGAGTGAGAAGGGGATGAAGAAGCTTGCAGACGACAGCCTCATTCCAGTGAAGAACGTGCACTTGGAGAAGTGCACTGATTGTCTGGACGGTAAGTAAAACCGAACCTCCTTCCGACCAAGGCCACTGATGAGACGTAATGCACCACTGGAGTTGGTGCATACGGATGTGTGTCAAGTAGACACGAAGTCACATGCTAGAGCGCAGTACTTCCTGACGTTCATAGATGACCACAACCGGAAGCTGTGGGCCACACCGTTGAAGACGAAGGATCAGGTGCTATCCGTCTTCAAAGAGCTCCACGCGAGAGTGGAAAGAGAAACCGGCCGGAAGCTGAAGGCGGTTCGATTAGATAACGGAGGAGAATACCGGGGGCAGTTCGAGGAGTACTGCCGCTTGAAGGGAATCCGGCTCGAATTTACCGTGCCGAAGATGCCGGAACGAAACGGGTTGGCCGAGAGGATGAACTGGACCATAATGGAGAGGGTCCGGAGTATGCTGGCGCATACAAAACTACCCAAGAAGTTTTGGGCTGAGGCACTGTCGACGGCGACATATGTGATAAACAGATCACCCTCAGTACCCTTGGACGGAGACACACCATAGAGAGTCTGTACCAATAAGCAAGTATCCTACCGGCATCTAAAGGTATTTGGGTGTCTCGCGTACGTGCATGTAGCTAAGGACCGGAGAGGAAAGTTAGATCCAAAGACCCGACCATGCATATTCCTCGGTTACGATGACGATGAGTTCGGCTACCGAGTGTGGGACCTGGTCGACAAGGAGGTATTCCGGAGACGAGATATTATCTTCATGGAGGACAAGAAGATTGCCGATTGGGAGTCGGAGAAGAAGATAATGAACTCCGAGTCGACCGGTAAGGATAGACTCTAGAATGAGCAGACCCAACCGGCAAGAGACCGGTTAGCACTGGAGGAGCCAGTCGGTTACGGTGAGGATATCGAACCGCCAGAAGAAGAAGTAGAGGAAGCTAAAACCGGAACTGGCCAGGACCCCGAATCAGATTCGGATGAAGTGCAAATAGAGGAGCCGGTTACCGAAGCCCAGAGATGGAGATATCCTCTAAGAGAGAGAAGGGCCCCCCGTAGATTTCCGGATGCAGAGCATGTGCTACTAACCGATGAGGGGGAGCCAGAAATCTTCGAAGAAGCGAAGGATGACACCCACAGCCGCAAATGGTTAAGTGCCATGCAGGACGAGATGGATTCCCTGCATGAGAACCATACGTACTAATTGGTGGAGTTGCCGAAAGGAAAGCGGGCACTCCGAAACAAGTGGGTGTACAAGTTAAAACCCGGAGATGCCGGCAACCCCCCGAGATACAAAGCTAGGATCGTGGTGAAGGGGTTCCAGCAGAAGAAGGGCGTGGACTTCAACGAGATATTTGCCCCGGTAGTAAAGATGACCTCCATCCGGACAGTGCTGAGTGTAGCAGCAAGCATGGACCTCGAGGTAGAACAGCTAGAAGTGAAGACGACATTCCTTCACTCCTTTTTGTACGTGGACGACATGTTGATCGTCGGACGGGACCAAGTCAAAATATGGATGCTGAAGAAGGCCCTCAACCGGACCTTCTCAATGAAAGACTTGGGTCCAGCAAGACAGATGCTGGGGATGCATATTATCCGGAACCGATCAGCGAAGCAATTATGGCTGTCACAGGAGAAGTACGTGACAAAGGTGCTTCACCGGTTCAACATGTCAGATGCAAAACCGGTCGGATCGACACTTTCGGCAAACTGCAGGTTATCCGGTAAGCAAAGCCCGAAGACGAAAGCAGAGAAGGCGGATATGATGAAGATTCCATATGCCTCTGCCGTCGGGAGCTTAATGTACGCAATGCTTTGTACCCGACCGGATATAGGAGCACTGGAACGTCGGGAGTGGTGAGCCGGTTTATGAGCAATCCCGGCAAGGAGCACTGGAACGCGGTCAAATGGATACTCCTGTATTTGAAGGGCACTTCAAATATGTGTCTCCGATTCGGCTCCGGAAAACCTCAACTTGACGGTTTCACCGATTCAGACATCTTGGCTAATTTGGGGATACCAACCGGTCTACACCCGGGTATGTAATGACATATGCAGGGGGCAGGGGGAGCTGTTTCATGGCAGTCGAGATTGCAGAAGACGGTTGTGTTGTCAACAATGGAGGCGGAGTACATGGCGGCTGTGGAAGCCGGCAAGGAAATCGTATGGATGAAGGACTTCATCGGAGAGCTCGGTATCCGGCAAGATGAATACCGGCTCTATTGTGACAGTCAAAGTGGCATCCATCTTGCTAAGAATGCGGCCTACCATTCTTGGACGAAGCATATCCAGCGAAGATATCACTGGATCCGGGAAAGAGTAGATGACCAGGAGTTCGCACTGACGAAGATCCACACGGCCGAGAACGGGTCAGATATGCTGACCAAAGTGCTGACACCTGACAAGCTGGACGCATGCCTGAAGAGGATCGGACTAGTAAGACACCCCATACCGGAGTGAAGGGGGAGTTTGTTGGTAGACAGGTCCCTCCGGATGGTGCAGACCCGGTGAGAACCGGATGAGGAGTACCCGGCTACGGAGGACCGGATGGTGCAGACCCGGTGAGAACCGGATGAGGAGTACCCGGCTACGGAGAGCCGGATGGTACAGACCCGGTGAGAACCGGATGAGGAGTACCCGGCTACGGAGAGCCGGATGGTACAGACCCGGTGAGGAGTGCTCTCCGAATGAAGAGAAATACTCGTAAATATGTCTCTGAGAGTCCATCGTGGCGATATTTGTAAATAGCCGAAAAGTCATATTAGTATAAATATGACTTAGGGCAAACTTTTAGTGAGCGCTAATGTCATTCTTGTTGGTGCAAGGAGAGAGAGAGCTCGTAACTATGTACAAAGAGAGAGAGAGAGAGAGAGAAAGAGGTCGTTGCCTCTGTTGTAACCGCCGCCTGTGGCGAGGATCGTGAGCACGAGGTCGTTGTCTCCGTGAACTTACTGTTGTACATTCTAACATAGTGATAGTTTGCAGCCTGTGGGCTGCCGTGGTTTTTCCCTTAATTTTGGTTTTCCACGTAAACATCCTGTGTACTCGTCTCTTCTTTGTGTTGTTCATTATTTCCCGTTTTCTGTGTATGATTCTAAGCTCGGTTGTGGCCGAGCGTTGCGTATAGGCAGCGTGCAGTTCCCGTCAGAAACAAAAGGGGAAAGGGGGAGGAGAGAGACTCTACTGGAAGCACACGGGCTGTCCACGAAGCAGGGGCAACGAACTCCCGACACCCGCAGAGAACGACGATCGGAGGAGAGAGAGCTCGGCACTCTGTTATGCAACAACACTTCGTCCTCACCAACGCGTGATGATTTCTCTTCCTTCTCTCCTCTCCTTAAATAGTTCCCAAAAGGGGGTACCCTTCTTCCCTAGTCAAATCGCTTTATTCCCTGTCCCTTCTGATAGAGATACGCACAATCCCCTAATAAATGTGTACTACTTAGTATTTACATCAGCCAATCCATTTATGAATCAATATCAAAATATCAATTCACGCGTCCATCCGTGTAAGAGCCGATTCATGCGCCTTTTTGTCTGATTCTGCCTATGGCCTGTTTTCTTCACGACATCCACCCCCACCAAACCACGCATCCACCGATATGCGCCAGAGACGGGTAGATACCGAAGAAAACCGGCTTCACTCGTCGGTCTCCAATTCTCCGCCGGGCCCGAACTGATCGTCGTTGTCGCTCCCGCTCGCAGGCTCTGGCTCGTCTTCGAACCGCTTCTTGAACGCTTTGATCCGCTTCCCGGCAACCGGCACTGCTAACAGTGTCCCGTCGAGTTCCGCGAGGTGGTACGTGCCGTTGTCGTTCGTGCTCGTCTCCATGTAGGGCCCGAACCACCTCCTAGCAAACTTTCGCACTGCCTTGTGCTGATTGTCGAGGTTGTTGTCGTACACCAAGACCCAATCGCCTTCCTTGATCTTCTTTTGTCGCAACCGGTGTGTCCGGTTGAACCGGGTTTTGTTCCGCTCCCTTGCCGCCCGCAGCTTTTCCTTCGACCTTTTCATGTCCTCCGGCCTCCGTTCGAGTTGCCGAATCCGCTCCTCCCGGCTCATCTCGTCCTTCCAATCTACCGCTGCCCAGGAAGAAACCGTCTGTTCCACCGGCATGATCGCCTTCTATCCTTACATTAGCTCTGCCGGCATAAACCCTGTCACCAAACTATGCGTAGTTCGGTCTGCCGATAGTGCGTAAGGAAGGAGCCGCGGCCAATTCCTGACCTGCCCTCCGCATGCACGCACCAACACCTTTACGATCGGCTCGTGCCCACGTTCTACCTTCTCGTTTGCCTCCGGATTGTACGCCGTAGTGAGGGAGAGTTTGACGCCCAGCCGGTCGAACAGCTCCTCAGCTTCTCGCACATCCAGGTCTCCCCGGTCCGCCACGATCCTCCCGACCCACTATCTCTTCGATCAGGAACCGGCATACCTCCGCGGTTGTCTTGTTCTGCAGTGCACGGCCTTCCACCTAGTTCGTTAAGTCTTCCCGCACAAGCACCAGGTATCGCATTTGTCCTATTCCCATTGTCATGATATGGCAAGACTCGAACCCATGACCTTATGCTACATGGGTCGAGCTCTTACCATTAGACTACGAATTGTAATACGTAGGATATTATTTTCATTTATGCTTTATCATAGAAAATTGATGTATATTCCAGATCTCTCTGGAACATTCTAGAAGCTTCAGGATTATTCCTAAGAACACTATAAAAGAGGGCACTAGGCATTATGTTGAACCAAATTGGTTCAACGCCAGTCTTAAGCCTTTTAGCCATTTTGTACTTATCCTTCACATAATATATTGGTTGTCATCATCATCATCTCTCTCTCTCTCTCATCCTCGCTATCTCTCCTTTTGCTTCTCTCTTTCTCTCTCTCTCTCGGGAGTCTTACGTAGTCCCGTCCTCTTAGTACTAATAGTACTGATCTTCTTTAGTACTAATTCCATCTCTGCTTAGTACTATTCCTGACAATTTGAACCAATTTGGTTTCTCCAACCTACTTCTCGTTCTCCCTCATCCTCCTACCCTTTTCCCTATACTATGGCTACTGTTAGCACCCGAGAATATCAATCCGTTTTCTCCGAGCTACAGTGCTTAAAAGAAAAATTTGTTGCCTTGGAACAAGAAAACCAATGGCTGATAGGGGATCTGCAACAAATCGCTCTAGAAAAACAACGAACGCAGCAACAGCATGGGGAGTTAGCGTTACGGGTGCAACAACTCGAAGCGGCATTGCAACAACAAGGATCAAGTCCCCAAGGATTTCATAAAGAGCCGAAGATTGGACTTCCTGTGAAATTTGATGGAACACGATTGCAATTCAGGGGATTCCTTAATCAGGTACGATTAGTCCTCCAAATGCATCCTTCCCATTATCCCAATGATGCATCCCGAGTCGGCTTAATGAGCACATTACTTAGCGGCTCAACCTTAGCATGGTTCGCTCCGCTTCTAGAAAAACAATCGCCTTTGCTTAATAACTTTGAAGATTTTATTAGTGAGTTTAAAGCCTGCTTTGGAGACACCGATAGCATCAGGACGACGATCAACAAGATCTGGCGATTGCATCAAGGCGATCGTCCAGCCTCTGCCTACGCAGCGGATTTCCGCCTACTTGCTTCAGATATACCTTGGGATGATCAAGAACTAATGGAGCAGTTTCGCTATGGCTTGCAAAAGGATGTCAAAGATCTACTTCTAACTTTCCTCGAAGAACCAAAGTCTCTTACGGAGGCAATCAGTCGAGCGGTCCGATTTGACAACCGCCTTTTCGAACGACGTTCAGAACATCAATTACAGATACCACGCTCTAGGCCGGAGACCACTTACGCCGCAGTCGCGGCCAAACCGTTTGCACAAGACATACCTCAAGCAAATACTTCGACACCGATGGAGATCGATACCATGCGTCGACGCGTTATTGGAAGAAGAAAAGCAAAGACGATGTACAGGTCCCTCCGGATGGGAAGGGAGAAGAACATTGCTGATGAACAAACTCCTCGCGAGAGTGGAAAGAGAAACCGACCGGAAGTTGAAGGCGGTTCGAGCAGATAACGGAGGAGAATACCGGGGGCAGTTCGAGGAGTATTGCCGCTCGAAGGGAATCCGGCTCGAATTTACCGTGCCGAAGACGCCGGAACTAAACGGGCTGCCCGAGAGGATGAACCGGACCATAATGGAGAGGGTCCGGAGTATGCTAGCGCATGCAAAACTACCCAAGAAGTTTTGGGCTGAGGCATTGTCGACGACGACATACGTGATAAACAGATCACCCTTAGTACCCTTGGACGGAGACACGCCACAGAGAGTATGGACCGGTAAGGAAGTGTCCTACCAGCATCTGAAGGTGTTCGGGTGTCTCGCGTACGTGCATGTAGCTAAGAACCGGAGAGGAAAGTTAGATCCAAAGACCCGACCATGCATATTCCTCGGTTACGACGACGATGAGTTCGGCTACCGAGTGTGGGACCCGGTCGACAAGAAGGTATTCCGGAGTCGAGATATTATCTCCATGGAGGACACGACGATCGCCGACTGGGAGTCGGAGAAGAAGATAAGGAACTCCGAGTCGACCGGTAAGGATAGACTCTACAATGAGCAGACCCAACTGGCAAGAGACCGGTTAGCACTGGAGGAGCCAGCCGGTTACGATGAGGATATCGAACCACCAGAAGAAGTAGTAGAGGAAGTTGAAACCGGAACTGGCCAAGACCCCGAATCAGATTCGGATGAAGAGCAAATGGAGGAGCCAGTTACCGAAGCCGGAAGACGGAGATATCCTCTCAGAGAGAGAAGGGCCCCCCAGAGATTTCCGGATGCAGAGCATGTTCTGTTGACCGATGGGGGGGAGCCGGAAAGCTTCGAAGAAGTGAAGGATGACACCCACAACCGAAAATGGTTAAGTGCCATGCAGGACGAGATGGACTCCCTGCATAAGAACCATACGTACGAATTGGTGGAGTTGCCGAAAGGAAAGCGGGCACTCCGAAACAAGTGGGTGTACAAGTTGAAACCGGGAGATGTCGACAACCCCCCGAGATACAAAGCCAGGATCGTGGTGAAGGGGTTCCAACAGAAGAAGGGCGTGGAATTTGATGAGATATTTGCCTCGGTAGTAAAGATGACCTCCATCCGGACGGTGCTGAGTATAGAGGCAAGCATGGACCTCGAGGTAGAACAGCTAGACGTGAAGACAACATTCCTTCACGGCGACCTCGAAGAGGAGATCTACATGCAGCAACCGAAAGGATTCGTGGAGAAAGGGAAGGAGCACCTGGTATGCCAGTTGAAGAAGAGCCTGTACGGACTGAAGCAGGCTCCTCGACAATGGTACCGGAAGTTCGACTCCTTTATGACCGATCAAGGGTACCACAAGACGTAGGCCGATCACTGCGTGTTTGTGAAGAAGTTCGAAGGAGGCGACTTCCTGATACTCCTTTCTTTACGTGGATGACATGTTGATCATCGGACAGGACCAAGTCAAAATACGGATGCTGAAGAAGGCTCTCAACCGGACCTTCTCAATAAAAGACTTCTGTCCGGCAAGACAGATGCTGGGGATGCACATCATCCGGAACCGGTGAGCGAAGCAATTATGGCTGTCACAGGAGAAGTACGTGACAAAGGTGCTTCACCGGTTCAACATGTCAAATGCAAAACCGGCCGGATCGACACTTTCGGCAAACTGCAAGCTATCCGGCAAGCAAAGCCCGAAGACGAAAGCAGAGAAGGCGGATATGATGAAGATTCCATATGCCTCTGCCGTCGGGAGCTTGATGTACGCAATGGTGTGTACCCGACCGGATATAGGATAAAGAGTCGGAGTGGTAAGCCGGTTTCTGAGCAATCCCGACAAGGAGCACAGGAACATGGTCAAATGGATACTCTGGTACTTGAAGGGCACCTCAAATATGTGTCTCCGATTCAGCTCCGGAAAACCTCAACTTGACGGTTTTACCGATTTGGACATGTCGGCTGATGTGGATACCAGCCGGTCCACATCCGGGTATGTAATGACATATGCAGGGGGAGCTGTTTCATGGCAGTCGCGGCTGCAGAAGACGGTTGCGTTGTCAACAACGGAGGTGGAGTACATGGCGGTTGTGGAAGCCGGCAAGGAAATCTTATGGATGAAGGACTTCATCGGAGAGCTCGGTATCTGGCAAGATGAATACCCGGCTCTATTGTGACAGTCAAAGTGGCATCCATCTTGCTAAGAATGCGGCCTACCATTCTTGGACGAAGCATATCCAGCGAAGATATCACTGGATCCGGGAAAGAGTAGATGACCAGGAGTTCGCACTAACGAAGATCCACACGGCCGAGAACGGGTCAGATATGCTGACCAAAGTGCTGACACCCGACAAGCTGGACGCATGCCGGAAGAGGATCGGACTAGTAAGACACCCCATACCGGAGTGAAGGGGGAGTTTGTTGGGAGACAGGTCCCTCCGGATGGGAAGGGAGAAGAACAGTGTTGATGAACAAACTCTGTCGAGGCCGAAACCGTATGAGGAGTACCCGGCTACGGAGAGCCGGATGGTACAGACCCGGTGAGAACCGGATGAGGAGTACCCGACTACAGAGAGCCGGATAGTGCAGACCCGGTGAGAACCGGATGAGGAGTACCCGACTACAGAGAGTCGAATGGTGCAGACCCGGTGAGAACCGGATGAGGAGTACCCGGCTACGAAGAGCAGGATAGTGGAGACCCGGTGAGAACCGGATGAGGAGTACCCGGCTACGGAGAGCCGGATGATGCAGACCCGGTGAGGAGTGCTCACCGGACGAAGAGACATATTAGTAAATATGTTTATGAGAGTCCATCATGGCTATATTTGTAAATAACCGAAAAGTCATATTAGTATAAATATGACTTAGGGCAAACTTCTAGTGAACGGTTGTTATTATTCTTGTTGGTGCAAGGAGAAAGAGAGCGCGGAACTGTGTACAGAGAGAGAGAGAGAGAGAGAGAAAGAGGTCGTCGCCTCTGTTGTAACCGCCGCGTGTGGCGAAGATTGTGAGCAGGAGGTCGTTGCCTCCGTGAACTCACTGTTGTACATTCTAGCATAGTCATAGTTTGCAGCCTGTGGGCCGCCATGGTTTTTCCCTACTTTGGGCTTTCCACGTAAACATCCTGTGTACTCTTCTCCTCTTTGTGTCGTGCGTTTCATTTCCTATTTTCGGTGTATGATTTTAAGCTCGGTTGTGGCCGAGCATTGCGCATAAGGAGCGTTGAGTTCCCGTCATATGTCTTTATTGTGGTGGACCAGGACATATCGCCATCAATTGTCCCCATAGGCCAAGAAGACAGGTAAATCAAATCGTCGCCTGTACTAAACCCGAGTCAATTCTTCCCTTCGGAGTGTTTGATAGTATTAATAGTACTAATAGAGTGTCAGATAGTATTCATAGTACTAATAGCCCAAGTATCTCAAATAAATTTGAAATCCTTAGTCAATTAGATGAAGAGTTAAACGATTGAGTCCAGCCAAAATAGGAGCCGTTTGGTTGGACAACAACCCTAGATCTGTACAGCCCATTAGTGGTTCCATTCCTTCCAAGCAAGTTAGCAATGTGTTCCTAGCCCAAGTCATTGTTAGTACTAAAAGTACTCCCCCAGTACCCGTCCTAGCACTTTTAGATTCCAGAGCTAATTCTTGTTTCATGGATCGAAATTTTGCCTAAGCTTCTCAGATATCCTTAAGAAAACCTCCTTGTCCCGCATCTGTAGTAGTCATTGATGGTTGTCCCATTGCTTCCGGGAATATTGTAGAAGAATCAGAACCCATTCAAGTTGTCCTAGGTAGTTTTGTGTGTATAATATCATTTAATATAATTAGTAGTCCAGAGCATCCCATTGTCCTAGGATTACCTTGGTTTGAATTACATAATCCAGCCATAGATTGGAGAACAAGAGAAGTCCGATATCGACCACCCCAAGAATCAACTCACCGAGTTTCGATCATTTCACTCCATCAACTACGCGAAGAAGGACCCAAGGAGGCAATGTTCCTATTTGCCATATCAGTATATCCTTCCAGCACTATTAAGAAGGACTCCTCAGTACAACTTCCGGCAAAATATCATCCTTATGCTGATGTATTTGACAAGGTAAAAGCCGGTACCCTTCATCATCACCGTCCCTATGACTGTCCCATCGATTTACAACCAGGAACCGAGCCACCATGGGGACCAATTTACAACTTGTCACCCACCGAGTTAGAAGTCCTTCGAGCCTACATAGAGGAGAACTTGGCAAGCGGGTTCATCCATCATTCGAAATCTCCGGCCGGTGCACCCATCTTCTTTGTCAAGAAGAAAGATGGCTCACTTCGTCTCGTCGTTGATTACCGCGGATTGAATAAAGTCACCATCCAGAATAGGTATGCACTTCCTCTTATATCAAGTCTTTTAGAGTGAGTAAATGGTACCAAGTTTTTTACTAAAATCGACCTACGAGGAGCGTATAACCTCGTGCGGATCCGACTGGGAGATGAATGGAAGACCGCCTTTCGCACGCGGTATGGGCATTTCGAGTATACTGTTATGCCGTTCGGCCTAACCAATGCACCCGCAGTCTTCCAACACATGGCAAATGATATATTTAGAGACCTCTTGGATATTTGTTTGATCATCTATCTGGATGATCTATTGATTTATTCGAAGACCCAGGAAGAGCACGATTCTCATGTACTATTAGTACTAAAGCGACTCCGCGAGAATGGTCTTTATGCCAAGCTAGAAAAATGTAGCTTTGACTGCAAGCAAGTGGAATTTCTAGGCTACGTCATCTCCTCAAAAGGCATCGACATGGATCCAGCTAAAATCCAAACTGTACTAGAGTGGCAAATTCCACGGTCGGTACGAGATGTACAATGTTTTCTAGGTTTTGCTAACTTCTACCGTAAGTTTATACAGGATTACTCGAAGATTATTTTACCTCTCACACAACTTACGAAGAAGGGCCAAGCATTTCTTTGGTCCATCGAAGCAGATATGGCTTTTCGGCATCTTAAGAAAGCCTTTACATCAGCACCGATTCTAGCTCATGTGGATACAAGCAAACCATTCATCATGGAGGCCGACGCATCAGATTTCGCCCTCGGTAGCATCCTTTCTCAACAAGGAGATAAAGAAGAGTTGCATCCGGTGGCTTTCCATTCGCGCAAATTTGATGTCGCAGAAATCAACTACGAAATACATGACAAAGAGTTATTAGCCATCGTGGATTCATTTGTGCAATGACGGCATTTCTTAGAGGGCTCTCCACATCAGGTCATTGTCTTTAGCGATCATAAAAATCTTGCTTATTTTTAGAACGGTCACGTACTAAATCGACGGCAACCTCGGTGGGCGCAATTCCTCACGCATTTCGACTTCAAAATCACATATCGACCGGGGAAGCAGCAAGGAAAAGCAGATGCACTATCACGGCGGTCATATCTTGCACCTCGTCCTGGTGATGCAACATTTGATAATCAAAAGCAAGTAATCTTGGGACCAACACGATTGCACACGACGCGGATTTTTCACACCCCGATGGATTCACGGATTACCGATGACATACGTGCAACCTTGAAGACGGATAGTTTTGCTCAAGACATCCTGGCGCACATTGATACTTCTCGGGCATCCTGTTCTCAGTCTCAACAACCAGGTATTGACTACCGACAATTCGAATATCATGAGGGTTTGTTATTCTTTAAAAAGAGCGTATATGTCCCCGATTGCTCCTGTCGCCTTCAAATCGTCCAGCATTGTCACGACACCCATACGGCGGGACATTTCGGTAGTACTAAGACGTTGGAGCTAGTGCAACGATCTTTTTGGTGGCCCCACATGCGCCGTTTTGTCGACGACTACGTTCAAACCTGTGATGCTTGCTGCCGAGCAAAGATGCCACGACACCATCCATATGGCTTGTTGGAACCCTTACTGATTCCAAGTAAGCCGTGGCACTCTATTTGTCTTGATTTTATCACAGATCTGCCGGTCTCAAAGGGGTTCGATGCTATCCTAACCGTTGTCGATCGATATACGAAGATGGCACATTTTGTGCCGTGTACTAAAGCCATCACTAGCGAGGAAACCGCCACCCTTGTTATGCGTGAGGTATTTCGGCATCATGGCCTCCCAGATAATATCATCAGTGACCGAGGACCGCAATTTGTCTCCAAATTTTGGCAGCATCTCTTCAAGATGCTCAAGGTCTCCTGCAACCTCCCATCCGACTACCATCCTCAGACCGACGGGCAGGCGGAACGAACAAACCAAACATTGGAGCAATATCTCCGGTGTTTCCTGAGTTATCAACAGGACGATTGGGCCGAGATTCTCCACTTTGCGGAGTTTGCGTATAATAATTCTATTCACTCCTCGACTCGGGTCTCCCCATTTTTCGCTTATACCGGTTCTCATCCTCGCTGGTCGGTGATCGACACCCCGGAGCTACCTACCAATCCTCGTGCCGGGGATCATTTGGAGAGACTACGCAAGATCCAGACAGATCTCTCGACTCATCTTCGTCATGCTCAACAAACGCAGAACACTTACGCGGATCGTCATCGGCTTCCCTCCTCTTTTGCCATCGGAGATCGAGTATGGCTCTTACGTCGTCACATCAAGACTACTCGACCGTACGACAAGTTGGATTATCGACGACTCAGTCCTTTCCGTATTACGGGTAAGGTTAATGATGTCACATTCCGCCTTGATCTCCCTCCGCGGCTTCAGATACATCCGGTTTTCCATTGTTCTCTTCTTGAACCTTATAAAGCAAACACCATTCCCGATCGTGTTACACCACCGCCGCCCCCGCTGGAGTTGGATGTCGGCCCACAGTATGAAGTTGCTGCCATCCTCGATTCCAAACTTGTTCGCAACAAACTTTATTATTTGGTCGATTGGCTCGGTTATAGTCCAAGCGAACGTACTTGGGAACCCGTAGAGCATGTTGCCAATGCTCAGGATCTTCTTGCTGATATCCACCGAAAGTATCCGGACAAACCCGGTCCGTAATCAGCGCCGACTCATTCCACTCGTCGTCTTTAAGGGGGAGATAGTGTCATGATATGGCAAGACTCGAACCCAGGACCTTATGCTACATGGGTCGAGCTCTTACCATTAGACTATGAATTGTAATACGTAGGATATTATTTTCACTTATACTTTATCATAGAAAATTGATGTATATTCCAGATCTCTCTGGAACATTCTAGAAGCTTCAGGATTATTCCTCAGAACACTATAAAAGAGGGCACTAGGCATTATGTTGAACCAAATTGGTTCAACGCCAGTCTTAAGCCTTTTAGCCATTTTGTACTTATCCTTCACATAATATATTGGCTGTCATCATCATCTCTCTCTCTCTCTCTCTCATCCTCGCTATCTCTCCTTTCGCTTCTCTCTTTCTCTCTCTCTCTCGGGAGTCTTATGTAGTCCCGTCCTCTTAGTACTAATAGTACTGCTCTTCTTTAGTACTAATTCCATCTCTGCTTAGTACTATTCCTGACACCCATCGGCATCGTCACCAAGTCCACCATCCACTTGAAATGGACCGCAGGCGGGTAAGTCGGGTGTAGCTCGTCCCGATGTCAGACTACGGAGTGCATCTGACAACTTTTACAAGTTGTTACGAACCAATGCACGTCCTGGTACAGCCCCGGCCACCAGTACCTCTCCTTCAGCTTCTCGAACGTGGCCCACGTTCCGCGATGCCCGGCCCAGGAACTCTCGTGAAATGCTACCAGTAGTTCCTCCTGTTCTTCTTTCTTTGCCACTACTCGGAGCGGGATGTCGTTTCTCTTCTTTGGGGGCCTCCATATGCACTCGTCCCGCAGGAAGAATCGGTACGCCTTCTTCCGTACCCGGTCGCCTCTTCTCTCGTCCATGTTGCACCCGGCGTCATCGTCCGTAGGAACCTCCCGATTTAGAGCCACTCCCCGTCGTACCTGCTTTCGTCAAATTCGTTAAGCGCCGGAGTATCCCTTTTCCTCGTCGTTACGTTAGCCGACCCGAAGAAGTCCTCGCCGACTTCTTCGTCATCCGAAACCATGTCGTCTTCGTCATTGAACCTCGCTCTGGAAAGCATGTTGGCCATGGCGTTGTCCTTTCCGGAGATGTGCCGTATCTCCGGGTTCAGGGACTTAATGTACGCTATCCATCGGAGCATTGCTAGGTCCGGTGTCGCGCATCCGGAAACCATGCTGAGTATCGGTAGGCAATCTGTCTCGATGATCACCTCCGTTCCGATCAGATAGTCCTTGTCGGCCTTGACTGCCGAAACGATACCCCAAAGCTCGCGCTTAACTTGGGCATACCCTCGCTGCCGCTTGCTCAATACCTTCGCCCCGAACCGGATTGGGAATCGTACGCCGTCCTTGTCCTCCTGACTGATTACCCACCCGATCCCGGTCGGGCTCGTGTCCACCGTCACGCAAATGGGGACACCCTTGCCGTAAACTGCTTTACGGAGGGCCAACGCTACCGTAAGCGCCTCCTTTAGTATCCGGACCAACTCCGTGTGCTCCGTCCTCCACTCGAACCCATGCTCTTTCTTCAATAGCCCGTAGAGCGGCTCCGCAACATGCGCGTAGTGTGGAATCCAGATGTGGTAGAACACACACGCCCCCAAGAATGTGCAGACCTCCGTGACCGACCCGCAATCGTCCCTCATTGCGGAGATGGCCTCTACCTTTGCCGGAGACGGTTTCCTATCGTAGGGGCCCGCACAGGTGTCCGACCACCAAGATCTCCGATTGTCTAAATGCCGATTTTTCTCCGGAGAAGGTGAGTCGTGCGTTTTTGAGCCTCTGCAGCACCTTCTCGCAGTCGTTGATGTGGTTCACGACGAACCTCCGGCATCCGTCTGGCCCGACAGTCTTGTCCGCGTCATCCACCGGACACCCCTTTATCGGGATGTCGTCCAAGAATGGCATGGTGATGTCCGGGATGCAGTCCCTCAGCACCTTGTTCATTGCGTTCACCATATGCGCCACCGAATTCGTCCCGCCTTGTGGTAGGGTACACATCCGTACTAGGCCTAGAGGAGTTCGCATCGTCGTGATATCCCTGCTTTCCACGACTAGCTGGAATTGGTCGTACCCCGAGTATAAGTCACCAACCGAATAGATCGACCTTCCAGCGAAGGCCTCCGCGAACTCGTCTATGGTCGATCCGATTCCTGCGTTACGGATGGTCACCTTGTTGACCGGTTGCAGGTCCTGAATGAAGTGTAGCGTGCCGTTCTTCTTCGGCACCGTAAACCACCGATTCGAATACGGGGCACTCGACGGTTCGAGGATGCCCATCTCCACCTTTTGCTTCAGAAGCCCCATCAACTTCGGGATGTGAGCTCTCGGCACCGGAATCGGTTTGAGATTCCACGATACATGCGGTACCGTGAAGATCACCATCGGCTCGACGATCGTCGGGTCCACGCACCCGATCTCTTCTGGTTTTCCCATGCTTTTCGAGCATTCTTCGAAACCTGTTCTCCTCCGCCGGTGGTAGAAAGCCAGCCCCACCGACCTTGAGCTCCCGTAGCGTTATGTCGGTGAGCTGGTGCCCTATACCAGCCGGATTCCGTAAACTCGGGTCCGACGCGACCCCTTTTATCCGCTCCTCGCTGCCCTCCGGAAAGGGTGCCGCAACTGGCCTCACCTTCCGGTCCACAGTCTTGTACTTGGTATCCACGCGGGCCGTCCAATCCTACCCGATCCTTTCCCCGAAGTCCGCAATGACTTCGTACATTCCCATCGAACCAACCGAAACAGTCCGGTGTTCTCTAAGTTCTTCATCGATCACCTTTCGCAACTCGCCCAAGGTGTCATCAAAAGAGACCGCCTCCACGGCGCCGTTGATTTCTTCGTCGGGGGAGAGGACTCCACATCCCTTGAACCGCTCCTTCGCTCGTTTCCTCTCCCGGCCGCTGACGCCGGCTATAGTACAACCTCCGTTTTCGGAGAACCAAAATTTCCTACCTATGGTACATGTCTTCTTCCCTACTGCACATTTGTGGGGTTTTTCCGGGGTGTCCGGACTATCACGGCCCCACGCCTTGATAGCCCTCTCTAAAAATCCCCTCGGGTTTCACCACCGAGGGTCTCGCGGTTACGCTCATGGTTTGGTCGCACCATCAGGAATTGGACTGAGTGACGCCCGTCTTGGCTCATGACTCTTGCATAGGCCGAACCATTGTCCAACACCTTGGTCTCCAGGAACTTTCGCAGGTCTATGGTCCTTTTGATTTCGGTGCTCAACCGAAACCCCGCCTGTTTCTTTCTGTCCAGCGCGCCTGGGTTGCCGGCACTGGTTGGCTTCGGTCCGAACCGGGTCTCATACCTCAGCGGGGGACGGACCGCTCCGGCCTTTCCTGCCTATTTGTCTTCCACCAGAACCTCGTAGTTTTGGCAAGCGGCTTCTACGAAGCCCGTTTTCTCTTCGACCGGATCGTCCCAACCGGTGACCTCCTGGACCCACTGTTCCGTGCGGTCCGCCTCTTCCTTCTTTAGCCAAACTCCGGAGAGGCCTTCTAGCACTAGTGGCCAGAATCCGGAGTCCTTCGCCTTCCGGGTCTCATCACCCCCGACCCGAATTCCCGCCGATACTGAGTAGTTAACGGCTTCAACGTGCCGTGCCGCGGCCTCTTCCATCAACCTCTTCATTCCGTCGCGTCCCGTATTTAGTTCTAGGGCTCTCCGGGTCTCGCTTGCGTGCACCCGCCCGTTCCAAAGGTACACCACGTTCGTCCTGAGCGCGTCGGCGAAATCTGCGTAATCCTTCCGAATGCGACCGATCGCGTCACACCACATGCACCGCTGCCCAACCGACGGCCTCCGGTCGCGAGGTTGTTCCCCGCTGTCTCTCCGGTCTTGTGCAATCTTCAAGTCGCGCACCATTTGTGTCCGCTCCTCTAGAGCCGCTCCTCCGGATGGGCCTCTGACCACGTCATTCGATGCCGACCCCAACTCTAGCCAGATTCGGGTCTCTTCCTTCCTACTGGCCGGCACCGATACTGGCTCCTCGAGCCTCCTCCCCGGGACCGGCCCTGACCCCGACGAGCTTCCGTCGCTCCAATCGCGCCGTTTGTCGAAACAGCTGCAAACCCGTTTTACCACGGCCCAGTCTGTCATGAGCCCTTCGTCCGTTTCCAATAGGGGACCCACCTTTTCCCTGTCGAGCATGTCCACCGACTTGACAAATAGTAGTACTCGACTCGTTTCGAGCACTGTCCGGTGCAGCATCGACAGCCGTGCGAACCATTTTTCGAACTCCTGGAGGAGCACCGACGTGTTCCTCCCTTTTCCGGCGCTTTCCACCCATGCCATGAAGTCCCGCCTCGACAGCCGAAGCGAGTCGTCAAACCCGTACCTCTCAAGGAGTCGCAACTCGAACTCCTCCCAAGTCTGGCATCCGGCCAGCACCTCAAGCACCTCCGCATGGATGCTCGGCATTACCACCCGAGAAAATCCGGACAGCCGCCTGTCCACCGGGATATCCCTCATGATCATTTCGGCCCTGTAAGCCTCCAAATAACTTGTGGCGTCTTTCCCTCCGAACCGGCCTATAGTGCCGACGATCGATTCGATGGCTCTGTCGAGGGTACCCATCCCCTCACGAGCGCTTACCATCCGGTCGACGGCTACCGCCATTGCCTCTGCTAGCTCCGATCCCCTCATCTTTCGACTCCTTTGCTGCTTGTTCACGTCGGGTTCACCAAATATGTCGCGTTGTTACACGCGTGCGTGTAGAAAGAGGCGGGACCACAGGGGTCTCGAACCAAGGAGAGAGAGAGAGACGCAAGTACACAGAGAGAGATTAAGAGCAAGGAAAATAGTAATCCGATTACTATAGTCACTAGCTTACAACCAGCAACCCGGTAAAGGACCCGACACGGGGTCCTACTCATGCACACCGACGATAGCCACACGACTCGAAGAAACAAAAGGGGAAAGGGGGAGGAGAGAGACTCTACTGGAAGCACACGGGCTGTCCACGAAGCAAAGGCAGCGAACTCCCGATACCCGCAGAGAACGACGATCGGAGGAGAGAGAGCTCGGCACTCGGTTCTGCAGTAGCACTTCGTCCTCGCCAACGCGCCATGATTTCTCTTCCTTCTCTCCTTAAATAGTTCCCAAAAGGGGGTGCCCTTCTTCCCTAGTCAAATCGCTTTATTCCCTATCTCTTCTGACAGAGATACACACAATCCCCTAATAAATGTGTACTACTTAGTATTTACATCAGCCGATCCATTTATGAATCAATATCAAAATATCAATTCACGCGTCCATCTGTGTAAGAGCCGGTTTTCTTCATGACAACGTTGTCGAGGTATTCCTCGCGGATGCGTGGAATGAGGCGGGACCTCAGGGGTCTTGTACCGAAGAGCAATAGGGAAAGGAGAAGGAAAGGGACCTACTACGTGCGAGCGTAGATCCACAGGGACACGACCCTTCGACACGAAGACGCGAGCGGGGGGGGAAAACAACACAGAGAGGCGCAAAGGTATGTAAGTATATATTAACAGAGACAAACAACAAGAAGCACGAAGTCGGTTACAACCGAACAGGCCGGCGAACAGATGCTGATGCTTGTTCGCAAACGCTCAGAAGGAAAGGAGTAGGTTGGAGGTGCTGTCGGAAGCACTCGGGCATTCCTCAGAGCAGCGCGAGCCTCCCGAAAACCTGCATAGAAAGACGCTACGGAGTTTGGGAGAGAGAGAGAAGCCTTCGGTCGACAATCCGACAACACTTCGTCCTCCCTATCCGCCGATCCTTCCCCCCTCCTCGTCTCCCTCCTTTTATAGGCAAGGAAGGAGCCGTTTCCCATTAACTTCCTACCTACCGAATCTACCTACCTAGGATCTTCTTATGTACAACATTAGGCGTGCGTGCATGAAGAGCCGGTTCCTACGCTCCGGTGGACCGATTCCGCTTGTGGACGGTTTTCTTCACGACATCCGCCCCCACCTAACCGCGCATCCACCGGCATGCGCCAAATTGAGTTGGGACGGAGAAAACCGGTCCAGCCTTCATTCCCCGCCCATCGGTTCTTCCTCGGTTTCGGATCGTTTGTCATCCCAGTTGTTAAGAGTCTATTACTAATCAATAGACCAAATAAAGTAAAAAGGAAGAAAATAGATTGGATAGAAGAACCCGTTCCACCCGACCACCCCCGAGCTATGATGATCTAGACATAGCCAACCTACCACCGACGTCCCATACCGCCGGATATTAGGATGACTAATACCTTGGAAGAGATAAACACGATCGTCGAGACGAAAGCCTAGCCCGCACCACCGGTGTCTACGACAGCAGCCTTCCGACGTGATGATCTCTGGGTAAAAGCATGCGAGTGGAAACACTATTATAGCTAATTAGCTACTAAAATGGCCATAGCTAATTAGCTATTTGTTTAGCTAGTCTTTCTTGTGGGAAAATCAAATATTTGAAAAACTAATTTATGAAAAAACTCAAATATTTGAACTTCTGTTTCAGACGTAGTGGAACTTGGGGAATATCACCATCATCTAAGGTCGACTTCAATGTCATCAATTTCCTGTTTAGCCTAAGTCTGATTTTGAACGCAGATGGATTACTCAGAGCACGAACGCAGACGTAGCTCCCGCAACAGCAAAAAATCGACATTGCAGATTGAGAGCTACAACACAGAACCCGCTCGATCATCGTCCAGGTATGTTTCAGTTACAGAAACCCCAAACATTTGTTTTTTCTTTTTGACTACTGTCTGAACTTTGGTGCCGATTCATATTTCCCCAAAATCGAATAGGGCGAAGTCCTTGGAGTCCCATACAAGGATGTCTCGCAAATCGGGGAGTAGCAACAGGTGTGTTTATATTACTTTTTTTGTGTTTAATCCTGTCTTTAGTGATTAGGGTTTGTGATTGAAATTTCTGATTAGGGTTTGTGATTGAAATTTCTGATTAGGGTTTTTGATTATAAATTTCTGATTAGAATTTCTGAATAGGGTTTTTGGTTACAAATTTTGATTACAAATTAGAAATTTGATTACAAATTATGATTAGGGTTTCTGATTTGCTAAGTTAAAGATTTTGCACCATTTTTGTTGTTGTTGATTGGGGTTTTTGATTCTCACATATTCTGATTTTGCACTATTTCTGATTTCTGAAATGATATTTCAGATGGCTCGTTCCTCCGTATACGAGAGTGCTAAACTTCGCAAAATTTTGCGAGACAAAGGAGGACTTCCACAACACCTATGGTCTGTCACTCGAGGGTGTTGACCCTGCTGTCCTAAGTGATAAATTGATCAGTGATATAGACTGGATGACAGTATATACAGTGCCTAGAGTCAAAGGCAAGGTCAAGCTGAAGCATGTACGAGCCGACTTGTACGATGACTGCATGAGACTGCACCAGAAAGTTCATCAGGAGATCCCAGTCAACAATGAGTTGTCAGTTTCATTTGCTAGAGCATTTGCATATGAGTACTGCAAAACAACGAAGGAATCTAGAGACCCTGAAATGTATAGGGTAGCTTGGGCAGTCTATGGTGAGGCATCGGTAAAAAGATGCCGAAAGATGGGGACCTTGGCACAAAAAATAGACAGATTTTGGAGCATGGCAGCTGTTGATGCAACTGCCGACTCCCAGCAAGACCGGGGGCATACACCACACCGACACCCAAGGAAAGCCAATGTCGATGATACAGGTGAGACATTGGTTAGCTATATGCTAAAAAATGTCCATGAAGCCTGTGAGACATTGGCATTTTTTAAGACTGATTTAGAGAAAGCCACAATGGCTTCTGCAATGGAGAGCAAAGTTACTTCTGCTGTTACAACAATTAGAAATAAGATTCAGGTAACTATTGTTTTGCTGGTATGTGATTGTGTTATAAATAACGGGTAAAATGTGCTAATCAAGCATTATCTGGAATAGGTTGCGCAACAGGAGCTTGAATTAGAGGGGCCACTGGATCCCCAGCGTAAAATAGAACTGCAAATAGAGATCCAGGTTCTTTCAATGAACCTGGACCTTCTAGGTGTAAATACTGTTGCAGATTACAATTTGGATAAGCTTCAAGTAAGTTAACGATTCCTGAGCAAAGTTGGTGTATCTTTCAACAACAAGAATAATTAATCGGTAAATTTCTCTGTTGCGTTGAAGGAACAATACATTCATCAAGAACAGGTAGTTAGCTGCCTTAAGAAGAAGCTACATTTTGTGGAGGGAATGGTAAGGACCAGACAGGATTTGGACCTGAACATTCTTGCTCCCTTACCAAATGAAGTAGAACCAGAAAATGATTTATTGACAGTTCAAGCACGTTGCATCGCTTGCGGGTTAGGTGTGGAGGACAAAACTGCGTCTTTGTTGGTTCACCTACAACCAGGCAACCACACATACCATCTGCTTTGTTTTCAACATGCCTGTCGAATTGTTGCATTCTGTTTGGGAGATTGCAGTACAACTCTACCAAATGAGTGGAGAAAACAAACAGGTATACCATACTGTAGCTAATAAGCTTAGTCTTTTCTAATTAGCTATCCTACTAGCTAATTAGCTACTGGCAGCTAATGAGCTACTAGCTAATTAGCTATCCTAGTAGCTAATTAGCTATGGTACTAGCTAATTAGCTAGTACCATAGTTGTGTAAAAAAGCTAAATAGCTATCCTACTAGCTAATTAGCCACTGGCAACTAATTAGCTATCCTAGTAACTAATTAGCTACTGCCATAGTTGTGTAAAGTAGCTAATAAGCTATCCTAGTAGCTAGTTAGCTATGGTACTAGCTAATTAGCTAGTACCATAGTTGTGTAAAAAAGCTAATTAGCTATCCTACTAGCTAATTAGCTACTGACATAGTTGTGTAAAGTAGCTAATAAGCTATCCTAGTAGCTAGTTAGCTATGGTACTAGCTAATTAGCTAGTAGCATAGTTGTGTAAAATAGCTAATTAGCTATCCTACTAGCTAATTAGCTACTGGCAACTAATTAGCTATCCTACTAGCTAATTAGCTATCCTACTAGCTAATTAGCTATCATAGTAGCTAATTAGCTACTGACATAGTTGTGTAAAGTAGCTAATAAGCTATCCTAGTAGCTAATTAGCTACTGGCAGCTAATTAGCTGTCCTAGTAGCTAATAAGCTATCCTAGCTACTACATAGTTGAGAAAGTAGCTAATTAGCTTTCATTGTAGCTAATTAGCTATCCTAGCTACCACCATAGTTAGTAAAGTAGCTAATTAGCTATCCTAGCTACTACCATAGTTAGTAAAGTAGCTAATTAGCTATCCTAGCTACTACCATAGTTGAGTAAAGTAGCTAATTAGCTACCATAGTAGCTAATTAGCTATCCTAGCTACTACTATAGTTGTGTAAAGTAGCTAATAAGCTATCCTACTAGCTAATTAGCTATCCTAGTAGGTAATTAGCTATGGTACTAGCTAATTAGCTAGTACTATAGTTGTGTAAAAAAGCTAATTAGGTATCCTACTAGCTAATTAGCCACTGGCAACTAATTAGCTATCCTAGTAACTAATTAGCTACTGCCATAGTTGTGTAAAGTAGCTAATAAGCTATCCTAGTAGCTAATTAGCTACTAGCAGCTAATCCTAGCAGCTAATTAGCTATCCTACTAGCTAATTAGCTACTACCATAGTTGAGTAAAGTACCTAATTAGCTATCCTACTAGCTAATTAGCTACTACCATAGTTGAGTAAAGTACCTAATTAGCTATCCTACTAGCTAATTAGCTACTACCATAGTTGAGTAAAGTACCTAATTAGCTATCCTACTAGCTAATTAGCTACTGGCAACTAATTAGCTATCCTAGTAGCTAATTAGCTATCCTACTAGCTAATTAGCTGCTGGCAACTAATTAGCTATCCTACTAGCGAATTAGCTATCCTAGCGAATTAGCTATCCTAGTAGCTAATTAGCTACTGGCAGCTAATTAGCTGTCCTAGTAGCTAATAAGCTATCCTAACTACTACCATAGTTGAGTAAAGTACCTAATTAGCTATCCTAACTACTACCATAGTTGAGTAAAGTACCTAATTAGCTATCATACTAGCTAATTAGCTATCGTACTAGCTAATTAGCTATCCTAGCTTCTACCATAGTTTAGTAAAGTAGCTAATTAGCTATCCTAAATAACTGTCATGTTATTGTAGAATCTTGTGGATTAAGGACGGCACATGATGTGTCTGGTGCTGATGATGCTGCAACAGATGAGGATACTACTGCCAATGTGGCTGAAAGTAAGAGTCCTGCTATCACATCTCCTTCAGATCAGCTGCACCCTATTCTTTTGGAACAGTGTACTGAATTAGGCAACGATGTGAAATGCCATGAAATAGTGGAAACAACATGTAAAACTGAGGTTCACAACAACAGTGTTTATGAACACTTGATGCAACATTTCTTCGAGTCTCAAGACCTTGATTCCACCCCACCAAGCCCAACTACTGAAAATGTCCAAACAGATCCCTCTGTACTTGAAAAGCTAGTTCAAGAAACGGCTGATGTGCAATTAGCTGCTGAGGCGATGGGAAGGTTGTCGGAGGAGGACACACTTGCGCATTGGGTCCTAGAAGCAAGGTGCAAACAGTGAGCTGCCAACTAGGTGCATGGTTGTGGACTCCATACCGAGCTCAATATGCGGATAATATATGTAGACTCGTTCCACTGACTAGCAAGAGCTTAGCTGTTTATAGGAGATTTGTAGACATTTCCAATGGTAATTTATAAATATGTAAAGAGATGACATTATTCAATGAAGAATTTAATTACTTGTTCCCACTGTACTTATCTACTGTGTAATTTGAGGAATATGTTGCAGATTGTTGATTTCATTCTATTGATGACTATTTAGCTATTGACAGCTAATTAGCTGCATTTGTATAGCTAATTAGCTGCATTTGTACAGCTAATTAGCTACTGATGACTATTTCGCTATAACTTATAACTTAAAACTTAACAAAAAAGACATGATTTTATTGAGAAAGAAGCACAGAAAGCAGACTGTATACAAGAAATTGATTCCAAACGAATTTATTGATCTGTTTTCGCGAAATACATGTTTGTTTTACAAGAGAACATGGTAAGTGCTACTTGTAGCTACAAATTCCATGGCATACTATTGTAAATACATTTGTACAGCTAATTAGCTGCATTTGTACAGCTAATTAGCTACTGATGACTATTTCGCTATAACTTATAACTTAAAACTTAACAAAAAAGACATGATTTTATTGAGAAAGAAGCACAGAAAGCAGACTGTATACAAGAAATTGATTCCAAATGAATTTATTGATCTGTTTTCGCGAAATACATGTTTGTTTTACAAGAGAACATGGTAAGTGCTACTTGTAGCTACAAATTCCATGGCATACTATTGTAAATACATTTGTACAGCTAATTAGCTGCATTTGTACAGCTAATTAGCTACTGATGACTATTTCGCTATAACTTATAACTTAAAACTTAACAAAAAAGACATGATTTTATTGAGAAAGAAGCACAGAAAGCAGACTGTATACAAGAAATTGATTCCAAACGAATTTATTGATCTGTTTTCGCGAAATACATGTTTGTTTTACAAGAGAACATGGTAAGTGCTACTTGTAGCTACAAATTCCATGGCATACTATTGTAAATACATTCATACACATTAGCACCAACAGTGTATAAACCGGAGCAGCTATTGTATTCTGACATTGGGACGTTGATGCATCTGACCAAATGAGAGTACATATACGCCGCTGGTTTGTCTTCTAACAGCCTGTACACATATTCGTAGTCATCTAGTTTTGCATAAAAAATGCCTTCGATGTAGAATGTCCCGGCAGATACAAAATTTCCCCATGCATCTACAATATTCTGCCTTGCACACTGTTATTCTCGTAACTAGCTAACTATCCTAGTAGCTAATTAGCTATTCTAGTAGCTAGTTAGCTATTCTAGTAGCTAGTTAGCTATTCTAGTAGCTAATTAGCTATCATGGTAGCTAATTAGCTGTCCTAGTAGCTAATTGGTTGTCCTAGTAGCTAATTAGCTATCATGGTAGCTAATTAGCTGTCGTAGTAGCTAATTAGCTATCATGGTAGCTAATTAGCTATTGTAGTAGCTAATTAGCTATTCTAGTAGCTAATTAGCTATCATGGTAGCTAATTAGCTGTCGTAGAGCTAATTAGCTATCATGGTAGCTAATTAGCTGTCCTAGTAGCTAATTGGTTGTCCTAGTAGCTAATTAGCTATCATGGTAGCTAATTAGCTGTCGTAGTAGCTAATTAGCTATCATGGTAGCTAATTAGCTGTCGTAGTAGCTAATTAGCTATCATGGTAGCTAATTAGCTGTCCTAGTAGCTAATTAGTTGTCCTAGTAGCTAATTAGCTGCTCTAGTAGCTAATTAGCTATCATGGTGGCTAATTAGCTTTCCTAGTAACTAATTAGCTATCATGGTAGCTAATTAGCTTGTCTAGTAGCTAATTAGCTATCATGGTGGCTAATTAGCTTTCCTAGTAACTAATTAGCTATCATGGTAGCTAATTAGCTGGTCTAGTAGCTAATTAGCTATCGTGGTAGCTAATTAGCTGGTCTAGTAGCTAATTAGCTATAATGGTGGCTGATTAGCTTTCCTAGTAACTAATTAGCTATCATGGTAGCTAATTAGCTATCATGGTAGCTAATTAGCTATCATGGTAGCTAATTAGCTATCATGGTAGCTAATTAGCTATCACGGTGGCTAATTAGCTGTCCTAGTAACTAATTAGCTATCATGGTAGCTAATTAGCTGGTCTAGTAGCTAATTAGCTATAATGGTGGCTAATTAGCTATCCTAACTAATTAGCTATCATGGTAGTAGCTATTGAGAGTAGCCAGTTACCTATGTAGTAGCTATCATAGTAGCTAATTAGCTATCATGGTAGCTAATTAGCTTTCCTAGTAGCTAATTAGCTGGTAATAACGAAATAGCTAACTAGCTACCATGATAGCTAACTAGCTAGCAGTACAGCTAATTATCTGGTAGTACCTAAATTAGCTATTGAGAATAGCTAATTAGCTATCATGGTAGTAACTATTGAGAGTAGCTAGTTACCTATGTAGTAGCGATCCTAGTAGCTAACTGAGGTAAATGTAACTGATAAGCTAATTAGCTTTTCTGCTAACTGAGCTAATTAACTTTCCGAGTAGAGTCAAAACAAATGTTGAGATAAATGTAAATACCTGAGGTACATCAAGAAGATGAATGGGATGCTCCTCGTATTGATTTCTTCCAACACGTTTCCTGCATAAATCCTTTTTATTGGGTGAAACCCTACTCTCATTAGTCCAAAACATTGTGATTACATCCTTGATTTCAAATGTTATGGGTGTCATTGGCTTACATCTTGTAGTTAGCTTTAGTAGACTAGTTCCTTCACCCGAGGAAATTATACGGTTCATTGTATTGTACACTGTTTT
Organism: Azolla caroliniana; assembly: GCF_043228905.1. NCBI lineage: Eukaryota > Viridiplantae > Streptophyta > Polypodiopsida > Salviniales > Salviniaceae > Azolla > Azolla caroliniana. The sequence goes on along the minus strand of NW_028230450.1, from coordinate 8,331,391 downwards.
TCTACTAACACCAATTACCTTAGATAGCTCACTGATGTTTATATCGTCAACATCACTATTAAGTAACATCATTAGACTAGACCTTTTTAAGACAAGATCATCTTCTGACCTGCTCATGGATACGAAACTATTACGAAGATTATTTACTAAAATAGATGATATGTTTGCATTAAGACCATCACAATCAACTAAGTCCTTTATCGATGGATCATTACGTATTCCATAAAGTACTACCTTCTTTTCTTCATTGCTGATGTGCTTGGTTTGAACATTGAAATAGTCTACAACCTTTCTCTCTATGATGGTAGTCGCATTACTTACATTCTCAGCTAAACTATCCTTACCTTACTGAGTGTGGCTTTCGTATCCTTCAACAATTGACGATGTTTCCTTCTTTTTTCTGCCCAATAGTTTCGTATGGCTTGTTGTGTCCTGATAACATCATCCCTATCCTTATGATCATTGAGGGGTAATTCTAAACACCCTTCTTCCCCTTCCATTTGGCTAGACATGTTAAAACCCTAAATTTCCAGAAAAAAAAACAAGTATTAAAGATGGCTATGGGCAACAACAATACACAAAAATATTCCACACAATACACAAGATTAGACACAACAATACACAAGATAATCAATAGACAGAAAAGTTATTGCAATCCAAGACCGAACAGTAGAGGATTTCACTCTGTTGGATCCAACAATTGAGGAGGCGATCCAAGACCGACCAATGGCAACAACTGAGTGTAGAATGTTGCCGTTGGATGAGTGAACTCCGTCAAATCGAAATGTGGAAGCAATCCGGGACTGGACAGTAGTGGCAACTGAGTATAGAATGATGGCAATGGAGGAGAGAACCCCGTCAGATTGAACAGTTACCGATGATGCTTGAAACGCACATAGAAGGCACTTGAGAATAGAGTGGCATAGAGAAGAGAACCCCGTCAGATTGAACAGTTACCAATGATGCTTGAAACGCACAGTAGCGGCCCCTGAGTGAGAGTGGAAAAGAGAAGAGAACCCCGTCAGATTGAACAGTTACCAATGATGCTTGAAACGCACAGTAGCGGCCCCTGAGTGAGAGTGGAAAAGAGAAGAGAACCCCGTCAGATTGAATAGCTCTTTGATTATGCTTGGAACGCACAGTAGCAACCCCTGAGTGTAGAGTGGCAAAGAGAAGAGAACCCCGTCAGATTGAACAGCTCTTTGATGATGCTTGGAACGCACAGCAGCGGCCCTTGAGTGTAGAGTGGCACAGAGAAGAGAACCCCCTCAGATTGAACAGCTCTTTGATGATGCTTGGAACGCACAGTAATGGCCCCTGAGTGTAGAGTGGCACAGAGAAGAGAACCCCCTCAGATTGAACAGCTCTTTGATGATGCTTGGAACGCACAGTAATGGCCCCGGAGTGTAGAGTGGCACAGAGAAGAGAACCCCGTCAGATTGAACAGCTCTTTGATGATGCTTGGAATGCACAGTAGTGGCCCCTGAGTGTAGAGTGTCACAGAGAAGAGAACCCCGTCAGATTGAGCAGCTCTTTGATGATGCTTGGAACGCACAGTAGTGGCCCTTCAGTGTAGAGTGGCGGCAGGTGGACTCGATAGGGTTTAGCAACAGTGGTAGCAACTAACCCACAGTACTCAACTAGAGATGGCCTACGTGATGTGGCAAAGGATCATGCATAATGGACCTAGGAATTCGATATATAATTTATGGTACACATTTATGGTGCACACATCAATTTATGTTGCACATTTATGGCACTCATTTACATATGTAATTAAAACACTCTAGTATTTTCAATGGTAGTTTTTTGCATACTTAATTTATTAATGATGGCTTTTTACTAAAATGACTATTTATCAATGGTAGCTTTTTGCATAGCTAATTAGCTATGTCAAGGACATAGCTAATTGTTTCCACTCGCATGCTTTCACCCCTCTATGAGGGTAGCTAAGCCTCATATTTATACCTTTTCCTAGGCCCCTTGAATAGATGTGCCTTTCTAAAAGGCTCTCTATTCATTGGTTGTCTAAATCATGATAGTGCATGCACATATCATTCATTCTATCCAATCATTAGTCCCCTTTTTAATAATAGTGAACATACCCTTCACTAATGTAAATATTAGTGACCTACCCTCACCAACGTTATGTGTACATAACATACTCCCCTACTTCAAAAGATTGCACTCTTGCAATATAAAGTGAGGAAATTGTGCCTTAAGCGAATGCTCGCGTTCCCATGTGGCATCATCAATAGGTTTATCCATCCATTTGATCTTGAATAGCCGAATCTCTTTAGAACGTAAACGTTTAGTACGAGAATCAAGGATTCGTTCAGGAACATGAGGTTTGTAAGAAAAATCCTCTAATGTTACAAGATCTTGGATTGTGATGGTGTTATCACCAGAGCCTAAAAATGGTTTTAGACGACTGACGTGAAAAACAGGATGAATACCAACGTTACGAGGTAAGGCAAGGTGATAAGCAGATGACCCAACTCGCTTAAGGATTTCAAATGGGCCACAATATCGTGGGGCTAACTTAGCGCACTTGCCCGTAGATAATGACGTAGAATCAGTCGGGACACGCAAAAAAACTTTTTGACCAATAGTAAATGCACGAGGACGTCTATCCTGATCAGCATAAAATCGAGCACGATCTTGAGCTGTCTTGACATTTTCTTTGGCAATATGCAACATTTGGTTCATGTCTTGCAAAAAATTGCGTGTATTGTCTAATGTATCACGATGAATCGTGACATCAACTGGGGCACGTGGCTGAAAACCATACATCAACATAAAAGGACTATATCCAGTGGATGTATGTTTAGAGCTATTATAGGCAAATTCTAAGATAGGAAGGTATTGCTCCCACTTAGAAGGGGTTTTTGCTACATAAGCTCGAAGCATGTCCTCAATAATTTGATTAACTCGTTCAGTTTGTCCATCAGACTGAGGATGATCTGCGGAACTCATGCTCAACGTAGTTTCTAGTTTCTTAAAGACCTGAGTCCAAAAGTCACTAGTAAACTTGGAATCTCGATCACTAACAATATCCATCGGTAATCCATAAAAACGAAATAACTCATCAACAAATTGATAAGCCAACTGTTGAGCGGTTACCGTGGTTTTTGTAGGAATAAATCTAGCTAATTTTGTTAGCCTGTCAACGACAACCCATATGGCATCATGACCCCTCTGTGTACGAGGTAAACTAACAATAAAATCCATCGAGATACTTTCCCATTTATTGTTGGGAATATCTAAGGGATGTAAAAGACCAGCAGCTTTAAGTCGTTCCACTTATTAATCTGACATTGTAAGCATTGAGTTACGTATTTATGCACGTCAGAGCGCATCTTAGGCCAGAAAAAAGTACACGAGATGAGAACGAGTGTGCGTTGTATTCCAGGATGACCAGCAGATGGTGCATCATGACATTCATGAAAAATTTTCTGTTTAACATTTGGTAAATCTGGAACACAGACCTTTCCACTACGGTAGAGCAAACCGTTTGTAATGTGAAAGGTCGCCTTCGAGGGTAGGGTGCTAGTATCGGCATCTAAACCAGATTCGGCTTTCGTCCAGTATTTTGAGAAATAACTGTCATCAAGGTATTTCCCTCGAAGGTGATCTAAAAGATCAGATTTTATTTCCGTGAAGCTAAGCATGTTAACTTCTTTAATGCGACTAAGAGCATCAGCAACGGTGTTCATAGAACCCTTGCGATATCGTATGGAAAAATCAAAATCTTGCATAAGGTCAGCCCAACGGCCTTTACGACCAACAAGATCGGGCTGGTCACAAAAATACTTTAATGATTGATGGTCTGTTGTAACCACAAATTTATTTCCATAGAGATAGTGCCTCCATGTTTTAAGTGCGTGTATCACCGCAAACAACTCTTTCTCTTGAACCGAATACCGAGATTGAGCAGCATCAAGCTTCTTACTTTCAAAAGCAATAGGGTGACCACCTTGATAAAGAACGGCACCAATAGCATAATCACTAGCATCGGTTTCAATTGAGAAAGGCTTAGAAGGGTCTGGTAACAGAAGAGTGGGAGCCTGACACACATGCTCCTTGAGTGTCTCAAATGATTTGTCAAGTTGTTCATTCCATGAAATTGGTTTGACAGACTTACGTGGATGACCTTTTAATAGGTCAGTTAATGGCGTAGTCAATTTGGAATAGTTACGAATTGATTTTCATAAAAATCCAACAAACCCTAAGAATGATCTAAGTTCACGAATATTATGAGGAATGGGCCAAAGTTTAACCTTTTCAATACGAGAAGGTTCAATTTCAACGCCATTTTCTGGAATTAAATGACCTAGGTACACAATAGATTTTTGGAAGAAGTCACATTTTGAATGTTTTGCATAGAAAGAGTTGTCACGCAACTTTCGCAAAACAAATCGAACATGTTGAACATGATCTTGCAAGGTACGGCTATATATCAAAATATCATCCAAGAAGACGACAACAAAATCACCGAGTTGATTTCGGAAAACATCATTCATTGCTTGTTGGAATGTGGCTGGAGCATTAGTCAACCCAAATGGCATGACTAAAAACTCATAATGGCCATAGCGCGTACGAAAAGCGGTTTTAGGAATATCATCCTCGGCGATGCGAATCTGATGATAACCAGTTCGTAAGTCAATTTTCGTAAAATATCGAGCCCCGTGCAAACGATCAATCAAATCATCGGCACGAGGTAATGGATATGCATTCTTAATTGTCATTTTATTCAAACGGCGATAATTGATACACATTCGCCACGAACCTTCCTTCTTCTTGACTAATAGAACTGGCGCACCCCAAGGTGATTTACTATACCTAATGTGGCCCATACTCAAGTATTCCTTAAGTTGTTTAGCGATCTCATCCTCTTCTAATCGACTAAGTCGGTAAGGTGGAATGCTCACAGGAGCAGCCCCAGGGATGAGTTCAATTTGATGGTCCACATTACGTTTAGGTGGTAAAGTAAGCGGTAATTCAGTAGGAAACACATCTTGAAAATCCTCTAAAATAGAGTCGAGTAATCGTTGCTCAAAATGTGGTAATTGTGTGGCGTCAATATTAAAATAATAAAATTGAACCGCAGGATCAATTACACACGAATAAATTAATGAACTAGAATACTCACTTAAAGATTTAGAAGACACAAGTGAATGAGAAGGAAGTTTGGAACATTGAATAAAATGTTTACAATTATTAAGTTCAAATGTGATTGAGTGATTAACCCAATCAATGGACAAAGAAGGGTTTTTATTAAAAAACCAAGGATATCCTAAAATGACATCTGCGGATTGTAATTTCATAACATGAAAGTCAAGCTTCTCCAAATAAGTATCTATTTGAATTGGCAGTTGACAAACAATGCCACTGATGTATTGAACGTTTCCATTAGCCATGTGAACTTGATAGATATGATCACTTGCGTTTATGTGGAGCTCCATTTGCTGCACAAAGTGATCATTAAGAAAATTGTGAGAACTACCGGAATCAAACAAGAAATGTGCTTGTGTTCCATTGATATAGCCGACTGCTCGGAGTAAATCATTAGGTCCAAGTAAATGTGAAGGAAAAGTGCATTCACATAAACTTAAGTGATTGGTATGAACTTCAACAATATCAAAAGACTCACCTGTGTGACTCGTAGATTTGTCTTGAGGAGGGGTGTTCATTGACTTCCTCTCAAGACGACGACAGGTATCCTTTGTGTGGCCCCGCTTCTTGCAATATGCACAGAAGAGGTTCGGTTTCTTTGAGTCGCGGTCAAGAGTGTCACTGGATTGCTTACGTTTCCCAATGAACTTGACATTCGGAGTTTTGGCGAACTCAGGTTTATTGTGGTCTTTCTTGGAAGTCCTATGGTATCGCAGCACAATGTTGACGGCTTCCTCGAAAGTTGTGGGGTCCTTGTCATGGACAATCCAATGATAATCCCCATTGGGAATACCATTCAAAAAACAAGCGACAAACCATTTCTCACCCGTAAGTCCCGATTTTTGGATCTGGGTCCGAGCGTGATGCACATAATCCTCGAGAGAGGTAAATGGCTTACTAGACAATGTGAGCAAGTGTTGCGCTTGTTCGGTTTGAGAAGGTGGCTGCAAGAATTGTTTCTTAAAAACATCAACGAAACCTTCCCAAGTTGTGGGTAAGTTTTTTGCGGTCCTTAGGCCACACCACCAAGCAGCAGCTCGGCCACCTAACTCACGACCGACATAACCAATTTTTACTGCATCGGGCTTGGGATGAAGCTCAAAGTGAGACTCCCAACGACCAAGCCAAGTGCTAATAGCCTCCTCGGTTCTTTCTTTCTTATCTCCCTTGAAAGGCGTGACTACGAAGGAAGGTTCACCTTCTTTCTTGGACTCAATAGTTAATTCTTGGAATTTCTTTTCCAATGCCATATTGGCCTGTCTCATTTCGGCCAATTGATTCAAGGTAGTAGTGAGCAATTGCTCAATAGTGATCTCAGCTTGTGTGCGAGATGCGGATTGGGGTTGAGAGGTCTCATTTGGAGAGATCGTTCCAACTGCGTTCAAAACTTGTTCCATGATGCACGCTGTGGGTATGCAATAAAATAAGGAGGTTCAGAAAATACCCAAGCAAAATGAATGCTTGAAATTTTGATTGAAAGAACTTTATCCAAGAAAGTATCTCATGTCTTTACCCCTCTAGACATATGAGATGTGATTCGAGATCCGATAACTATGGTAACACTATGGTGTTTTAAAAACCATGGGGGAAACCATAGCTAAGATGTATTTCTCGGATCTCTATCTTGAGTAATCATGGCGGCTCCCCAAGGCTCAACCATGGTTCTTACATCAATGAAATTTCCTAGATAGCCTTATATTAATGCCAACCCATTATGTATTATATGGTCGAGAAAGTGTATTACGTGAAAAAACAAGTGCACTCACAAGTAATATTCTAGTCTTGCGAGCAATAAGCAAACGTGATGATAAAATGATAAAATAAGGCACTACTCATAAGAGTTAAGTAGTGACGAAAACAAGGGTAAAAAAAAAAGAACCCATGTGTTACCTACGAAAAAAACAATGTCACAAATAAATGGGAAGTGCAAGGTATGCACATATACATCCCAATATGATTGTTATAACTTGCACAATTGTGACATAAGCCACAAATTGATACAAGTGATGACGGTGTTGTGCGCAAAGATGTAATACTCAAATCCATGAGTAAAACATCAATAAGGGAACTCATATGGTTTTACTCGTTTTCTAAGGCTTGATGATAAGAGTTAAACCTAGATGACCCGTTGAAAAAAAAAATCGTTCAACAAGCCACTCCATACGAAAAAATAGTCTACACGTAAAGGTTACATTAAAAATAAACGATGTAAATACTTTATACATGAAAAGGAAGTGGAAAAAGGAGAGTTAATTGTGGGCGGGTAAATAATAATTACCAGAAAATCATATAAGTGAAACAATACTTATGAAATTAAAATTTAATTAGAATAATCAACAATTAGGTGTATGGAATCAAACATGCCCTAAGATACGAAACCCTAGGGTAGTTGACATGCACCTCCTCAAGACCACCATATATCCCTAGAATCGGCCAAGTAATGGCTAATTAAAGAGGAAAGTGGCATAGGTAAGTGACATATATCTCGTCAAGGCCACATCATCCCTTAGAATCGGCCAATTGATGGCTAATTAAAAAGGAAAGTGGCATATGTAAGCTACATATACCTTGTCAAGGCCACAACATCCCATAGAATCGGCCAATTGATGGCTTAATAGAGAGTAGAGTGGCATAGGTAGGCAACATACACCTCGTCAAGGCCACATCATCCCTTAGAATCGGCCAAGTGATGGCTCAATAGAGGGGAAGAGTGGTATACTCAACATCATATGCAAAACGGCCATGAGATAAGCGTGTGCGATTAGAGCAAACACGCTCGACCCAATGCACAAGAATAATTATTATCGTAAGAGTTCAAGAGAGGAGAGAGTGGGATATATATCGCAATATGCAAAAGGCCATGAGTTGAGCGTGTGCGATTAGTGCAAACACGCTCGGCCCGATGCATAATAATAAGTAAAATCGTAGCGTAGTAGGAGGTAGAAAGAAAGAGAATAAAACGTAATACCAATTTGATTCGACCATAAAGAACGCATAATAGAAAAAGAGAAGAGATCAAAAAAGAAGAATACCGGGTTTAGAGTGTTGTTTTGATCCTGAGAAGAGCATGACGAGCCTTGTTAGATCCCCCTCGCTCACACGCAAAAAAACATCAAAACAACAAAAAAATTGTTAGTAAAAGCTCTGATACCACTGTTAAGAGTCTATTACTAATCAATAGACCAAATCAAGTAAAAAGGAAGAAAATAGATTGGATAGAAGAACCCGTTTCACCCGACCACCCCCGAGCTATGATCTAGACATAGCCAACCTACCACTGACGTCCCATACCGCCGGATATTAGGATGACTAATACCTTGGAAGAGATAAACACGATTGTCGAGACGAAAGCCTAGCCCGCACCACCGGTGTCTACAACAGCAGCCTTCCGACGTGATGATCTCTATGAGGGTAGCTAAGCCTCATATTTATACCTTTTCCTAGGCCCCTTGAATAGATGTGCCTTTCTAAAAGGCTCTCTATTCATTGGTTGTCTAAATCATGATAGTGCATGCACATATTATTCATTCTATCCAATCATTAGTCCCCTTTTTAATAATAGTGAACATACCCTTCACTAATGTAAATATTAGTGACCTACCCTCACCAACGTTATGCGTACATAACACCAGTCCAGGTTATCCGGTTCCGGCTCGTCATCGTGACGCTTCTTGATCGCTTTGATCTGCTTCCCAGCTACCAGTATCGCCATTCTCGTGCCGTCGAGTTCCGCCAGATGGTACGTCCCGTTGTCGTTGGCGCTTTGTACCACGTAAGGCCCGAACCACCTTCTTGCGAACTTCCACGTCACTCGGTGCTGGTTGTCGAAGCTGCTGTCGTAGACTAGCACCCAGTCGCCTTCCTCGATCTTCTTCGGTCGGAGCCGGTGCGTTCAGTCGAACCGGGCTTTGTTCCTCATCCTTGCTTCCCGAAGCTTTCCCGCAGCCTGCTCCACGTCTTCCGGCCTTCGCTCGAGCTGACGTATGCGCGCCGCCAATACTTCCTCCCGGCTCATCTCGTCTCTCCAGTCCATTGTTGCCCATGAGAAGATTGTACGTTCCATCGGCATGATCGGCTTCTGCTCCAAACATGAGCTCTGCCGGCATGAATCCGGTTACCGAACTGTGCGTAGTTCGGTCAGCCCACAACGCGTAGGGCAGCAGCCGCGGCCAGTTCCCGACTTGACCTCCGCATGCCCGAACTAACGCCTTGACGATCGGTCCATGTCCGCGCTCCACCTTTCCATTCGCCTCCGGATTGTACGTAGTGGTAAGCGAGAGCTTGACTCCTAGCCGGTCGAACAGCTCCTCGGCCTCTTCGGCGTCCAACTCCCCGCAATCAGCCACGATCTTCCCGACGCACCCGTACCGGCATATCACGTCCTCGATCAGGAACCGACATACGGCCGCGGTCGTTTTCTTTTGAAGGGCTCGGCCTTCCACCTGGTTCGTCAGATCTTCCCGAGCCAGGACCAGATACCGCATCTGTCCTACTCCCATCGGCATCGTCACCATATCTACCATCCATTTGAAGTGGATGGTCGGAGGGTATGTAGGGTGAAGCTTGTCCTGATGCCGGACTATGGAGTGCATCTGACAGCTCTCGCAAGTTGTCACGAACCGATGCACGTCCCGGTACAGTCCCGGCCACCAGTACTTCCCCTTTATCTTCTCGAACGTGGCCCACGTTCCACGGTGTCCAGCCCAAGGGCTGTCGTGGTAGGCCGTTAGCAGCTCCTCCTGTTCTTCCTTCATCGCCACCACCCGGAGCGGGATGCCGTTCCTCTTCTTCGGGTGCTTCCATAAGTATCCGTCCCGGAGAAAGAATCGGTATGCTTTCTTCCGGATCTGGTTGGCCTCGTCTCTCGTCCATGACGCATCCGGCGTCATTGTCCTCAAGAAACCACCGATCTGTAGCCACTCGCCGTCGTACTTACTTTCGTCGAAGCCGTTAAGTGCCGGAGTGCTCGTCCCATCGGTCGTCACGTACGCCACCTCGAAGAAGTCCACGCCGACTTCTTCGTCCTCCGAAACCATGCCGCCCTCGTTATCAAACCTCGCCCTCGAAAGCATGTCGGCCATGGTGTTGTCCTTTCAGGAAATGTGTCGTATTTCCGGGTCCAAGGACTTGATGTACGCTATCCACCTGAGCATTGCCAGGTCCGGTGTCGCGCACCCGAAAACCATGCCGAGAATTGGCAGGCAATCCGTCTCGATAATCACTTCTGTCCCGATCAGGTAGTCTTTGTCGGCGTTTACTGCCGAAACGATACCCCAGAGTTCGCGTTTAACCTGGGCGTACCCTCGCTGTCGCTCACTGAGGACCTCCGCGCCTAATCGGATCGGGAACCGAATGCCGTCCTCGTCTTCTTGGTTGACGACCCATCCGATCCCGGTCAGACTCGTATCCACCGTTATGTATACCGGGGTACCCTTCTCGTAGACAGCCTTCCGGAGCGCCGGTGCTGCCGCAAGAGCTTCCTTCAGCTTCCGGATCGACTCCGTGTGCTCGTCTCGCCACTCGAATTTTCGCCCCTTCTTCAGCAACCCGTATAGCGGCTCCGCAACGTGGGCGTAATGCGGGATCCATATGTGGTAGAATGCGCATGCCCCCAGGAACCTCCGAACTTCCGTAACCGAGCTACAATCGGTCTTCATTGCGGAGATGGCTTCTACTTTTGCTGGAGACGGCTTCCGGCCATATGGTTCACATAGGTGTCCGACCACCAGGATTTCTGATTGCCCGAAGGCCGATTCCTCCCCGGAGAAGGTGAGCCTCGCATCCTCTAGCCCTTTTAGCACCTTCTCACAGTCGTCGATGTGTGTTGCCACGAATCGCCGGCATCCGTCCGGCCCGAGTGTTTCGTCCTTCTCTTCCACCGGGCACCCCTTGATCGGGATGTCATCTAGAAATGGCATGGTGATGTCCAGGATGCAATCCCTCAGTACCTTGTTCATTGCATTCACCATGTGGGCCACCGAGTTGGTCCCTCCTTGTGGCAGGGTACACATTCGCACTAGGCCAAGGGGAGTTCGCATCGTCGTAATGTCTCTGCTCTCCACGGCTAGCTGGAACTGGTCGTACCCCGAGTACAGATCACCGACCGAGTAAATCGACCTTCCGGCGAAGGCCTCCGCGAACTCGTCTATGGTCGGTCCGATTCCCGCGTTCCGAATGGTCACTCTGTTGACCGGCTGCAGGTCTTGAATGAAGCGCAATGTTCCGTTTTTCTTTGGTACGGTAAACCATCGGTTCGAGTACGGGGCACTTGACGGTTCGAGAATGCCCATATCGACTTTCTGCCTCAATAGCTCCATCAACTTCGGGATGTGAGCTCTCGGTACTGGAATCGGCTTGAGATTCCACGGTACATGCGGTACCGTGAATATCACCATCGGCTCCATGATTGTCGGGTCTACGCACCCGATCTCTTCCGGTGAGAATGCGAAGGCTTTCCCGTGCCTTCCGAGCATCCTCCGAAACCGGTCTTCCTCCGCCGGCAGTAGGAACCCGCCCCCACCGATTTTGAGCTCCCGGAGCGTCTTGTCGGTGAAGGTGTGTCCTATGCAAACCGGATCTTGCAAACTGGGGTCCGACGCAACCCCTCTGATCCGGGACTCGCTGCCCTCTGGTAAGGGTGCCGCGACTGGCCTTACCTTCCGGTCCACAGTCTTGTACTTCGTGCTAACTCGGGCCGTCCGATCCAACCCGAGCCCCCGACTGAAGTTCGCGATGACTTCGTACATCTCTTCGGAACATACCGGTATCGTCCGGTCTTCGTTAAGGTCTTCTCCGGCTACCTTCCTCAGCATCCCCAAGGTGTCATCGAAGGAGACCGCCTCCACGGCTCCGTTGATTTCCTCGTCTGGGCCGAGAACTCCGCATGCTCGAAGTCGCTCCTCCGCCCTTCCCTTTTCTCAGCCAACGATGCCGACTATCATACACCCTCCGTTGTTGGAGAAGCAAAAATTTTTACTTATCGTACAGGGTTTCTTCGGTTTCGGTTCTATCGTACAGCTGTGGGGTCTTTCCCGAGTGTCCGAACTGTCTCGGCCCCACGCCTTGGCAGCCCTCTCTAAAAATCCTCTCGGTTCTCGCCACCGAGGGATTCGCGGTTTCGCTCGTGGTTCGGCTGCACCGTCAGAAATTGGACCGAATGGCGCCCGTCCTGGCTTTTGACCCTCGCGTAGGCCGAACCATTGTCCAGCACCTTGGTCTCCATTCGCGCCGCTGTGATGTACGGTTCCCCTAATATGACCGGGTGCGAGGACGTCTCCTAAACGAAGAAGTGCTGGTCAATCTCGACGCCGCCGATCTTGACTCGCACGTTTGGGCAGGCCCCGTGCAGTTCCTCGGTGGCGCGCGTCGCCGCCCGTATCTTCCACCCGTGCTTGGTGTTGATCGGCCACTTTCCCTTCTTATAGAAGTCCATGGACATCAGGTTTATTTCCGAACCGTGGTCCACCAATGCCACCACCGGTTCCTGAACATCTCCGATCTTTATCGGGGTCTCCGTGGTCGCTCGGGCCCAGTGCGGCTTTGAATAGTGGCTCTCCGCCCACTCATCTTCCAGCACCATGTCATCGATGTGCATCGTCCGCACCTCCACCGGTCTTTCCGGTTCCGTCTCCGTCGACAGCCTCTTCCGTTTCACCAGGTCCATGATGGAGTCGTGGAACTCCTTCTTGGCGATCCCTAGCACCTCCCGCAGTGACAGCTCCACTTTGTTGTCGAGGATCCGTTCCTCTAGGACCTTTCGTAGGTCCGTGGCCCTTTCTATTTCCGTCCCCAGTCGGTATCCGCCATTCCTGGGGTTATCTTGCGCGCCAGACCCACCGGCATCGTTCCGTCGTTGCCCGAATCGGGTCTCGTATCGTTGTGAGGGCCCGACCGCTCCGGCCTTCCCCACTCATTTGTCTTCTACCAGAGCCTCGTAGTTCCGGCAGGCGGCTTCTACGAAGCCCATCTTCTCCTCGACCAGGTCGCTCCACCCGGTTATTTCCCGGACCCGTCTCTCAGCGCGGTCCGCTTCATCTTTCCTCAGCCGCGCGCCGGTGAGGCCTTCCAGCATTGCCGGCCAGAATCCGTCTTTGCTTTCCTTTCGGGCCTCGCTGCCCCCGACCCGAATACCGGCCGACGCCGAGTAGTGAATGGCCTCCACGTGTCGGGCCGCTGCCTCTTCCATCAGTCTCTTCATACCTCCTCGCCCGTCATTCCGGTTTAGGGCCCTTCTGGTATCGCCGGCATGCACCCGGCCTTCCCACAGGTACACCACCTGGTTCCTCAACGCCTCTGCGAAATCGCCGCAGTCCTTCCGAATGTGGCCGACCTCGTCGCACCACATTCACCTGTTCCCTGCTGCCGGCCATTGGTCACGAGCCGGTTCGCCGCCTTCCCTTCGAGCCTGGGCGATCTGGAGATCCTTTATCGCCCGCGTCAACTCCTCCAGCGCTGCTCCTCCGGACGAGCCATTAACCATGCCGGTCGAAGCCGAACCGGTTTCGAGCCACTCCCGGGTCTCTTCCCTTCACCCTTGCGGTGCCGGTTCAAGCCTCCTTGCTGTGACCGAGCCCGCACCGGCCGCCCCATTATCAACCCATTCTCGCCGTTTGTCGAAACGGCCACAGACTCTCTTAACCGCAACCTAGTTGGTCGTCAGCCCGTCTTCGGTTTCCAGCAAGGAGCCGACTTGATCCCGGTCCCGCTCGTCCACCGACTTGACGAACAGTAGGACCCGGCTCGTATCCACAACGGTTCGGTCAAGCACCGAAAGGCGCGCAAAGCGTTCCTCAAACTCCCGGAGGAGTGCCAACGCGTTTCTTCCCTTGCCGGGGGACTCCACCCATTCCATGAAGTCCCGTTTCGAAAGCCGGAGTGCGTCGTCCAGCCCGTATTTCTCTAGGAGTCGGCCTTCGAACTCCTCCCAGGTACGGCTCTCTGCCCGTACCTCGAGCACCTCCGCATGGACGCTCGGCATCGCCACTCGAGGGAACCCGGCAAGACGCCTCTCTTCCGGAATGTCCCGCATCAGCATTTCTGCCCCGTAGGACGCCAAATACTTCGTGGCATCCTTTCCGCTGAACCGGCCGATCGTACCGACGACCACCTCAATGGCTCTGTCGAGGGCGTCGGTGCCCTCGCGCACGCTCAATATCCGATCCACGGCCGAAGCCATGGCCTCCGCAAGATCCGACCCCTTCATCTTCTGCTCTTCTGCCGCCTCGTTCACGTCGGGTTCACCAAGATGTCGAGGTATTCCTCGCGGATGTGTGGAATGAGGCGGGACCTCGGGGGTCTTGTACCGAAGAGCAATAGGGAAAGGAGAAGGGAAGGGACCTACTATGTGCGAGCGTAGATCCACAGGGACATGACCCTTCGACACGAAGACGCGAGCGGGGGGGGGGGGGGGGGGGGGGGAAACAACACAGAGAGGCGCAAAGGTATGTAAGTATATATTAACAGACACAAACAACAAGAAGCACGAAGTCGGTTACAACCGAACAGGCCGGCGAACAGATGCCGATGCCTGTTCACAAACGCTCAGAAGGAAAGGAGTAGGTTGGAGGTGTTGCCGGAAGCACTCGGGCATTCCTCAGAGCAGCGCGAGCCTCCCGAAAACCTGCATAGAAAGAAGCTACGGAGTTTGGGAGAGAGAGAGAAGCCTTCGGTCGACAATCCGACAGCACTTCGTCCTCCCTATCCGCCGATCCTTCCCCCCTCCTCGTCTCCCTCCTTTCATAGGCAAGGAAGGAGCCATTTCCCATTAACTTCCTACCTACCGAATCTACCTACCTAGGATCTTCTTATGTACAACATAAGGCGTGCGTGCATGAAGAGCCGGTTCCTACGCTCCGGTGGACCGATTCCGCTTGTGGACGGTTTTCTTCACGGCAACATGATCAAGTGGATACTTCGGTATTTCAAAGGCACCTCGAGTATATGCCTCCAATTCGCCTCCGATAAACCTCAACTCGACGGATTCACGGATTCACGGATTCGGACATGTCGGCTAATGCGGATACCAGCCGGTCTACATTTGGTTATGTCATGACTTATGCAGGGGGAGCTATTTCATGGGCAGTCGAGGCTGCAACAGACGCTTGCGTTGTCAACCACGGAGGCGGAATACATGGCAGTTGTAGAAGCCGGCAAGGAAATAATCTAGATGAAGAACTTCATCGGTGAACTAGGGATCCGACAAGAGGAATATCGGCTCTATTGCGACAGTTAGAGTGCCATCCACCTTGCAAAGAACACGGCCTACCATTCCCGGACAAAATATATCTAGCGGAGGTACCACTGGATCCGGGAAAGAGTAGAAGATCAAGAGTTCGTGCTGACAAAAATCCACACAGAGGAGAACGGGTTGGACATGCTGACCAAAGTGCTGACACCCAACAAGTTGGACGCATGTCGGACGCGGATCAAGCTAACGAAACATCCCATGCCAGAGTGAAGGGGGAGATTGTTGGGATTTCGGTCCCTCTAGATGGGATCTTGAGAACCGGATCTAGAAGACATATCTGTAAATATGTTTCTCCGTAAGCCCATTGAGGCTATATTTGTAAATAGCCCTAAGTTCATATAAATATAAATATGACTTAGAGCAATCATTTTATATGTGTAGTTGATCATTGTTGTTGTAACGGTTGTACAGTGAGAACGATAGAGAGAGAGAGAGAGAGATACATAGTGATACTCTATTGTAACCGCCGCTTGGCAAAGAAACCGAGCTCGAGGTTGTTGCCTACGAGTCTCTGATTGTACCCCTTCTCTTCATAGTGATAGTTCGGAGAGTCTGTGGGCTCCGTGGTTTTTCTGTATTAGGGTTTTCCATCTAAACATCTTGTGTTCACTCTTTAGTTCCCATTTTTGTGTTCTCCATTCTCATCGAAGTGTTCAAGACTCGGTTGTGGCCGAGCGATATTCCGTGCTATTTCTCAACATTAAGCTCCTCATCCAAACTTCTTGGGCTCGCGAGCAGCTCCATAAACAATGGGTGATGTCCTCCAAATTTTCTCCATAGACCTTGCAATTACTCATACCACCCCTTTTCCCCAACCACTCTCCGGTTGGAACAGCCCGATGGGTGATTAGGCAAAAAAAACACCTTGACCCTCTCGGGGAGGGATGAGTTCCATATCCTACTCCTAGTTTTATCCACAAAGACTGAATCGACAACTACATGGGTCCATTTGTTGACACACTTCTCACGATGCAAGTATAAATGTCTCCCCAAGCGAGTTGAGTAGTCAAAGAAACCACGTGATTTACCTTGTTCGTCCCTCCACGTATATTCTGCGGGATCCCATTCTAAACACTCGAGTGGCTTGCCTTCAACTACATACAAGATCTAATCCTCCTCAACCTCATCGACTGATGGATTCACCTTCCATTTCTTACCATCTCGTGCCACAATTCTAATTGAGGACCAACGAGCACCTACAACTACAAATCCCAATTGGATGATCTTCCCATTCTTTCCTATACCCTTGGCATTGATAACTTTTCCTGCATCATCACATTGTCTGAACCATTCACCCTCTTCCCCATTACTAATAGGAATAGAGTAAACAACTTTATTGACTAGGTCAAGCATCTTCCTACCATTTCTGAACTTTCTCGCATCTTCATATAATTTATCCTGATTACTAGGGGACAACTGCATCCAATTTGCCATGGACTAAATCCCAACGCCATGCAATATAGCCCACGACATACCCTTGCTCTAGCCAACCATCTTCCCCTTGTTCAACTTTAAGGTCTCGTTCCACAATAGGGGTTGGTGCATCCATTCAGCATTAGTATTTGGACCTATACGGCTAAGATGCCCACAGAGCATATCCCACGCCTTCATCATTGACATACATGTGCGATCAGCCAACCGATTAGACCTCCTAAGCTTTAAGTCCATACAAAATAGCCATGATTTATGTGGCTTCCAATGCCCACCAAGTCGTGGACTCCAAAGGATGCTCCCATTAAAAATCAATGTTTTTCTTAACTCATTTCCGGGCAGCAAGCTCCTTACCAATACCTTACATAGCAATGATTGACTTTGTACTCCGAGGTCGATCAATCCTAAACCCCCCTACTTTTGGGAAGAATCAACGTAGACCATGATACTTTTAGCTGTTGGGTTGTCTTTCCTATTCCCATCCCATAGAAAGCCCCTGATACATGCTTTAACAATACGAATAGCATGACTGTCAAACATCCACACAGAGACCGCATGCCACATAGTAGACAAGAGCACATGGTTAGCTACTATGATCCTGCCAGCTAATGATAAATTCATCCCTGACCAGATACGGATTTTGTTGCAAATTTTGCTTTGAATTTGTTGCGATTGTATTCGTTTGTCGATATCTACACCAATCCACATTCCCAGATATATGGTGCCTTCCCCTTTTGCAATCCATCTGAAATCAACATTTGGTTTCCATACCAGCTTGGTCTCCGAGCTAATCCAAAAACCCTTGAACTTATTCCAATTGATGGTGGCTCCCGATGCTTCGATAGCAATTTGTACCCTCCCCATATTCGCTTCATTACCTTGGAGGTATAGCATCATATCGTCCGCGAACTCCGAGTCGAGCAAGGACTGCCTTGTGTTAGGGATTGAAAGACCATGTAAATTTGTCGTCTGACTATTCAAAAAGGCAGACATTGCTTCAGTAATAAAGAGGAATAGAAAGGGGGTGAGAGGACAACCTTGCCGGATGGATCTAGTTAGAGAGATTCTAGCTCCTTTCTTCCCTGCAATCAACACCTTACTTGAGCCATTCTTATATAAGGCTTGAGCAGCACACCTCCATTCCCACAGTAGCTCAATCACCTTCATCACTTCTTCAAGGAAATACCATTGCACTCGATCATAGGTTTTCTCGAAGTCAACCATCAGACAAGCTATGTTTTGATTGGTCTCCCTTGTTGTCGCAACAGCCTCCCAAAACAATATCACATTGTCCATAATAGATCGATGCTCCATGAAACCAGTTTGATTGGTTTGGATGATATCTCCTAGAAAGGGCTTGCCTCTCTGCACTAGTATGTTAGCAAATTTTTTATAAATGAGATTTAAAATGGTGATGGGCCTCCACTATCTAATCTTGTGTGACACCTTCTCCGATTTAGGAATCAGGTATATCAATCCTTCATTGAAGTTGCTCGGCATCCTTCCCGTTCTCCACATTTCTTGGAATCCAGCTTCCAAACTAGGAAAAATATGCTCCCAAAATTCCACGAAGAAGGCTTTGGGAAGGCCGTCAACTCCAGTGCAAGCCCTGCTATGAATCCTATCTAACCCCGCGACAATCTCTTCCTTCTCTATGGTCTTTGACAACTGTGATTTGGCTACCTCTCCAATCCTGGTCTTCGAGCATGCAACTACATGATGCATCAAGTTAATTGGTGGGGCTTCTGCCAATGTTGGAGCTAAAAGGTCTCTGTAATACTTCGTTGTCATTTGCAAGATTTCATCTTGGTCAGTTGTCACCGAATCATCCTCTCACTTAAGAGTTAGAATAGGCTTTCCCTTAAGTTTTGGAGCCTTGGTAAGAAAAAACTCACTATTAACTTTATCTCCTTTGACAACCCACCATGCTGCCGACTTTCTGAAGAGGAATTGCTCCCGTTGCTGCCTAGTCTCCTGCAGCACCCTTGTGGCTTCATGCAGTCTATCTTTCGCCCAAGAACAGTGTGGGTCCACTTGCGTAAGCTTTTGAGCTAAGATGAATGCCTTCCTCAGGCGTTGTAGCTAGGAATGACACCTTACCAGCTCCTCTCTAGCCTCTTTCTGAAGAGCATGTGAAGAATTAATAATCTTATCCTCTAATACCTCTAACGGGTCGTCGGATGATGGAGATGCTAACCAGATGTTAATCACTTCATCCTTAACCTTCTGGATACCAAAAATCTTCGGAGGAATCCTCAAATTGCACTCACTCTTTTCTTATGAATAGGATCGAGAGTCAAGGAAACTCGAAGGTGATCGGAGGAGGTAAAGCCAGCTAGAATGGATGTGCAACCGCTCCAATCCTCAATTTTGGGGCTGACATAGATGCGGTCCAATCTAGAGTGACATCCTTCACTCTCCTTCCCACCAAATCGTGAAAACCGCAAGGAATTCTCCTCAACCACCATACTAGCATACCAAGAGTCTCTGATTCCAAGCATAGCAATTAAGAAACCCCATGCTCTAAGCTCCTCTCCTTGTAACAAGTTCGAGTGAGCCCCCAGACAATCATCAGTCCTCTCAATGATGTTGAAATCTCCTGGTACTATCCAGTTGTCATAAGAGGGGATTTTGTTTGCCAGCTCACTCCAAAAAGAGGTCCTCTCACTACTACTATTTGGTGCATAGACATTCAACACCCCAAATTTCACATTCCTTCATTCCAGGTAGCAGAACATGACCCTTCCTTCTATCAGTATGCCATGATCCAAAATGGCGATATCCGGTGATTTTCTCACCGAAATACAAACTCCACCTCTCCTTTCTAGCACACC
Source organism: Azolla caroliniana (assembly GCF_043228905.1). Classification (NCBI taxonomy): domain Eukaryota; kingdom Viridiplantae; phylum Streptophyta; class Polypodiopsida; order Salviniales; family Salviniaceae; genus Azolla; species Azolla caroliniana. The sequence goes on along the minus strand of NW_028230450.1, from coordinate 8,311,705 downwards.
GTGAGCTGGATCCCACCATGTGTGCCAATCCCCTAGCAACGGGTCTTTGAAAAGTTATGTCCTTTCTCGGCCAAGGTGATGTTCTTGTAAGAGCAAAATATCAATCTTCCTACATAAGTTAACAGCTTCAAATTCCTTCATAAAAATTCGCTTCTCAAGCAGATGATGGGTGTTGCCGATTAGGAACACGGTCTACAGTCAGTCCTTCGACCTAGACCTCCAAATGACTGTGAAACAACGAACGGTGGCGTCTGTGCGCAATACGTAGGGGAATGTTCCCTATAACCTAGCAGCGTAGAAGTGAGACAGCTACAACCCAACTCCTTAACAATGGCTACACACTCACGTTGCTTACTTCTACACTCTCAGGTATTACAGGCACACAATAGATTAGCCGTAGCTATACAAAGGTATCAGAGAAGATAGAATTCTATTACGATACGCTTCTTTACATTCCAAAATTACACGCCCCCTTTATCAGAGGTTTTCTGCCCTTTATATATGCAGGGTCTTTTTAGCCGTTCACGCTTTCTACGTGAACCGTTACATGCATTACAATCTTATACTATTTCCTATTCCTATGCTCGTGTCCGTTGGTTACTATTTCGGCGGTCAACACCTGGCACGCCTGTGGGACAGTGCCCTGGCACGTCAGACCCATCCCATTAATCTTCTTCCAAAATGGCCCGAATGTTTGGCTCTGCTACGGTGTCCGCATCCGGAGGCGACGTAGGGCCCGTAGGTCCATCGTGGTGTGGTTCCCCTATTTGGTCGGGAGGGCTTCTCTTGGTGTCGCGGTCATCCTGTGTGGGCGGTCCGGGTACGATGGGCTCTTCTTGGGCTAGTGGGTTGGGCTCAGCCGTCGTTGTGCTTGCGGTCGGTCGCGGCTCTGTCTCAACCGTCACTTCCTCTGTGGTGTCGGCCGTCGTTGTACGCTCCGAGGAGTGGGGTTGTAGTTCCGCTTGGTCCGCAACGTTCTCCGTGTGGTCGGCCAATAGCGTGGGGTCCTGTAGATGGGGTTCCTCTTGGGCAGCGGTTTCGTTGTCTGGTAATGTGGGGGACTCCGCTCGGCGTTCCACGCTGTCCACCGTCGTCGTAATTTCTGGTGACCCGGCCTGAGGTTCCTCGTCTTCGGCAGTGCCCGGAATTGGCGTTGCGATGGATTCCTCATTTATTCGCGTGCGGCTGGCTTGTGTGATCTGGTGAAATAGCTCCTCTTGGCTTTCACCAAAATCATCTAAGAGTTTTGCGAGTTCTTCGGAATGTTGGTCCGCGAGTGCGCGATAGTCTTGTGCTAGGTCCTCGCGTACTGCCGCAATGCTCTCCTCATTGAGTTTTTAGAAACCTCGGCCGTCTTTTCGCCAGTTCTCCCAGTCCGCATGATAAGCGTGCAATTCCGCTGCTTGGGTTGCCCACCCCATCCATCTTTTGTCTAGCGCCGTTTTCAATTGCGTTGTGAACCTCTCCCGATTTGTTTGTAGAAGGATACGCACGTTGTCTGTGATGGCCTGGCAACGGTTGCGTGCTTCTTCCACCGACTTCTTGAGGTTTGCAATTTCTTGTTGACTAACCGCCGCCGCTTCTTCGTACGTGGTCTTCAGGCCCACCCACAGCTGGGATTCCTTTGCATGGAGCTCTTCTAATTTCCCTATTTCATTGTTTAGGCGGATTTCGGGTTGATGCCTTCTTTCCTGTTCGCCCACCAGCTGCTCGTCGAACCATACCTTCTTTCTCTCCAATAAGGTCCGGAGTCCCGCGATTGCCGCCTCCGATTTCTTCGCTTCCTCCCGTAATTGGGCGTTTTCGTCTTTTGTCCGGATGTGTTGTGCTACCTCCGCAACAAGTTTCTCTTCAAGGGTTTTTATTGCCTTTCGGCCGTTAGCCCATCCAATGTTAACCCGAACTCCGTCATTTTGGACTGGTGTGCTACCGCCTCAGAAAGGCTCTACGCCATGTGGTTTGCATTCCAGACATTGAGGAACATGCGAATATGAGTTAAAGCGGGGATAGGCAAAAGCCATGCTAGGGGCTACGGGTGTGTTCACAACAGGTAGTACTAAGGTCGTTGAGGACCTTATGATTGGCCGGTCTTGTCGTGTTGGTTCTCTGGGGCGTCTGCGGCTAAATATCCATTCGTCGTTGTTCGTCTGTGAGAAGACACAGATCACCAAGCGTGCCAAAAGTGTCAACGATTAGGAACACGGTCTACAGTCAGTCCTTCGACCTAGACCTCCAAGTGACTATGAAACAACGAACGGTGGCGTCTGTGCGTAATACGTAGGGGAATGTACCCCGTAACCTAGCAGCGTAGAAGGGAGACGGCTACAACCAAACTCCTTAACTGTGGCTACACACTCACGTTGCTTACTTCTACACTCTTAGGTATTACAGGCACATAGTAGATTAGTCGTAGCTATACACAGGTATCAAAGAAGATAGAATTCTATTACGATACGCTTCTTTACATTCCAAAATTACACGCCCCCTTTATCAGAGGTTTTCTTCCCTTTATATACGCAGGGTCTTTTTAGCCATTCATGCTTCCTGCGTGAACCGTTACATGCGTTACAATCTTATACTATTTCCTATTCCTACGCTCTTGTCCGTCGGTTACTATTCTTGTGGACAACAATGGGACCCACCAAGTCCTTGCACATTCCAAGAGAAAAGTCTCATTGACTTGGGTTCAAAAGAAGAGCCAAGGGGGATTCACCCTTGCTCGACAAATATGTCGTTATCGTACTCCATATGTTTTCCCACTCCATTCTTATTTCCCATTTTTTATCAGTGGCTAATATTAGGAAACCGGTCCCTCCGGATGGGAAGTGAGAAGAACAATACTAATGAGCAAACTCGGTCGAGGCCGATAGGCTGAGACCGAAACCGGATGAGGAATACCCAACCACGGAAGACCCGGTGAGAACCGGATGACGAGTACCCGGAAACGGAGAGCCGGATGGTGCAGACCCGGTGAGAACCGGATAACGAGTACCCGACTACGGAGAGCCGGATGGTGGAGACCCGGTGAGAACCGGATGAGGAGTACCCGGAAACGGAAGACCCGGTGAGAACCGGATGAAGAGTACCCGGCAAGCGCCGGATGATGCAAGCCCGGTGAGGAGTGCTCACCGGATGAAGGGACATATCCGTAAATATGTTTTACTGAGAGTCCATCGGGGCTATGTTTGTAAATAGACGAAAAGTCACATTAGTATAAATATGACTTAGGGCAAACTTTAGAGGGTGTTGTTGTCATTCTTGTTGGCGCAAGATTAGAGCGTGCAACTGTGTACAGAGAGAGAGAGAGAGAGAAGAAGAGGTTGTTGCCTCTGATTGTAACCGCCGCCTGTGGCGAAGATAGCAAGCTCGAGGTCATGACCTCAGTGCTTTCTTATTGTACATTCTGACATAGTGATAGTTCGCGGTCTGTGGGCTGTCGTGGTTTTTCCCGAGTTTGGGTTTTCCACGTAAACATCCTGTGTACTCTTCTCTCTATCGTGTTGTGTTTCATTCCCTGTTTTTTCTTTTCTTTTCTGTGTTTTATTCTAGGCTCGGTTGTGGCCGAGCGTCGAGTAAACGGAACGTGTAGTTCCTGTCAAATGGTATCAGAGCAAAACGACACAGACAATGGACGATTCATTGGGAGGCATGTTCAAGCTCACCGGCTCCAACTATTCAGTGTGGAAGTCGAAGATGAGGGACATGCTCGTGGTTAAAGATCTTTGGTTGCCGGTTCAGTTCGGGGACAAGAGACCGGACAAGATCGACGCCACGATATGGGAGGTGATGCACATGAAGACAACGGCATACATACGGTGCTTCATCGACATGAGCCTATACAACAACTTCAATGAAGAGAGCAAGGCTCATGAGCTCTGGGAGAAGATCGACATTATGTTTCAAAACAAAAACGTCGTTAACCAGGTGTCGGTATTCCGGAAGCTAGTAAGACTCCGGTACCAAGATGGCTCCAGCGTGACGGAGCACATGAATGCCTTCCAGGGGCTGATCCACCAGGCAACATCATTGGAAGTACCTCTCGCCGATGAGGTACTAGCGCTACTCCTGCTCGGTTCCCTCCCAGATAGCTGGGAGACGTTGGTTGTCACCTTGGGCAACGCCGGGCCGGAAGGGAAACGGTTATCCGTAGCAAGAGTAAAGTCAAGCTTGTTAGATGAGGAGGCGCGTCGAAAAGATAAGGATACGAGATTCGACTCCAAAGCGCTCCTTACCGAATCGGAACGAGGAAGACAAAGGAACCGTAGTCCCCAGAACCGGGAAAAGTCGGGGACGCGGTCAAAGTCAAGGGGGAGGCCTACTTGCTTCTATTGCGGCACACCGGGACACTTCCAGAAGAATTGTCGGCATTTCCGAAAGGACAAGGAAACTGACGGTACCGATTCGAAGCGGACCCTAGACCGGAACGGTAAAGACCGGAGGGGGCCGGACCGGAAGGGAACGACGGCAATCGCGGCAAGTGAAGAAGAGTTGATGCTCATCACCGAGGAGAGTGAGATAAACCTCGCCGGCGACGAGATGACCTGGGTGGTCGATTCCGGAGCGTCGTTCCACCTTACCCCGTGCCGGAAATGCTTCTCATCCTACTCAGTCGTTGATCACAGCTGTGTCCGGATGGGGAATGAAGGTACATGCCAAATTGTCGACATGGGAGACGTGTGGCTGTCAACACCAACCGGATGCAAGATGCTGTTGAAGGATGTCCGACACGTTCCGGAGGTTCGACTGAACCTGATATCAGCCGGTCAGCTAGATGATGAAGGCTACATGGGTAGCATCCGGAACGGTGTTATGAAGTTCAGCAAAGGGAGCCTGATTGTGGCTCGGGCCCGGAAGGTAAACACGTTGTACCTGATGAATACCCGGTTATGTCTGGAGGAAGTGAACGTGGCATCTGACACTGCCAGTGAGCTGTGGCACAAGAGGCTGTGTCACATGAGCGAGCAGGGGATGAGGAGTCTTGCAGACGACAACCTCATTCCAGTGAAGAACGTGCACTTGGAGAAGTGCACTGATTGTTTGGCTGGTAAACAAAACCGGACCTCTTTCCGATCGAGGCCACCGATGAGACGTAATGCACCACTGGAGTTGGTGCATACTGATGTGTCTCAAGTGGACACGAAGTCACATGCAAGATCGTCGTACTTCATGACATTCATAGATGACCACAGCCGGAAGTTGTGGGCCACACCGTTGAAGACGAAGGATCAGGTGTTATCCGTCTTCAAAAAGAGCTCTACGCGAGAGTGGAAAGAGAGACCGGCCGGAAGCTGAAGGCGGTTCGAGTAGATAACGGAGGTGAATACTAGGGGCACTTCGAGGAGTACTGTCACTCGAAGGGAATCCGGCTCGAATTTACCGTGCCGAAGACACCGGAACTAAATGGGTTGGCCCAGAGGATGAACTGGATCATAATGGAGAGAGTCCGGAGTATGCTGGTGCATGCAAAACTACCCAAGAAGTTTTGGGCTGAGGCACTGTCGACGGCGACATATGTGATAAACAGATCACCCTCAGTACCTTTGGACGGAGACACGCCACAGAGAGTATGGACCGGTAAGGAAGTATCCTACCGGCATCTGAAGGTATTCGAGTGTCTTGCGTATGTGCATGTAGCTAAGGACCGGAGAGGAAAGTTAGATCCAAAGACCCGGCCATGCATATTCCTCGGTTACGGCAATGATAAGTTCGGCTACCGAGTGTGGGACCTAGTCAACAAGAATGTATTCCGGAGTCGAGATATTATCTTCATGGAGGACAAGATGCTCGCCGACTGGGAGTCGGAGAAGAAGGCAATGAACTCTGAGTCAACCAGTAAGGATCGATTCTACGATGAGCAGACCCAACCGGCAAGAGACCGGTTAGCACTCGAGGAACCAACCGGTTACGGTGAGGATACCGAACCGGCAGACGAAGAAGTAGAGGAAGCTGAAACTAGAACTGGCCAAAAGACCCCGAATCGGATTCGGATGAAGAGCAAATGGAGGAGCCGGCTACCGAAGCCCAAAGACGGAGATATCCTCTCAGAGAGAGAAGAGCCCCCCGGAGATTTCCGGATGCAGAGCATGTGCTGCTAACCGATGAGGGGGATCCAGAAAGCTTCGTAGAGGCGAAGGATGACACCCACAACCGCAAATGGTTATGTGCCATGCAGGATGAGATGGATTCCCTGCATGAGAACCATACATACGAATTGGTGGAGTTGCCGAAAGGAAAGCGGGCACTCCGAAATAAGTGGGTGTACAAGTTGAAACCGAGAGATGCCGGCAACCCCCAGAGATACAAAGCCAGGATCGTGGTGAAGGGGTTCCAACAGAAGAAGGGCGTGGATTTCAACGAGATATTTGCCCCGATAGTAAAGATGACCTCCATCCGGACGGTGCTGAGTATAGCGGCAAGCATGGACCTCGAGGTAGAGCAGCTAGACGTGAAGACAACATTCCTTCACGGCGACCTCGAAGAGGAGATCTACATGCAGCAACCAGAAGGATTCGTGGAGAAAGGGAAGGAGCACCTGGTATGCCAGTTGAAGAAGACTCTGTACGGATTGAAGCCAGCCCCCCCGCCAATGGTACCGGAAGTTCGACTCCTTCATGACTGATCAAGGGTAGCACAAAACGCAGGCCGATCACTGCGTGTTTGTGAAGAAGTTCGAAGGAGGCGACTTCCTGATACTCCTTCTGTGCGTGGACGACATGTTGATCGTCGGACGGGACCAAGCCAAAATACGGATGCTGAAGAAGGCTCTCAACCGGACCTTCTCAATGAAAGACTTGGGTCTGGCAAGATAGATGCTGGGGATGCATATCATCCGGAACCAGCCATCAAAGCAATTGTGGCTGTCACAGGAGAAGTACGTGACAAAGGTGCTTTAGCGGTTCAACATGTTGGAAGCAAAACTGGTTAGATCAACACTCCCGGCAAACTGTAGATTATCCGGTAAGCAAAGCCCGAAGACGAAAGCAGAGAAGGCTGATATGATGAAGGTTCTATATGCCTCTTCCGTCGGGAGGTTAATGTACGCAATGGTGTGTACCCGACCGGATATAGGATACGCAGTCGGAGTGGTGAGCCGGTTTATGAGCAATCCCGGCAAGAAGCACTGGAACACAGTAAAATGGATACTCTAGTACTTGAAGGGCACTTCGAATATGTATCTCCGATTCGGCTCCGGAAAACCTCAACTTGATGGTTTTACCGATTCGGACATGTCGGCTGATGTGGATACCAGCCGGTCCACATCCGGGTATGTAATGACATATGCAGGGGAAGCTATTTCGTGGCAGTCGAGGCTGCAGAAGACGGTTGCGTTGTCAACGACGGAGGCGGAGTACATGGCGGTTGTGGAAGCCGGAAAGGAAATATTATGAATGGAATTCATCAGAGAGCTCGGTATCAGGCAAGATGAATATCGGCTTTACTGTGACAGTCAAAGTGCCATCCACCTTGCTAAGAATGCGGCCTACCATTCCCGGACGAAGCATATCCAGCAAAGGTATCACTGGATCCGGGAAAGAGTAGATGACCAGGAGTTCACGCTGACGAAGATCCACACAGCCAAGAACAGGTCAGATATGTTGACCAAAGTACTGATACCTGACAAGCTGGATGCATTCCGGAAGCGGATCAGACTAGTAAGACATCCCATGCCGGAGTGAAGGGGGAGTTTGTTAGGAAACCGGTCCCTCCGGATGGGAAGTGAGAAGGCCAATAGGCCGAGACCGAAACCGGATGAGGAATACCCAGCCACAGAAGACCAAGTGAGAACCGGATGACGAGTACCCGGCTACAGAGAGCCGAATGGTGCAGACCCGGTGAGAACCAGATAACGAGTACCTGACTACGGAGAGCCGGATGGTGCAGACCTGGTGAGAACCGGATGAGGAGTACCCGGAAACGGAAGACCCGGTGAGAACCGGTGTCGCGAAAATACGACGAGGATACGTGAACTTTGAGGCAGGACCCCGGGGCCTCCGACCGGAAGATATCAGATTCGTATGATTATATTAAACAATTAATACAAAATGATAAAGATTCACAAATTTCATTAATAACGGAAAAGAAAGATTACAATCAATCTCAAGATTGAGATTACAAAAGTTTTATCTTAAGGAGATTGCTAGAATAATAGATTAGAAGAAACTAAGATATGGATTCCATAGAGATTTAGGGTTCTTGGCTTTCATCAGAGATTATAGTTATATGAGTATTATGGCTTCCGTAGGGAAGATTAACGTTTTTGAGTGGTATGGCTTCTGTAGGGAAGATTAGGGTTTATGAGAGATATGGCTTTCCTAAGATAAGGGAGTTGAGAAGGAAAAGAAAATTAAGATAATATGGAGAGTCCGAGTGTAAGAAAAAAAATGGAATATATATAGAGTTCTCCCTTGATCATAGCCTTTCCACTTTTTGTTGCATGGCCTTTACTTTTAGTTGCCTAGCTTTTTCTTTTAGTTGCATCTATTTTTAATTGCATGGCTTTTTCTTTTAGTTGCATGTGACCATCCACATGACCTTTACTTTTTGCATGCACTCCAACTTTAGTTCCTTGCGTCCACATGGCCTTTACTTTAGTTCTCTTCACTTTACTTCAGTTTGTTGCTTGATCCCATCTTGCTTCCGTCCGCGTCCAACCTCGTCCGGTAGCCAGTTCCGCCTGATTGCCGAATCCCTCGCCGGCCGGTTCCTTTTTGCTTGCCGGTTGCGGTTACGGTTTTGTTTAGCGGCCGATTTCCGGTTTTGCTTGCCGGACGGTTCCGGTTCCGGTTCCGGTTTTGCTTACCGGCCGGTTTCCGGTTTTGCTTGCCGGCCGGTTTCCGTATGCAAACCGGAACCGGAACCGGCCGGCAAGCAAAATGGATTCGGCCAGCGAGGGATTCGGCGATCGGGCGGAACCGGCGACCGTACAAGGTTGGACGCAAATCGAACGGATAAAAGGATCATGTGGCTATTTAAAGAAAGGTAAATGAGACTAAAGTAAAGATCAAGTGGACGGTCGCATGCAACTAAAGAAAAAGCCATGCAACTAAAAATAGATTCAACGAAAAGAAAAGCTATGCAACTAAAAGTAGAGGCCATGCAACAAAAAGTGGAGGCATATGATCAACGAGGAACTCCATATATAATTCCATTTTTTTTCCTATACTCATATGCTCTCCATATTATATTGTTCTTCTTTTCCGTCGGAGCTCTCTTATCTTATCGAAGCCAAGAACCCTAAATTTCCTTACGGAAGTCATAAACCCTAATTTCCTAATCAAAGCCATATAACTCAAAAACCCTAATTTTCGAATTGAAGCTAAAAACCCTAATATTCTAATTAAATCCATATTTCATTTCTTCTAATCTATTACTCTAGTCATCTCCATTAACAAATTTTTGTAATCCCAATCTTGGGATTAATTGTAATCTTTCTTTCCCTTTATTAATGAAATTTGTGAATCTTTATCATTTTGTATTAATTGTTTAATATAATCATACGAATATGATATCTTCCGGTCGGAGGCCCCGGGGTCCTGCCTCAAAGTTCACGTATCCCCGGTTTGTTGACGCAAAGGTAGAGAGGGCCATCGAGGACGATGGAAGGAAGCTTTTCCTTTTGACGGAGCCCTCGTCTGCTTTTCTTCTATCGCCTCCTCATTCCGCTGCCCCATCCCCCTTCTTTGTCGCTCCCTCATTCAGGCCTGACAACACCACATAGCAGAACAGGATAACCACTGACGAGCAGCCGAAAATCCCTCCTGCAATAATTGTTGCGCGCGCTCCCCTCCCGTTGACTATGTCGCACTGCTAGCCAATACGTGCAGTCCTCGCCATGCTCCTGCAGTCCTCACCATGCTCCTGCTCCTGCTCCTGCACCTGCTCCCCTGTTCACTCCTCTCGCATGTATTCCTGAATTCTATTCGTGTATTTATTACATTTACTAACTGCAAATCATCAACTTTAAAATTGTTCAAAAAACTACCTATTTTAGATTTTTACCAACTTAAATATTAATAAATCATTTGTGATGTTCTTGGATTTAATTACATTTTGTATCTGAAATCATCAACTTTAAAAATATTCATTTAGCTTAATGTTTATATCTTTATAACTTGTAAAATGTTAATAATTTAGCAAACTTTATATGGTTTGAAGAACATGTGATACCAGTGTGTCAAGTTATTGTATATAGCCTAAAATTGTAGAATTATAAAAGGAATCTAAAAGTGGAATGCTCGACATTTCCACTTGTGAACATGAACATCTTGTTGATGATGGGGATAGGTTGGACAAGGAAGTGCAGCCTGTGGTTTGAAAGAAGCCACCCACCATGAAGACTCAAGGCAACTTTCCTCCAAGAAGAAAGAACCCAGGTGGAGCTCGAAACACAAGACAAAGTAGAATTGACTGTGGAGGACTCAACCATGGTGGTGGAGCAAGAACCCAAGGAATGGTCGAGGCAAGACGTCAAGACCAAGTTGAAGGAACCCCCTCAAGGAATTGAGATCAAAGAGAAGGCAAAGTGAACCCAACCAAGGGACAAAAGAAGAAGTCAAAAAGAGACCCCAAGAAGTGAAGTGAGATCAAGATCAATCCGAAGGGGTCGAGGTAAGGACTCAAGCCACAAAAGTGCTTCAGGATGGTTTGTGAGCTTGATGGCACTAAAGCTCCATGGGACCCCGGTGAATGTGGTGCACTCAAACAGTCCCAAACCGCAATGTGGTTTCAAGGTGAGTTGGGACAGAAGCAAGGAGTTCCAAAACGAGTTGGGACAAACCCTAAGAGACCAAATAAAAGTTGGGACAGTGATGAAGAGCCATAAACGAAATTGGGACAATGCCACGCAGTCCCAACTTGAGCTAGGAGAGTCCCACATAGCCAGGAGTCCCAATTTGAGTTGGGACCAAAGAAAGGAACCAATCCTAGTCCCAATCCCAAAAAGGGCACCACCCTCAAGTTGGAACAACCTAGACCCAATAGACAATCCCAAGGGATTGTCCCAATGGCTAGCCCCAACGGCCATATTTGGCCTATAAAAAGACGACAATGCCTCATTTGGTCCTCATTCCGTGATTCCCTAATTTTCACACCCTCTCTCACTCCTTAATCTTTTTTGCTCTAAGGAGCTTGTAATAACCTTTCTATTAATGTTTTTTAATCTAAGGATGATCCTTGGTTGTTTTTGCACATAACATTTATCCTATGTTTGCAAACAATAGAAACCTCCTAGTAACCTCTACAAGCACCAAAGAAGGGGAAGAAATGAGGTTGAATTTTGGCCACGATGTGAAGGCAAGAGTTTTCTTGAGTTTGGATTGAGACTTAGTTTCGTTAAACTTTTGACTTTGTTTGTGTGGGCTTGTTGAAGATTGTATTAGCGTAATTCAATCCTCATGCATATAGAGCAACTCCTTCATATAGTCATTGATCCACAAGATTTAGGTATTTTTGTGGAGTCTTCTTGGCAATATGATTGTTGAGTAGAGAGAGTAGATGTGGAGAAGTATAGACTATCTCTATGCTCCACCACGGTTTTGAGTAGTCAAGAAGAATGTGAGGTTCTTTGTTGTCATAGTGGTTGGTTATGGTGTGTGTGCGTGTGTGTGGAGTCTTGCTACTCTTGATTAGCAAATCATGGAGTCCACCCACTACACATGTTTCTCTTCTTTTTCCAATTCCAATTGAAGTTGGTTATGATATGCTCCCTCAATAGTGAACTCCATTCATTGTATTGATTGGAGGATGGACATCCTCCATTATAGCATAATGCCCCATTTGTTGATGTGTGACTTGCTTTTTGGACACACGTCATGATTATTCCTCAATTGTTTTTGGATTTCACAAATACTAGTGATCAGTAGTTTATGGATTTTAGGAATTTTGGTGATGAAAAGATTGAGCTAATTAAGATGAATACCATTTCTTTGTACTCTTCCAAATTGAAGATACAAGTAATCTTCGTATCAACATTTATCATATGCTATTAATGATGTTGTGACCCTAAAACATGGGGTCTCAAAACGCAAGGAAACACAGTTGGGATTAGACAAGATTGAGCCAAGTAGATGATGAAAGAGAACTCTAAGACCAAAACATGAACAGTGATGGCAAGAAGCTTACAAGCTCTATTACAACAATAATTGTAAATTACAACAGTTATCCTTTGAGAACTAGGTTATCTCCTTTTATGCTCAAGGCTTGGGGAGTTCATGTTAGTATGGCACCCTATTACAATAATTTAAATTATAACAGTTATCAGTGGAGCATTAGATTATCTCCTTTTATGCTCAACACTTGGAGAGTTCATGTTAGTCTGGCCAACTAGCCTTTCTTTTCAATGTGTACTAGTTAAACAATATGCACATTTGCAGTATGATGATATTGTGATGTGGAGCTCAAGTGACCTTACCTTTTGCATCACATATTTACTCGCTCAAACAAGTGACATATTTATGGCAATAGTGTAATGTTTTGAGCATAACTTCCAAAACTAATTGCATCTTTACATTGAGAATGAATTCCATTCTATATTTTATTGAGCATGGATAATGATGGGACCAGAATGGCCAATCTCCCGTCATAATATGACTTACTAAAAAAGAGACAATAGATCTGCAAAAAAATATTACAAAACTTTGTGAGATACTACTAGTTCAGGCATTATTCTTTATATTAGATTGCATTAAGCATATTTTAAAGAGAGACCTATTCTATACATAAATATTTCATGATTGCAATTTGGCAAGTAAAATTCAGTTTGAGTTACCTTGATTTCCATCTTTTACTTCGTCCACACGTCACAAAACAAGTTTGTCAAGAAATGCTTGTGCAGTATGTTTGATCTGCACACATGCTGATGTTTTACTATTCACAAACTCTTGCATCTGCTCTATTATTGATGGAACCATGAGGATTTCTGCATGCAAGCATGCATCTCTCTCTCTCTCTCTCTCTCTCTCTCTCTCTGATAAAGCACACAATTATATTATTTGATTGTAAAATACCATTGTTACAAATTCTTAGCCTTCTATACCTACATAGGTAGAGGGACATCCAATAAAGCCATTAGAAAACTTGAGAATGCATTTGAGGAAAAGATCCCCACATATTCCAAGATCCAAAAAATCCACATAAGAATGACTTTCAACTTGTTAACATAGGCTTTTACCCCAAGTCTACAATTGATGATTTGGACCATTTTGAATATACTTGGCAAAAACCCATTGTTGAGCATCAAATAACAATGAGATAACACTTGTCAAATCTTTGATAAGTACTTCCAAATTATATGAGTTATACAGCATTTAATAAATCTGTGTATTGTCTTTCAATGGAATGGCGCAAAAAAAACATGTGCCTGAACCTAGTCCTTGTCGGCTTAAGGCTGAACCTAATGATCTCCGAATGAATATCTTTGAAAAAAATGGCAAATGGGAATGCCAGCCATGTTGCTATACTGATCAAATAAAAATACAGCATCTTGCCAAGACCTAACACATAAAAAGTTTAATCTTAAGAGGAATGCATCCATTGGGCAATGGCCACCATGATCCTTGAACCCTAGGTTTCAATGCACCAATGTATCATGCTCATGGTAGATTTTGTTGACACATATCTCGTAATAACGCAAATCTCATATATAGGCCATCAAATGCATATCTCCTAATTATGGGGTTTAACACATGGGAGAGACTAGAAAGCATAAGCACTTCTACCCAATATATCTTCAAGATACGGGTCCACACATGTATATGTTCTATTTAAGATACATAGAATATGCTGTTTGAAGAAAAGCTTTAAATGTTGACGGGACAGCCAAGGCATGGCCTCATAAATACCTCTTAATGCTAAATCACCAACCATATCAGAATCACAATAGCCATGATAATTCAAGTCCCCTTTGCCATAACAAATGCATTTCTCCTCAGTGCCTTTGACATATTTAAGGATAGACTCGATTGCGGCCCACTCATTACTCTATTTACTATCCTACCACACATGCAATATCAGGTTGTGTTGATACCCTTCCATACATCATTGACCCACAGGCTGAAGCATATGGGATAGCTGAAGCATATGGGATAGCCAGGACGTTTTCTATTTCCACTACGTCTTTGGCACTGAAGATTGCTTTGCATCAATCATCTGGAATCTGTCCAATACCTTCTCAATGTACATCTCTTGGGACACACATAGTAACTTCTTTTGTCTGTATTGTCTGATTCTTATTCCAAAAATGTGCTAAGCTTTGCCAAGATCTTTCATGGAAAACACAAATTTGAGAGCATGACGGAGTCAAATTCTTAAACCATAGGCGTTGGGCTTGTTTCAGCCCATAGAGGCTGCATACAAGTTTGTAAACTAGATGCTCTTTCTTGGAATTGAAGGAAAGCCATATTTACATCCATTTGATGCAACTACAAATCCAAAAAGGTTGAAATAATGAAAAGTGTCCTCAATCTAGCCATTTTGACTATTGAAGAAAAAAACCTCGGAAAAATACATAACTTGTATTTGCTTGTACCTTTGCCTACTAAATGACTGTTTTGATTGTTGGGAATAAAGGGCTATCGTGCCATGGGTGTGAAAACAGCCTTAGCACGCTTAGCTCTCATATGTATGTATATATATATATATATTATATATATGATCTGAAGTGGAACAGAACCCTATTTTCCCAAAAATACAACACCTTTTTTCTTCTTTTGTTTTCTTGTGTTTGTTTCTACATCTTTTGTTGTCTGCCTGCTATTCCATTGCTCCCTTCAAACTAGTATTAGAGTGAAGGTTGAGGTGTGCATGCTTCCCAGAGTCCATGCAGCCCACAGGTCACATTTTCAGGCAGGAGACTATCAGCAGAGGTAGGAGACATGTTCACAGTTAAAGTTCATCATATTTTGCAAAAGCGTCAGTCACAGCTGTAGGCAACGGGATCGTGGCAGCCAATGTGCAAATTCATCAGGTTTTCTTTTGGGCAAAAAGTTATGCATGGCATCAATGCTGCAAGCCATCTCATGTATATCAAGATGCTTGAGGGTGTACACAATTTTGCAATGTGACAAAAGCAGTGGTACAATATCCTATTGTGGAAAAAGTAGCAAACCCTATCAAGGTCAAAGGGGTAAACATTACAGATATGAAATAAATGTTGGAGGGTGGTAGCTCCAGCCCTGCACTCTCTTTCATCTTTATTATCTTTGTACTATATTCTCTCCCTTCCCAGATTCTTCCCTCTCCAGAATCTACAACTCCTTTAATGCCTTCTCTCTCTAGAATTTGTAATGCTTTAAATGCCTTTTTTTCTCCTCTACTTTTTCCAAGATATTCCCTTTTATTCCTAGTTTTTTGTACCTATTTGGTAGTACAAGAGCCACTTTACTACCAAACAACCATTTCACCCACTTTCCCCAATTTTGTATAAATAGGCTATACCAGCCTCTTTTGTAAAGACTTTTTTACTTTGGTTGCTACTTAAAAACAAGCTCTATTATTTGGCTGTGTCTCTACTCTTTGCAACCATTTTTCTATTGCTGTCTAACAACCTTCTCACAGCTTGGCTGTGTCTATTTTGTTCTAACTCTTCCGCTGCTGCTATTAACAGCTTTTCTCACAATAAAATGATTGGGAGGAGTTGGACAAGCTTGCATGCTCGACCATTAAACTATCAATCTATGATGCCTTGCTGTTTAATATTGAAGGTTTGGCCTCTGCCTATGTTATTTGGACTAGACTACAAGAATTGTATCCCCAAATGAAAAGGCCATGTTAACTCATTATGACAAAGAACAGTGTTAAAATTGAAGAGGTGAAATGCAGTCACCCTAGTCAATTGCCATAACTGTGACACATTCTTCCAGATTTCCCTGAGAATGTAATTATGTCTCCTTTAACTTTACACTCCCTATCCACTAAGAGCAGTATAATTAGCTCTTCATATATCTAATAACTGTGTGAAATTTTCCTCAAAGTACTTTGATACACCTCACAACTTTCTCATTTAGCTTTTATCACACTTCCCGTCTTGGAGAAGCTCTCCTTGTAATAAGAACCATCCACGTTCTCCCAACCAGCCAGCACACTTTTGTATTTAACCCTCATAGGCCCAAAAAATGGAATGCACACTGCTTAGTGTTAGGTTCTTGAAGATCCATGAAATGCAACACTTTGCATTTGGATCTTTTAGAAAAAAAAAAGAGCCACACTTAGCAGTTCGCCCTCTTAGATCAATGAAATGATATCAGCCCACATTTTTTGTGAATTGTTGGGCTTCTAAAAATATGCTGGCCCTACACTTTGTTCTCTTAGATTAATCATGTTTAGGTAGTACTTTAATCTTCGGGCTCTCCTAGGTCCACCAATGTCTATCTATACCTTCATCATCTACTATAAACAAAAGAGTGACTTATATTGATCAAGCTGCCTGGTCTACTATGTTTTAATTCCATGCTGATTAGCATCAACATATAGTCATTCTACCGATCAACCGATGCTATCCTCCATTGTAACATTTTTTCTTAAGAATCAAAGATTGTCATCACCTAGACCTTACAAAGCATCCAGATGCTGCTATCCAGCTTCTTCTTGGTGAATATTGATGGCTCACGATGATCTGCTCCATTTCTCCAACCCATTAGAAGTACTATTGAGAATCAACCTCAACTCCTGTGAACATGTGCTTATGGAGAGAAAAACTATGTGTGAAAAAGTGCATGAGCACACTTTATTGTAATCAGCGTGATAGTTACAGGAAGAACTAGATTGTGATATGTAGTTAGTTGTCAAGTGTAAATGTGGTCAAAGAATATAAAATATTGTTATGACAGAATCGTACTCAAATGGATGTCTATGAGTAGACTCCACCAACCACATTTAATGTGGCAGTCCCTTGAGGACTTGTATATAAAACCCACTTGGCCCATTGTGTTTGTTGATGATCTTTAGCTGATTAATATAGTTTTCTCTTTAGTGCATAAGTTGTCATCCACCTATTGTGTATTTTACTATTTCTAGTTATTTTCTCAAATTCCTTCTCTTACTAACCAGCACGCACTACGCTTCCACATACGCCAACTCTACGAGAGTTAGATTCTTTACATGGTATCAAAGTGTGAGGGTTGGAGATCCTTCATCAAGCTCTACCATTGAAACTATGTGAGTAGTTAGAGGCGCCATTTCAAACTGGCTATCGTTATAGTAGTGTTGTTGCACATCAACAAGAGCACATCAAGAGGAGCGTACGAATCAAGCTAAATCAGAAAGATGAATGCACAGCTTGGTGGCACACTTCCAACAAAGAAGTTGGACAGGCACCACTATGCATCTTGGGAGTACAAGATGCACTAGTACCTAGTTTGGCAGTTTATTGAAGTTGTATCGAGGGAGCTCAAGAAATAGCCCCTGATCTTATAAACCCCAACTACCCCACTTGGCAGAGAGGCGCCAACCGGATAATGTATTGCTTGGAAGCATGTGTGCAAGATCACACCTGAAGCTAAATTGGAGACCCGAAGGCCCCGAAGAAAAACTAGGAAAACTTGAAGGAGATTTTCCGGCTTCAACCACGGCCCGAAAACTTCAACCACGGCCCAAAAATACCAGCAAAGAGAATGCTGGTATTGTGGAAAACCTGGCCACTTTGAAGCAGAGTGCCCGAAGAAGAAGAATGACTTGGCTGCCTCACCCCCACAGCAAATGAACTATGTTGCGAAAGCTGGCCTAGATAACAAAGATGTTTGTTATGCACTTCCCAACCTAATGACATCTAGTTCGTGGACTCTAAGCGCTTCAAAACACATGACAAGTAATCAAGAATGGTTCATGAATTTGATGGAACCCAAAAAACCCGGCGTGGTGGAGACCTGACTCCACGCACACGATTGAGCACATTGGAGATGTGGCCTTTAGCAATCACGACAACAAGCGCTACATCAAGGACGTACTGCATGTCCCGACAATCACAAAGAATTTAGTCTCGATTGGCCAAATTGTCGAGCCCAGAAAATAACCCGATAGTGAGGTTTGGGTAAAATGAGTACATGGCACATCACTATGCATTCATGGTGAAGGTCGCGGCGGACCAAGAACCCAAGACTTACAAATAAGTTGCCCAAGATCCCCGGTGGATTGAGGCAATGAAGGAGGAGATGCACACGATGTTCGACAATGATACTTAGGATTTAGTCCCAGCCTCTGAAACCAAGAAGAAACCAATTGGTTGTTGCTGGGTGTTCAAGATAAAGCATGATGCAGATGGCACGATCAACCAGTTCAAGGCTCAGTTAATTGCCAAGGGGTATGCACAAACCCATGGCATAGAATATGAGGAAACATTTGCCCTTGTAGCAAAAATGACTACCCCGAGGATAGAAATTGCACTCGCAACAGCAAAAGGGTGGCACTTGCATCAAACGGACGTGAAGAATGAATTCCTCAAAGGCGAGCTACAAGAGGAGGTTTACTTGATGCAACCACCCAGCTTCAAATCGAGTAAATATCCACATGTGGTTAGTCGATTGAAGAAGCTGCTCTACGAACTGAAGCAAGCCCCGAGAGCATGGCATTCAATGATAACATTGTATCTACACAACATCGGATTCCCAGATGTCAAAATCTGATAACTCCCAGTATATCCGAAACAATCCCAAAAGCCCGGTTTTCATTACCTTGTATGTTGATGACCTTGTCATCAATGGAGAAAGCCCTGCCGAGACACAAAAGATTAAAAGGCTGCTTTTAGAAAAGTTCAAGATGAAGGAACAGAATGACTTACATTATTTCCTCGACATCGAGGTCATTCAAACTCAAGAAGGGTTCCTACTCTCACAACGACACAATGTGTTGAACCTTCTCTACAAGTTCGGAATGACTAATTGTAAGTCCATTGTGACACCCCTTGATCGCAATATGAATCTAAGTGCAAATTCTGGCAAATTCTGCAAGCCGACATAGTATCGGCAAATAATCAGGAGTCTTATCTAATTAACTATCACCCAGCCAGACTCAGCTACCCTATCGGGCTTCTTCTCCAGTTCACGCAAACCCCTGCAACACTCACATGGATTGTACTAAGCAAGTGTTATGATATGTTAGTGGAACACTTGATCATGGTATCTTCTATAAGGCGGAGAACCAATTTGACTTGAAGGGTTCACGGATGCTGATTGGGTAGGCAGTGCATTGACAGAAGATCCACTACAAGATTATGTTTTCACTCACAACTGAGCGATCTCCTGCGGCAGCAAGAAATAACCAACAATGGCTCTATTGAGCATTGAGACCCAATATAGGGGCACAGCTGTAACTGCATGGGAATCTATATAGCTTAAAAGACTAAAGAACAACTTCAACGAATTGGTCACAAATGCGCTTTGGTCTTGACAACCTGCGGCACACCCACTCTCACACATGCACTACGCTTCCACATGTATTATCTGATTGCTAGTGCCTATGCCTTTTTCCTCATGCCTTTGTTTTGCAGATGCCTTCACTATTACAAGACCTAGCTATTTTCTCCTCGTTGCATAGTGTGTTGCTCATATGAGACCCACAATATCAGTTTATCACAAATTAATGTATTCAATGCACTTGACAATATACAAGATCATAAAATTACTCTGTCAAGCCCAAATTCATGTTCATGTAGCCTTTATACTAATTGAGACACTAGATCCACTAGCAAAACCCAAAAATAGACCCTGAAACAACAGGAGAGAGTAACCAACAAATTAACCTAGTTATTAATGATTAAATTGGTTTAAACTGCAAGTTAAGAGATTAAAAGGTGGAGATCTCTAGAGGAAGCCATGGTACAAAGCTCACCAATCTTCATTGCAGGTGTGCACAAGTAGTATAGAGTTGTTACAGCACACAATACCTACAAGAGTATGATGGAAATGGAGCAAATTACTGCCAATTTTCTTAAAAGTTCAAAATGAAAGAACATGATGTTAGAAAACTTGTTAATAGCAGCAGCAGAACAGTTGGAAGAAACAATAGACACAGCCAAGTTGTTAGACAGCAGTAGCAAAATAGTTGCAAAGAGTAGAGACACAGCCAAAGATCAGGGCATGTTTGTAAATAGCAGCAAAAATTACAGTTCTTACAAAAAAGGTTGGTATAGCATATTTATACAAATTTGGGGAACATGGGTGAAGTTTGGTAGTTAAGTGACTCTTGTACTACCCCACAGCTACAATAAATGAGGAACGTTAGGGAATAACCTTGGAAAAGTGGAAGAGAGAGAAGGCATTTAAAAAGTTGCAGATTCTAGAGAGAGAAGATTCTAGGAAGAGAGAACGTACAAAAAAGAAAGAAAGAAAGAGCGTCCTTTAAGAGGGCAAAATGGCCTATAAGACCAAACAAGAGATTACCTCTTAAGTGTTGTCTTGTCTTTGAGAACAACAAGTCAAAATAAAATAAATATTACACAATAAATAAGATAAAAAGAGACAAGGGAATCTGGTTTTCGGCACATGTGAGATTCTCAAGTTAGATATATTGTAACATGTGGGACTCTCAAGTTAAACACCGTCACTGTAGTTTTATCCATGTTTATCAACAAACCTTTGTTCGTACAAAATACTTTTACGGCATTTAGATGTCTTTGCCTCCGGAGCGTCAGAAATCAGCACGTTATCATCAGCATATAGTTAGGCATGCTCCCAAAGCCCCGAAACACTCTATGTAATGTGATACCTCATTTATATAGAGAAAGAAGAGAGTGGGCGATATTGGGCATCCTTGCTTCACTCTGATTGTGCAGAGAAAGAAGAAAGAAAGATATATAAACGTCTTTAAAGAGGCCAAAATGGCCTATAAGACGAAATAAGAGATTACATCTTGAGTGTTGTCTCGTCTTTTAGAACAAATCAAAATAAAATAAATATTACACAGTAAATATAAAAGTAATAAGATGAAAAGCGAAGAAACGAGGAATCTGGTTTTTGGCACATGTGAGATTCTCAAGTTAGGTATATTGTAGCTTCTGTCTTCGAAAGATCTCTAGCATAGGTAGATCCAGAATGGAAATGTCTCCGAAGCGAGGGAAGCACCTACGATGGCGTGAGATAATGGCTTTTATCTGCCAATGACAAGGGTATTGAGGTCGTCGTCCACAGGGCCGGGGCCTACATGCACGGCAAATTGCAATTGCCCGATCAATTGTAACCCCTTTGTTATGTCCTGGTCTGGACCACATTTGTGTATCCCTTGATGGACTTGTAGGAGTAGTAGGAGTCATGGGGCTAAAGAAAGTTGTGATTGTTCTTTGTGGATGAGCTTGTGTGGTTGTATTCTTCAACAACTTTTCCCGATGTCTCTTGAGCTCTAGCAAGAAAAGTCCTACGCATCGTTGGTCCTCATATTCCATTACCTTGTGTAGTGGGCCAATGCCTTGTTTAAAGAGGCAATGGTATCTCCCTCTGATTTCATAAAAGATACTACAATGACAAACATAGTGTTCCTCAGATTCCACTCCTTGATGATACAATTGGCAAATTCTCTCTTCTAGAGGTGGTCGTGTATATCTGCCTACCTCAATTTGTAGCCGATGTGATACAATTCTTAGCTGCCCTATCACACTACGCAGCGCATAGGATAGATGTATGTCCATATACGGTGGCCTAATGACGAATCCATCCTCCGATGTATGTAAACAGTGCGTCTTATAGTGGGCCATCTTTGTACCAAGTGGTATTTTGGGGATGATCCATGTTATCTTGTTTTCCAAGTTAATAATATCAGATCGGATCACTCTATTCTTTTCCACTTTGGTCATATTTAGGTGAGGACAGTCCAAGCTATATTGGAACGGCGGTAGTGCATTTATACTCATGCCATGTGACTCGAACCATTGCTGCATTTCAGCATACCAACAATGAGTGTCTCCATTTTCAGCCAGTTGTCTTGATGACATAAGTGCCAACCTTGGGTACCTTCATTTAGGGAGCTCCCAAAGACGTTGAATAAATGTCACTGATCGGAACAATGCCTCGGTTATTATAGGTGTTGCTCCCATCTCTGCCCGGATTATATCGTGGGGCACCAATGCTTTGCTCCTTATCATGCGAGCAATCATTGACACTAAAGGTCTCTCTAAACCTTTCGAATGATTTGCCTTGTTAAGACTCGGTCCCCATGTTTCTACTCCATAGAGAAGACCTGGTGTGACAAGTGTATCAAATAACCATAGCTTAGTGCGTGACTCTTGGAACTGCAAATGTGCACATTGTCTCTTGAGAGCACCGAGGGCTGCATATCCGTGAGAAAGTCGGGCACAAGCAGCCTCCTGTAAGGATAACCTAGGTCCTGTAAACGTTACTCGTAGGTATGTGTAGGAGAGTGTGTATTCCACCTTTTCTTCTCCCAAGAAGAATTCTGGTTCTGATCTTGTTACCCATGCTTGAGTGGTGTTAAACACCATCACTTTAGTTTTGTCCATGTTGATTGACAAACCTTTGTCCGTACAAAATAGTTTTAAGGCATTTAGATGTCTTTGTAGTCCCTCCGGAGAGTCAGAAATCAGCACAATGTCATCAGCATATAGTAATATTTGTATAGCTATACCTGCTAGGCGTGCTCCGGAACCCCCGAATCTCTCTATGTAATGTGATACCTCATCTATATAGAGACTGAAGAGAGTGGGGAATAGTGGGCATCCTTGCTTCACTCCAATTGTGCTAACCACCGCCTCTGACAAGCCCTTGGGAGACCGCACTTTTCCTGACACGGATTCATAGAGGTCATAGACTCCCCATTGCATATATGTAGGAACACCAAGGGCTTCTAGCCACTGCATAAGTCGAGCACATGGCATAGTGTCAAAGGCTTTTTGGAAATCCACAAAGCAACAATAAATCCTCTTATTGTGGGCTCTGCCCTCTTCAATAAGGGCCCGGAGGGTGAATATTTGATCCAAAGTTGTGAACCCCTTCCAAAAGCCTGCATGTCCAACTGAACGACAGTCATTCTGCTCTGCCCATTTACTCAATTCTGATTCTAGAATCGAGCCATATAGTTTAGCCAAGTAATGACCAATCATGATTGTCCTATAATTGCATGGCATCATGGGGTCTCCACTTTTGAGGATTGGCACAATGGTATGTTGTGTCCATCTAGTAGGGAAACCTTCACACATGGCTCTATTAAAGATGTGTGCTAGCAATGGAAGCAAGGTGTCGTAGGCATAGATAAAGTGTCACCCACCAATCCATCATGATCTTGGGCCTTCCCAATTTGTAACCGATCAATGGCATTTCTTACATTTTGTGGTGCAAAGAAGGTTGATTCATGTGGGCATGAGGCATTCGGGTGGGGAAGAGGAGGTTGCCCCAGGATATCATATAGAACCTTTGCATATTCATGCCACACCTGAGGTGAGGTATAGTTGTGTGGTGGGTTGCCTCTCATTAAACATTATCCATGCTCTTTTACTCTCTTGTCCTAGGAACAAGCGATACAAATGATCTTCAAATTTAGCCAAATACAATCTCTTCTTCTTCGTTACGAGGCGTTGGAAGGTTGCTCTTGCTTGGTTGTGTGTATAAATGCCCCTAGTTACATCACGCTGCAAGCATCTCCTTGTATCACGACATTCCTCATCATACCAACTATTTTGTATTACTCTACCAAGTTTAGGGGGATTGGCCGTTGTGTGAGGGAAGGCATTTGTGGCTGCTTTATGCAATGATTTGGACAATCCTTGGGTAAGTTCTTCAAGGGGTGAGAAAGGATCTAAATCTAGCATGCCATTGTATACACCACAACTATACACGTCAATTGTCTCACGAGTAAATTGATACTTAGCCAGCCCACTCTCCTTAGCATATACATCCCTTGTGCATCCATCCTTTACCTCGAAGCGTAGATATGCATGATTTGCTGCCAAGCCAATAGGTCTACCCGATATAGTGAACAATTTTATTTCAGGTATAAGAGAAGGTAATTAAAGAGTTGTAGATTCTAGAGAGAGAAGAATCTAGGAAGAGAGAGAATGTAAAGGAGATATAATAAAGATGAAAGACAGTGCAGGTCTAGAGTTGCTACCCTCCAATACATGATGTATTATGATCACACCACAAGAGCAAGGAAGAAAGATGTATTAACTCATCTGAACAACTATTAAGTTCTGTGAGACCTAAAAATACCAGCATTCAAAATGGTAAAAACAAGTTTTTATGTGCCAAGAAAATAAATCCATATTATTGAAGTTACATCCAGCTAAATAAATCGAGCCAAAACTATAAACAGACAATAAACCAGACAACTTAACAAATCATGTTTGACATTAATAAGTCGAGTAAATAACTCACAATCTTTTCTGAAGGACTAGACAAACAAGCAGTGATTAAGGGAATTCCTTCATTTTTTATCATAATCTCTGCATTGGCTGGATCTGTAACAAAGAATGAAATGTATATAGAAATTAAACAAACCTCATGGTATATAAGACCATCTACACACTTACATATCCATAGAAAACAATACACATATTTACACATTGAATATGCATGTAGATCATATACACATGACATAATTCAATATAATGCACAAAATGCAGAAATAGATGATCTTTCACTTGCATTGATCATCACGTTATAGTATAGACAGATACCTGGGCAACAATTGCAAACTCCAGCAATTCCATACTCTACCATTTTTTCACATGGCTCAGTGAGACAGTCCAAAAACAAATCAATGATATGAAGCTGCAAAAGGAAAGTGTTGATTCTAAACAGAATATTTGAATCAATAATTGATGTTCAAGAATATGAACTTCCTGAGATATGTGTGCATCATGAGCATATGCATTCCCAATAGCTACAGAAAAAGTTAATGGAGAGAAGCGACTTAGCAAATTTGCCATTTTTCCATCCCAGACCAGATTCAATCGAGATTCCTCACTCTACACATTACCAGTCTTAATCCTATGAGATATTTTAGAGCATAGCCAGATGCATCATGTAGATATGCATTCTCCATTGCTATAAATGGTTAATGAGACAAATGGCTGTGCAGATTCATGCGGGTATTTCTCATTTGGCATATTTCCATCACAAACCAACTTCAGTTAAGACTCATCATTCTATACCTTACGAGTTTCAATCATAAGAGAGATCCTAGTGCATTTTCAGGTGCATCGTGTCATCTGCATTCTCAATTGCTACATTAGAAGTTCGAGACAACTAGGTTAGGATATTGTTGGTTTGGCATTTTTCCATATTGAAACAACTTCAGTTGAGACTTGCCATTTCTATGTGTTACAATTATTAATCATTCGAGAGATTGTACAGCATTGCAAAGTGCTCAAGAAGAATCTTGCATCTCCAGTGTGTCTGTTTCATTGATGAGATTGGACCGACTTAAAAGTCAATTGGTTGCACTTCAGATACTCTTACTGTACAATGTAACTCCTTTTTTCATGCATGTTTGCAAAGCACCACAAGTTTTGCAGATGAAGCTAAAGGTACATGGGCTTCATGCATGTCTATTGTAAATACATTAAGTTCAACCATAAAACACAAGATAAAAGGCTTGGTTACAGAGGACACATTATTCTCTTTTTGTTTTCCTTTGTCTCTCCCTTATTATGTATCACGTCATTTATATCATTTGGTATCAGAACCAAGTTATTATTGCTCCTTTGTGGATGCTCCCATTGCAATAATCTGGAGTATATGTTACTCTCCTTAATACAAGTGAGGTTCAAGCCCTTGAAGAACCCATTGGAGAGGGGAGGATCTTGAACTTAATACACTTCTGATGTTGCCAACATTATATGCAAAGGCAAACACAGGAGAGGTCACACTCTCTCACCCTACCACTCAATTGGCTTTAATGTCCCTGTGATTCCCTCTGAGGAGCAATTTCCTGAATTTCCATCTCTTAACACTCGGTAACTCTACCAATGTGTTGCACTTAAACCACATTGGCATTGTTGCACATGCCACAGTGCTACTGCTGTTGCAATGAGGCTCTGCTATCCACGCCTTACACATCAATTTCTTTTTTCTTTCTTTTAGTGCACACTTGACAAATTGATACTTTATAGAAAATACATACCTTTCTGAAGAGCTCGTAATTGAAAGGATCATATGCAAAATTTGCAAGATGGGCAACAATCCTCAGTTTGCCTTCTGAAACACATCATATGCATCAGAAAACTAGATCTTATTAAGATGAATTTACATTTTAAATTATCTTTGGGGCTCCTATTTCATCGACCCATTGTCATGAAGTATTTACATCATAAGCAGAAACTCTAATTAAAATAACAAATGTTTGACTTGAAGATAGTTTAGGTTAAACAAGCTGATTTTCTCTAAGTGCTATATAAGGTTAAGGGGTTCAAACCAATCAGGATTCAAGATTGTCTTGACATTTCCGACGATCAAAGTGGAAAACGAGGCTCTAGCTTAATCAATTGGACTGCTCCACATGTTACAAGGGATCAAAGATTCTAATCTCCAATGAAATATAAGCCTATGACTGCGTAGGATGCATCTTCATTGAACCCTTGCAAAGTCTATGGAAAGGCCAAGAGACACAAATTTGGATGGTTTAACATCGGTACTTTGCATTCATGCCATGTGGCAATATACATGGCAACATTTGAATTACATGGAAAGTGTCTTTGAGAGGTATATGTGATGGAGGGATATAGAAAAAGATAGAGAACAAAGAAGAAAGAAAGATATATTAATGTCTTTTAAGAGGCCAAAATGGCCTATAAGACCATATAAGAGATTACATCTTAAGTGTTGTCTCGTCTTTGAGAACAAATCAAAATAAAATAAATATTACACAGTAAATATAAAAGTAAATAACATGAAAAGAAAATTAATGAGGGAATCTGGTTTTTAGCACATGTGACATCCTCAAGTTAGGTATATTGTAGCTTTTGTCTTCGAAAGATCTCTAGCATAGGTCGATCCAAAATGGAAATGTCTCCGAAGAGAGGGAAGCACCTACGATGGCGGGAGATAATGGCTTTTATCTGTCAATGACAAGGGTGTTGAGGTCGTGGTCCATGGGGCCGAGGCCTACGTGCACCGCAAATTGCCATTGTCCGATCAATTGTAACCCCTTTGTTATGTCCTGGTCTGAAGCCCATTTGTGTATCCCGGGGTTGACTTCTAGCATTAGGAGTGATGGGGCTAAAGAAAGATGTGATTGTTCTTTGTGGAAGAGAAGACGAAGAGAAAGGATAATATACTATTAGGAAAACAATACCATCTTCTTAGACTCCAAAAGTAACAACCCTAAAGAACTACTTAAATCTCAATGATACTAGTTCATAATAGTCTTTCCTTCTTTTCTCTTGCTTCTGCTAAGACTCCTCTCACTTCTTCTAGCCTTCTTATTCTTTCTCCTCCCTCATTGCTAAGAATAACCTCCTATTTATAGGTTTTTAGTTGCGTTATTCTTGCTTTTTTCTTTTCTTTTTTTTTTACATATCCTCGAGTTTATGTGAGGCATTTTTTTATATCACTATTTCTGCTTTGTCATGCCAAATTAGTCATACAAGAAAGCTCTCTTTGTCACCTTTCTTTTGAAATTTGGATATGAGATAAAGAAGTTATGAGCTTTTTTCTCTACCTTGCTTTTTCTGCGTCATTTTTTCTTTTTCTTTTTTCTTGCGTTTTCTACTTTTGAAAAACGCCTCTAACTTGATATCCCTTCAAGTTCCTTTGCCTTTTAACTCTTGAACCATTCATATCGTGCTTTATTCTCATATACCTTAGCATCCAATGAAATTTGTCATAGTCTTTTCTTACGAGCAATAATTGACTTCACAATATGTCAGCTCTCAAGCCAACTATTAACGGGGAGAAGAAAAAGTGAAATTGAACGGTTCAAGAAGAGCAATAGACTCTATACTTGTAAATATAAGTTGTATTTGAGGTTTTGAATATTCAGGATTAGCGTCCACTACCTATATTGTACTTAACAATGTATCAATAATGTAATAATGTACTTTCTTTGGCTAAAGAAAGTTGTGATTGTTCTTCGTAGATGAGCTTGTGTGGTTGTATTCTTCAACAACTTTTCTCGATGTCTCTTGAGCTCTAGCAAGAAAAGACTTAGGCATCGTTGGTCCTCATATTCCATCATTACCTTGCATAGTGGGCCAAAGCCTTGTTTAAAGAGGCAATGGTATCTCCCTCTGATTTCATAAAAGATACTACAATGACAAACATAGTGTTCCTCAGATTCCACTCCTTGATGACACAATTGGCAAATTCTCTCTTCTAGATGTAGTCATGTATAGCTGCCTACCTCAATCTGTAGCTGATGTCAGGAAGTTCGCAGTTGTCCTATCACACTACGCAGCACATAGGATAGATGTATGTCCATATACGGTGGCCTGATGACGAATCCATCCTCCAATGTGTGTAAGAAGTGTGTCTTATAGTGGGCCATCTTTATACCAAGAGATATTTTGGGGCTGATCCATGTTATCTTGTTTTCCAAGTTAATAATATCAGTTTGGATCACTCTATTCTTTTCCACTTTGGTCATATTTAGATGGGGACAGACCAAGCTATATTGGAATGGGGGTAGTGCATTTATACTCATGCCATGTGATTCGAACCATTGCTGCATTTCAGCATACCAACAATGAATGTCTCCATTTTAAGCCAATTGTCTTGATGACATAAGTGCCAACCTTGGGTACCTTCATTTAGGGAGCTCCCAAAGACGTTGGATAAATGTCACTGATTGGAACAATGCCTCGGTTATTATAGGTGTTGCTCCCATCTCTACCCGGATTATATCGTGGGGCACCGAAGGAAAAGAAAAAGAGAGGGGCATGCGAGAAATTTCAGGAAACACGACAGCATAAGTCGAGCGCAGATAATGAAATTTCAAAAAAAAAAACAAAGGGCATCAACAAAATTTCATAAACTCAAGACTACTCACATAAAATAAAGGAAGAACACAAACATACACACGTCATTTCAAGACCCAACGAGAGTGTCAAAGTTAATACGTTAGAAAATGTGCTGACAGAACGAGATTTTCGTGTCGTGGAGATGTGCTCATAGAATGGGATGTTCGAGTCAAGCAAGTTCCGATTGAGGGAGTTCTGACCGAAGAGAAGACAGAGGGAGTTCTGGTCGAATGAGATGTTTTGATATAGGCATGTGGGTTTGACGTGCAATGCACTGTCCCATGTTTGTACCATATGTGTTATCCGTACGAGAGGTACAGGGATGGATGAATGAGAAGGTTTGTATGTGAAGTTTTGTTGTGTCTATGTGGAAATGTGCACAAGAGGGAGTGTGAGTGTGAGTGGAAACGCAGGAAATTAAGCAGAAAAAGCAAGGTAGAGAAAAAAGCTTCTTCATCTCTTATCCAAATTTCAAAAGAAAAGATTCATAAGAAAGCTGACAAAGAGAGCTTTCTTGTATGACAAATTTGGATGACAAACCAAAAATAATGATATGCAAAACGCACCACACAAACTCGAGGATATGTAAAAGAAAAGAAAAGAAAAAATCAAGAATAACGCAATCAAAACCCTATAAATATGTGGTATTCTTAGTAATAGGACGGGGGGGATAGAAGATCTACAAGAAGAACTAAGGGAAAAAAAGAAGATTAGAAGAATTGAGAAGATGATTAGTAGAAGAAAGAGAGAAGAAGGAAAGACTATTTTAGTAATAGTATATTGAAGTAGTTATTTGGGGTTGTTACTCTTGGAGTATAAGAAGATTGTATTCTTTTCTTAATAATATATTCAAGTATTCTTTTCTCTTCCTCTTCTCTTATCTATCATTTTTCTCTCTCTCCTCATCAATAAGGATCACAACCAAAGACTTTAAAATGAGATACTAAGGGCTTTACACCTGTAAATGCTTCTACAGGGGTCATTGCAGCAACTGCTTTTGTTGGGCAGCAGTTAATGATGTAGACTACTGTGTTGACAACTTCACCCCAAAATGAGAGAGGAAGATCAGATTGAGATACCATTTTACAAGCCATCTCTTGGATTGTCCGGTTCTTCCTTTCCACAACTCCATTTTGTTGAGGAGTATTGGGTGTAGAAAATTGGGGAGCAATGCCTCGTTGAGAGCAGAAATGGTGGAAAGCTTGGGAGATAAACTCTCCAGCATTAGCCGACCTGATCTTTCGAACTTTCTTTGATGTCTCGTTCTCCACAAGAGCTACCCATTCTTGAAATTTTGTGAAGGCTTGAGATTTTTCTACAAGAAAATAAACCCAAACCTTGCAGGAGAAATCATCAATGATGAGCATGAAGTAGCATGCACCACCAAGAGTAGTGGTTTTCATGGGACCACAAAGATCCATGTGCACTAACTCCAAGATAGATGTTGCACGGTGAGTGGTTTCATGAGGGAAAGGCTCTCGATGTTGCTTGCCATGAAGACAAGCAACACATGGGGTATTGGGAGTTTTGAAAATAGGCAGACCCTCAACTAGTTGTGAAGAGGAGAGCTTTTGTAGAGAATCGTAGTTGAGGTGACCAAACCTAGCATGCCACAACATAGGATCTTCTTGTGCCACCAAGGCATGAGAGCCTTGAAGAAGATGAAGAAGATGAGATTTGGACTTTTCGAAGGGGCTATGGGAGCTTTTTAGGCGATATAAACCCCTTTCTTGTGTGCCACTAGCTACAATTTGTAGGTTGTTGGTGTCAATCACTTCCAAAACTGAGCTATCAAAGTAGACTCCATAACCTTGCTTAGTGATTCGCTAGACTGAAAGTAGGTTGGCAGAGATGCGAGGCACATGTAGCACATCTTGAAGAACGACAGGTTCCTCATTTGAAGAAGTTTTAAGAAACACATTACCCACACATGAAGCCTCAATGCTTGAGGCATCTCCTATGGAGATTTGAGAGGAGCTAGGCTTCACATCATGCAAAATGGATTTTTCATAGGTCATGTGTGAAGTGGCACCACTATCTACTAACCACTCATCAATGGTTGAGGTAGTTAGTCCAGCCAAATGTGAAGTATGTTCCTCAATGCCAAGGAAAACTATTTCTTTGGCTGAGTGGGCTGAGTGGGCCAAGTTGGATTTCGGTGTAGGTTGATTTTCGGTAGAAGAAGAGTTCTTAGCATTGTCCCTTCTCTTTTTCCGACAATCAGGCTGAATGTGACCTTTGTAGCCACAATAATGACAAGTGAGCTCCTTGTAGGCTGGGTTGTTTGGTGGTTTTGGATTGGGATTGTTGGAGTTACCATTTTTCTTCCACTTGCCTTTACTTGTCGCATGTAGAAGCGTCTCATTTGAAGTTTGAGCACTTTTCTTCCTTGTTGCCCTGTCTACTTCTCCCTAGATGCTAGGTGAGGCTCAAATGAGGGGAAAAGAAAAAAAAGAACCTCTTCTATAGGGTTGGGAGGGAGGGATAAAAGAAGAGAGGTGTGTGTGCTCTTTAGTAAAAAAATCAGGCTGAGGATATGGAGACCTCACAACTCTGATACCATGTGAGAAATGTTGTTAATAGCAGGAGCAGAGCAAACAAATTAGACACAACCAAGCTGTGAGAAGGCTATTAGACAGCAGCAGAAAAAATGGTTGCAAAGAGTAGAGATACAGCCAAAGAATAGAGCTTGTTTTTAAGTAGCAACAGAAAAATAAAACTATACAAAAGAGGCTGGTATAGCCTATTTATACAAAATTGGGGAATGTGGGTGAAATGGTTGTTTGGTAGTTACGTGACTCTTGTACTACCAAACAGGTACAAAAAACTAGGAATAAATGGGAATATCTTGAAAAAAGTAGAAGTAGGAAAAGGCATTTAAAGCATTGCAAATTCTAGAGAAAGAAAGAAAGATATATTAACGTCTTTTAAGAGGCCAAAATGGCCTATAAGACCAAATAAGAGATTACATCTGTGTTGTCTCATCTTTGAGAACAAATCAAAATAAAATAAATATTACACAGTAAATATAAAAGTAAATAACATGAAAAGAAAAGAAATGAGGGAATCTGGTTTTTGGCACATGTGAGATCCTCAAGTTAGGTATATTGTAGCTTTTGTCTTCGAAAGATCTCTAGCATAGGTCAATCCAAAATGGAAATGTCTCCGAAGAGAGGGAAGCACCTACAATGGCGGGAGATAATCGCTTTTATCTGTAGATGAAAGAGAGTGCAAGTTTGGAGCTGCCACCCTCCAACAATGCCCACTATAGCCCACTCTCTTTGGTCTCTATATAGGTATCACATTACATAGAGTATTTCATGGGTTTGGGAGCATGCCTAACAACATTGCTGCTGATATTGTGCTGATTTTTTACGCTTCAAAGGGACTACAAAGACATCTAAATGCTTTAAAACTATTTTGTACGGACAAAAGTTTGTTGATAAACATGGATAAAACTAAAGTGACGGTGTTTAACACCATCAAGCATGGGTAACAAGATCATAACGGGAATTCTTCTTGGGAGAGGAAAAGGTGGAATACACACACTCCT
This sequence comes from Azolla caroliniana, assembly GCF_043228905.1. Classification (NCBI taxonomy): domain Eukaryota; kingdom Viridiplantae; phylum Streptophyta; class Polypodiopsida; order Salviniales; family Salviniaceae; genus Azolla; species Azolla caroliniana. The sequence goes on along the minus strand of NW_028230450.1, from coordinate 8,279,261 downwards.
ACACATACGTAGGAGTAACATTTACAGGGCCTAGGTTCTTCTTATAGGAAGCTGCTTGTGCCCAACTTTCTCATGGATATGCAGCCCTCGGTGCTCTCAAAAGACAATGTGCAGATTTGCAGTTCCAAGAGCCTCAGCAAATAACTTCCAACTCTGCATTGCTATCTCAAAGAATTTGCTGTTCCATGGGAAGCCCAAACATATCAAGATCCAATACCACTTCATACAACGCTCATTTCAGATGAGAAGGTGAATCTACAGTGGGGATCTCTTTACACTGGATGCAGAACCTGGGCAGATAAGAGGCTATTGTGCAGCATCCAGCTGCAAGAGTATCAGCAAGCAGATAATGCAGGAATTCGGGCAACCAAAATTATGAGAGAGCAGTTAATATAGATGATGTAGATAAAGTGCTTGAATGAGAGGGTTGATGTGAACAAGTGCAAATTTTCCACCACGAGGATTAGAGACCTGAACTGTTAACACAATCTTCGTAGAGAACATTAGGCCTGATTGAATGCTTCAATCCATCACGTTGTATCTGTAATCACTTAGAAGTATATGAGCTTACAACTCCATTGTATCATCCTTATGCTTTAATCATGCTTTGGTGATATGATTAATATATATTTTTTACTTCCTCTAGTTTTTTGTGGTTTCATTAGAAGCTCACCAACTACTTTAAGAAAAAAGGAAGACCTGAAAAATTTCTGAGCTATTGAAATAGAATTAACAGGAAACTGCCTTGTATAGGAGTTCCTTAATCATAAATTCGTACCAAACACATATGCTTTAATATGAGAATCCAGGAAACCTTACCTTCTTCACCTGCGTTCTGGAATTCTGTGACCAGCTCCTGCAGTGGTTTAAACAAGAACAGTAGGGGCAGGTTGAAATTAGTTTGATCCTCCTCCTGGAAGGAAAAGAAGAAGAAGAAGAAGAAGACCATTTACTATCACCTGGAGGTAGTCATCACGGGATGTACCGTGTTTGCCGGTACGTTGCCTCTGCCTCTCTTTGCTCGTGAACATCATTCCTCGCTTTCTTTTACTTCTTTTGTTTACATTATGTATTCCATCGCAGGCGACGACGTTTCCACACACAACCAAAGTAGTAGCGACAGCACACTATGATAAACCTAAAACACATGGGGAATCTCGAAACAAACCCAAAAACACGGTGGGGAGAAGAGATATCAAAGCCAAACTATGATTAAATTATCACTGTCACTTAATCCTAAACAAAAGAAGGTTTTATTACAAGCTCCTTGGAGATAACTAAGATTAAGGAGAGAGTGAGTAACCTGGGAAATCGAGGAATGAACAAAACTGTAAAAGATTACGTGTGCGGAAGCGTTATGTGCGAAAGACAGAGAATAGAGAACAGACAGTTAGGAATACACAGAGTAGGAGAGCGAGAGAGAGAGACTGATTGACTGACTGAGTGAGCAGATGAACCATTTCTATTACAAAAAAAGACTCAGTACATACCATTGTGCTCACAAAGCACTTTTTATATAAGCCCTGACAACTGGGATGACACAAGTACTATCAATACTTTAATGCTCATGAATGAGCTCTGACACTAATTAGCCTAGAATAGGCATATTTACTAAAATAGGAACTAGCTCCCTAACAGCCTGTTGGATTCCATCCGACTCGACCAACCGATTCAGACCTAGTCGATCGACCTATGTCCGATCCGGCTTTCGGCTTATTCAGCCGATTGGCCCATGTTGAGCTTGTCCACTCAATACTCCCCCTCCAGCTCAACTTGAGGTTGGTTCCCTGTGTCATCTTCAATCGGTTCTAGCCTTATTGAGGTGCTAGAGACAAAGCATGCCCGAAAATTGTCGTAACTTGTCCAGGTCGAGAGGTTTGGTGAAGATGTCGGTAGTCTGTTAATCCATCGAAACATACACTAATTCAACTTTGTAAAAGAATACGTGTGTGGAAGCGTATGCGTAAGACACAGAGTACGCAGTTTGGGAATACGACAATTCGGTAGACATAGAGAACATAGAGAGAATGAGTGACAGAGAGCATACAACAATTCTATACGAGAAAAAATAACACTATGTACATACTTCGTGCTCAGTGAGCACCTTTTATACAAGCCCTGACTATTGGGCTAACACAAGTACTTACAGTACTTGACCGCTCATAAATGAGCATCCTACACTTACTCCCAAAATTATTCCTTACGAGGAATATCATGCTAACGGCCTCTCGGTTTACCCACCGCTACGCCCATGTTGTGCATACGGTTTTACGCACCCAGCCTATGCACTGGGTTACGCACCCAATGTTGAGCTTGTATCTCAACACTCCCCCTCAAGCTCAACTTGAGGTTCCATCTGCTCTTCCAGCCTCTCCTGGCTTCATGCCTCACTCATGCTCCTCGACCCGTTTGATTCCGTGCACTTCGACCCTTCCTGTCGGTTTGTCTCCTCATGTGGCCCTTCTCAGCTCCCTTGTTGTCGCGGTGTTGGCACCTCTTTTGCTACCCTTTCCTCCACTTGGCCCTCGATCGATTCGTAATGTCCGAATCGAACATTTCAATTGAGTCAGTCACTTCCAATTCAATTCCACTTTCGCCCGAATTGGTTGTCTCCAATTCGTCTTCTATTTTCAGGCCCTTGACAACATCAAACCACATCTTGGTCTTGGCCATTATGCCCTACTTGGCTGTATTTCCCCTTTGTTTGGTTGTCTTCGGCTCTTCCTTGCAATTACGGCCCCTGTTTTCTTCTTCAGCTTCTTCAACTAACCCGAAATTGAATTCTTCATCCGTCTCGGCATCACGGTCACTACCGCTCCTTCCAAGGTCCTATTCTTGTCTCCCCATCAAGTTTGGCGTGTCGAAGTGATGCAACCCAAGTGCACTCGAGAAAATGTCGTAACTTGTCGAGACCAAGGGGCTTGGTAAAGATGTCGGCAACCTGCTGACCCGTCGGAACATACGCAAGTTCAACTTCACCAGAAAGGACCCGCTCGCAAACAAAATTATAATGCACCTCAATGTGCTTGGTCCGGGCGTGGAATACGGGGTTTTTCACAAGGTGGATACTACTGAGGTTGTCGCAATAGATCATCGTCGGATCGGACACCTCCACATGCAGATTCCGTAATAGCCGTTTCAGCCAAATGACTTTGCATGTAGCGACAATCGCCTATTGATATTCGGCCTCTGTGCTCGATAGTGCTACCATCAGTTGCTTCTTACTGCACCACGCGATCGCCGCACTTCCCAACGAGAATGCGTATTTGGATGTGGATCTAAGATCGTGGGCATTTTCGGCCCAATCGGCATCAGTGTAGCCAACTAATTGATCAGCTACGTTTGTACGATACAACAACGCCATGTCTTTCATGTCGTTGCCATATCGTAATATCCTTTGCACGCACTGAAGGTGTTCGGTCGTGGGCTGTGACATAAATTGATTGATCATTCTGACCAGGTAGTTGAGATCCGGCCGAGTAATCGTCAAGTAAATTAGGCTTCCGACAATCTGTCAGAACTGTGTCGGGTCACACACCTTACCCGAATCTTGGCGAAGCTTTACGTTTCTATCCGAAGGGGTCGAGATGGGCTTACAATATACCATCCTAAACTTGAAGAGCATATTCAATGCATAATGATGGTGACTAATCAATATGCCTTCGGGGGTGCGGATCACTTCAATCCCAAGGAAGTAATAAAGGTCTCCAAGATCCTTCATTTCAAAAAATGCCGTGAGCTGAGACTTGACGCGGCCGATTTCTTCCAGGCCGGCACCGGCGATGACTAAATCATCAACATACAATAGAAGGCTAAACGATCCATGTTGACCTTGCCGAGTGAACAATGAAGAGTCCAACTTGGACGTCGTAAACCCCATTCTACGCAACCGTTGCGTAATCTTCGTGTTCCAAGCTCGCGGGGGTTGCTTAAGTCTGTATAGTGACTTCTTCAATCGGCAAACGACCGAAGTGTTCTATTCGGATAGAAATCTGGGTGGTTGTACCATGTACACTTGTTCCTCAAGATCACCTTGCAAGAAGATAGATGTAGGTGCCACCCCTTCGTCGTTGCTATGGCTAGCAAGACACGCACGGTAGTCATCTTCGCGAAAGGCGCAAAGGTCTCATCGTAATCGACGTTGTGTTTCTATGTGTAACATTTCACTACTCGTCAGGCCTTATATCGATTGACGGAGACTTTAGTGTTGTATTTCACCTTATACACCCATCTACATCTGATCGGCTTTACACCCTTTGGTGCGTCAACCAGGTCTCAAGTCTCATTGTCCGTTAAAACGACATCTCTTCCTCCATCGCGGCACGCCAATTTGCGTCTCTCACCGCTTCTGTGTAGCTCTCCGGCTCACGCACTTCCGCCGCACACGTCATGTATGCATAATGATGCGCCATGTACTCATTATACCCGTACCTCTTTACAGGGTTCCTCAGGCGGGTAGATCGGTGTAATTCATGATTTCCCGATTTCACGGCCTTTTCAGCCGATTTCGACCTCTTTCGTGGAGGTTCCTTTTCGATTGGCCCGAAATCGGACTCGCTCTGATTTGGTTATAGCACTTATACCTTCGTTCAGGGGTTATAGCACTTATACCCCATTTGTTTGTCTAAATAGCCTATTAAGATGCACTTTTCGGCTTTGGCGTCTAGCTTCCTCTGTTTCTCCTTTGGCACATGCACGTATGCGATGCTGCCGAAAATCCTCAAGTGCGCCAAGTTCGGCTTCTTTCCAAAGTATAGCTCATGTGGCGACACTCCTCCATTAGCATAAGCCCGATTTTGCAAGTAAACAACCGCCCTCATGGCTTTAGCCCAGTAAAACTTCGGCATATGCTTCTCTTCAAGCATTGCCTTGGTCGCTTCTTCGATTGTCCGATTCTTCCGCTCGGCCACGCCGTTCTGCTGCAGTGTCTATCTACACGAGAATTCACGTTGAATTCCTTCCTTTTGTAGATAACATGTGAACTAGTTGGAGAAGTACTTGATCTTACGCCATCAGACCATAGGCACTTGATCTTACGCCCTGTTTCCCTCTCCGAAAGGCTTTTCACCTTTAGGAAACACGCGAAGACTTCGCTCTTCTTCGCGATCAAGCACGCCTAGGTGTGCCGAGTGAAGTCATCGATGAAGGATACGAAGTAACGGCTTCCTCTTATGCTCACATTCTGTGTCGGTCCCCACACATCTGAATGGATCAAATCCAGCGGATTTCGACTATGATTACGCTCATTGGGGAATGGAAGTCGGTGTTGCTTCCTTAGTTGGCAGGCTTCACAAACTTAGCCATTCTGGCCACGAAATTTCGGCAAACCGAAAACAATGTTTTTTGTCTGCATTTCACGAAGCAGTGGGAAGTTGACATGGCCGAACCGCTTGTGCCATAGGTCAATATCCAATTCGACCTTCTATCCTTTTGCGAACAACACGGTTTCGGCTTGGTTGGTGTCGAGGATGAACATCCTCCCTTCACGGTGCCCTTCCATGATTACTTTGCCTTCTTCTTCGATGTAGCACCCAAGGTGCGTGAATTGAACTTGCATTCCCTGATCGACAATCTGTCCAACCGACACCAGGTTCTTGGTTATTGTCGGGACGTTGTTGGGTTGTTGCGCTCTACGCATGTGGAAAGAGGTAGGACCGTGGGGGCCTTGTACCAAGGAGCGTGAAAAAGAAGACAGAGAGAGAGAGAGAGAGAGCAGCTTGCAGAAACACAAAGGGAGAAAGAGAGGGAGAACAATGTCTTAATTATAAATCAATAATGATTACAACCAGCAAGCCGGCGATAGACCCCACTCAGGCGAATGTTATCGGTTGGCAAGAAGGCTTAAGGAGATCCAAATTAGAGTGTGAAAAGGAATAGTTTATTCAGGAATTGTTGTAATTAGTAATCTTAATATAGATATTAATATATGAGAAGTTGTGGACGGACGGACGGGAATCGGTATGCCGATCCGGATCCGAACCGATCCCGTAAAGGTGCCGGTTGGCACCATTTTGTATTTCGCACTGGAGACCTATATAAAGGCCCGGTTACAATGTAATCAAGAGCGGATAATTAATAGAGCTTATTGTCTTAATCTTCCAAAGTTGGCAAACCGGAAACCTCTGTCACTAGACGTGGAGCAACATCCGGAGACGGAAAAAGACCGGCAAAAACATCCAACACCGGAAGTCGAGCCGGCAACACCAAAGGAAGACCGACAAAGACCTCCGACGCTGACGGAACAACAGGAAAGACCACCGACACCACCAGCCCGCATACCGACACTGGACGACGACATGCCGTTCCAGTACTCCAAGTATAGGGATGATCCGGACGCGGAGGCTCATGTTCACGCGTTTCAACAAACATGGGAGGCGAGCCATGTGTCACAACGGTTAACCGCGGCAGAAGAGGAACGATCTAAGATAGCTGAATTCGGCGTGACATTGGAAGGATTGGCGGCCAGATGGCACCAGACGCAGGATCGCAGCACCATCACCACCTTTGCGGACCTGAAAGACAAATTCTTGCACTTCTTCCAGAAGGAGGTGGACCAGCAAGAAATGGTGGGCTTATATTATACCATCTGGCAGGACCCCGAGGAGAGCATCCCACAGTTTGTCATCCGGTTTCAACGCATGCATAGTCAGCTTACCCGCGCACCTCAGGATGAAGAAATGCGGGCTATATTTTTAGCCGCGCTCCGTGAACCTCTAAGAACGGTATGCACGGTCATCGACTTTCGCACAAGCACCGTCGACCAGGTCATCGACCGGGTTAGAGAAATGGACAAAACGAGCTCTTGGCTAACAATGGGAGCCCTCCAACGAGCGTTACCAACCGATGAGGATCTCCGGTTCCGACAAGCAATCCAATGCACGACCTGCTTGAATTCCGGACACTCGTCACTGGAGTGCACCATGCGGACGCACTGCTTACTCTGCCAATCTACGAGCCACACGATGGACCGGTGTGAATATAACTTATTGAATCAGCAAGCACCACCAGTCCGGCAAATCGAGCCACGTAGCAGCCAAGACGAAGAAGACGAACGCTGGCGGCGAGAGGAGCGATATCGACCGGCACAGGATGTCCGGTACGACAATCGGCGAGGCAACTATGACCGGTACAACAGATATGACAATTACTGAGATTACAATGGACGGTACGAGCATCACAACCGGGATCACTCCCCTGGTTATCACCGACGACGGGAAGATTACGGGAGGTATGACGACCAACCCCGTCAAGGGTACCGCAATAAAAAGAACTTTAATAAAAAACGGCATTTCAAAAACGGGAGCCACCCACGTGAACCGGAAAAAGGCGCCTCAAGCAGGCAACCGGACCAGAGCCCCACGGTTACCATATGCCCTCCACCGTATACAGGAAACAATGCCGAATCCAGCAATACCCGGAAAGCATATTGCTATTATTGCCGGCAAGATGGACATTACAGTAATCAATGTCCGGCAAAGAGCTATGATAAGCGCCCGACGGTAAACATGGTAGTCGCCGAAGTCGCAGACCTACAGCAGGTCACCACAAGGTCGAAGGGCAAGACGACGGAATGGGAGACACAAGAGGCCATCCAGAAACAGGCAACGGAATGGGTGAAAAAAGCAAATGAGCGAAACGTAGCAGAACTTGTGCAGCAAAAGGAGAACACCGAAGAGCTCGCCGACGGTAGTCAGTCTGAAAACGCGACATGGCAAGCATTGTAGGAATGCCAGATCACGCTGCCGTTAGGACGACTCTTGCAGCTAGTACCACGATTCACAGAAGGACTCAAGCCCGGCATGACGACATGCGGTACACCACCGGCTCCGACATTCTTCTCAAATCCGGAGGAAGGACCAGCGGTGGTAGACACCAACAGTCCGGCAATTACTGCCATTGTGAAAGGGAAAGAACTCCCCGACACGATAATAGACGGAGGCTCTGGCGTTAATGTAATCAGCCTGTGGACGTGCAATGCTCTTGGAATCCAAGAGTGGGAACCATGTTTGTTCTGGCTCCGAATGGCGGACACAAGCTCGGTGCGATCGACAGGATTAATACGGGACTTAGAAGTAACCATCGGGGGCCATACATTTTGAATTTCAGCCGTGGTTCTCCAGTTGCAGGCTGAAGGAGCGTACCCATTATTGTTGGGACGCCCTTGGTTAAAAACGGCACACATCAAGCAGAACTGGAGGAGGAATATGATTACGTTCCGACGGGGAAAAGCGAAGGTACGGGTACCAACACAACCAAGGAAGGGCACCGGCAAGGATCTTACACCGTTATATGCGGAGTGCGTCAATATGCTGGAAGGATTAGCAGACGAAGAAGAAGATCAGTACTTGCTGGAGAACCCGAAGATTGTACCCCTATTCGAAATTGACGTCGCGGAAGCGGTATCACCCTACTTGCTGCAACCGGACGGAACCGGATAAAGAAGCAATCTGGGAGTTACGACAAGCGCGGGAGGCGTTGGAAAGGGAAATGGCCATATCACAGCACGTAAAGGCGTCTCATTTAGAAGAGGTAAATCTAGGAACGACGGAGGAGGCAAAACCGGTGCACGTCGCTAAAGAAATGAATGCAGAGAACAAAACGACGATAATTACAGTCCTCAACGAGTTTCGCGACGTATTTGCCTACTCTTACGAGGATATGAGTGGGCTGGATCCTCAGTTGTATCAGAACCAGATACATCTGAGCAAAGACGCAAAGCCGGTAGCACAACGTCGGTACCGGATGAACCCAAACTACGCCGCCAAAGTAAAGGAGGAAATCGACAAATTGCTGAGGGTTGGCTTCATCCGTCCCGTAAAGAAATCTACATGGTTGAGCCCGATCGTAGTCGTACCAAAGAAGAACGACAAAATTAGAGTTTGTGTCGACTACCAGAAGCTGAATGCGGCAACGGTAACGGATGCATTTCCACTTCCATTTACAGATGGAGTTTTGGATGCCGTCGCCGACCATGAAGTCTACAGTTTCTTAGACGGATTCACCGGGTATAATCAGATCCGGATGCACCCTGATGATCAAGAGAAAACGGCTTTTGTCACCGAATGGGGAGTGTTTGTTGTGGTGGTGATGATGTTCAGACTGAAAATAGCACCGACAACATTCCAACGGATCATCATGGAGATCTTTGGCGAATACATACCGGCTTTTATGCAGGTGTTCCTTGACGACTTCGCCGTCCATAGCCGAGAAGAAGATCATTTGTAGCACCTCAGACTATATCTGGAGAAGTCTAGGGTGTACCAACTAAGCCTGAACCCGGCGAAGTGTGTATTTGGAGTGCCCAGCGGAACGCTACTAGGGCATATTGTGAGCAAGGATGGCATTGCCGTGGATCCGAACAAAGTAAAAGCGATCCGAGAGGCACCAACACCAAAAACGGCAAAGGCATTGAGCCGTTTCTTAGGACAAATCCGCTGGCATAGCCGGATGCTCCGATATTTGGCGGACCTGGTGACACCTCTGCATGCGGCAGTCCACCGAACACTGTTCCAATGGACCGACCCCGAAGATAAGGCATATTGGGCACTAAAGGTATTGTTGTCACAAGCACCGGTAGTGCAGCCTCCAGATTGGAGTAAGAGTTTCATGTGTTCATGGATGCCTTCGACATCGCAATCGGCAGCGCGCTCATGCAGCTTACCGAGCCAAGGTGGTACCGGCCAATGTACTATGCCAGCCGGAAGGTATCCCAAGCGGAACGAAATTATTCTACCACGGAAAGGGAAGCTTTAGGAATGATCTACAGTGTAACAAAATTCAGGCATTATTTATTGGGAAGAAAGTTCTCCTTCCATGTAGATCATTCGGCACTCCTCTACCTAGTATCCAAAGCGTCACTTACCGGTAAGTTGGCCCGGTGGACCTTGCTGTTGCAGGAGTTCGAATTCGAGATATTCCACCGACCCAGCATACAGCATGCGGTTGCAGATTATCTAAGCCGGTTAGATTCCGGGGAGACGAGTGACGGAGTACCGGACGAGTTTCCGGATGCAGAGCTTTTTCGAGTCACCACGGAAACGGCAACAGATGAAACGGTGGCACAAGAAGATAAGTGGCTAACTAATATGCACCAGTTTTTGAGTACCGGATTGCCTCCGGAGGAGATGAACCGGGACGAGAGAAAACGCCTGGCGGTACAAAGCCGACACTTCTATTTATTACAGGACACGCTATACCACAAAGGTGAGGGCGGTATATGGCGACGAGCGGTGCGCAACGACGAGGAGGTAATAATACGGGAAGCACATTGCGGAGTCGCTGGAGGCCATTATGCCGGAGATGCGACGGGAAGGAAAGTATGGCAAAGTGGCCTATGGTGGCGGAAGACATTGAAAGATGCAGTCTGGTACGCGAAAGAGTGTGATCTATGCCAGCGAATGGGCCAGCCAACGGAGCAAGCTCGGATGCCACACCAGTCGGTCCTACCACTAGAACCATTCCAGAAATGGGGGCTGGATTTTGTCGGGCCATTCAAACCATCGGCAATGAGAACTGGCAACCGGTATGTGATCGTCGCGACGGACTACTGCACTAAATGGGTGGAAGCGAAATCCTTACGAGATAACACCGCGGCGTCGACGGCAAAATTCTTATATGAATGCATTTGGTGTCGGTACGGATGCCCAATAGAGCTGATAAGTGACCAAGGAGGGCATTTTCTGGGATAGGTAGTGGAGAGCTTGATGACATTCTATGCGGTAGTACATAAACGAAGCACACCGTACTATCCGCAAGCAAACGGGTTAGCTGAGTCGACGAACAAAACGCTCCAGAATATCCTCCGGAAAATCGACAACGAAAACCGGACGGATTGGGATACGAAGCTACATAGTGCGCTCTGGGCCTACCAGACAGCGTATAAAACAAGCATCCGAACAACACCGTTCCGGTTAGCATTCAGATTAGAGGCAGTCATGCTGGTCGAGTTCCAAGTACCAAGCTTATGGATTCAGATTCGGGAACGACTAAACGAAAAGGAATCGGAGGCAATTCAGTTAAAGCTTTGTGTGAACTGGAAGAACACCGACTGGCGAGCATTATGCACCTGGAATTGGAACAACGGAGACGGAAAGCATTTGTAGATCGGCACCGGAAGGGAAACGAAAAGATGTTCGGAATCGGCAAGCCGGTACCCGTGTTCTAGACCCGGATAGGCAAAATGCCAGGTAAACTATGGTTTAGATGGACCGGACCATACTGGATCACACACGAGTTCAATGGGTCCTGCCAAAGAAAGAAGAACGATGGAGGAGAGAGCTCACTCCCGGTCCGACAACACTTCGTCCTCGCTCCCCAAAACGCGATTTTTTCATCCACCTTCTTCCTTCCCTTTTATAGGCCGTCGAGGCAGGCCATTGCACCCTTGTTTTCATCAATTTATTCTCTGTCCTTTCAGGCAGAGATACTCGTTGATTTCCTAGACATTCAATGCGTCACATGTAGTCTCTTTGCTCCCACCGTCCTACTCTTAGTTATTTACAAGGTATCAATTGGTGTGGGAAAGTGTAGGCCCGGGTCATGCGCCTTGCTTCGCCGATTCCGCTTCTGGCCAGTTTTCTTCACGACATCCACCCCCACCAAACCGCGCATCCACCGGTATGCGCCAGAGAGGGACAGATACCGGAGAAAACCGGCTCGCGTTAACTTGTCCCCCTTTGGACTATCGGCGTCCCCGAACCGATCGTCATCGTTATCACTCCCCTGATCTGGCTTGTCTTTGTACCGCTTCTTGAACGCTTTAATCCGCTTCCCGGCTACTGGCACCGCCAATCGTGTCCCGTCGAGCTCCGCAAGATGGTACGTGCCGTTGTCGTTCGTGCTCGTCACCGCGTAGGGCCCAAACCATCTCCTCGCAAATTTGCGGGCCGCCTTGTACTGGTTGTCGAGGTTGTTGTCGTAAACCAGCACCCAGTCACCTTCCTCGATCTTCTTCGATCGTAGCTGGTGCGTCCTATCGAACCAGGCTTTGTTCAGTTCCCTTGCTGCACGCAGCTTCTCCTTCGCCAGTTCCATGTCCTCCGGCCTTCGCTCAAGTTGACGGATCCGCACTGCCAACAACTCGTCCTGACTCATTTCGTTCTTCCAGCCCACCGCGGCCCACGAAGAAATCGTCCGTTCCACCGGCATGACCGGCTTCTGCCCGTACATTAGTTCCGCCGGCATGAACCCCGTTACCGAACTGTGCGTCGTCCGGTCCGCCCACAACGCATAGGGTAAGAGTCGCGGCCAATTCCCGACTTGGCCTCCACACGCTCGTACTAACACTTTGACGATCGGCCAGTGTCCGCGTTCCACCTTCCCGTTAGCCTCCGGATTGTACGCTGTGATGAGCAAGAGTTTAACCCCTAGCCGGTCAAACAACTCTTTCGCCTCTTCTGCGTCCAATTCCCCGCGGTCGGCCACGATCTTACCGACGCACCAATACCGGCATACCACATCTTCGATTAGAAACCGACACATGACCGAGGTCGTTTTGTTCTGCAACGCTCAACCTTCCACCTGGTTCGTTAGGTCCTCCCGAGCCAACACCAGATATCGCATCTGCCCTACCCCCATCGGCATTGTCACTAGATCCACCATCCACTTGAAGTGAATGTTCAGAGGGTAGGTCGGGTGAAGCTCGTCTCGATGTCGGACTATGGAGTGCATCTGACAGCTTTCGCAAGTCGTCACGAACCGATGCACATCCCGGCCACCAGTACTTCCCCTTCAGCTTCTCAAATGTGGCCCATGTCCCGCAGTGTCCAGCCCAAGGGCTGTCGTGATATGCCGTAAGCAACGATCTCTGCTCGTCTTCCCTCGCCACTACGCGGAATGGGGTGCCGCTACGCTTCTTTGGATGCCTCCATATGCGTCCTCCTCGTAGGAAGAACCAGTACGCCTTCTTCCGCAGTCGATTGGCCTCTTCTCTAGTCCACGTCGTGTCCGACGTCATTGTGCGTAGGAACCTTCCTATCTGGAGTCACTCCCCGTCGTATTCTCTCTCGTCAAACTCATTAAGCGCCGGAGTGCTCCCCGTCCTAGTTGCCACGTTAACTGACCTGAAGAAGTCTTCGCCGACTTCCTCGCTATCCGAAACCATGTCGTCCTCGTTGCTGAACCTCGCCCTTGAAAGCATATCGGCCATGGCATTATCCTTTCCGAAGATGTGCCGTATCTCCGGGTTCAAGGACTTGATGTTCGCAATCCACCTGAGCATCGCTAGGTTCGGAGTCGCGCATCCGGAGACCATACCCAAAATCGGTAGGTAGTCCGTCTCGATGATCACTTCCGTCCCGATCAAATAGTCCTTGTCGGCCTTGGCTGCCGAAACGATACCCCATAGCTCGCGTTTAACTTGGGCGTATCTTTACTACCGCTTGCTCAATACCTTCACCTTGAACCGGATCAGGAACCGTACACCGTCCTTGTCCTCCTGACTGATCACCCACCCGATCCTGGTCGGGCTCGTGTCCACCGTCACGTAGATGGGGACTTCCTTGCCGTAAACTGCTTTCCGGAGAGCCGGTGCCGCGGCGAGCGCCTCTTTTAGTCTCCGGACCACCTCCGTGTGCTCCGTCCTCCACTCAAACCTACGCCCTTTCTTCAATAGCCCGTAGAGCAGTTCCGCAACATGTGCGTAGTGCAGAATCCAGATGTGGTAGAATGCGCACGCACCCAAAAATCGGCGGACATCGGTAACTGACCCGCAATCGTCCTTTATCACTAAGATGGCTTCTACCTTTGCCGAGGACGGTTTCCGGCCATAGGGCCCGCACATGTGTCCGAATACCAAGATCTCCGTCTACTCGAACGCTGATTTCTCTCCGGAGAAGGTGAGTCGCGCGCTCTCGAGCCTCTGTAGCACCTTCTCGCAGTCGTTGATGTGGTTCACAACGAACCTCCGGCATCCGTCCGGCCCGACCGTATCGTCCATGTTACTGGCCGGCAAGAAGGCTTAAGGAGGTCCAAACCAGAGTGTGAAAGGAATAGTTATTCGAGAACTGTTGTAATTAGTAGTCTTAATATATACATATTATTATATAAGAAGATGTGGACGGACGGACCGGAATCGGTATGCCGATCCGGATTCGGAACGATTCCGTAAATGTGCCGGTTGGCACCGTTTTGTATTTCGCACCGGAGACCTATATAAAGGCCCGGTTACAATGTAATCAGGAGTGGATAATTAATAAAGCTTATTGTCTTAATCTTCCAATGTTGATTACCGTTATGTATTCATTGTTATATCTTACGCGTGTTAATTACGAATGGCTAAGTAATCGATTAAGGTCTAAGTAAGCGTTGTGCCGTAAGTCATTCTGCCGTACCACCCTTTGGTGACGTGTCTTAAGTGGACACCCTGTGTTAGGCTGTTGTCCGGCCCTAGCAATAACACAGTTTTTGGCGACCATGATTCCTGCATTATCGCAGTGAACAACGGCAGGAATGGATGACTAGGCCAACAGACGACCCAGTTACGGAGAGAGCACGAAGACTTGCTGAACGGAGACGACGGCGAGAAGCTTTCCAGCAAGTAGCGGAAGAAATCCGAACGGATCGATCATCTTCCAAAGTGATCCGGAAAGTGGCGGAGGAGTCGCTCCGTCTGCAACAAAACGCCTACCCGGACGAAAGAAGCAGCTTAAGCAGCCTCCGGGAAGCAGAATCCCTTCTCCAGGCCTTGGCCGGAAGAGACGGCGAATCCATAGCATTTTCAGCGCTGGAATCGGATTCAGAAGGGGGTTACAACACACATACGAACTATCGCAGCAGTAACGACACCCTAGGAGGACCGGAGGACGAGGAGTCCGATACTTTACTGACACCGGAACCAGAGTTGGCAGACCAAGAACCTCCGGCACTCGTCGTGGAGCAACCTCCGGAGACGGAAGTACACCGGCAAAAACCTCCAACATCGGAAGTCGAGCCGGCAACACCAAAGGAAGACTGACTAAGACCTTAGACGCCGACGGAACAACAGGAAAGACCACCGACACCGCCAACCCGTGTACCGACACCAGACGACGATATGCCGTTCCAGTACTCCAAGTATCGGGATGACCCGGACGCGGAGGCTCATGTTCACGCGTTTAAACAAACATGGGAAGCAAACCATGTGTCACAACGGTTAATCGCGGCAGAAGAGGAACGATCTAAGATAGCCGAATTTAGCGTGACATTAGAAGGACCGACTGCCAGATGGCACCGGACCCAGGATCGCAGCACCATCACCACCTTTGCGGACCTGAAAGACAAATTCTTGCACTTCTTCCAAAAGGAGGTGGATCAGCGAGAAATGGTGGGCTTATTTTATACAATTCGGCAGGACCCCGACGAGAGCATCCCACAGTTTGTCATCCGGTTTCAATGGATGCACAATTAGCTTACCCGCGCACCTCTGGAGGAGGAAACGCGGGCTATATTTTTAGCCGCGCTCCGGGAACCACTACGAATGGTATGCACGGTCATTGACTTTCGCACAAGCACCGTCGACCAGGTCATCGACCGGGTTAGAGAAATGGAAAAAACGAGCTCATGGCTAACAATGGGAGCCCTCCAATGAACATTACCAACCGATGAGGATCTCCGTTTCCGGTAAGCAATCCAATGCACGACCTGCTTGAATTCCGGACACTCGTCACTGGAGTGCACCATGCGGACGCACTGCTTACTCTGCCAATCTACGAGCCACACGATGGACCAGTGCGAATATAAGTTTTTGAATCGGCAAGCTCCACTAGTCTGGCAAATCGAGCCACGTAGTAGCCAAGACGAAGAAGACAAACGCCGGCGACGAGAGGAGTGATATCGACCGCCACAAGATGTCTGGTACAACAATCGGCGAGACAACTACGACCGGTACAAGAGATACGACAAGTACCGAGATTACAATGGACGGTACCAGCATCACAACCGGGATCACTCCCCCGGGTATCACCAACGACGGGAAGATTACGGGAGGTATGATGACCAACCCAGGCAAGGGTACCGCAATAAAAAGAACTTTAATAAAAAACGGGACCCACCCACGTGAATTGGAAAAAGGCGCCTCACGCAGCCAACCAGACTAGCACCCCGCGGTTACCACAAGTCCTCCACCGGGTACAGGAAAGAATGCCGAATCCACCAACACCCGGAAAGCATATTGCTATTACTGCCGGGAGGAAGGACATCATAGTAATCAATGTCCGGCAAAGAGCTATGATAAGCGATCGGCAGTAAACATGGTAGTCGCCGAAGTCGCAGACCTCCAGCAGGTCACCACAAGGTCGCAGGGGAAGACTACGGAATGGGAGACACAAGAGGCAATCCGGAAACAGGCAACAGAATGGTTGAAAAAGGCCAATGAGCAAAACGTAGCAGAACTCGCGCAATAGAAGGAGAACACCGAAGAGCTCGCCGACGGTAGTCAGTTCGAAAACGCGACATGACAAGTATTTTGCAGGAATGCCAGATCACGTTGCCGTTAGGACGACTCTTGCAGCTAGTACCAAGATTCACAGAAGAACTCAAGGAAGGCATGACGACAGGTGGAACACCACCGGCTCCTGCATTCTTCTCAAATCCGGAGGAGGGACCGGCGGTGGTGGACACCAGCAGTCCAACAATTACGGCCATTGTGAAAGGGAAAGAACTCCCCTGCACGATAATAGACGAAGGCTCCGATGTTAATGTAATAAGCCTCCGGACTTGTGATGCTCTTGGAATCCAAGAGTGGGATCCATGTCCGTTCTGGCTCCGAATGGCGGACGCAAACTCGGTGCGACCGACAGGTTTAATACGGAACTTGGAAGTAACTATCGGGGGCCACACATTCTGAATTTCAGCCGTAGTTCTCCAGTTGCAGGCTGAAGGAGCGTACCCATTATTGTTGGGACGCCCTTGGTTAAAGACGGCACATATCAAGCAGAATTGGAGGAGGAATATGATTGCGTTCCGGCGGGGAAAAGCGAAGGTACGGGTACCAACACAACCAAGGAAGGGCACCGGCAAGAATTTGACACCATTATATGCGGAGTGTGTCAATATGCTAGAAGGATTAGCAGACGAAGAAGAAGATCAGTAGTTGCTAGAAAACCCGAAGATTGTACCCCTATTCGAAATTGACGTCGCGGAAGCGGTATCACCCTACTTACTGCTGTTACCGGCCGACAAAGGAGTCCAGAGTGGGAAATGGAGAGTTATTTAAGTAATAGGAATGTGGTTGTAATTAAGCTATGAGTGTGGACGGACGAACCGGAATCGGTATGCCGTTCCGGATCCGGACCGATCCCGAACAGGTGCGGATGGCACCGTTTTGTAATACAGACCGGAAACCTATTTAAAGGCCCGGATACAATGTAATCAATAGCGGTTAATTAATGAAAGCTTAGCGTTGTTATCTCTCTGTGTTAATTGCCGTTCTGTCTTAATTGTTATATCTTACGCGTGTGATTATGAAAGACGATCATGCTTAGTAACTTAATTAAGTCGGAGTAAGTGTTGAGTCTAATCCGGTTGCCGTAACACCCTTTGGTGAAGTGTCTTCCGTAGACACCCTGTGTTAGGCCATTGTCCGGCCCTAAGAGTTAACATAGTTTTTGGCGACCACGATTCCTGCTTTTGCAGCGAACGACGACACAGATGGATGTCTAGATCAACGCACGACCTGGTTACAGATCGAACTCGACGCCTTGCCGAAAGGCAAAGGAGACGCGAGGCTTTCCAGCAAGCGGCGCAGGAAATTAGGGCGGATCGCTCGTTTTCCAACGTAATCCGGAGAGTAGCGGAGGACTCCCTCTGGTTACAACAAACATCGCACCCGGACGACGGTAGCAGCCTAAGCAGCCTCCGGGAAACCGAATCCCTTCTCCACGCGTTGGCAAACGAAGAAGGCGAAGCAGAGGCCTTTTCAGCATATGAATCGGACTCCGAAGGGGAATACAACGTGCACACGAACTACCGTAGCAGCAACGAAACCCCGGGCAGACCAGAGGACGAAGGATCGGATACCTTACCGACACTGGAACCGGAAGTGCTAACGCTGGAACCCCCGGAACCAGCAGAGGAAGAGCGACCTCCGACACCGGAAGTCGAAGAGGAGAGGCCTCCGTCACCAAAAGAAGAGGAAACACCACCGACGCCGGAAACAAATCGGGAAAGACCACCGATGCCGGAGAAAATTCCGGAATGAGCACCAACACTGCCAGCCCGCGCACCGATACCGGACGACGACATGTCGTTCCAGTACTCTAAGTATAGAGATGATCCAGACGCGGAAGCTCATGTGCATGCCTTTGAACAGACATGGGAAGCCAACCATGTGTCCCAGCGATTGACCCCGGATGAAGAAGAACGCTCTAAGATAGCGGAATTTGGCGTCACATTGGAGGGACCGGCAGCACGATGGCGCCGGACGCAGGACCCGTCGACCATCAACACCTTTGCAGATTTAAAAGCTAAATTCTTGCATTTTTTTTCAAAAGGAGGTGGACCAGACTGTAATGGTAGGCTTATTTTATACCATCCAACAGGAGGCAGGGGAGAGCATTCCCCAATTTGTCATCCGGTTTCAACGGATGCATAGTCAGCTTGCCCGCGCACCCCCGGAGGAGGAATTACAGACTATATTGCTAAACGCGCTCTGGGAACCCCTACGCACGGTTTGCATGGTAATCGACTTCCGCACAAGTACCATCGACCAGGTCATTGACCGGGTGAGAGAGATGGAAAAGACAAGCTCCTGGCTCACACTGGGAGCACTCCAACGGGCGTTACCGTCCGATGAAGACCTCCAGTTTCGGCAAGCAATACAGTGCACAACCTGCTTGAATTCCAGACACTCGGCTTTAGAATGCACTATGAGGATGCAATGTGTAATCTGTCAATCCAAGAGCCATACGACGGATAGGTGCGAGTATAATTTGTTGAACCGGCAAGCACCGCCCGTCCGACAAATTGAGCCACGCAACAGCCAGGATGAAGAAGAGGAACGTTGGCGGCGAATGGACCGCGACCGACCGGCACAGGATGTCTGGTATGGCGATCGACGGGAGAATGATGTCTGGTACAATGATCGGCGGGATAACTATGACCGGCATGGTCGGTACCGGGATTACAATAGACGATACGAACATTACGACCGGGAGCACTCCCTTGGTATCGTCAGCTACAGGAGGAATACGACAGATATAACGGGCAACCCCGTCAAGAGTACCGTAATAAGAAGAGCTATAACAAAAAACGGCATTTTAAAAAAGGCGGCTACCCCCGGGATCCGGAACAAGGAGCTCCAAGCAGCCAATCGGTACAAAACCCCGCGCGTACCGCAGGACTTGCCCCGGGTACAACAGACAATGCCGAATCTAGCAATACCCGGAAAGCCTACTGCTACTACTGCCGATAGGAAGGCCATTATAGTAACCAATGCCCGGTGAAGAGCTATGAAAAACGACCGGCGGTAAACATGGTAGTCCCTGAGGTGGCAGATCTACAGCAGGTGACCACAAGGTCGAAGGGCATGGCCAAGGAATGGGAGACGCAGGAGACCATCCGGAAACAAGCAACGGAATGGGTAAAGAAAGCAAACGAGCAGAATGTCACAGACTTACAGCGGCAAAAGGAGAACACCGTAGGGCTTGCCGGCAGTAGTCACTCCGAGAACGAGACATGGCAGGCGTTGCAAGAATGCCAGATTACGTTGCCACTAGGAAGACTCCTACAACTCGTGCCAAGATTCACGGAAGGACTGAAAACGGCCATGGCGGCAGGAGAACCATCATCGACACCGGTACTCTTCTTGAATCCGGAGGAGGGACCAATGGTGGTGGACACCAGCAGTCCGGTAATCACTGCCATTGTAAAAGGGAAAGAACTCCCTGACACAGTTATAGACGGAGGCTCTGGGGTGAATGTAATAAGCCTCCGGACGTGTGATGCCCTAGGAATCCACGAGTGGGAGCCGTGTCCGTTCTGGTTGCAGATGGCCGATACAAGCTCAGTGCGGCCGACAGGATTAATACGGAAATTAGAAGTCACTGTTGGCGGGCATACATTTCACATCTCGGCAGTAGTGCTACAATTACAGGCACAAGGCGCATACCCGCTATTACTGGGGCGGCCATGGTTGAAAACGGCACATATCAAACAGAATTGGAGGAAAAATATAATCACCTTCTGGCGAGGAAAAGCCAAGGTATGGGTACCAACACAGCCAAGGACGAGCATTGGCAAGGAATGTACACCGTTGTATGCGGAATGCGTCAACATGCTAGAAGGGTTAGCTGACGAAGAAGAAGCTCAGTACCTGCAGGAAAACCCGAAGATCATACCCCTCTTCGAAATTGACATTGCCGAAGCAGTAGCACCATACTTACCGCAACTGGAAGAGGCTGAAGCAGAACTGGATAAAGACGCAATCCGAGAGTTACGGCAAGCGTAGGAAGCGTTGGAACGGGAAATGGCCATTTCACAACGCGTAAAAGCGTCGCAACTGGAAGAGGTGAACCTAGGGACCACGAACGAAGCAAAACCGGTGCACATCGCCAAGGAGATGAAGGCCGAGGACATAACGGCGATGATCACACTTCTCACAGAATTTCGCGATGTGTTCGCTTGGTCATACGAAGATATGCGAGGACTCGACCCCCAGTTATACCAGCATCAGGTGCACTTGAGCAAGGACGCAAAACCAGTGGCACAAAGACGGTACTGGATGAATCCCAATTATGCCACCAAGGTCAAGGAGGAAATCGACAAACTACTAAGAGTTGGCTTTATCCGTCCGGTAAAGAAAGCGACATGGCTGAGCCCGATCGTAGTCGTACCGAAGAAAAACGGGAAAATTCGAGTTTGTGTGGACTACCAGAAACTCAATGCAGCTACGGTAACGGATGCGTTTCCACTTCCGTTCACAGATGGAGTGTTGGATGCTGTCGCCGGCCATGAGATCTATAGTTTCCTAGACGGATTCAGCGGGTATAATCAGATCCGGATGCACCCCAACGACCAAGAGAAAACGGCTTTCGTCACCGAATGGGGGGTGTTTGTGGCCGTGGTGATGATGTTCGGACTCAAAACGGCACCGGCAACATTTCAACGAATCATCATGGAAATCTTCGGTGAATATATTCCGGCTTTTATGCAGGTTTTCCTTGACGATTTCGCCGTCTATAGCCGGGAGGAGGACCATTTTCAGCACCTCCGCCTTTGTCTTGAAAAGTGTAGAGCGTACCGGCTAAGCTTGAATCCGGCAAAATGTGTATTTGGCGTGTCCAGTGGAACTCTATTAGGACATATTGTGAGCTAGGAAGGTATTGCAGTCGACCTGGACAAAGTGAAAGCCATATTAGAAGCACCGGCGCCGGCAACGGCAAAGGCATTAAGCTGGTTCTTAGGCCAAATCCGGTGGCACAGCCGGATGCTCTGATACTTGGTTGACCTAGCTACACCGTTGCATGCCGCCGTACATCGGACACCATTCCAGTGGACCGACACCGAGGATAGGGCGTATAGGGCCCTCAAGGTACTATTGTCGCAGGCATCGGTAGTGCAGCCTCCGGATTGGAGTAAAGAATTTCACGTGTTCGTGGATGCCTCCGACATCGCAATCGGAAGCGTACTTATGCAGCTTACGGAGCCAAAATGGTACCGGCCAGTGTATTATGCCAGCCGGAGCTATCCCAAGCAGAATAGAACTACTCTACCACGGAACGAGAAGCTCTAGGGATGATCTACAGTGTGACAAAGTTTCGGCATTATTTATTGGGAAGGAAGTTTTCCTTCCACGTAGATCATTCGGCACTCCTTTACTTGGTGTCGAGTTTCTGAGCACCAGTTTCTGAGCACAGGACTGCCTCCAGAGGAGATGAACCGGGACGAACGGAAACGCCTGGCGGTGCAAAGCCGACATTTTTGCTTACTGCAAGACACACTTTACTACAAGGGCGCGGACGGCATATGGAGACGGGCGGTGCGCAGCGATGAAAAGGAACTGATACTGAGGGAAGCTCACTACGGAGTTGCCGGAGGTCACTATGCCGGAGATGCGACGGCCAGGAAAATATGGCAAAGTGGCCTATGGTGGCCAACGACATTAAGAGATGCGGTACGATACGCAAAAGAATGTGACCTATGCCAGAGAATGGGCCAGCCAACGGAGCAGGCTCGTATGCCACACCAGCCGGTACTACCACTCGAGCCATTCCAGAAGTGGGGGCTGGACTTTGTGGGACCGTTCAAGCCACCGGCAATGAGAACGGGTAATCGATACGTCATCGTCGCGACGGATTACTGCACGAAATGGGTGGAGGCCAAAGCATTAAGGGACAACACCGCTGCGTCAACGACGAAGTTTCTATATGAGTACATCTGGTGCCGTTACGGATGCCCAATTGAATTAATAAGCGACCAAGGGGGGCACTTTCTCGGTCAAGTAGTGGAAAGCCTGACGACATTCTATGCCGTTGTCCACAAACGGAGCACACCTTACTATCCACAAGCGAACGGTTTAGCGGAATCAACGAACAAGACGCTCTAGAATATCCTCTGGAAGATCGTCAACAAAAACCGAACGGATTGGGATACAAAGCTACATAGCGCGCTTTGGGCATACCGGACGGCATACAAGACGGGCATCCGAACAACACCGTTCCGGTTAGCGTTCGGACTAGAGGCGGTAATGCCGGTGGAATTCCAAGTACCCAGCTTACGGATCCAGCTACGGGAACGGCTGAATGAGAAGGAGTCGGAGGCAATACGGTTGACAATGTTGTGTGAACTCGAGGAACAACGACTGGCTAGCATCCTGCACTTAGAATTGGAGCAATGGCGACGAAAAGCATCTGTCGACCGACACAGGAAAAGGAACGAAAAAATGTTCGCAATCGGCAAACCGGTGTTAGTATTTCAGACCCGGATGGGCAAGATGCCGGGTAAACTACGATTTAGATGGACTGGACCGTATTGGCTAACACGGGAGTATAATGGGTCCTACCAGTTAGGGACACTTGCCGGCGAAGTGCTAGGCAAATGGGTCAACGGATTCCGGTTGAAGCCATATAGAGGACCGATGCCTAAGAACCCATTTGAGCAGAGGACCGACACCAGTGAGGGAAACGGAAACCACCAAGACGGCAGAGAAGGCGAGCCGGTAACTAGGGAAAATGAGGCCGATAAGGGTCCGAGAGGACTAACGAACCGGGCAGGGATGATCATCGCCACCTATGAAGGGATCAAGGTGGATTGGCCGGTATTGATCGCAGACGGGTTGTGTGCGGCGATCGAGATCGTCAGAGGCAAAGACGGCAAAGAAGGCCGAGACGGACGGAGGATATGGCACGCCGTAACGCAGTGGCTCACCTTGCTTGTGCCACCCGTCCAACCCAAGAAGCGAGGAAGAGTGGCGGACGACACCCCAATGGCTTCCAAACGACAACAGCTGTTGGCCTCTAAGGCCAGTAAGGGTAAGGCGGCGGATGCAGAACAGGCGGCAACCGGAAGCGGCAACCGGAATCGCCCAACGGAGGCGCAGGAGGAACCACCGGCACGACCCGTAAAGGTTACACTCCGCCGACCGGTGAATAAAGAAGCGGACCCCTTGGCGGCAAAACTCAATGCCGGGGCTCAGGAAGAGGAAATAGAGGAGGAGCCTACGGAGCACCTCCAGCGACAGTCGTCGGCAAGGACCGTTGAGGCAGCCGGGAAACGTTCGGACCCTCAAACGGAGGGAACACCGGCTCCCCATACTAAGACTCCCATGCCAAGGAAGGAACCGGAACCGGTGCGCATGGCACCGGAATCAGAAGCCCCGACACCACCGGCAACTCCGGCAAGTCCCATCCCGCCAGAGCTGGAAAGGTCAATGCAGCCTCCCTCGGCCAGCCAAGAAGAAGCGCAAGGGGAACCATAACAGCAGGGTGGTCCACGGGCATAAACGGAACTGCAACTCGGCGTAATCAGGCGGGACCACCCATCTACAAGTGAGCCCATCTGTCAAACCTCCGTGCAAGCACAACAAGGCACCGGTAGCCTTTGGCTCCGGTGGATAGGCGAACAGATAGCCGGAGGAGTGGGGTACATTGAGGCGGAAGAAAGAGCGCAAAGCGAACGGTTGCTCGTCACAACCGAACAACTAGAGACGGCCCGGTCCAGAATCCGGTGCCTTGAAAAAGACTTGGATCAGGTAACGACAGAGATGGCCAAAATGGCCTTAACGGCAACACAGATCCAATCACCAGTGACTCCGGTAAGTGTACAGAATAAAGAAACGGATCGACCTGTACATAGCAATAAGACCCCGGCAACGGAAACCGTTCCGGCGAGAGATGCGGCGCAAGACCAGGAGCTTGCGGAATTGAGAGATGAACTTGCCGCACAAGAAGCGCTAAGGAGCCGCGAACGGGAATTGAAGACAGCGGCCGAAGCCGAATTAAAGAAGACTGCTGAGAACCTCCGCCGGGCAGAGGAGAGCCTCCGGAAAGGCCATCAAGCGTACGACCGGCTAAAGGAGGAGAAAGACAAAGTGTTGTAGGAAAAGGACAAGCTGCGGAAAATGGCGGAAACAGAGATTGAACGGCTAAAGGAAGAGCTCTGCCAGCAGAAGGACCGTGAGAACCGGGCCCGTCGACAGATCAACGCACGACTCAAGCAAAAGACAGATGATTTTGAGCACCTGCACTGGGACTACAAACGGCTGGAAACGGAGCATAAGGAACGGATGGCCGAGCTCCAGCAGGAAGTTGCTCGGTCCGCGACGGCGATCGCCGACGAACGTGCGGAAAATACAAGACGCTTGGACGAGGCGGAGAAGGTTCGGATGGAGCTCCAGAGGCAGCAGCAGGAAGATAAAGAGAGAGCGTCAACAGTATTGTAGAAATTACAAAGTACATATCAAAGGAAATTGACGCATTACAAGGCGCAGGCGGAAGACAACGTCAAAATCATCAAGCAACTGAAGGAGGAACGGCAAGCGGCAGAAACCAAATCGCAATTGGGAACGAGTCGGATTCAGTCCATCCTCCGGGCATGGCTGAATCAGACAAAACACTTGATTGATGAAAGCTCCGTAAAATGGTGGACAAAGTGGGCACAAAACGCGGCGGAACTCCAGTTGCTACGGGCAGATCTGGCAAACCGGCGGAAGGAAGGAGATGATTGTTATACGTTGACTTCCGAGGACTTCACCGCCATACGGGACGAGCTGGTCGACGACTTCCAAGTCCTGGCGGATGAACAACTGGCGCAGGTCAGGTAGCTCGTAGCTCAGCTAGACGATGATAGGCTGGACGCTCAAATCCAGTTTGAAAGCTACGAGCGGTCTCAGGTTCGGGAAGAAAAAGCACGGGAAGCGGCAACGGTTAACCTTAGTGATGAGGAACCGTCGCCGGCTGAGGGCCAACCGGGAACCAGTCAACCGGAGACCACTACGATGAAGGGAGCAACGACGGAGACGCCGGTGTCAGGGCAACAAACGGAGGAGTAGCCGCAGCAACCATCAACGGACCCGTCGCAGCAGACATCAACAGAGCAACAACAACAGCAACAACAACAACCCCTTCCAGATGAACCATTGGAGCCCCTTGAACAAAGCATTCTGGATATTTTGGACGAAGAATAGCAAGGGTCGGTTGTGGATTCGACGTACAAGGTACTGTCCCACGGGCGTGCCATGTGTTACCGGCCGGCAAAGGAGTCCAGAGTGGGAAACAGAGAGTTATTTAAGTAATAGGAATGTGGTTGTAATTAAGCTATGAGTGTGGACGGACGGACCAGAATCGGTATGCCGTTCCGGATCCGGACCGATCCCGAACAGGTGCGGATGACACCGTTTTGTAATACAGACCGGAAACCTATTTAAAGGCCCGGATACAATGTAATCAATAGCGGTTAATTAATGAAAGCTTAGCGTTGTTATCTCTCTGTGTTAATTGCCGTTCTGTCTTAATTGTTATATCTTACGCGTGTGATTATGAAAGACGATCATGCTTAGTAACTTAATTAAGTTGGAGTAAGCGTTGAGTCTAATCCGGTTGCCGTAACACCCTTTGGTGAAGTGTCTTCCATAGACACCCTGTGTTAGGCCATTGTCCGGCCCTAAGAGTTAACAACTGCAACCGGACGGAACCGAAGCGGAACCGGATAAAGAAGCAATCCGGGAGTTACGGCATGCGCAGGAGGTGTTGGAAAGGGAAATGGCCGTATCCCAACGCGTAAAAACGTCCCAATTAGAAGAGGTAAATCTAGGAACGACGAAGGAGGCAAAACCGGTGCACATCGCCAAAGAAAGGAATGTAGAGAACAAAACGGCGATAATTACACTCCTCAACGAGTTTCGCGACGTCTTTGCCTAGTCGTACGAGGATATGAGAGGCCTGGACCCTTAGTTGTATCGAGCCGGTAGCACAACGTCGGTACCGGATGAACCCAAACTACGCCGCCAAAGTTACGGAGGAGATCAACAAATTACTGAGGGTCGGTTTCATCCATCCCGTAAAGAAATCTACATGGCTGAGCCCAATCGTAATCGTACCGAAAAAGAACGGCAAAATTAGAGTTTGTGTCGACTACCTGAAGCTGAATGCGGCAACGGTAACAGATGCATTTCCACTTTCGTTTACGGATGGAGTGTTGGATGCCGTCGCCGGCAATGAAGTCTACAGTTTCTTAGATGGATTCAATGGGTATAATCAGATCCGGATCCACCCTGAGGATCAAGAGAAAACGGCTTTCGTCACCAAATGGGGAGTGTTTGTTGCGGTGGTGATGATGTTCGGGCTCAAAACGGCACCAACAACATTCCTACGGATCATCATGGAGATCTTTGGCGAATACATACCGGCTTTTATGTAGGTGTTCCTTGACGACTTCGCCGTCTATAACAGAGAAGAAGATCATTTGCAGCATCTCAGACTATGTCTAGAGAAGTGTAGGGCGTACTGGCTAAGCCTGAACCCGACGAAGTGTGTATTTGGAGTGTCCCGCAGAAGGCTACTAGGGCATATAGTGAGCAAGGAAGGCATTGCTATAGATCCGGACAATGTGAAAGCAATCTGGGAAGCACCGGCACCGGCAATGACAAAGGCATTGAGCCGTTTCCTAGGATAAATTCGTTGGCATAGCCGTATGCTCCGATATTTGGCAGACCTAGCTACACCTCTGCATGCGGTAGTACACCGAACACCGTTCCAATGGACCGACATCGAAGACAAGGTGTACCGGGCACTAAAGTTGTTATTGTCACAAGCACCGGTAGTGCAGCCTCTGGATTGGAGTAAAGAGTTTCATGTGTTCGTGGACGCTTCCGACATCGCAATCGGCAGCGTGCTCATGCAGCTTACCGAGCCAAGGTGGTACCGGCCAATGTACTATGCCAGCCGGAAGGTATCCCAAGCGGAACGAAATTATTCTACCACGGAAAGGGAAGCTTTAGGAATGATCTACAGTGTAACAAAATTCAGGCATTATTTATTGGGAAGAAAGTTCTCCTTCCATGTAGATCATTCGGCACTCCTTTACCTAGTATCCAAAGCGTCACTTACCGGTAAGTTTGCCCGGTGGACTTTGTTGTTGCAAGAGTTCGAATTCGAGATATTCCACCGACCCGGTATACAACATGCGATAGCGGATTATCTAAGTCGGTTAGATTCCAGGGAGACAAGTGACGGAGTACTGGACGAGTTTCCGGATGCAAAGCTTTTTCGAGTCACCACGGAAACGGCAACAGATGAAACGGTGGCACAAGAAGATAAGTGGCTAACTAATATGCACCAGTTTTTGAGTACCGTATTGCCTCCGGAGGAGATGAACCGGGATGAGAGAAAACGCCTGGCGGTACAAAGCCGACACTTCTGTTTATTACAAGACACGCTATACCACAAAGGCGCGAACGGTATCTGGCGACGAGCGGTGCGCAGCGACGAGAAGGAGGTAATACTACGAGAGGAACACTGCGGATTCGTCGGAGGCCATTATGCCGGAGATACGACGGCAAGGAAAGTATGGCAAAGTGGCCTATGGTGGCCGACCACATTGAAGGATGCAATTCGGTATGCGAAGGAGTGTGATCTTTGCCAACGAATGGGTTAGCCAACGGAACAAGCTCTGATGCCACACCAGCCAGTCCTACCACTAGAACCATTCCAGAAATGGGGGTTGGATTTCGTCGGGCCATTTAAACCACCGACAATGAGAACCGGCAACCGGTACGTGATCGCCGCGACAGATTACTGCACTAAGTGGGTGGAAGCGAAAGCCCTACGAGACAACACCGCGGTGTCAACGACGAAATTCTTATACGAACGCATTTGGTGCCTGTGTCGAGGTATTCCTCGCGGATGCGTGGAATGAGGCGGGACCTCGGGGGTCCTGTACCGAAGAGCAAGAGAGAAAGGAGAAGAGACCCACTACGTGCGAGAGTAGATTCACAGGGACATGGCCCTTCGACACAAAGACGCGAGTGGGACAACGACATAGAGAGACACGAATGTATGTATGTATTAACAAAGACAGACAACAAAACACGAAGTCGGTTACAACCGAACAGGTCGGCGAACAGATGCCGATACCTGTTCGTAAACGCACAGAAAGGAAGGAGTAGGTTGGAGGTGCTGCCGGAAGCACTCGGGCATTCCTCAGAGCAGCGCGAGCCTCCCGAAACCTGCACAGAAGGAAGCTATGGAGTTTGCGAACCAGAGAGAGAGAGAAGCCTTCGCACACAAACCGACAGCACTTCGTCCTCGACTCTCCGCGATCCCCTCGCCCCTCCTCGTCTCCCTCCTTTTATAGGCAAGGAAGGAGCCGTTTCCCCTTTACTTCCTACCTACCGAATCTGCTTGCCTAGGATCTCCTATGTACAACATAAGGCGTACGTGTATGAAGAGCCGGTTCCTATGCTCCGACGCACCGATTCCGCTTGTGGACGGTTTTCTTCACGACATCCACCCCCACCTAACCGCGCATCCACCGGCATGCGCCAAATTGAGTTGGGACGGAGAAAACCGGTCCAGCCTTTATTCCCCGCCCGTCGGTTCTTCTTCGGTTTCGGATCGTTCGTCGTCGCGGTCCAGGTTATCCGGATCCGGCTCGTCGTCGTGACGCTTCTTGAACGCTTTGATCCGCTTCCCAGCTACCGGTATCGCCATTCTTGTGCCGTCGAGTTTCGCTAGATGGTACGTCCCGTTGTCGTTGGCGCTTTGTACCACGTAAGGCCCGAACCACCTTCTTGCGAACTTCCGTGTCGCTCGGTGCTGGTTGTCGAGGCTGCTGTCGTAGACTAGCACCCAGTCGCCTTCCTCGATCTTCTTCGGTCGGAGCCGGTGCGTCCGGTCGAACCGGGCTTTGTTCCTCGTCCTGGCCACCCGAAGCTTTTCCGCAACATGCTCCACGTCCTCCGGTCTTCGCTCGAGCTGTCGTATGCGCGCTGTCAACAGTTCCTCCTGGCTCATCTCGTCTCTCCAGTCCACGGTTGCCCATGAGGAGATCGTACGTTCCATCGGCATGATCGGCTTTTGCCCAAACATGAGCTCTGCCGGCATGAATCCGGTTACCGAACTGTGCGTAGTTCGGTCCGCCCACAACGCGTAAGGCAGCAGCCGCGACCAGTTCCCGACTTGACCTCCGCATGCCCGAACTAACGCCTTGACGATCGGTCCGTGTCTGCGCTCCACCTTCCCATTCGCCTCCGGATTATACGCAATGGTAAGCGAGAGCTTAACTCCTAGCCGGTCGAACAGCTCCTCGGCCTCTTCGCCGTCCAACTCCCCGCGATCAGCCACGATCTTCCCGACGCACCCGTACCGGCATATCACGTCCTCGATCAGGAACCGACATACGACTGCAGTCGTTTTGTTCTGAAGGGCTCGTCCTTCCACCTGGTTCGTCAGATCTTCCCGAGCCAGGACCAGATACCGCATCTGTCCTACTCCCATCGGCATCGTCACCAGGTCTACCATCCATTTGAAGTGGATGGTCGGAGGGTACGTAGGCTGAAGCTCGTCCTGGTGTCGGACTACGGAGTGCATCTGACAGCTCTCGCAAGTTGTCACGAACCGATGCACGTCCCGGTATAGTCCTGGCCACCAGTACTTCCCCTTTATCTTCTCGAACGTGGCCCACGTTCCACGGTGTCCAGCCCAAGGGTTGTCGTGGTAGGTCGTCAGCAGCTCCTCCTGTTCTTCCTTCATCGCCACCACCCGGAGCGGGACGCCGTTCCTCTTCTTCGGGTGCTTCCATAAGTATTCGTCCCGGAGAAAGAATCGGTAAGCTTTCTTCCGGATCCGGTTGGCCTCGTCCTTCGTCCATGACGCATCTGGCGTCATTGTCCTCAGAAACCCACCGATCTGCAGCCACTCGCCGTCGTACTTGCTCTCGTCGAAGCCGTTAAGTGCCGGAGTGCTCGCCCCATCGGTCGTCACGTACGCCGCCTCGAAGAAGTCCACGCCGACTTCTTCGTCCTCCGAAACCATGCCGCCCTCGTCATCAAACCTCGCCCTCGAAAGCATGTCTTTTCCGGAAATGTGTCGTATTTCCGGGTCCAGGGACTTGATGTACGCTATCCACCTGAGCATCGCCAGGTCCGGTGTCGCGCATCCGGAAACCATGCCGAGAATTGGCAGGCAATCCGTCTCGATAATCACTTCCGTCCCGATCAGGTAGTCTTTGTCGGCCTTTACTGCCGAAACGATACCCCAGAGTTCGCGTTTAACCTGGGCGTACCCTCGCTATCGCTCACTGAGGACCTTAGCGCCGAATCGGATCGGGAACCGGGTGCCGTCCCCGTCTTCTTGGTTGACGACCCATCCGATCCCGGTCGGGCTCGTATCCACCGTTATGTATACCGGGGTACCCTTCTCGTAGACAGCCTTCCGGAGCGCCGGTGCTGCCGCAAGAGCTTCCTTCAGCTTCCGGACTGACTCCGTGTGCTCGTCTCGCCACTCGAATCTTCGCCCCTTCTTCAGCAACCCGCATAGTGGCTCCGCAACGTGGGTGTAATGCGGGATCCATATGTGGTAGAACGCGCATGTCCCCAGGAACCTCCGAACTTCCGTAACCGAGCTACAGTCGGTCTTCATCGCGGAGATGGCTTCTACCTTTGCCGGAGACGGCTTCCAGCCATATGGTCCACATAGGTGCCCGACCACCAGGATTTCTGATTGCCCGAAGGCCGATTTCTCCCCGGAGAAGGTGAGCCTCGCATCCTCTAGCCTTTGCAGCACCTTCTCGCAGTCGTCGATGTGTGTTGCCACGAATCGCCGACATCCGTCCGGCCCGAGTGTCTCGTCCTTCTCTTCCACTGGGCACCCCTTGATAGGGATGTCGTCTAGAAACGGCATGGTGATGTCTGGGATGCAATCCCTCAGTACTTTGTTCATTGCATTCACCATGTGGGCCACCGAGTTGGTCCCTCCTTGTGGCAGGGTACACATTCGCACTAGGCCGAGGGGAGTTCGCATCGTCGTAATGTCTCTGCTCTCCACGGCTAGCTGGAACTGGTCGTACCCCGAGTATAGATCACCGACCGAGTAAATCGACCTTCCAGCGAAGGCCTCCGCGAACTCGTCTATGGTCGGTCCGATTCCTGCGTTCCGGATGGTCACTCTGTTGACCGGCTGCAGGTCCTGAATGAAGCGCAATGTTCCGTTTTTCTTTGGTACGGTAAACCATCGGTTCGAGTATGGCGCGCTCGACGGTTCGAGAATACCCATATCGACTTTCTGCCTCAATAGCTCCATCAACTTCAGGATGTGAGCTCTCGGTACTGGAATCGGCTTGAGATTCCACGGTACATGCGGTACCGTGAATATCACCATCGGCTCCACGCCGATCTCTTCCGGTGAGAATGCGAAGGCTTTCCCGTGCCTTCCGAGCATTCTCTGAAACCGGTCTTCCTCCGCCGGCAGTAGGAACCCGCCCCCACCGATTTTGAGCTCTCGGAGCGTTCCGTCGGTGAAGGTGTGTCCTATGCAGGCCGGATCTCGTAAACTGGGGTCCGACGCAACCCCTCTGATTCGGGACTCGCTGCCCTCCGGTAAGGGTGCCGCGACTGGCCTTACCTTCCGGTCCACAGTCTTGTACTTCGTGCTAACTCGGGCCATCCTATCCGACTCAAGCCCTTGACTGAAGTCCGCGATGGCTTCGTACATCTCTTCGGAACATACCGGTATCGTCCGGTCTTCGTTAAGGTCTTCTCCGGCAACCTTCCTCAGCATCCCCAAGGTGTCGTCGAAGGAGACCGCCTCCACGGCCCCGCTGATTTCCTCGTCCGGGCCGAGAACTCCGCACGCTCGAAGTCGCACTTCCGCCCTTGTCTTTTCTCGGCCACTGATGCCGACTATCATACACCCTCCGTTGTCGGAGAAGCAAAATCTCCTACCTATCGTACAGGGCTCCTTCGGTTTCGGTTCTATCGTACAGTTGTGGGGTCTTTCCCGAGTGTCCGGACTGTCCCGGCCCCACGCCTTGGCAGCCCTCTCTAAAAATCCTCCCGGTTCTCGCCACCGAGGGATTCGCGGTTTCGCTCGTGGTTTGGCCGCACCGTCAGAAATTGGACCGAATGGCGCCCGTCCTGGCTTTTGACCCTCGCGTAGGCCGAATCGTTGTCTAGCACTTTGGTCTCCATTCTCGCCGTCGTGATGTATGGTTCCCCTAATATGACCGGGTGCGAGGACGTCTCCTGTACGAAGAAGTGCTGGTCAATCTCGACGTCGCCGATCTTTACTCGCACATTCGGGCAGGCCCCGTGCAATTCCTCGGTGGCGCGCGTCGCCGCCCGTATCTTCCACCCGTGCTTGGTGTTGATCGGCCACTTTCCCTTCTTATAGAAGTCCATGGACATTAGGTTTATTTCCGAACCGTGGTCCACCAACGCCACCACCGGTTCCTGAACATCTCCGATCTTTACCGGGGTCTCCGTGGTCGCTCGGGCCCAGTGTAGCCTCGAATAGTGGCTCTCCACCCACTCGTCTTCTATCGCCATGTCGTCGATGTGTGTCGTCCGCACCTCCACCGGTCTTTCCGGTTCCGTCTCCGTCAACAGCCTCTTCCGTTTCACCAGGTCCACAATGGAGTCGTGGAACTCCTTCTTGGCGATCCCTAGCACCTCCCATAATGACAGCTCCACTTTGTTGTCGAGGATCCGTTCTTCTAGGACCTTTCGTAGGTCCGTAGTCCTTTCTATTTCCGTCCCCTGTCGGTATACGCCCTTCCTGGGGTTATCTTGCGAGCCGGACCCACCGGCATCGTTCCGTCGTTGCCCGAATCGGGTCTCGTACCGTTGTGAGGGCCCGGCCGCTCCAGCTTTCCCCACTCGCTTGTCTTCTACCAGAGCCTCGTAGTTCCGGCAGGCGGCTTCTACGAAGCCCGTCTTCTCCTCGACCGGATCGCTCCACCCGGTTATTTCCCGGACCCGTCTCTCAGCGCGGTCCGTTTCGTCTTTCCTTAGCCGTGCGCCGGCAAGACCTTCCAGCATTGCCGACCCGAATGCCGGCCGACGCCGAGTAGTGGATGGCCTCCACGTGTCGGGCCGCTGCCTCTTCCATCAGTCTCTTCATACCTCCTCGTTCGTCGTTTCGGTTTAGGGCCCTTCTGGTGTCGCCGGTGTGCACCCGGCCTTCCCATACGTACACCACCCGGTTCCTCAACGCTTCTGCGAAATTGCCGCAGTCCTTCCGGATGTGGCCGACCTCGTCGCACCACATGCACCTGTTCCCTGCTGCCGGCCATCGGTCACGAGCCGGTTCGCCGCCTTCGCTTCGAGTCTGGGCGATCTGGAGATCCTTTATCGCCCGCGTCAACTCGTCCAGTGCTGCTCCTCCGGACGAGCCACTGACCATGCCGGTCGAAGCCGGACCGGTTTCGAGCCATTCCCGGGTTTCTTCCCTTCGCCCTTGCGGTGCCGGTTCAAGCCTCCTTGCTGTGAGAGACCCCGCACCGGCCGCCCCGTTATCAGCCCATTCTCGCCATTTGTCGAAATGGCCACAGACTCTCTTAACCGCAGCCCAGTCGGTCGTCAGCCTGTCTTCAGTTTCCAGCAAGGAGCCGACTTGATCCCGGTCCCGCTCGTCCACCGACTTGACGAACAGTAGGACTCCGCTCGTATCCAGAACGGTTCGGTCAAGCGCCGAAAGGCGCGCAAAGCGTTCTTCGAACTCCCGGAGGAGTGCCGACACGTTTCTTCCCTTGCCGGGGGACTCCACCCATTCCATGAAGTCTCGTTTCGAAAGCCGGAGCGCGTCGTCCAGCCCGTATTTTTCCAGGAGTCGGCCTTCGAACTCCTCCCAGGTACGGCTCTCCGCCCGCACCTCGAGCACCTCCGCTCGCACCTCGAGCACCTCCGCATGGATGCTCGGCATCGCCACTCGAGGAAACCCGGCAAGACACCTCTCTTCCGGAATGTCCCGCATCAGCATTTCTGCCCCGTAGGACGCCAAATACTTCGTGGCATCCTTTCCGCTGAACCGGCCGATCGTACCGACGACCGCCTCAATGGCTCTGTCGAGGGCGCCGGAGCCCTCGCGTGCGCTCAATATCCAATCCACGGCCGAAGCCATGGCCTCGGCAAGATCCGACCCTTTCATCTTCTACTCTTCTGCCGCCTCCTTCACGTCGGGTTCACCAAAGATGTCGAGGTATTCCTCACGGATGCGTGGAATTTGGCGGGACCTCGGGGGTCCTGTACCGAAGAGCAAGAGAGAAAGGAGAAGAGACCCACTACGTGCGAGAGTAGATTCACAGGGACACGGCCCTTCGACACAAAGACGCGAGTGGGACAACAACATAGAGAGACACGAATGTATGTATGTATTAACAAAGACAGACAACAAAACACGAAGTCGGTTACAACCGAACAGGCCGGCGAACAGATGCCGATACCTGTTTGTAAACGCACAGAAAGGAAGGAGTAGTTTGGAGGTGCTGCTGGAAGCACTCGGGCATTCCTCAGAGCAGCGCGAGCCTCCCGAAACCTGCACAGAAGGAAGCTATGGAGTTTGCGAACCAGAGAGAGAGAGAAGCCTTCGCACACAAACCGACAGCACTTCGTCCTCGACTCTCCGCGATCCCCTCGCCCCTTCGCGTCTCCCTCCTTTTATAGGCAAGGAAGGAGCCGTTTCCCCTTTACTTCCTACCTACCGAATCTGCCTGCCTAGGATCTCCTATGTACAACATAAGGCGTACGTCTATGAAGAGCCGGTTCCTATGCTCCGGCGCACCGATTCCGCTTGTGGACGGTTTTCTTCACGACACCGGTACGGATGCCCCATAGAGTTGATAAGTGACCAAGGAGGGCACTTTCTTGGACAGGTGGTAGAAAGTTTGACGACGTTCTATGTAGTAGTACATAAACGAAGCACACCGTACTATCCGCAAGCAAATGGGTTAGCTGAGTCGACGAACAAAACGCTCCAGAATATCCTCCGGAAGATCGTCAATGAAAATCGGACAGATTGGGACACAAAGCTGCACAGTGCGCTTTGGGCTTACCGGTCAGCGTACAAAACAAGCATCTGGACAACACCGTTCCGGTTAGCATTCGGATTGGAGGCAGTCATACCGGTCGAGTTCCAGGTACCAAGCTTACGGATTTAGATTCGGGAATGATTGAACGAAAAGGAATCGGAGGCAATTCGGTTAAAGGCTCTGTGCGAACTGGAAGAACACCGACTGATGAGCATTATGCACCTGGAATTGGAACAACAGAGACGGAAAGCATTTGTAGATCGGCATCGGAAGGGAAACGAAAAGATGTTCGGGACCGGCATGCCGTTACTCGTGTTCCAGACCCGGATGGGCAAAATGCCAGGTAAACTACGGTTTAGATGGACCGGACCATACTGGATCACATGCGAGTTCAATGGGTCCTACCAGTTGGGGACACTTGCCGGAGAAGTGTTGGGCAAATGGGTCAACGGATTTAGACTAAAACCATACAAAGGACCTATGTCTAAGAACCCATTTGAACGAAAGGCCGCCACCGAATCAGACACCGGCAGACCAACCATAACGGCAACCGGTGAAGACGACGACTACCACGAAGCTAGTAAGGAGGAGTATGAGCCGGTAACCGAGGAGAGCAGAACGGCGACAAACCGTCAAGAGGCCGACAAGTTGCACGCTTCGGGCAAAGGTTCGACGGGACCGGAGAAAAACTAACCACACAACTAAGTTAAAAAAATAAATAATAATAAATAAATAAATATATAAAATAAAAATAAAATAAATAAAATAAAGGAGTGAATCAAATAAATCATGGAAAGGAGTGGTGGAAACGACCATGCACACGAGGAGTAAAGAGGCACGTCAAAAAGATACGAGGAGCTATGAATAGGACATTAAACCACCGCCACATGGCACACAATGCTATTATAGTACACGACCTACACATGCGGAGGCTCGAAAAAGGCGCCAAGATGCACAGAGAAAAACCCCCACGCATCGAGACCTTCTTCTATCGCGAACCAAGGAGAACAGACGCAGAGCGACGCGCGAAGATCAATCGTAGAGAGCTCGCACACAGAGAACCCCCTCCCTCAGAACTTTCTCTCTCACACTCTCCCCACCACCAAACCTCGCCAACGCTCTTCGACCTCGACGCAGAGATGGACTGCCAAACGTTGTCTGAAGCCGCCAAGAAATGGTTACGGCAGCACGGTCTGGAGGGTTTCTTAATGATCATGGAGGCGGCGCCACACAAGGAGGCCAAAAAGATTATAAAAGAAATCGACACAGAGGTGATCACGTAGGAAGCGATCCGTGCGTTAATAGGCCTTCTGGAGGGAGGTATCTACACGATCGACAATCCTACCTCCGAGCAACTCATCAAATATTTCGGTGAGTACTCACTAGCAAGCAAGGGCTACAGGACACAGGGCGGCGAAGATATGCTATTCTGTGAAATTGCCCTTGTGCTCCACGAGTTCGGCCACGTGTACCCTCGACCCCTCGTCATGCCTCAGAACCGAGTAGGCTTGATCATCGCAACGTACGAAGGGGTCAAGGTAGATTGGCCGGTGCTGATCGCCGACGGGTTGTGTACGACCATTGATATAGTAAGAGGAAAGGACGGCAAGGAAGGCCGGAAAATATGGCATGCAGTGACACAATGGCTCACCCTGTTGGCGCCACCGGTCGAGCCCGTCCAAACCAAGAAGCTGGGAAGGGCAATGGACGGCACCCCGAAACCTGCTTCGAAACGACAACAATTGTTGGCCTCCAAGGCCACTAAGGGGAAGACTGCCGAAGCAGAGAAGGTGGAGAAGGAGCGCGCCAGCCGGAAGCGGCCGACAAATGCAAGTGAGGAGACACCGGCACGGCCCTTGAAGAGCCCACTCCACCGACCGGTGCAACAGGAAACGGACACCCTGGCGGCAAGAATGAATGTCGGGACTCAAGCGGAAGAAATGGAGGAAGAAGCCACGGAGCACCTCCAGCGGCGGCCGGTGAAGAGCACTGCTGAATCAGCCAAGAAGCGTTCGGACCCACAGAAGGATGGAACGCCCGCAACTCACGCTGAGCAACCCACGCCAAGGGAGGCACCGGAACCGGTTCAGATGGAACCTGTCACAGAAGTCCCGGTACAACAAGCAGCACCGGCAAGCCCTGTCACCCAAGAGCCGAGATACAAAGGCCAACCGCCATAGCCGGCCAAGAACAAGTAGACAAGGGGCGACTAGCCGAAACACACTCAGAGCCGGAATGGCAAAGTGGTCAGCTGGCAGAACCAGAAGCGCAGCTTGACGCAGAACGGCGGGACCAGCCACCGGCGAGTGAACCCATCAGCCAACTCTCCGTGCAAGCGCAACAACAGTGCACCGGCAGCCAATGGCTCCGGTGGATAGGAGACCAAATTGCCAGAGTAGTCGGATGCATAGAGGCGGAGGAAAGAGCGCAAACGGAACGGTTGCTAGTCACAACCGATGAACTGGAGACGGCCCGGTCAAGGATCCGGTGCCTCAAACAAGACTTGGATCGGATCACTGGAGATATGGCCAAAATGACCTTAACCGCAACGCAGATCCAAGCACCGGTGACTCCGGTTGATGCACAGAAGAATAAGACCCCGGAGACACAAACTGTCCCAAAGAAACATGTGGCGCAAGCCCAAAAGCTTGCAGAATTACGAGATGAGCTTGCCGCACAAGAAGCATTACGGAGCCGCGAACGCGACTTGAAGAAGGCGGCCGAAGAAGAATTAAGAAAGACTGTTGAGAACCTTCGTCGGGCAGAGGAAAACCTGCGTAAAGGACATCACGCCTACGACCGGCTAAAGGAGGAAAAAGAGAAAGTGCTATAGGAAAAAGACAAGCTGCGATGGATGGCGGAAACGGAAATCAAGCGGCTGAAGGAAGAGCTCCGGCAACAGAAGGACCGGGAGGACCGCACGCGCCGTCAGATCAACCAAAGGCTGAAGCAAAAGACCGATGATTTTGATCATCTGCATTGGGACTACAAGCAGCTGGAGACGGAGCATCAGCAACAACAAGAATGGATGGCCGAGCTCCGGCAAGAGGTTGATAGGGCCACAACGGCACTCACTGAAGAACGAGCGGAAAGTTCCAGGCTATTGGAGGAAGCGGCGAATGACCGGATGGAGCTCCACAAACAGAACCATGAAGACAAGGAAAGAGCGTCAATGGTACTACAGAGGTTGCAAACAACCTATCAAACTCAATTGTCGCATTATAGGGAGCAGGAGGCAGACACGGTTTGGATCATCAAGCAATTGAAAGAGGAGCGACAAGCCGCAGAAAATAAATCACAGATGGGAGCCGAACGGATCCAGTGCATCCTCCGGTCATGGCTCATTAAGACCAAAAGCTTGATTGATGACAACTCTGTGCGTTGGTGGGCAAAATGGGCGCAGAATACGATGGAACTCCAATTGTTTAGGGCGGACGTTGAAAACCGGCGAAAGGAGGGCGACGACTACTATAAGCTGACCTCGGAGGACTTCACCACCATCAAGGATGAGCTGGCGGAAGATTTCACAGCCCTGGCGAATGAACAATTGGTGTAGGTCCGACAGCTCGTAGCTCAACTGGACGATGATCGGCTGGAGGCTCAAATCTAGTTCGAAAGCTATGAGCGGTGCCGGCTCCGGGAAGAAAAAGCGCGAAAGGTGGCAATGGTCAACCTTAGTGATGAGGAACCGTCGCAAGTGCAAAGACCGGAGGGGGAATAGGACGGGGTCAGTCAGCCACTGACAACTCTGACGGAGGAACCAACGACGGAAACGCCGGTGCCAGAGCGACAAACGGAGCCACAGCCACAAACGGAGCAGCAGCCACAACCACAAACGGAACAACAGCAGTAGCCACAGCAACAACAACAGATTCCCCACGAGCCATTGGAAATTTTGGAGCAAAGCATTCTGGACATTTTGGACAAAGCGTAAAAGGGCCGGATAGTGGGTTCGACGTACAAGTGTGCCATGTGTTACCGGCCGGCAAGAAGGCTTAAGGAGGTCCAAACCAGAGTGTGAAAGGAATAGTTATTCGGGAACTGTTGTAATTAGTAGTCTTAATATATACATATTATTATATAAGATGTGGACGGACGGACCGGAAT
This sequence comes from Azolla caroliniana, assembly GCF_043228905.1. Lineage (NCBI taxonomy): Eukaryota > Viridiplantae > Streptophyta > Polypodiopsida > Salviniales > Salviniaceae > Azolla > Azolla caroliniana. The sequence goes on along the minus strand of NW_028230450.1, from coordinate 8,239,721 downwards.
CGGTATGCCGATCCGGATCCGAAACGATTCCGTAAAGGTGCCGACAGGCACCGTTTTGTATTTCACACCGGAGACCTATATAAAGGCCCGGTTACAATGTAATCAGGAGCGGATAATTAATAAAGCTTATTGTCTTAATCTTCCAGTGTTGATTACCGTTCTTTATTCATTGTTATATCTTATGTGTGTTAATTACGGATGGCTAAGTAATCGATTAAGGTCTAAGTAAGCATTGTGTCGTAAGTCATTCTGTCGTAAGTCATTGTGGACACCCTGTGTTAGGCTGTTGTCGGGCCCTAGCAATAACAATCCACGTCCTCCACCGGACACCCCTTTATCGGTACGTCATCGAGGAACGACATAATGATGTCTGGGATGCAGTCCCTTAACACCTTGTTCATTGCATTCACCATGTGCGCCACCGAATTTGTTCCTCCTTGCGGTAGGGTACACATCCGCACCAAGCCGAGAGGAGTCCGCATTGTCGTGATGTCCCTGCTCTCTACGGCTAGTTGGAACTCGTCGTACCCTGAGTATAAGTCACCGACTGAATAGATTGACCTCCCGGCGAAGGCCTCCGCGAACTCGTCTATGGTCAGCCCAATTCCTGCGTTATGGATGGTCACCTTGTTGACCGGCTGCAGGTCCTGTATGAACCGCAATGTGTCATTCTTCTTTGGCACCGTGAACCACCGATTCAAGTATGGGGCACTCAACGGTTCGAGGATGCCCATATCCACCTTCTGCTTCAGTAGCTCCATCAGCATCGGGATGTGAGCTATGGGCACCAGAATCGGCTTGAGATTCCACGGCACATGCGGTACCGTGAAGATCACCATTGGCTCGACAATTGTCGGGTCTATGCACCCGATCTCCTCCAGCGAGAATGCCATGGCCTTCCTGTGCCTTCCGAGCATCCTCCGAAACTGGTCCTCCTCCTCTGGCAGTAGAAAGCCACCCCCACCAACATTGAGCTCCCGTAGCATTATGTCGGTGAACCGGTGCCCTATGCCGGCTGGATTCCGTTGTCGTGAAGAAAACCGTCCACAAGCGGAATCGGTGCACAAGAGCGTAGGAACCGGCTCTTCCCGAATGTTGTACATAGGAGATCCTAGGCAGGCAGATTCGGTAGGTAGGAAGTAAAGGGGAAACGGCTCCTTCCTTGCCTATAAAAGGAGGGAGACGAGGAGGGGCGAGGGGATCGCGGAGAGTCGAGGACGAAGTGCTGTCGGTTTGTGTGCGAAGGCTTCTCTCTCTCTCTGGTTCGCAAACTCCATAGCTTCCTTCTGTGCAGGTTTCGGGAGGCTCGCGCTGCTCTGAGGAATGCCCGAGTGCTTCCGGCAGCACCTCCAAACTACTATTTCCTTTCTGTGCGTTTACGAACAGGTATCGGCATCTGTTCGCCGGCCTGTTCGGTTGTAACCGACTTCGTGTTTTGTTGTCTGTCTTTGTTAATACATACATACATTCGTGTCTCTCTATGTTGTTGTCCCACTCGCGTCTTTGTGTCGAAGGGCCGTGTCCCTGTGAATCTACTCTCGCACGTAGTGGGTCTCTTCTCCTTTCTCTCTTGCTCTTCGGTACAGGACCCCCGAGGTCCCGCCTCATTCCACGCATCCGCGAGGAATACCTCGACATCTTTGGTGAACCCGACGTGAAGGAGGCGGCAGAAGAGTAGAAGATGAAAGGGTCGGATCTTGCGGAGGCCATGCCTTCGGCCATGGATTGAATATTGAGCGCACGTGAGGGCTCCGGCGCCCTTAACAGAGCCATTGAGGCGGTCGTCGGTACAATCGGCCGGTTCAGCGGAAAGGATGCCACGAAGTATTTGGCGTCCTACGGGGCAGAAATGCTGATGCGGGACATTCCGGAAGAGAGGCGTCTTGCCGGGTTTCCTCGAGTGGCGATGCCAAGCATCCATGCGGAGGTGCTCGAGGTGCGGGCGGAGAGCCGTACCTGGGAGGAGTTCGAAGGCCGACTCCTGGAAAAATACGGGCTGGACGACGCGCTCCGGCTTTCGAAACGAGACTTCATGGAATGGGTGGAGTCCCCCGGCAAGGGAAGAAACGCGTCGGCACTCCTCCGGGAGTTCGAAGAACGCTTTGCGCGCCTTTCCGCGCTTGACCGAACCGTTCTAGATAGGAGTTGGGTCCTACTGTTCGTCAAGTCGGTGGACAGGCGGGACAGGGATCAAGTCGGCTCCTTGCTGGAAACCGAAGACGAGCTGAAAACCGACTGGGCTGCGGTTAAGAGAGTCTGTGGCCGTTTCGACAAACAGCGAGAATGGGCTGAGAACGGGGCGGCTGGTGCGGGCTTTGTCACAGCAAGGAGGCTTGAACCGGCACCGCAAGTGCGAAGGGAAGAAACCCGGGAATGGCTCGAAACCAGTCCGGCTTCGACCAACATGGTCAATGGCTCGTCCGGAGGAGCAGCGCTGGAGGATTTGACGCGGGCGATAAAGGATCTCCAGATCGCCCAGACTCGAAGGGAAGGCGGCGAACCGGCTCGTGACCGACGGCCGGCAGCGGGGAACAGGTGCATGTGGTGCGACGAGGTCGGCCACATTCGAAAGGACTGCGGCGATTTCGCAAAGGCGTTGAGAAACCGGGTGGTGTACCTGTGGGAAGGCCGGGTGCACGCTGGCGACACCAGGAGGGCCCTGAACCGAAACGACGGGCGAGGAGGTATGAAGAGACTGATGGAAGAGGCAGCGGCCCGACACGTGGAGGCCATCCACTACTCGGCGTCGGCCGGTATTCGGGTCGGGGGCAGCGAGGCACGAAAGGAGAGCAAAGACGGTTTCTGGTCGGCAATGCTGGAAGGCCTCGCTGGCGCACGGCTGAGGAAAGATGAAACGGACCGCGCTGAGAGACGGGTCCGGGAAATAACCGGGTGGACCGATCCGGTCGAGGAGAAGACGGGCTTCGTAGAAGAAAAACGAGTGGGGAAAGCTGGAGCGGTCGGGCCCTCACAACGGTACGAGACCCGATTCGGACAACGACGGAACGATGCCGGTGGGTCCGGCTCGCGAGATAACCCCAGGAAGGGCGGGTACTGACTGGGGACGGAAATAGAAAGGACTACGGACCTACAAAAGGTCCTAGAAGAGTGGATCCTCGACAGCAAAGTGGAGCTGTCATTGCGGGAGGTGCTAGGGATCGCCAAGAAGGAGTTCCACGAGTCCATTGTAGACTTGGTGAAACAGAAGAGACTGTCGACGGAGACGGAACCGGAAAGACCGGTGGAGGTGCGGACGACGCACATCGACGACTCGGCGCTGGAAGATGAGTGGGCGGAGAGCCACTATTCGAGGCCACACTAGGCCCGAGCGACCACGGAGACCCCGGTAAAGATCGGAGATGTTCAGGAACCGGTGGTGGCGTTGGTGGACCACGGTTCGGAAATAAACCTAATGTCCATGGACTTCTATAAGAAGGAAAAGTGGCCGATCAACACCAGGCACGGGTAGAAGATACGGGCGGCGACGCCCGCCACCGAGGAACTGCACGGAGCCTGCCCGAATGTGCGAGTAAAGATCGGCGACGTCGAGATTGACCAACACTTCTTCGTACAGGAGACGTCCTCGCATCCGGTCATATTAGGGGAACCATACATCACGGCGGTGAGAATGGAGACCAAGATGTTGGACAACAGTTTGGCCTACGCGAGGGTCAAAAGCCAGGACGGGCGCCATTCGGTGGAATTTCTGACGGTGCGGCCGAACCACGAGAGAAACCGCGAATCCCTCGGTGGCGAGAGCCGGGAGGATTTTTAGAGAGGTCTGCCAAGGCGTGGGGCCGAGACAGCCCAGACACTCGGAAAAGACCCCACGACTGTACGATAGGTAGGAAATTTTGCTTCTTCAAAACGGAGGGTGTATGATAGTCGGCATCGTCGGCCGAGAAAAGACAAGGGCGGAAGTGCGACTTCGAGCGTGCGGAGTTCTCGGCCCGGACAAGGAAATCAGCGGAGCCGTGGAGGCGGTCTCCTTCGATGACACCTTGGGAATGCTGAGGAAGGTAGCCGGAGAAGACCTTAGCGAAGACCGGATGATACCGGTATGTTCCGAAGAGATGTACGAAGTCATCGCGAACTTCAGTCAGGGGCTCGGGTCGGATCGGACGGCCCGAGTTAGCACGAAGTACAAGACTGTGGACCGGAAGGTAAGGCCAGTCGCGGCACCCTTGCCGGAGGGCAGCGACTCCCGAATCAGAGGGGTGGCGTCGGACCCCAGTTTACGAGATCCGGCCTGCATAGGACACAACTTCACCGACGGGACGCTCCGGGAGCTCAAGATCGGTGGGGGCGGGTTCCTACTGCCGGCGGAGGAAGACCGGTTTCGGAGAATGCTCGGAAGGCACGGAAAAGCCTTCGCATTCTCGCCGGAAGAGATCGGGTGCGTAAACCCGAAAATCGTGGAGCCGATGGTGATATTCACGGTACCGCATGTGCCGTGGAATCTCAAGCCGATTCTGGTACCAAGAGCTCACATCCCGGAGTTGATGGAGCTACTGAGGCAGAAAGTCGATATGGGTATTCTCGAACCGTCGAGTGCGCCATACTCAAACCGATGGTTTACCGTACCAAAGAAAAACGGAACATTGCGCTTCATTCAGGACCTGCAGCCGGTCAACAGAGTGACCATTCGGAACGCAGGAATCAGACCGACCATAGACGAGTTCGCGGAGGCCTTCGCCGGAAGGTCGATTTACTCGGTCGGTGATCTGTACTCGGGGTACGACCAGTTCCAGCTAGCCGTGGAGAGCAGAGACATTACGACGATGCGAACTCCCCTCGGCCTAGTGCGAATGTGTACCCTGCCGCAAGGAGGGACCAACTGGGTGGCCCACATGGTGAATGCAATGAACAAGGTACTGAGGGATTGCATCCCGGACATCACCATGCCGTTTCTAGACGGCATCCCTATCAAAGGGTGCCCGGTGGAAGAGAAGGACGCGACACTCGGACCAGATGGATGCCGGCGATTCGTGGCAGCACACATCGACGACTGCGAGAAGGTGCTACAAAGGCTAGAGGATGCGAGGCTCACCTTCTCCGGGGAGAAATCGGCCTTCAGGCAATCAGAAATCCTGGTGGTCGGACACCTATGTGGACCATATGGCCGGAAGCCGTCTCCGGCAAAGGTAGAAGCCATCTCCGCGATGAAGACCGACTGTAGCTTGGTTATGGAAGTTCGGAGGTTCCTAGGGGCATGCGCATTCTACCACATATGGATCCCGCACTACGCCCACATTGCAGAGCCGCTATACGGGTTGCTGAAGAAGGGGCGGAAATTCGAGTGGCGAGACGAGCACACAGAATCGGTTCGGAAGCTGAAGGAAGCTCTTGCGGCAGCACCGGCGCTTCGGAAGGCTGTCTACGAGAAGGGTACCCCGGTATACATAACGGTGGACACGAGTCCGACCAGGATCGGATGGGTCGTCAACCAAGAAGACAAGGACGGCATTCGGTTCCCGATCCGATTCGGTGCGAAGGTCCTCAGCGAGCGACAGCGAGGGTACGCCCAGGTTAAACGTGAACCCTGGGGTATCGTTTCGGCAGTAAAGGCCGACAAAGACTACCTGATCGGGACGGAAGTGATTATCGAGATGGATTGCCTGCCAATTCTCGGCATGGATTCCGGATGCGCGACACCGGATCTGGCAATGCTCAGGTGGATAGCATACATCAAGTCCCTGGATCCGGCAATACGACACATTTCCGGAAAGGACAACGCCATGGCCGACATGCTTTCGAGGGCGAGGTTTGATGACGAGGGCGGCATGGTTTCGGAGGACAAAGAAGTCGGCGTGGACTTCTTCGAGGCGGAGTACGTGACGACCGATGGGACGAGCACTCCGGCACTTAACGACTTCGACGAGAGCAAGTACGACGGCGAGTGGCTCCAGATCGGTGGATTTTTGAGGACAATGACGCCGGATGCGTCATGGACGAAGGACGAGGCCAACCGGATCCGGAAGAAAGCTTACCGATTCTTTCTCCGTGACGGATACTTATGGAAGCACCCGAAGAAGAGGAACGGCGTCCCGCTCCGGGTGGTGGCGATGAAGGAAGAACAGGAGGAGCTGTTGACGGCCTACCACGACAGCCCTTGGGCCGGACACCGTGGAACCTGGGCCACGTTCGAGAAGATAAAGGGGAAGTACTGGTGGTCGGGACTATACTGGGACGTGCATCGGTTCGTGACAACTTGCGAGAGCTATCAGATGCACTCCATAGTCCGACATCGGGACGAACTTCACCCTACGTACCCTCCGACCATCCACTTCAAATGGATGGTAGACCTGGTAACGATGCCAATGGGAGTAGGACAGATGCGGTATCTGGTCCTGGCTCGGGAAGATCTGACGAACCAGGTGGAAGGTCGGGCCCTTCAGAACAAAACGACTGCAGTCGTATGTCGGTTCCTGCTCGAGGACGTAATATGCCGGTACGGGTGCGTCGGGAAGATCGTGGATGATCGCGGGGATTTGGACGCCGAAGAGGCCGAGGAGCTGTTCGACCGGTTAGGGGTCAAGCTCTCGCTTACCACTGCGTACAATCCGGAGGCAAATGGAAAGGTGGAGCGCGGACACGGACCGATCGTCAAGGCGTTAGTTCGGGCATGCGGAGGGCAAGTCAGGAACTGGCCACGGCTACTGCCTTACGCGTTGTGGGCTGACCGAACTACACACAGTTCGGTAACCGGATTCATGCCGGCAGAGCTCATGTTTGGGCAAAAGCCGATCATGCCGATGGAACGTACGATCTCCTCATGGGCAACCGTGGACTGGAGAGACGAGATGAGCCGGGAGGAACTGTTGGCGGCGCGCATACGACAGCTCGAGCGAAGACCGGAGGACGTGGAGCAGGCTGCAGAAAAGCTTCGGGAAGCAAGGATGAGGAACAAAGCCCGATTCGACCGAACGCACCGGCTCCGACCGAAGAAGATCGAGGAAGGCGACTAGGTGCTAGTCTACGACAGCAGCCTTGACAACCAGCACTGAGCGACACGGAAGTTCGCAAGAAGGTGGTTCGGGCCTTACGTGGTACAAAGCGCCAACGACAACGGGACGTACCATCTGGCGGAACTCGACGGTACGAGAATGGCGATACCGGTAGCGGGGAAGCGGATCAAAGCGTTCAAGAAGCGTCACGACGACGAGCCGGATCCGGTTGACCTGGACCGCGACGACGAACGATCCGAAACCGAGGAAGAACCGACGAGCGGGGAATGAAGGCTAGACCGGTTTTCTCCGTCCCAACTCAATTTGGCGCATGCCGGTGGATGCACAGTTAGGTGGGGGCGGATGTCGTGAAGAAAACCGTCCACAAGCGGAATCGGTGCACAGGAGCATAGGAACCAGCTCTTCCCGAATGTTGTCCATAGAAGATCCTTGGCAAGTAGATTTAGTGGGTAGGAAGTAAAGGGGAAACGGCTCCTTCCTTGCCTATAAAAGGAGGGAGACGCGAAGGGGGATGTGATCGCGGAGAGTCAAGGAAGAAGTGTTGTCGGTTTGTGTGCGAAGGCTTCTCTCTCTCTCTCTCTGGTTCGCAAGCTCCATAGCTTCCTTCTGTGTAGGTTTCGGGAGGCTCGCGCTGCTCTGAGGAATGCCCGAGTGCTTCCGGCAGCACCTCCAACCTACTCCTTCCTTTCTGTGTGTTTACGAACAGGTATCGGCATCTGTTCGCCGGCCTGTTCGGTTGTAACCGACTTCCCGTTTTGTCGTTTGTCTTTGTTAATACATACATACATTCGTGTCTCTCTGTGTCGCTGTCCCACTCGCGTCTTTATGTCGAAGGGCCGTGTCCCTGTGAATCTACTCTCGCACGTAGTGGGTCTCTTCTCCTTTCTCTCTTGCTCTTCGGTACAGGACCCCCGAGGTCCCGCCTCATTCCACGCATCCGCGAGGAATACCTCGACACCGTAAACTTGGGTCTGACACGACCCTCTTTATCCGCTCTCCGCTGCCCGCCGGCAAGGGTGCCGCAACTGGCCTCACCTTCAAGTTCACAGTCTTGTACTTTGTATCCACGCGGGCCGTTCGATCTGGCCCGATCCTCTCCCCGAAGTCTGCGATGACTTCGTACATACCCATCGAGCTAACCGGAATGGTCCGGTCTTCGCTAAGGCCTTTACTGACCACCTCTCATAATTCGCCCAAGGTGTCGTCAAAAGAGACCACCTCCACGGCACCGCTAATTTCTTCGTCGGGGGAGAGGACTCCACACTCCCTAAGTTGTCTCTCTGCCCACTTCCTCTCCTGGCTACTGATGTCGGTTAGTGTCCAACCTCCGTTTTCGGAGAGCCAAAATTTCCTACCTATAATACATGTGTGGGGTTTTTCCGAGGTGTCCGGAATATCGCGGCCCCACGCCTTGATAGCCCTTTCTAAAAGTCCCCTCGGCTGTCGGCGTCGAGGGTCTCACAGTTTCGCTCGTGGTTGGGTCGCACTGTCATGAATTGTATGGAATGCCGACCGTCTTGGCTCTTGACGCGAGCATACACCGAACCATTGTCTAGTACTTTTGTCTCCATGTGTGCTGCCGTAATGTACGGTTCGCCGAGAGTTACCGGGTGCGAGGAAGTCTCCTGCACGAAGAAATGCTGATCTATCTCGACGTCGTCGATCTTCACGCGTACGTTTGGGCATGCACCATGCAGCTCCTCTGTAGCGTGTGTTGCCGCACGTATCTTCCACCCGTGCTTGGTGTTGATCGGCCATTTCGCCTTTTTATAGAAATCCATGGACATCAGGTTAATCTCCGAACCGTGGTCTACCAATGCCACCACCGGCTCCTGGATGTCGCCGATCCGAACAGGGGTTTCCGTAGTGGCCCTAGCCCAATGCGGCTTCGCGTAGTGGCTTTCCGCCAACTCATCCTCTAGGGCCGTGTCTTCTAAGTGCGTTGTCCGCACTTCACCCGGCCTCTCCGGTTCCGGCTCCGTCATGAGCCTCTTCCGCTTCACCAAGTCCACGATGGAGTCGTGGAACTCTTTCGTGGCAATTCCCAGCACCTCCCGTAATGACAGCTCAACCTTGTTGTCGAGAATTCTCTCTTCCAGGACCTTCCGTAGGTCCGTTGTTCACTCGATTTCGGTGCTCAACCGGAAGCCGGCCTGCTTCTTTTTCTCCGGCACGCCGTCGTTGGCGGCCTCATTCGACTATGGTCCGAACCGGGTCTCGTAGCACTGCAAGGGCCCGACCCCTCTAGCCTTTCCTGCGCGCTTGTCTTCTACCAGAACCTCGTAGTTCTGGCATGCGGCTGCCACAAAGCCAGTGTTTTCTTCCACCGGGTCGTCCCATCTGGTGCCCTCCCGGATCCGCTATTCCACGCGGTCTGCCTCTTCCTTCTTTAGTCGTACTCCAGAGAGACCCTCTAGCACCAACGGCCAGAATCCAGAGTCCTTCGCTTTCCGGGCCTCATCACCCTCGACCCGGATTCCCGCCAACGTCGAGTAGTTAACGGCCTCTGCATGTCGTGTCGCGGCCTCTTCCATCAACCGCTTCATTTCGCCGCGCCCCGTATTCAACTCTAGGGCTTTCCGGGTCTCGCTCACGTGCACTAGCCCGTTCCAGAGGTACACCACGTTGGTCCCAAGCGCCTCGGCAAAATCCGCGCATTCTTTCCGGACGTGGCCAACCACGTCGCACCACATGCACCGCTGCCCCACCAGCGGCCTTCGGTCACGAGACTGTTCGCCGTTGTCCCTCCGGGCCTGTGCGATTTGGAGATCTCGCACCATCTGCGACAGCTCCTCAAGAACTGCGCCTCCGGAGGGAACTTTGACCACTCTGCTCCGGGCTGATCCCATCTCAAGCCAACTCTGAGTTTCTTCCTTCCTAGTCGGTACCGACACCGGCTCCTCGAGCTCTCTCGTTGGGACTGGCCTTGCCGCTGACGAGCCCTCGTCGCTCCACTCGCACCGCTTGTCAAAACGATCGCAGACCCTCCTTACCATGGCCCAGTCTGCCGTGAGCCCTTCATCCGTTTCCAACAGGAGACCCACCTTCTCCCAGACCATGGCGTCCACCGACTTGACGAATAGTAGAACCTAGCATTGACAGCTGTGTGAACCGTTTCTCGAATTCTTGGAGGAGCGCCGACGCGTTCCTCCCCTTCCCAGGGCTCTCAACCCACGTCATGAATTCTCGCTTCGACATCCAGAGCGAGTCATCAAACCCATACATCTCAAGGAGCCGTAGCTCGAACTCCTCCCAAGTCTGGCACCCGGCCAACATCTCGAGCACCTCCGCGTGGATGCTCGGCGTCACCACCTGAGGGAATCCGGACAGCTGCCTGTCCACCGAGATATCCCTCATGATCATTTCGGCCCGGTAGGCCTCCAAGTAGCTCATGGAATTCTTCCCACCGAATCGACCTATGGTGCCGACGATCGACTCAATGGCCCTGTCGAGGGCACCCGTTCCCTCGGGAGCACTCACTAGCCAGTCGACGGCTACGGCCATAGGTTTAGCAAGCTCGGATCCCCTCATCCTTCACTCCTTTGCCGCCTATTTCACGTCGGGTTCACCAAATATGTCGGGTTGTTGTGCTCTACGTGTGTGGAAAGAGGCGGGACCGCGGGGGCCTTGTACCAAGGAGCGTGAGAAAGAAGAGAGAGAGAGAGAGAGAGAGAGAGAGAGCAGCTTGCAGAAACACAGAGGGAGAAAGAGAGGGAGAACAATGTCTTAATTATAAATCAATAACGATTACAACCGGCAAGTCGGCGACAAACCCCACTCAAGCGAACACACACACACACGATGCTCACGCACGCACACAGCCCGACTGTACATTGGAGCCTCTGTCGGAAGCACACGGGTTGTCCACGAAGCAGAGGCAACACAGGCCGAAATCCTATAGAGAAAGACGAACGATGGAGGAGAGAGCTCGGTCACGGTTCGACATCACTCCATCCTCGCTCCCCAAAACGCGATTTTTTCATCCGCCTTCTTCCTTCCCTTTTATAGGCCATCGAGGCAGGCCGTTGCACCCTTGTTTTCATCAATTTATTCTTTGTCCTTTCGGGTAGAGATACTCCTTGATTTCCTAGACATTTGATGCGTCACATCTAGTCTCTTTGCTCCCACTGTCCTACTCTTAGTTATTTACAAGGTATCAATTGGTGTGGGAAAGTGTAGGCCCGGGTCATGCGCCTTGCTTCGCCAATTCCACTTCTGGTTGGTTTTCTTCACGACAATGTGCAGTACATTCATGAGTTTCCCTTTCTGCCCGACGTAGCTGAGGGGAACTTTGCCGACATGTTCTATGGTATGCGGAGTGTCGTCTCCGGTTTTGACCACTCCTTGCTTTCCCGGTTTCTCCAAGTACGAGAACCATTCCTCGTGGCTCTTCATATGATTTGACGCTCCGGAATCAACATACCACACCTCGCTCGATTTCAAGGTGTTCACGACCATTGAATTGGCCATGTGCTTCATTACGAAGGTTGGGCCCGCTCCTCAACGTAGAGCGACATTTGATGCCACTCTGCATCTCTTCTGCTCGATCCGGCATTGTCCGAATTGGCTCTCTTCTTCTAGCACTCGCTCTCCCTATGGCCTTTCTTGCCATAGTACCAACATTCCGTCGCGGCCTTCTCTTGTCAGCTTCCTGCGCCGCCATGACTCCCCCTACTTTCGAAGGGTTCGGAATTGCTTCCGGCATTTCTATCATGCCGCACGCTCTGCTCTTTTCGGCCGCCTCCATTGCGCGCTGATCCGCCTCGTCCGCCATGGCCACGGGGCCTATCCTCCTCCGTGTACAACATCTTGTTGTCGGGGTGCGTACTCTTTGACGCACCCGCGTGATTTTCCTCCACGAGCAACATCGATTGAAGCTCGAAGAACGAAGGCGTATTCTCCCTCATGCAGATCGCCATTCGGAATGCTCCAAACTTTGATGCTAACCCTCCATGAAAAACTTGCACCATTTCGTCCTCGACGTTCACGTTGACGAAGGCAAGAGAGTCATAGATCTCCTTAATTCTGGCCATGTGATCGGCCATAGATAGATCTTTATGTCGGACATTGTTGAGCTCCTGGCTAATCTGCAGTTTCCTTGGCATTGTGCTAGCAGCGAAAATCCCCTTGAGATTCGCCCATGCGTCCTTTGGCGTCTTAGCATCCCGAATGTAGCTCAAGAGTTGGTCTCTCACACAGGATGCGAATCAGTAAAGAACTCTCCCAAGCCGAAAAATCTCTGTGTGTCGATTTGGGTGTTGTATCATTAGCTCCTTCGACATAAGTCCAGTAACCATGACCAAGCAACTATTGGTGCATCTTGTAAAACCAAGATGTGTAGTTGCACCTGTCGAGCTTCCCATTCCTCTATCCATATTGTTGTCTTATCCTTTCCGAAGACAATAGCTTAGTTTTGTCTTTATCACAAGCTTTTCTGTTGGATGCAGAGGAGTCTCAACCCTCGCCCTCTGATACCATGTAAAAGAATACGTGTGCGGAAGCGTATGCGTGGTCGTGAAGATTTCCAGCTTTGGTGTGAAACCGGGGTGGAATGGGCAAGTCAGCAAGGTGCAACACGTGCACATGTATAGTAGGAAAATAGTGTATAGAATAAGGGGGAGAATTTATCCCACATTTTAACGTCTCTCCCTCCTTAGGCTATAAAAGGAAGGGAGGGGTCTCTTGTAAAGGGGTTGCCTATTTTGAGTGAGAAGGGTATACCACTTAGGTCGAGGGTTTCTATTTCGGTTTTAGGGTTTCATCTAGGGTTTTACTATTCTTCTTCTTCTTCATACCATTTCAAGTTTAGGGTTTCGCTTAGGGTTTCTTCTTCATCCTCTTCTTTTATTTACTTATCCATTCTATGTTTATGTCCTAATCTTTCTCCTCTCCTCTCAAGCTAAGCTTCCATTCCCCCTCTACTCCCTAGTCCAAGACCCCCGCGGTCCCGTCTAAGATCTTACACGTACTCTCAGAGTACCACGACATCTTTGGTGAACCTAACGTGAATAGGCGGCAAGGGAGTACAGAGATGGAAGACGAAGAATTTGACTTCGCGGAAATGATGGCAAAGATTGTGATGGATGCTAGGCGGAAGAAGGTGAGGCGAGATGTGGCTCAACAAACCGTCGAGAGCGTGGTCAATCGAGTCGGCCGGTTCAACGAGGATGATGTCTTGAGATTCTTAGAAGCGTACAATGCCGAGATGACGAAGAGGGGTGTGGACGAACAATGAGGCTAGAATACTTTTGTCGAGTGGCGGCCGTATCGACGCATAGAGAGGTCAAGGAGCTTCGAGAAGCTCACGATTTGTGGGGGTCCTTTGAGGGAGCTTTATTGGAGGCGTACGGGTACGCGAAACCGGAGTGGGTATGCCGGCAAGACGATGCGAAGCGGTCGGCCACAACACGGCCCATGAGCGGCGGACAAGAGAGGGTGATGAGTGACTATGCACTACCGCCGGAGGAGAGCTCGATGCGTGATGGATCAGAGGAGTACGACCTAGAGGCGTTGGTATGGGAGGCATACGAGAGCGTGAAGGTGAAGTTCGAAGCTGAAGGAGGAGGGTCTATTGTGGAGTTGGGCCCGAGAGGATCGGAGGATGCGGAGGAAGAAGCCTCCCTACGCGTGGAGGATGGGGCCTATGCGGAGGCCGAAAGAGCGTATGACGGTGACGATGGAGAGGGTGCGGAGCAAGCGACCCTCTCGTCTTACGGTGAAAGGACAACCATGGATGAGGCCGGTGACTATGGAGCGGGGACCACCACTTCGAGAGTGAGCGGAGGATTCGGGACACGGTGGCCCGAAACATCAAGCGGGGAGGAGACGAGCGGCGGTGTTGGGACCTTACCCACACCGATTCGAGAGACTCCGGCGGTCGGCCTGAGTGCTGACGTGAGACCTAGAGTGACGGACAATGGCGACAGCAAGGCAGGCCACCAAGACGATGACAAGGAGAACGAGGAAGAGGAGGAGGCAAGCATAATCAAGGCTTGCGTAATTGGGGACGGGGTAGCCGCGGACAACGACGTCCGGACGGAGGTGGCTACAGACATGACGAGCGGTGGTGCCGGGACCTTGCCCACACCGGTTCTAGAGACTCCAATGGTCGGCCCGAGTGCCGGCGTGAGACCCAGAGTGTTGAACGATGGCGGCGGCAAGGCAGGTGACCGAAACGAGAACGAGGAAGATTGTAACGGACGGAGGAGAGATCCCTCGACACCAGGGCCGGGGACTACGACGGTTGCGCTCGAGTGTGGACATAAGACCGGAGAGATGGGTGGTGGCCGTGAGGAGGCGTAGCCTGGAGCGGGCACATACGAAGAGGATGTGAGGCCCAGAACGGGCATATCCAAAGGGACCGAAGGAGAGGCCGGGAGTGGCAAAGAGGAGAGAGTCGGGAACCGACCCGATCGGAAGACATACTGGTCGGTAATCCGACACGACTAGAAGACGACGTAGAAGAAGATTGGAGTGGGGGTCGGTCAACCGGGCCCGAACCGAAGAAGAGCCGACAAGGCCGGGATTGTTCGGTCGAACCCGTACCAACCGATTACGATCATGGAAGAGAGCCAACCGAACCGGAACCCGATTGGCCGAGACCGATCCGGGCAAGGGCTATGCCAACATGATTGGAGGTCGAGGTACACGAGCCACGACACGCAGTGGGAGCCGGTGAGCGCGAGAAGGAGGCCAAGCGGGCGCATCGACTACGGTTCAGTGGAAGACCGGAAACAAGAGGAACCCTCCACACCTATTCTAGAGACTTCGGCGGTTGCAGATCGACGTAAGACCGAAGAGACGGCAGGTGGTGAGGAGGAGTCGGAGGGTGGAGCGGACGAGGTTACCAACACGGGTATCTAGTGCAGAAAGACGGACGAGCGGGGCCAAGTGTTATTCTCTTAGCCGGACAAGGCCTAACACAAGGTGTCACGGAGACACTTCACCAAAGGGTGATTACGGCATAGGATTAAGATTCAACGATTACACCGACTTACATAGGTTACACGATTAGAATGCTTCGGTTGATTACACACGTAAGATATAACAGTAATTACAGAACGGAAATCAAGACAGAAGTATAAACAACATAAGCTCTATTAATTATCCGCTGTCATTACAATGGGGTCCGGGCCTTTAAATAGGTTTCCGGTCCGTAGTACAAAACGGTGCCTCTCGCACCTATTCGGGATCCGTCCGGATCTGGAACGGCATACCGTTTCCAGTCCGTCCGTCCACACTATGCTCATTTACAACCATATCTAATTAATTCCTTCACTCCGTATTTTGGACTCCTTGCCGGCCGGTAACACCAAGAGGGCCAAACGGAGCCGGAAAGGACTACAAAAACGAAGAAAGAAGAGGCCAACGTGGAGTTCGGGACTACGGCGAGTAAAGGGCGTGAAACGGAGCATGCACTAAGGCCGGCGAAGGGCCAAGAAACAAGCATGCACCTAGAAGAGCGGCAACGAGTGACCGGTGATAGCAATCCGGACGAGCCTTTGAGAGGTAAGCATGGGACGGAAGGCGGAGTGGTGAGTTGTCGGGATCGGCGGATGAATGGCGAGAGCGGAGGATGTTGCGGGAAGAGAAAAGGCGGCGTCCCGGAGGACATGCGAGGCCAAGCGGGCCAAGAGGACGCGAGTCGGGATGAAGCGGTAACGAGAGCCGTAAAGGACCCCGACACGAAGGTCGGGATGACGATACGCCCTACCGCGAGAGAGCAAGGCGAGCAAGGGAGAAACGAGGAGCGCGTAATGGGGTCACCTAAGGACCGAAGAACAAGCGCGTATTCGAAGGACGACATCGACACACGGGAAGAGCCTACGGAAGGCAAGCGTGGAACAGTGAGAGATGGCATGCCGAGGTGCTCGGGATGAGGAGATGGTCGAACCAAAGGAGGGACACATGCGACACACAAGGCGCAGAATCCGGTGTATAACCGGAGTGACCGGGGGCCTAATCGGAGGGCATACACGGCGGACAAAGGAGGAGCGACCGGATTGGCAATGGTGTTTGGGAGGACCGATCGGGGAAGAAGGTGTGAGTGTTGGATATGGCGGATTGGATGGAGCCGACGGTTTGGGGACGTGCAGCAGATATGGTGAAACGGGAGGCTACGGTGGTTCGTGTGGAAGGGACGAGTATGCTCAAAATGGAAGACAAAGTTGAACAAGGTCAACAAGGATAGCCGCGGAGGCGCGCTCTCAGAAGTCGACGGATCGGAGTTGGTAGGAGTCGGCAAGACGGTCGGGTGCTGGGACAACGGAGAACCCGGTTGATCACCATCGCCGAAATCTCTCACCTTTTCCTTTCATGGCACATACCAGTGGATGTGCAGTTTGGTGGGGGTGGAAGTCGTGAAGATTTCCGGCTTTGGTATGAAACCGAGATGGAATGGGCAAGTCGGCAAGGTGCAACATGTGCACATGTATAGTAGGAAAATAGTGTATAGAATAAGGTGGAGAATTTATCCCACATTGTATAGAGTAAGGGTTTAGGGTTTCGCTTGGGGTTTCTTCTTCATCATCTTCTTTACTTTACTTATCCGGTTAGGGTTTTCTTGTAGTCATTTTGGTGTGGCCTATGCGGCCATGGTTGTAATCGTTCGCGGAGTCTTAATATAACTTGTTGTGTTTCTTCCTCCATCTATCTTCTTGTTCCATCCATTCTAGGTTTATGTCCTAATCTTTCTCCTCTCCTCTCGATCTAAGCTTCCATTCCCCCTCTACTCCCTAGTCCAAGACCCCCGCGGTCCCGCCTAAGATCTTACACGTACTCACGGAATACCGCGACATCGTAAGACACAGAGTACGCAATTCGGTAGACGCATAGAACACAGAGAGAATGAGTGAGAGAGAGAGACAGAGAGAGAGCAGACAACAATTCTATAAGAGAAAAAATAACACTTTGTACATACTTCGTGCTCAATGAGCACCTTTTATACAAGCCCTGACTATTGGGCTGACACAAGTACTTACAGTACTTGACCGCTCATATATGAGCATCCTACACACTCCCAAAATTATTCCTTACGAGGAATATCATTCTAACGGCCTCTCCGTTTACCCACTGCTACGGCCATGTTGTGCGTACAGTTTTACGCACAAAATCTACGCAATGGGTTATGCACCCGTTTACACACTCAATGTTGAGCTTGTATCTCAACAAACTTCACCGGAGAGGACTCATTCTCGGACAAAATGGTAATGCACCTAAATGTGCTTTGTCTAGGCATGGAAGATGGGGTTCTTCGCCAATTGAATGTTGCTGAGGTTATCTTAGTAGATCGTCGTCGGATTGGACACCTCCAACTGCATATCCTTCAATAACTGTTTGAGCCAAATGGCCTCGCATGTTGCGACAACTGCTCCTCTATACTCGGCCTCAGTGCTTGACAGTCCTACTATTGGCTGCTTTTTGCTGGTCTAGGCAACCGTGGCACTTCCAAGTGAAAACAAGAATCGAGATGTTGACTTGTGGTCGCCGGCATTTCCGGTCCAATTTGCATCCATTATACCAGCCTGATACAACAACCCCTTGTCCTTAGTGTCGCTGACATACCTGAGTATTTGTTGTGTGCACTGAAGGTGCTCCACGGTCGGATGCACCATAAATTGATTGATCAAGCGAACCAGATAGTTGAGGTTCAACCGAGTGATGGTCAAGTAGATAAGGCTCTCGACAATCTACAGAAACCGTTTTGGGTCGCATGTTGTTCTGGAGTCGGGGCGAAGCCTCACATTCCTATCCAAAGGAGAGGAGTTGAGATGCATTTGCATTCCGTCATTCTGAACTTGAAGACGATACTCAACACATAATGTTGATGGCTAATCAGTATGCCTTCGGGGGTACGGATCACTTCGATCCCTAGGAAGTAATGAAGCTCACCAAGATCCTTCATTTCAAATGATGGCGTGAGTTCGGACTTGACGCCGTTGATTTCTTCTGAGTCGGCTTCGGCGATGACAAGGTCATCCACATAGAGCAAAATGCTCACCGGCCTGTTCTGACCATGCCGGATGAAGAGTGAAGAGTCTGATTTTGACGACGCAAACCCCATCAGACGCAGTCTATGCATGATTTTTGCATTCCATGATCGTGGGGCTTGCTTAATTCCATATAGGGACTTCTTCAGTCAACATGTTCATACCAGACTTAAATCCGGGAGGCTGAATCATATACACTTGTTCCTCAATATCACCTTGTAGAAACGTGTTTTTCACATCCATCTGATGTAGATGCAACCCCTTCGCCACTACCATCGCTAACAAGACACGGAAGGTCGTCATCTTCGTGACCAGCGCATATGTTTCATTGTAATCAATGTCGTGCTATTGCGCGTAGCCCTTTGCCACCAATTGGGCATTGTATCGATTAACGGAGATGTCGGCATTGTATTTGACTTTATACACCCACCGGCAACCGATCGGCTTTACTTCTTTCGATACATCGACCCTCATTTTCCATGAGTGTGTGCATCTCTTCCTCCACAACGTTCTGCCAGTTCGGGTCCTTAGTCATTTCTATGTAGCTCTCTGGCTCACGCACAACTGCCACCTTTGCCATGTACGCATAATGATGTGTCTTATACTCGTTATACCCGTACCGAACTACGAGATGCTTTTGGCGGGTAGATCGGCACATTTCTGCTCTACCCATTTGATGGCCCTCTTGGTCGACTCTGACCTCTTCTCTAGAGGTCCATCTTCTTGCTTCCCGGAGTCAGGTTCGCTGCGATCTGACTTGTCTCTACTGGTGTCATATTCTAACAACTTCTTCTTCCCTTCTCTTGGCACGTGAACCGTCTCCTCGGTTCCTTGTGCAAGGAGCACATGACCGAGTCTTCACTACTCGTCGGTTCGTTATTCGGTTGGCCGCTCTGGCTCAACCAATCCGGATTCCGTCCACTGATCCGGAGGGAAGTCAGACTGTCCAGCTGATCAAATTCCGTTATGCTTCCCTCTGGTCTGGAATATGTCGCCTCGTTCGTAGCAATCGACTCGGGTTCGGGTGATGAGAAGTACCAAGATGTCGATTCGTCAAAAAAGACATCGCAGCTAACTCAGACTTGTTTTGACCGGGGGTTGTAGCACTTGTACCCCTTCCGCTTGTCGAAGTAGCCAACCAAGATGCACTTCTCAGCTTTGGCATCTAGCTTCTTTTGCTTCTCATCCAGTACATGCACATCTACAATGTTGCTGAATACCCGAAGGTGTGCCAAGTTCAGCTTCCACTCGAACTAGCTAGAAAAATATTCTTTTCCACCATCTAAAACAATACCCGAAGGTGTGCCAAGTTCAACTTCTGCTCGAAGTACAGTTCGTGCGGCGACACCTTCGTCCCGGAGGCAGAAATCTGATTCTCTATGTAGATGGTTGTTCGAATTGTTTCAGCCCAATAAATCTGAGGCATGCTCTTCTCCTCCAACATTACCCTCGCAGCCTCTACTAATGTCCAATTCTAACGTTCGGCCACGTCGTTCTACTCCGGGGTGTATCTACAGGAGAAATATTTGCTTGGTTTGTAGATAACTTGTGAACTGGCTAGAAAAATATTCTTTTCCACCATCTGATCTCAAACACTTGATCTTTCTTCTGGTTTCTCATTCGACATGACTCTTTAGGTCCCGGAAGCATGAGAAGACTTCGGTCTTTTTATCGATCAAATAGATCCAAGTGTGTCGACTGAAATCGTCGATGAAGGAGGAAAAATATCAGCTCCCGCCGATGCTCACGTTTTGTGTCGGTCCCGACACATCCAAATGGATAAAATCGAGCCGATTCATGCTTTGATTCTGCTCATTGGGGAATGGATGCCTATGTTGCTTCCCTAGCTGGCAAGATTCACAAATTTGGCCTTTCTGGCCACTAAACTTTGGCAGTCCGAAAACCACGTGTTTCGACTGCATCTTGTGATGCTTCAAGAAGTTGATGTGACCAATCCGCTTCTGCCATAGCAATGCCTACACTATTTCTTTCAAGGATGAACATTCTTCCATCTCGGCACCCTTGTGCGATTATCCGACCTTCCTCCTCGATAAAGCATCTGTGGTGAGTAAATCGGACATGCATTCCTTGATACACAATCTGACCGACCGACACCAAGTTCTTGGTGATGGTCAGAAGATGCAAGACGTTCCTCATGATTCCCTTCTGGCCAACATGGCTTAGAGGGACATCCTCGATATGCTCGATGGGATGTGCGGTGTCATCTCCTGTTTCGACCACCCCCGGCTTCTCTGGCTTCTCAAGAAAGGAGAACCACTCTTTGTGGTTCGTCATGTGGTTTGAATCTCCGGAGTCCACGTACCAAACTTCTACCAACTTTGAGTCAGAAGCTCCCATCCGGTTGTCCTCACGCTTCATTACGAGGGTCGGTCCCAACCCGGGTCTCTCCGAGCCTCCGGTGAATTGCGATCGGTGACGCCTATCTACGTCCCTCCGGCTCGCTCCGACTTTGTCCAAATCGGCCTTTTCTTCTAGCACTCGCTCTATGTGTGGCCCTACCGACTACAATACTAGCATTCCGTGTCGGCCTTTCCTTGTCGGTTTTCGGTGCCTCTTTGAGTCCTATTTTTGGAGGGTCCTGAATTGTTGTCTGTATTTCAATTAAGCCTTCGGTTTTGTTCTTGGCAGCCACTTCCATTGCTTGCCGACACGCTTCATCCACCACGACCACGGGGCCTCTCTTCCTCAATGTACAACATCTTGATGTCAGTTGTGTACTCGTCGACGCACCTGCATGGTTCTCCTTTATAAGGACCATTGATTGTAAGTCGAAAAAGAAGGTATATCCTCCCTTGTACATACCACCGTCCGGAATGCTCTGAACATTGACACTAGGACCCCGAGACAGACCCGCAACATCTCATCCTGCTCGATGGTTACGTTGATGGAGGCAAGAGAGTCGCAGATCTCTCTAATACGGACCGTGAATTGGAGGAAAAAGAAGACAAGGTGGCTCCGGTGAAGGTGCGCACAACCAAGGTGGTTGAGCGAGAGATCAAAACGAGGAGTTTCCTTAAAGGACCATAGAGTAGAAGATCGAGAATGGCCCAAGAAACACAATGTGAAGGAATAATGCACTATAATCCTTAACAAGGTTTTGCACGCTTGATGGAACTCCATCTCTAAAAGACCCATGTGAATGTAGTGTCCTCAATTTATCCCAACAAATTGAGACTCTCACTCGAAAGTACAATCCTAGTCCCAAGAGGGGCATGCCACCATGGTTTATCCCAATTCTTATTCAAATGAGTATTCCCAATGTATTGCCCCAACAACTAGCCTAATGGCTAATTCCAACAACCATCTAACGCCCTCTATAAGGAGAAGGCATGGAAAGGATTATTCATCCCTCATTCTCATTTTCAGAAGTCAATGCTTGGTGCTCTCTCCTTAGAGCAAAACAAAGTTGCCCCGACCTATCCCAACACACATTTTGGTTTTGTTTGAATATTGGGACTCTTTTGTAACACTTTGAGTTGTACATAATATAAAGAGCATTTTTGTCCCTTGTTTTGTCACCATCAAGTGTTCTTTGTGTAAATTAAGTCTAATGATCCTTTTAACCAACAAACTTTATACACACCACAAACTTAGCTTACCATCATGTTTAGAAGTGGTCTCACTCTCAATTTAACCAACACTGAATAAGAATAATATATCAAAATAGAAAGGAACAAAATGGCGCTCATCATAATTCAATGGATAGATTAGTATAGAATACAATGTGATGCTTCCAACCCTTTATCTTTTCCATGTTATATTCATTGGCTGAATATTTTATAGTGGTTCAATGAGTCACTTTCTACCACTTGTTACACACATTTATAGCATGCACACTACCTACTATACATGTTATGGTGAAGGTAAGCTCAACATCAAACTTAACAATAATTATTTGTTATCCTATCTCAAAAGATTAAAAGGAGCAAACATATTCCCTCGTCTTTGAGGATAGAGACAAAAAAAATTAACAAATAACTTGACAAGACAAAAATGAGAGGGTGCATCCTTGACTAGTCTATCAAAGTATAAAGTAAGATAGTACTACCTCTTTAGAGAAGTATTTGGACCCTTCCATAGAGTTGTACAGCAACAATAACAAAAGAAGCCTAAGGGATTCAAACTCTCATTGACCTACCTTCTTTCAAAAAATGACAAATTACTTTTCCACAAAGAGATCATGGACAAAGTGGACCCCCAGCTCCAAAGAAACTCACAACTAGGGCAATTGCTCTTTGTTGCGTACATCCTTATCACCAATCAAGACCAAAATTCCAATGTGCATATTTTTCATGAGATCAACACTATCATCTTACAACATTAGAGATGCATTCATCACCCCACCACCAACCTTTTCAAAATTGGATCACCACGTGAGTAATACATGTTTTACTCATTCTCCCATTATTACATTTGATTGCATATGGATTTTGATCCCATGTTTCTCTTGCTGAAGTCTCTCGTAATCATTAAGTTTTTCACATATATAGAGTTGCTTGTAGTTTCATGTGCTTCAAGCTAAACGAAACCTTAAAAAAGATAAGTGCCCGTTATTATCAGAAATTTTCACCCATATAATCAATGATGATTATATCTCCACGTGATTGCCTTACTCCATGCACAAGAACAAGCTCTATTCCAGAGATCATCATCACCTTATGTGCATCTCACCATGAATTAAATCAATGTGGCGCCCTTATACTCCTTACTCCATGCACAAGAACAAGCTCTATTCCAGAGATCATCATCACCTTATGTGCATCTCACCATGAATTAAATCAATGTGACGCCCTTATACTCCTTACTGCATGCACAAGAACAAGCTCTATTCCAGAGATCATCATCACCTTATGTGCATCTCACCATGAATTAAATCAATGTGGCGCCCTTATACTCCTTACTGCATGCACAAGAACAAGCTCTATTCCAGAGATCATCATCACCTTATGTGCATCTCACCATGAATTAAATCAATGTGGCGCCCTTATACTCCTTACTGCATGCACAAGAACAAGCTCTATTCCAGAGATCATCATCACCTTATGTGCATCTCACCATGAATTAAATCAATGTGGCGCCCTTATACTCCTTACTGCATGCACAAGAACAAGCTCTATTCCAGAGATCATCATCACCTTATGTGCATCTCACCATGAATTAAATCAATGTGGCACCCTTATAATCTCATGCAATCAAGTATTTTCAAAGATTTCTTTGTTATTATGTGACAAGTCTCTTAGAAAGAAGAGGGGGTAAAAGCAATTGCCATAAAGTAAAGTTATCTCTTTTGAGATGATGCAGTACTTTGTTGCCTAATATAGGCTCGAATTTCTTCATGAAGATCAGCACGAACTATCAATCTTCTTTTAGAATCATCATGCCATACAAGCCCACCTCTATCTTGCGCATACAAGCATATTGAGTCGAAAAAATCCTGAGATACACAACCATGCATTAAAATTCCAATGAAAAGGATAATAGTTCCATTAACTATATGTCAAGAATGATATGGATAAAGAAAACACTGAATTTTTAAGCACAATGGCATAATAGTGCACGAGCATAACCGAATTCAAAACTAATCTGATGTAGCTCACCTTGCATGGAAAATCATCATAGTAACAAGAGGGCACATATTGCACCCGATTGCTATCCTTCTCCCATAGTCGAATCTGAAAAAACAAATTATGTAATTTTGCCGTAGGAATGTATTTATGGAGTTTCAATGGTATACATTTCTTATTGAGATTCAGAATAAGATAAATAGAGATGAACTTGGAAGAGGAACGCATTACAAGTGTTACACCAAATGTTAGTGGCTTAAAAACGTATAAGAGATACATGCATATAAACCGTGAACCCATATTCAATGCTCCCTCGTGAGCTACAATAAACCTTGTATGGAAAGCCTTTATGAATACGACACCTCAGACTCTCTCGCAATTATCTGTTACTACCAATAACTTTCATGGTCCATAGTTGTAAAAAACACATATTTTATGTATAGCATACTCAGAAGTATTTAACACATTCTACATTTTTGAACTGTCGTTTCAAAATGTCCATGTTTTTAATATATTCTAGTATTTTATGTTTCTTAAAAGTAAATAAATAATAAAATTATAATAATTTGGCCAAAAATCAATTGTTAGATCCAATACAAATCTAAGAAGTATTTAATGTATTCAAAATATTTCATCTTTAGAATACGTATTCTACGCAATTTTTAGAAAATCGTAGAGTACTTTTTAAATACATACCATACATATTGTATGCTAAGTATTTTACAACTATGCTTTTACCCACCTAAAAGTTCCCCATTAACATTTAAGCGTTGGCCAACAACATACATGAAACAGTTCATAGAAGCGTTGGCCACATTGCTATCCACCCAGAATGAACCACCTTTTGGCTAACAAAGTATGTCATAGGGACCCATCCATTAACTTACTACAATTGTTCGCCTTTACATACATGAATATTCTTTCCAATGCATAATTTTCAGTGTAGTGTAATAAGCTCAAGTCATTGAGCATGCTACTTTACATGCTATATATCATCTCCACAAAAAAGCTACCTGATCACACACTGTTTCTGGAATAGAAGGCACCTTCTGTGCAACATGTGGATGAGCATTTTGTTGCAAGAATGTAATTATCTGCAAAACCAGAACCAGCATTTATCATTGAACACCAAATGCATGGCATGATACCAACCAATGAATTTGCAAATGGCTTTATTTTTCAGGTGCATTTCTTAAACATAAATTAAATTTTATTACTGATGAGTATTGCTTACCATCCACATACTTTATTTTGAAACTACTTGTGCAGACATGATGTACCATACATGTGAAAATACATAAAATAGTAATAGCACAAGGATAAATATTAGAATGTGAGAAATTTGTTAAAACATAATAAATTGATTTGAAAGTACAGTCACCTATCAGCTCAAGTTGACATTAATGACAGTAAGAATCAAGCATTTTTAATTTCAAAAACATCCATCGTCAGCATGGGCAGTTGTAGGAAAAAGCTTGAGTGTCGCGTAAAGAGAATGAAGGAACCCTTCATCGTGTTTCAACTGAGAACTCATACAATATCATTGGATCACAATCCTCTTCTCAAGATCTTGTATTGGAGAATACAAATGCAGAACACGACCAGAAAGGGGCGTGATCATAAGGTAGACAGGAATTTGGGGACAAATGAGACTAACATCTTGGGATCCCTTTCGTAGGTTGCTCATATTTCCTCTGATATAAAATGGTCTAAAGTTAAGAATGCAAGGCACAAGGAAGCTCTGATTTCTTGGAAGAGCTAGCTTAACAGTATTAGAGTTCAAGTGTCATACAACTAGAGATAATCTAGTTCAGTTGCAATGAGATTTCAGCATCTTGCCTCTGCAGTTTTGTTTTAAATTTCTCTCCAGTTTCATGGCATGCTTGAACACCTAGTTAAGACAAGGCAAGTCTCAGAAAAGTGAGCTTTTCCAGGCTCACCTTCTCGTTCACCACAAAAGATATAATACTATCTGTGAATATCCATGAGGAGCAGAAATTTACACTTTAAAAAGAAATTCTCTTTTAAGGACAATTTATATGCTATAATTATGTAGAAGTGTGATATGAAATTACTAAATAATAAATTCAGAGAGTTTTTCTTTGAAAACATAAAACTAAACCACCCAGGGAAATTACTTGCTCTGCTGTAATGCCACTGAAAAAAGCTGCATTTACACTTTCCTTGTTTATCAAACCAACAGCAAGATTGGGCAATTGGTACTCAATCCTGTTCACACATAGTAACATATTTAATTATGTCTGGATAAACAATACCACTGGAATCTCAGAAACCTGACCTTGCAAAAAGACGGAGTATCTGGATCTGCAATTTGGAAGATGTGTATGCATATAAACGGAAATTCGTCTCTATAATTAAATACCCCTGCAGGAAAGCATCAATGAGATCGAAAATTCATACAGGAAATTAGCTATTTTCAGAGTATTACTAAACTCAAATGTCAACTAATGTTGTAAGAAATGCTTGATATAACTGCCACCTGCATCTGTGGAAAAATTGTTACCTCGGAAGTCTGTCGGTTTGAAACGTCAGAAAGATTCATAGCAAGATTTGCAGCTAATCTTGTAGGGATGAACCATCGTTCCTTCATTCCCTACAGATATCACAACCACCCGTTAGTACATAAATAGTTTGTGACCTTTATAGCTTTATATCTACTTGCCTGTTGCCGTTTTACAAGCCCCAGGATTGCAATTTCATCCAATATTGTTTGTTCTGTCTCAGTAAGTGTGTTCACACTATAAGGCTGCATTCCAGCATTAAGATAAGTCTCAGGCATTCCAGTATCGTAAATTAAGCATGCTATATGTGAGGCACATACAAAAGTCACACGAAACGTAGTACTTCTATTTGACATTGCACGCAATTCATCACAGAGAATTTTAGCTATCTAAGTACCCATTACAGGCTTTAGGGACTCCATCAGAAGATTATGGCCTCATCTACCCATAATCATTGTACTTCGCCCACACTTGAATCACAATTTTGGATCAAACAAGTTTACATGTCACATCATAGCCTTCACAGCTCACCTCACCAACAAGATGAAAACCGAGTTCTAGAAGGAAACGAATTAATTCCACGTTGTTTATCCCCCTGTCCTGTGTTACTAAGAAAAAACTTCATCAAATTTGAAGTGAATCTGAACTGAATGAAACACCATAGAAGTGCCAGATGAATTACCTCAGCGGACGATATGTATTCACGAATTATCTGCCACAGTTGGTAGCCCGTATCCATGAGCTGGGTTTCCAATATCAAGCAAAACAAAAAATTAGATATTTTCTTTCCAATAGAAAGAGATATCTCTACATTCAAACTTACCAAAAACTGAAACCCCGCTTCTGTCAATTTGGCTGAGCTCACATTTAGGCTGATGGAACATTAACATGATACATAGACAGAAATATTTATTTACAGTTTACAGAGTTCCTTCAAGCAATAGCAAAAAACAAGTTTGGCAAAAATGTTAAATACCCATCTAAAAGTCCAGCTCGTTGAAAAGTTTGAATGACAAATTGATCACGGGGTGTGTCCTGGGCACTCTCTGCAAATGCTGTGCTTACAAGTTGCAGGAGCACACCCTATACAAATTCAAATCTTTAACATTACCACATTGTTTGTGGAAACTGATAGGAAATACTTTTTAAAGATTTGATACAGGTCATTGCAATTTCTTGTTCATAGCATCAGCCAAAATGGCTTTCATAGATCAAGTCAGAAGAACATACCTCCCACTGTTTCATGGCATAGTCGTCCAGTTCCACTGCTGTAGGAAGTCTTGCTGCAATGTGTGAAGACAAAGGCTCTCTTGGAGCTCCCGCACTATATGCCATATTTTTTTATCAAGAACTTCCATCATAATCAATAATCAAAAGAAACAAAGTATTCACTAACCCACTGGTCAGGGCTTGCCGCAATTGCTTCTGAAACTTGGGATTCAGTTTATAGCTTGGCTCTCTTTTTCTGTAACAAACTGAGTTAGTGAGTTAGAAAATCAAGGAAGCAGCAGCACACGCTAGTTTTATATGGAAGGGCGCGCACCCTTCTGGCATTAGAAAAACTCGCAATTGCACCAATCTATCAATAGCTACTTTATGCTTTGAATTGTAGTCTGGAAGAATCCAATCTTCCATTAGCTTGCTGGCAACCCCAACTTCAAGGTAAAGAAGTCTTAATACATACATCTTGGCAATTGGTGGCAAACACCTATGTGTTTCAAAGAAAGTGTTAAGAGTATAAAAGTGAACAATATAGCACCGTAAATCTGGTCTATTAATTCTTCATGGCATCAAATTGATTAAAATCATTCAAAAACTAGTAAGTTCTAAAATCCTAACTCAACATGCCAACTGGGAGTGGACATCCCAGCATATATGCATGTTAGTACATAAGTGGCAAGGCAGACCGCTCTTGTTTACTAGTCTTCCTGCTAATGTCTGAGCATGATGTGAGCAAGATATATGAAGGGAGAACTTTCTCTCTAATCGTAGCATCAGGAAGGCATATCATAAGGGCTTCCAACCTGCCTACCCCATCTCCTTGCCCATACTCCCATCCTGATCACGGCCCTGCAGTTGTACATCTATAACTCTTTTTCATTATTTCCCATCCTGATCACGGCAAAATGAGTATACCTGAATATGGCCTGGCAGGTCCAGATGCTTTCATAAAGGACATCAATCTTGAGAGCAGGAAGGTTAGCCACCATGCCCATGAAATCTCTTGCAACAAACTTAACGTTGGGCATGTTTGCCGAAAAGGGTCAAGCTTCTTGCCAAGACCAAAGCTTATCTGTTCTTCTTACCTAGACCTTAAAAGACCCCAACAAACCACAGGACCTGGCTTTCTCTCACCGCTTTCCTGATGTAGATTAGACACTCTTATCTCTGCTCTGCTCTGCTAGGGTTTGTTGAAGTAGGGACTGTGGAAGAACTCTAAGAGTTTTGATTCTGAACTAATTTGGGTAGCTTTGCACCTGTCCACCACCAGGTTGCCTGCCTCTCTCACTCGCATCTTTCTCCTCTGGTGCCACACTAATTATGTGTACGTACATACATACTATATACTATGTATATACATATATGTACATACATTCATTCATATACTTATATATATCAATCAATATGTATAGGTACACCGTACATACATATGTATATGGGTATGACGATTCTATTTGCAACCAAATAAATAATAAAGAGACTTGGTGAGAGGAAATCATGGTCACCCACGGTGCAAGGCGTGTTTCAAAAGCTACATGCAATCTGTTGGACTAAAAGTCTTACTTCACCCAATTGTATTCCTACTGTCAACACACTCTCACAGTTACGGCTTAGTTACCCTAACTATAAAAGTGAGAAACTAAATCTTCTACTGACAGTTCGGTGGGATTGTAATGCAATAATTCTCTTAAGCTCTAAGAGACTATGCTACGATCTCTTTCTCTATATTATCTCTGTGACTGAACAATGCACCATATCCTCTCTTGTCATTTGTTTGCTAACTCCATTCAACAAGATCTACATACATTTCCACACTAATCGGCCAACCTCACACATCACAACCGACCAACACACATCCATTGTCAACAAAGTGGTATCAAAGAGAATCGGAGTTCTACAGCAACAACATAGGAAGAAGGAAAATCGATTGAAGGAAACGACCAGGTCAAGTATTCACATCCACAAGCATGATGGCCTCGACATCTGTCACTAGCTGTGAGTTCAGAAAATTTGATGACAAAAATATTGCCCTCTAGAAGGAGATGATGAAGGATGTATTGATCATCCGGCATCAAATCGAGGCAATTCGGCACAACAGCAAGCCAACCTCGATGACGGCAGACGAATGGCAAGATCAACCATTTGGATGCACTTGGCCAAAAATGTCTACTTGAGTATGGCCAAGGAGACATCGGCATACGCCCCATGGCAGAAACTACAATCCGTATATGAAAAGAAGTAATCCTCATCCAAACTCTTATCGACTGGAAATTGTTCAAATATGAAGATGAGAAAGACGGAGCCGGCTACCTCCCACATCAACACCTTTAGCCGGGTGTTGACCGAACCATCCTCGCAAGGGCTGAACTTTGAGGAAGAAATCAAAGCCCTTGCTCTTCGTTCGAGCCTATCGGCAATCCGGGAGGTCTTCTGCACAACCATCACCAATAGCTTGTCGAAGTTAACACTAGACGAAGCAATCGAGACGATATTGTCGGAAGACATCTGACGAAAATCAATGGAACTCCCCATTGATGATGGTGTCGAAGCCCATTTTTCAACTAATACGGCTCAAAGAACAGACCAAAGCCAAAGTCGGTTGAGGAGGAAAAACGATCGACGGAAAGCTGAATACCTTCTTCACATATTGCAAAAAGACCGGCCATAGAGTTTTGCCAATTGTTGGTCAATCAACAAGAAAGAAAACGGGCGAAAATTCGATCGAAATTTTGGATCATCCGAGACGAATCATTCTCCAACTGGCAATCAAGTAAATATTTCCGAATTCCAGTAAGGAGATTCCTCTCACTTGAAGGCTCTTCAACCAGCAAGATCCTGTATAGTGCACAAGATGCACAAATGTGGTTGCTGGATTCGGGTGCCACCTTCCATGTGACCCCCCATTGGGAATGGTCTTTGGACTATTTGGCTGGAGCTGGTGGCTGAGTCCAACTTGGCAATGGGCATGAGTGCCAAATCATTGGAATTGGCAAAATCCCCATTCGGTTGCTGTTGAGCGAGCAAGCTCAACATGATCAGTATCGGCTGAATAAGCCAAGACCCGGATCGATGTCCGGATCGAAGAGCCGGATCAATGTCTAGAATGGAGTGTAACCAGTAGGCCGTTAGAGGCCTACGATTCTAGCCTAGTACATAGACATATGTTTAGGAGTTAGTGTCGGTCGCTCAATACGAGCATTGAAGCACATGCTAGTACTTCTGTGAGTCCTTTAAGGACTTGTATAAAAGTGCTCACTGAGCACATTGTATGTACAGAGTATTGAGTTTATTTTGAAATAGACGGTGTGTGTTCTGCTCTATCTGTCTCTCCCGCATACTCTCTATGTATCTTAAGCTTTCCATTAAACTTGTGCATTTTCTGTTGCTATCTGGCTGACTGGTGTGTCTACACTTTTGCACATTAAATTTTACATGGTATCATAGCATGAGGGTTGAGAATCCTTTGCTGCCGACAAGAGACTCTTACAAACAAACCCTAAAACCCGATAAAGAGCAGGAAGGAAAGAATGGATAGAGGAATGGTTAGCCCGCTTTCGACAGAAGCAACTACGCATCTTGGTCGTACAAGATGCACCAGTACTTGCTCGGACATGGATACTAGAGTTATGTCAATGGAGTTAATGACACAGCACCAGATGCGACACACAAGGATTTTTCAGCTTGGGAACAAGTGGCAAGCAAGGTATTGTACTGCATCGCATCCAGTGTCGGCGACCAACTGCTCAGCCACATCTGGGATGCCAAGACACCAAAGGAAGCTTGGACAAATTTGAAAAGTTCGGAAGCTACAACTCATACAGGAGTTGAGCAATGTTTGGCAGAAAGACATGTCGGTGGCCGACCACACAACCCAAAAAAAGGAGATCTATGACTCCCTTGGTTCCATTAACATGATCGTCGAGGAGGATGAAATGGTGCAGGTCTGCTCGGAGGCTTGACGTCAAAGTTCGGAGCATTCCGGACGGCGGTATATACAAGGGAGAATTCACCTTCGTTTTTCGACTTACAGTCGATGTTCCTTATAGAGGAGAACCATGAGGGTACGACGAGTATGCACACTGACAATAGGCTATTGTACATGGAGGAAGATAGGCCCCGTGGTCGTGGCGGACGAGGCGGGTCAGTACCCAATGGAGGCGGCCGATAGGAGCAAAATCAGAGGCATAATCAAAATGCCTACAGTAATTATGAACCCTTGGAAACAAGGGGAGTCAAGGCGATGCCAGAAACCGGCAAGGAAAGGCCGAAACGGAATGATGGTATTGTGGCAAAAAAGGCCACTAGGAGAGCGAGTGCTGGAAGAATTGTGCTGATTCGGATAAATCCGAATCCGGCAAGACTGGACAAGGGAGACGGCAAAGCTCGCAC
Source organism: Azolla caroliniana (assembly GCF_043228905.1). Lineage (NCBI taxonomy): Eukaryota > Viridiplantae > Streptophyta > Polypodiopsida > Salviniales > Salviniaceae > Azolla > Azolla caroliniana. Next base: position 8,208,048 of record NW_028230450.1, on the reverse strand, counting down.
TACGCCGAAGGATCGGAAGGATTCGGAACTGGAAATGGATTGGGCCCCACGTTTGTGATGAAGCATAAGGCTAACTCAATGAAGACAAACACCTCAAAAATGAACGAGGTATGGTATCTTGATTATAGAGCGTTGAACCATATGACGAGCCACGAGGAGTGGTTCACGTACTTGGAGAAACCGGAACAACCGGTGACGACTGTCAAGAATAGTACTAAAATAGAGAGAGAATTAGTACTAGAGAAGGGAAGTACTATTAGTACTAAGAGGACGGACTGTGTAAGACTCGCGAGAGAGAGAGAGAGAGAGAGGATTATGATAACAGATGATATATTATGTGAAGAGTAAGTACAAAATAGCTATGAGGCTTAAGACTGGCGTTGAACCAATTTGGTTTGAAATAATGCATTGTGCCTCTTTTTATAGTGTTCTCAGGAATAGTCCTAAAGCTTTTAGAATGTTCCAGAGAAATCTAGAATATACAATAATTTTCTATAGTAAAACTTAAATGAAAATAATATCCTACATATTACAATAGATAATGTAATGATCAAGAGCTCGACCCATATAACATAAGGTTATGGGTTCGAGTCTTGCCATATCATGACACTATCCCCTCCTTAAGACGACGAGTGTCACAAGTCGGCGTTGATTGTGGACCGGGATTGTCCGGATACTTTCAGTGGAAATCAGCAAGAAGATCCTGAGCATTGGCGACATGCTCGACGAGTTCCCAACTCAAGCGGGTGCGGTGGTGGTGTAACACGATCGGGAATAGTGTTAGCATGATAAGGTTCGAGAAGAGAACTATGGAAGACCGGATGTATCTGAAGGCGTGGAGGAAGATCCGTCTGAATCTTGCATAGCCTCTCCAGATGATCCTCGGCACGAGGATTGGTAGGTAGCTCTGCGGTGTCGATCGCAGACCAACGAGGATGAGAACTGGTATTAGCGTAAAATGGTGAGACCCGAGTCGAGGAGTGAATAGTGTTGTTATACGCAAACTCCGCAAAGTGGAGAATATCAGTCCAATCGTCCTGTTGATAACTTTGAAAACACCGAAGACATTGTTCCAACGTTTGATTCGTTCGTTCCGCTTGCCCATCTGTTTGCGGATGGTAGCCGGAGGAGAGGTTGCAAGAGACTTGAGCATCTTGAAGAGATGCTTCCAAAATTTGGAGACGAATTGAGGTCCTCGATCACTGATGATATTGTCTGGGAGGTCATGATGCCGAAATACCTCACGCATGACAAGGGTTGCGGTTTCCTCACTAGTGATGACCTTAGTACAAGGCACAAACTGTGCCATCTTAGTATATTGATCGACGACGGTTAAGATAGCATCGAAACCCTTCGAGACTAGAAGATCTGTGATAAAACCAAGACAAATGGACTGTCACGAGTTACTTGGAATTGGTAAGGATTCCAACAAACCCTATGGATGATGTCGTGGCATCTTTGCTCGGCAACAAGCATAGTTTAAATTGTGACGATTCTATCTCATTCAAGAGCCATTAATAGCATATTCTATTTGTGACATCTCGAAAAATGACCCATCTTTTCACAAAAACTCCTTCAACTTCATTTTGTATCTTAGAAAAACAAGACGTTTATAGGCGACCAAAGTATGACCAAATCTCTTCCACAATGCTCAAGCTTTCTTTCCTCATAGCAAGAAACAACATTCTACACAGGCTCTTAAGCCTTCTCCGACACACACCGAGAGCAACAACCTTACTTTCGAAGAAGAAACTGTTAGGATCATGACCGATCACAACTGTTTCTACTTCAAATGTTCAGGTGCAAAGAATCAGTATAGACAGTACACAGACAGATAAACCAGAAAGCAGAAAGGTAAATACAGAGACACAAGTTGTTTTACGTGGAAAACCTGAAAGGGAAAAACCACAGGGGTCCACAAACCCCGAGAAACAGAATCACTATGATAGAGAAGTAGTACAATAAGAATCTCGATGTCAACAACCTCGAGTTCTTCTTCGTCGAACAGACGGCTCTGGAGTTACTAACTCTTACACTCTCACTCTCTCTTCCTCTCCCAGTTACAGAGACAACTACTCATTGTAACTTACTACAATTATAATGATTCACATATGCTAATAAGTTTTCCCTAGTTGTATTTATACATAATACAACTTTCTGGCTATTTACATACATAGCCCACAAGGGCACATTTGGACTATTTACAAATATAGTCTTCCAAATCGGCTATTAAATCGATTTCGGTTCTTGATATCGATCTCGGCCTCGACCGAATTTCCCTTGTTTCCTCATTTCGGTTCATTCTCTTCTTCCCATCTGGAGGGACATGTTTCCCAAAAAAACTCCCCCTTCACTCTAACTCTCTATCGGCACTAGTTCAGCCTCTTTGTGATAGCACTTTTATCAGCATGTCCGATCCATTTTCGGCCATGTGGATCTTCATCAAAGCAAACTCCTGTCATGACAACTTCTTTTCTTCTACTCGCTCTCGGAGCCAATGATATCTCCTCTAGATGTGCTTAGTCCTTGAGTGGTAGGCGGCATTTTTCGTGAGGTGGATGGCACTCCGGTTATCGTAATGGAGTCGGAATTCCTCTTGTTGAATTCCCAACTCTCTGATAAATTCCTTCATCCAAATTACTTCCTTACTGGCTTCCGCTACGGCCATGTACTCGGCTTCCGTGGTCGACAGCGCCACGACGTTCTACAACCTTGATTGCCACGAGACATCTCCCCCTGCATAAGTCATCACGTATCCAAACATGGATCACTTGGTATCCACATCAGCCGACATGGCCAAGTCCGTGCAACCTTCCAATGTGAGATTACCTGAGCCAAATCAAAGACACACATTCGAGGTGCCTCTCAGGAACCGAAGTATCCACTTCACATCAGCCCAATGCTCTCTTCTGGGATTGCTCATATATTGGCTAACCACTCCAACCGCCGAGGCACATCTTGGCCTTCTCGGTTTTCGATTTTGGACATTGATCTTTGCTCAGCTTGTAGTTCGTCGCCAATGTCAAGCCGACCAGTTTCCTGCTTTCCATGTTGAATCTCTGGAGCACTTTTCTCACATATTGCTCATGTGACAACCATAATAATTTCTTTGTTCACACTCGAACAATGTGCATCCCCAGGATTTGCTTTGTCATCATCATGTCGTCCACATATAGCAGGAGTATGAGGAAATCTCCTTCGTCGAACTTCTTCACAAACACACAATGATCGGCCTACGTTTGTGGTACCCATTGTCGGTCATGAAGGATTCAAATTTTCGGTACCATTGCCGAGGGGCCTGCTTCAACCCATACATGCTCTTTCTCAATTCGCATACCAAGTTCTCTTTACCTTTCTCCACGAATCCTTCCAGCTGGAGCATGTATATCTCTTCCTCCAAATCTCCATGGAGGAAGACAGTCTTGACATCCATTTGCTCGACTTTGAGATCCATGTTGACCGCGATGCTCAACACTATTCGGGTTGACATCATCTTTACAATCAGGGAAACTATGGCTTTAGTTTGTATACCCACTTATTCTGTAGTGCCTTCTTCCCTTTCAATAACTCGGTCAGTTCGTATGTGTGGTTCTCATGCAAGGAATCCATCTCCTCTTGCATGGCACTAAACCACTTTTGGCTTTGGGTATCTTGTTTAGCTTCTTCAAAGCTTTCCGGCTCCCCCTCATTGGTTAGGAATACACGCTATTCATCCGGAAATCTGGGGGGGGGGGAGCTTCTTTCTCTTAGGGGGTATCTTCGGCCTCCATTCGGCACAGTCAGTTCTTCTTCGATTTCTTCGGTTGAGTCAAATTTGGTTCCTTGTTTAGCCGGTTCTCCTTGTTCTTCAGTTGGTTCTCGATTTTGCCCGAGTATTAAATCGGCCGACTAGTTTGGATTCGATTTCGATCGAATCGACTTCTACTCGATTCGGCCGAGCGTCGACTCGGCTCGATTCGTTAGTTGGAGACTTGTTCTCAATCTCTCAATCGACAATCGTCTTCTCTTCCTTGAAGATGATGTCTCGGCTCCTAATCACCTTCTTCTCGGTTAAGTCCCATAGCCTATAGCCGAATTCTTCATTGCCGTAGCCGAGAAATAGGCACAATCGGCTCTTGTGATCGAATTTCCCCCTCTGGTCCTTAGCTATATGCACATAGGCCAGGCAACCGAATACTCTTAGATGCATATATGACACCTCTTTGTTAGACCATACCCTTTGTGGTATGTCACCTTCTAGTGGGACTGAGGGAGGCTTGTTTATCACATAAATGGTTGTCATCAGCACCTCGGCTCAGTATATCTTCGGCAATTTCACGTGTGCCAACATACATCAAACTCTCTCCATGATAGTCCAATTCATTCGTTGGGTCATCCCATTAGTTCCGGCGTTTTCGGCACTGTGTATTCTAGCTGAATACCTTGAGTTCAGCAGTACTCTTCGAATTTCCCTCAGTATTCACCCTCGTTGTCCGATCAGACCACCTTCAATTTTCAGTTGGCTTCTCTCTCAACTCTTGCTTGGAACTCCTTGAAGATACGTATTACTTGATTCTTCGTCTTCAACACATAAGCCCACAACTTACGACTGTGATAATCAATGAAGGTAACAAAGTATTCTCCACCGGAATGAGACTTTGCATCTACATAACATACATCGATGTGTACGAGTTCCACGGCGGTTTTCCTCCGAATCAAAGGCCTCAGTCAGAATGCGGCTCTATTCTGTTTGCCGTCCAGGCAATCAACACACTTTTCTAGATGTACTTTCTTCATCTCCGGTAGGAGGTCTTTCTTAGGTAACATATGCATTCCCTTTTGGCTCATGTGGCACAACCTCTTATGCCACAACTCATCGGTTGTGTCGGCTGCCACGTTTACCTCGGCATAATCGAGCATGCATCAAGTACAATGTGTTTGTCTTCCAGGCTCGAGCCACAATCAGTCTCCCTTTGTAGAACTTCATGACGTCGTTCTGGATGCTACCCATGTAGCCTTTGTCATCCAACCAACCGGTTTATATCAAGTTCAATCAAACTTCCAGAATGTGTCGTACATCTCTCAACACAAGTCTCCACCCAGTTGATGTTACCAAACACACATCTCCTATGCCAACAATTCTACATGATCCTTCATCTCCCATCATTATAGATCCGAGATCTCCAACTATGTAAGATGAGAAGCATTTCCGGTTGGGGGTTAGGTGGAATGATGCACCTGAATCGACCACCCATGTCAAGGTTTACTTCATTTTGCTCACTAGTGAGAAACAACTCCCGTTCACTTGTCGCGATTGTCAAGGTGTTCTTGCTATCTAAAATATTCTTCGGTTGCGCACTGTTGGCTCCCCCTTTTTCCTTTCAAAAATGTCATTAGTTGTCTTTGGAAGTGCCCCACCCATCTTGCCACAATAGAAGCACGTGGGCCTTCCCCTCGACTTCGACCTTGTCCCCGACTTATCTCAATTCTGGGGACTTTGATTTCGGCCTCTTCCTCGATTCGTGTCACTTTCCATGAAAAAGGCCTTCGGGTCGGTATTGGACTCTCGGTCCTTCCAGCAAGCTTCTTCATTCAATAAGCTCGACTTCACCTGCTCTAGGGACAAGTGTTTCCCTTGCGGTCTTGCGTTGCCCAATGTGACAACCAGTGTTTCCCAACTATCCGGAAGGGATCCCACCAACAACAATGCTAATACCTCATCGGCAAGAGGTACTTCTAGAGAGGTGGTTTGATTTATCAGTCCTTGGAAAGCTTTAATGTGTTCCGCCATGTTGGAGCCATCTTGATACCGGAGTCTCACGATTTTCCTGAAAATGGTGACTCTATTCACGACGTTCTTGTTTTCAAACATTACGCCAATCTTCTTACAGAGGATGTTGGCACTCGTCTCTTCATCAAAGTTGTTGTATAGACTCATGTCTATAAAACACCTTATATATGATGCCGCCTTCAGATCCATGACTTCCCAAGTCGATGCATCGATCTTGTCTGGCCTTTTATCTCCGAATTGCACCGACACCTAGAGGTCTTTGCACACGAGCATGTCCCGCATCTTCGACTTCAACACTGAATAGTTGGAACCGGTTAACTTGAACATGCTGTTGAACGAGTCTTCCATCCCTCTAATACCACTTTTTAAGGATCGTGACTGGCCACAACCAGTTCTACTTCGAATGTTCGGGTGCAAAGAATCGGTATAAGCAGTACATAGACAGATAAACGAGAAAGCAGAAAGATAAATACAAAGACACAAGATGTTTTACGTGGAAAACCCGAAAGGGAAAAACCACGGGGGTCCAAAAACCTCGAGAAACAGAATCACTATGATTGAGAAGTAGTACAATAAGAATCTCGAATGCAACGACCTCGAGTTCTTCTTCGTCGGACAGACGACTGTGGAGTTACTAACTCCTACACTCTAACTCTCTCTTCCTCTCCCAATTACAGAGGCAACTACTCACTGTAACTTATTACAACTAGAATGATTCACATATGCGAATAAGTTTGTTCCTAGTTGTATTTATACATATACAACTTTCTGGCTATTTACATACATAGCCCACAATGGCACATTTGGACTATTTACAAATATAGTCTTCTGAATTTGTTATTAAATCGATTTCGATCTCGGCCTCGGCTGAATTTCCCTTGTGTCCTCAATTCGATTCATTCTCTTCTTACCATCCAGAGGGACATGTTTCCCAACAGAAACAACAAACTTAATGCCAATTACAATGTTTGAGCGCTTGCGACAGTGGTTGCACTCGAAAAATTTGCAGGGATATCTCAAAGTGGCTAATGCTGAGCCACATGCTCAGGCAACCGACATCATTAAGGAGATCAACATTGACAAGATAACCAATAAACAGGTACGCCGATTTCGGAATTTCAAATAGGAAGGCTTTGATGGTATGGATCCTCTCGAAGTCGATGTATTACGGTCCTATTTTGACAAATATTTGCCATCAGCAAAAGCATACAAGTCCCAAGGCGGCGATAACGAGTTGTTCCAAGAAGTCGCAAAATTTCTACGGGAGGTCGCATTTGTAAGTCTGTAGTTCTATTGCATGCCCAAGCAACGAGAAGGCTTCATTATAGCCACATACGAAGGGGAGACGATTGATTGGGGGTATTGTTGGGAATTCAGTCCCTCCGGATGGGATCCGGATGAGAACCGGAGGAGCCATATCGGATGATCCGAAGGAAGGAACTAGACCGGATGCAACAACCAGACTGGACTGGAAGGTATCCGGATGGATCCGGTGTGAACCGGATCCAGGGACATATCTGCAAATATGTTTCAGATGTGTTGTAAAGGCTATATTTGTCAGGAATAGTACTAAAACAGAGAGAGAATTAGTATTGGAAAAAGGGAAGTACTATTAGTACTAAGAGGACGGGACTGTGTAAGACTCCCGAGAGAGGAAGAGAGAAGAGAAGAGAGAGAGATAGCGAGGACGAGAGAGAGAGATGATGATAACAAAGGATATATTATGTGAAGAGTAAGTACAAAAGGGCTATGAGGCTTAAGACTGGCGTTGAACCAATTTGGTTCAAAACAATGCCTTGTGCCTCCTTTTATAGTGCTGTCAGGAGTAGTCCTAAAGCTTATAGAATGTTCTAGAGAAATCTGGAATATACATTAATTTCTTATAATAGAGCATAAATGAAAATAATATCCTACAAATTACAATAGATGGTGTGATGGTTAAGAGCTCGACCCATATACCATAAGGTCATGGGATCGAGTCTTGCCATATCATGACATTATCCCCCCCTTACAATGATGAGTGGAACAAGTCGAGGCTGATTGAGGACCGGGTTTGTCGGGATACTGTCGGTGAAAATCAGCAAGAAGATCTTGAGCATTGGCAACATGCTCGACGGGCTCCCAAGTACGTTCGCTCAGACTATAGCCGAGCCAATCGACCAAATAATAAAGTTTTTTGCGAACAAATTTGGAGTCGAGGATGGCAACAACTTCATACTCCGGGCCGTCGTCTAACTCAAGCGGGGGTGGCGGTGGTGTAACACGATCGGGAATAGTGTTTGCTTTATAAGGTTCAAGAAGAGAACTATCGAAGTCCGGATGTATCCAAAGATGCGGAGGAAGATCACGGCGGAACGTGACATCATTAACCTTACCAGTAATATGGAAAGGACCGAGTCGTCGATAATCCAACTTGTCGCACGGTCGAGTAGTCTTGATGTGACGACGTAAAAGCCATACTCGATCTCCGATGGCAAAAGAGAAGGGAAGCCGATGATGATTTGCGTAAGTCTTCTGTGTCTGTTGAGCATGACGAAGATGAGTAAAGAGATCCATCTGGATCTTGCGTAGTCTCTCCAAATGATCCTCGGCATGAGGATTGGTAGGTAGCTCCGGGGTGTCGATCACCGACCAACGAGGATGAGAACCGGTATAAGCGTAGAATGGGGAGACTCGAGTCAAGGAGTGAACAACATTATTATACGCAAACTCTGCAAAGTGGAGAATCTCGGCCCAATCGTCCTGTTGATAACTTAGGAAACACCGGAGATATTGCTCCAGCGTTTGGTTTGTTTGTTCCGCCTGCCCATCGGTCTGAGGATGGTAGCCGAAGGAGAGGTTGCAAGAGACCTTGAGCATCTTGAAGAGATGCTGCCAAAATTTGGAGACAAATTGCGGTCCTCGGTCACTGATGATACTGTCTAGGAGGCCATGATGCCGAAATACCTCACGCATGACAAGGGCAGCGGTTTCCTCGCTAGTGATGGCCTTAGTACACGGCACAAAATGTGCCATCTTCGTATATCGATCGATGACAATTAAGATAGCATCGTACCCCTTCGAGACCGGAAAATCTGTGATAAAGTCAAGACAAATAGATTTCCACGGCTTACTTGGAATCGGTAAGGGTTCCAACAAGCCATATGGATGATGTCATGGCATCTTTGCTTGGCAACAAGCATCACAGGTCCGAACGTAATCATCGACAAAACGTCGCATATGGGGCCACCAAAAGGATCGTTGAATTAGATCCAACTTCTTAGTGCTACCGAAATGTCCCGCCATATGGGTGTTGTGACAACTTTGGACGATTTGAAGGCGATAGGAGCAATCGGGGACATATACAAGCTTTTTAAAGAATAACAAACCATCATGATATTCGAATTGTCGGTAGTCCATACCTGGTTCTTGAGACTGGGAACAGGATGCTCGAGAGGTATCAATGTGCGCCAGAATGTCTTGAGCAAAATTGTCCGTCTTCAAGTTCGTACGTATGGTGTCGGTAATCTGGGAATCCATTGGGGTGTGAAAAATTTGCATTTTGTGCAATCGTGTTGGTCCTAAGATTATTTGATTTTGATTATCGAACGCTTGTCAAGAATAGTACTAAAACAGAGAGAGAATTGGTACTAGAGAAGGGTAGTACTATTAGTACTAAGAGGATGGGATTGTGTAAGACTCCCGAGAGAGGAAGAGAGAAGAGGAGAGAGAGAGAGAGATGATGATAACAGATTATATATTATAGGAAAAGTAAGTACAAAGGGCTATGAGGCTAAAGACTGGTGTTGAACCGATTTGGTTCGAAATAATGCCTTGTGCCTCCCTTTATAGTGTTGTCAAGAGTACTCTTGAAGTTTCTAGAATGTTCCAGAGAACTCTAGAATATACATCAATTTCCTATAATAAAACTTAAATGAAAATAATATCTTTCATATTACAATACATAGTCTAATGGTAAAAGCTCGACCCACGTAGCATAAGGTTATGGGTTCGAGTCTTGCCATATCATGACATTGTCCCCCCTTTAAAACGACGAGGGTCACGAGTCGTTTTGGATTGAGGACCTCGTTTGTGTCGAGTCTTGCCATATCATGACACACTATCCCCCCTTTAAAACGACGAGTGTCACAAGTCGTTTTGGATTGAGGACCCGGTTTGTGTGGATATTGACGTTGGAAATCTTCAAGAAGAGCATGAGCATTGGTCAAATTCTCGATCGGTTCCCAAGTATGTTCGCTGGGACTATATCCTAGCCAATGGACTAGATACTAGAGCTTGTTGCGAACAATCTTGGAATCAAGGATGGCGGCAACCTCGTACTCCGGTCCATCTTCAAGCTCGATCGGGGGTGGAGGTTGTATAATACGTCCTGGGATGATGCTCTCATGATAGGGTTCGAGGAGAGAACTATGAAACACCGGATGTATCTGAAGTTGCAGAGGTAGATCAAGACGAAAAGCGACATCATTAATCTTTCCAATAATACGGAAAGGACCTAATTGCCGATAATCCAACTTCTCACATGGGCGAGTAGTCTTGATGTGTCGTCGTAGTAGCCACACTCGATCTCCAATGTTAAAATTGGATGGAAGTCGATGACAATCCGCGTAGACCTTGTGTGTTTGTTGAGCTTGCTGGAGATGAGTAGATAAATCTGCTTGTATCTTGCGTAACCGCTCCAAACGATCCTCCGCGCAAGGATTTGTGGACACCTCTGGGGTTTCAAGTACACACCACCGGGGGTGACATCCCGTATAAGCATAAAATGGCGTAACTTTAGTCGATGCGTGGATAGAGTTATTATAGGAAAATTCGGCGAAGTGGATAATATCTGCCCAATCATCCCGATGATAGTTGAGAAAGCACCGCAGATACTGCTCCAACGTTTGATTTGTTCGTTTGGCTTGGCCGTCGGTTTGTGGGTGGTAGCCAGAGGAGAGGTTACAAGTGACCTTGAACATTTTAAAAAGGTACTTCCAGAATTTTGACACGAACTGGGGTCCACGGTCGTTGATGATACTATCGGGAAGTCCATGATGCCGACATACTTCATGCATGACAATTTCGGCAGTGTCTTCACTGGAGATTTCCTTAGTACATGGCAAGAAATGAGCCATCTTCGTATATCGATCTACCACTGTTAGAATCGCATTGAACCCCTTAGAGACTGGAAGATTTGTGATGAACTCTAGAGCAATGGATTGCCACGGCTTGCTTGGAATTGGTAATGGTTCTAATAAACCATATGGATGATGCCTTGGCATTTTCGCTCTGCAGCATGTATCACAAGTCCGAACAAAATCTTCGACAAATTGTCACATATGGGGCCACCAGAATGATTGTTGTACTAAATCTAATTATTTAGTACTACCAAAATGCCCAGTTGTATATGTGTCATGACAGTTTTGTACTACTCGAAGACGGCAAGAACCATTAGGAACATACAAAAGTTCTTTAAAGAAGAGTAATCCATCATGGTATTTGAATGCCGATAGTCCGTACCTAATGGTTGCGACTGTGAACACAACGCTCGAGAGGGATCAATTTGTGCTAGTATAGCTTGGGCGAAAGCATTTGTCTTCAGGTCCGCACGTATGTTATTGATAACGTGGGAATCCATGGGCATGCCAAAGACCTGTGTTGCTTGCAGTCGTGCCGGTCCCAAGATTACTTGCTTTTGGTTATCGAAAGTTGGCTCGTCGGGACGCAGTGCTAGATAATGCATCTGCTTCCCCTTGGTGCTTCCCAGGTCGATATGTAATCTTGAAGTCGAAACGCATGAGAAAATGGGCCCACCGAGCTTGACGTCGATTTAATACACGAGCGTCTTGAAAATAGGCGAGGTTTTTGTGGTCACTGAATACAGTGACTTGATGAGAAGATCCCTCTCGAAAATGCCTCCATTGCATAAAAGAGTCCACTATAACCAATAGCTCTTTATTATGAATTTCGTAGTTGATTTCGGCGGCGTCAAACTTGCATGAGTGAAAAGCCATAGGATGTAGCTTTTCATCATTACCTCGTTGTGATAGAATGCTCCCCAATGCAAAATCCGATGCGTCCGCTTCGATGATGAATGGTTTTTTTGGATCAACGTGAGCTAGAATCAGAGCCAATGTAAATGCCTTTTTAAGATTCTCAAAATCCATGTCCGCTTCTTCAGACCAAACGAACGATTGTCCCTTCCTAGTAAGTTGTTTAAGAGGCAAAATGAGCTTTGAGTAATCTTTTATAAACTTCCGGTAAAAATTTGCAAAGCCTAGAAAGCATTGCACATCATGCACCGAATGCGGAGTTTGCCATTCTACCACTGTTTTGACCTTAGCTGGGTCCATGGAGATGCCTTTTGAGGAAATGACATAGCCGAGAAATTCCACCTGGTTGCACCCGAAACTACATTTTTCCAGCTTTGCATAAAGACCATGTTCTCGAAGTCATTTTAGTACTAACAGTACATGAGAATCATGCTCTTCTTGGGTCTTTGAGTAAACCAGTAGATCATCCAAATAAATGATTAGACACACATCCAAGAGATCTCGGAAAATATCATTTGCCATGTGCTGGAAGACTGCTGGCACATTAGTGAGGCCGAACGGCATGACCGTATACTCGAAGTGCCCATATCTGGTGCGGAACGCGGTCTTCCATTCATCTCCTGGTCAGATCCGTACGAGGTTATAGGCTCCTCGTAAGTCGATCTTTGTGAAGAACTTGGCACCATTGATCTGTTCTAAAAGACTTGAGATAAGGGGAAGTGCATACCTATTTCGGATTGTAACCTTATTCAAGCCACGATAATCTACAACGAGACGAAGTGAGCCATCCTTTTTCTCGACAAAGAAAATGGGTGCGTTGGTTGGAGATTTCGAATGTCGAATGAACCCATTCGCCAAATTCTCCTCTATGTAGGCTTGAAGGACTTCTAGCTCGGTTGGTGACAAGTTGTAGATCGGTCCCCATGGTGGCTCTTTTCCTAGTTGTAAATCGATGGGGCAATCATATGGTCGATGGTGAGGAAGTGTATTGGCTTGTACTTTATCAAACATATCAGCATAATGACGATACTTCTCTGGAAGTTGAATTGTGGATTCCTCTTTAGTGGTGCTGGAGGGTTTTATTGATATTGCGAAGAGGAACATTTCTTCCTTGCGTCCTTCCTCACGCAACTGATGTAGTGAAATCGTTGCAATCTCATGAGTAGACCCTCAGGCTTTTCGATGTCGGATTTCTCTTGTCCGCCAATCTATATTTGGGTTATGTAATTTGAACCATGGTAATCCTAAGGCAATGAGGTGTTCTGGGATGCTATTTATATTAAATGATACGACACATGCTAGATTATCTAGGACAATGTTAACGGGCTCTAACTCTTCTATGATATTTCCGGAAGCAATGGGACGACCATCAATGACTACTACAAAGGCAGGACACGGTAGTTTTCTGAGAGATATCTGATGAGCTTGGGCAAATTTCCTATCCATGAAGCAAGAATTAACTCCGGAATCTAGAAGTGCTTGGACATGTACTGGAGGGGTACTTTTAGTACTAACTGCTACTTGGGCTACGAACACATTGCTAACTTGCTTAGAGGGAATGGAACCACTAATGGGCTGCACAGATCTAGTGTTGTCCAACCAAACGACTCCTATTTTGGCTAGACTTAGTCGTTTAACTCTTCTTCTAATTGACTAAGGACATCAAATTTGTTTGCTAGATTTGGGCTATTAGTACTATTAGGACTATCAAATATCCCTACTGAAACAGACTCGGGTTTAGTACAGTTAGTACTAGCAACTATTTGGTTTACCTGTCTCCTTGGCCTATGGGGACAATTTACTGCAATATGCCCTGGTCCACCGCAATAAAGACATAGTCGATTTGCTAGACGTCACTGCTTTTCTTCTTTGGATAATGGCCCTCGACGACGTGTAGTGTCAATCTCCATCGGAGTCGGAGTATTCACTGGAGGCGCATTATATGACTCCCTCGGAAAAGGTTTTGCTACCACTGATGCGTAGGTGGGCTCTGATCTTGCCCTTGGCATCTGTAGCTGTCGTTCCGAACGTCGCTCAAAGAGGCGGTTGTCACATCTCACCACGCGACTGATTGGTTTTGTTAAGGACTTTGGCTCTTCGGGGAAGGTCAAGAGTAAATCCTTAACATTGTTGCGTAAACCATAACGAAATTGCTCCATCAACGCTTGATCATCCCAAGGGATATCGGCGGCAAGTAGGCGGAAATCTGAAGCGTATGCAGAGGTTGGACGGTCACCTTGTCATAATCGCCGGATTTTGTTGATTGCGGTCCTTATGCTGTCAGTATCTCCAAAACACGCCTTAAACTCACCTATAAACTCTTCAAAATTTGTTGAGTAATGGAGATTCCTTTTCTAATAGTGGAGCGAACCATGCCAACGCTGAGCCACTTAACAACGTGCCTACTAAACCCACTCGTGATGCATCGGTGGGATATCGGGAAGGATGCATTTGAATAACTAATCGTACTTGATTAAGGAACCCTCTAAACTGTGATCGCGTTCCATCGAAATTCGTGGGAAGGCCAATCTTGGGTTCTTTATGAATCCCTTGTGTTTCGGGTCCTTGTTGTTGCATTGCTACGATGGTTGCTTCGAGTTGTTGCACGCGTAACGCAAGTTCCCCATGCTATTGTTGCGTTTGTTGCTTTTCTAAGGAGATTTGCTAAAGATCCCCTAGCAACCATTGATTTTCTTGTTCCAAAGCAAGGAACTTCTCTTTCAAGCATTGAAACTCCGAGAAAACAAATTGATATTCTTGAGTGCTAACAATGGCCATGGGATGAAAGAAAAGAGGAATAAGAGGTTAGTATGAAGGGAGAAGAGAAAATTGGTTCAAACTGTCAGGAATAGTACTAAAACAGAGAGAGAATTAGTACTAGAGAAGGGTAGTACTATTAGTACTAAGAGGACGGGACTGTGTAAGACTCCCGAGAGAGGAAGAGAGAAGAGGAGAGAGAGAGATGATGATAACAGATTATATATTATAGGAAAAGTAAGTACAAAGGGCTATGAGGCTAAAGACTGGCGTTGAACCGATTTGGTTCGAAATAATGCCTTGTGCCTCCTTTTATAGTGTTGTCAGGAGTACTCCTGAAGTTTCTAGAATGTTCTAGAGAACTCTAGAATATACATCAATTTCCTATAATAAAACTTAAATGAAAATAATATCTTTCGTATTACAATACATAGTCTAATGGTAAGATCTCGACCCATGTAGCATAAGGTCATGGGTTCGAGACTTGCCATATCATGACAATGCTGGATCACCAGGACGAGGTGCAAGATATGAACGCTGTGATAGTGAATCTGTCTTTCTTGCTGCTTCCCCGATCGATATACGATTTTGAAATCAAAACGTGTGAGGAATTGAGCCCACTTAGCTTGCCGTCGATTTAGCACACGAGCGTTCTGGAAATAAGAAAGATTCTTGTGATCACTAAAGACGATGACCTGATGTGGAGAGCCCTCCAAAAAATGCCGCCATTGCACAAATGAATCCACGATGGCTAATAACTCCTTGTCATGTATTTCGTAGTTGATTTCCGCAACATCGAATTTGCGCGAATGGAAAGCCACAGGATATAACTCTTCTTTATCTCCTTGTTGAGAAAGGATGCTACTGAGGGCGAAATCTGATGCGTCGGCCTCCATGATGAATGGTTTGCTTGTATCCACATGAGCTAGAATAGGTGCTGATGTAAAGGCTTTCTTAAGATGCCGAAAAGCAATGTCCGCTTCATTGGACCAAATAAATGCTTGTCCCTTCTTCGCAAGTTGTGTGAGAGGTAAAATAATCTTCGAGTAATCTTGTATAAACTTGCGGTAGAAGTTAGCAAAACCTAGAAAACATTGTACATCTCGTACTGACCGTGGAATTTGCCACTGTAGCACAGTTTGAACCAATTTTCTTCCTCAAGTCTACTTGTCATTTTTCCTCATCCTCCTACCCTTTTTCCTATACTATGGCTACTATTAGCGCCCAAGAATATCAATCCGTTTTCTCCGAGCTACAGTGTCTAAAAGAAAAATTTGTTGCCTTGGAACAAGAAAACAAACGGTTGATAGGGGATCTGCAACAAATCGCTCTCGAAAAACAACAAACGCAACAACAACATGGGGAGTTAGCGTTACGAGTACAACAACTCGAAGCAGCGTTACAACAACAAGGATTTCATAAAGAGCCCAAGATTGTACTTCCTATGAAATTTGATGGAACACGATCACAATTCAGGGGATTCCTTAATCAGGTACGCTTAGTCATCCATATGCATCCATCTCGATACCCCACTGATGCATCTCGAGTCGGCCTAATCGGCACGTTGCTTAGCGGCTCAGCCTTAGCATGGTGTGCTCCGCTTCTAGAAAAACAATTGCCCTTACTTAATAACTTTGAAGACTTTATTAGTGAGTTTAAAGTTTGCTTTGGAGATATAGACAACATCCGGACGACGATCAACAAAATCCGACGATTGCGTCAAGGCGATCATCCAGCCTCTGCCTACGGGGCGGATTTCCGTCTACTCGCTTCAGATATCCCTTGGGATGATCAAGCACTAATGGAGCAGTTTTGCTACGGCTTGCGAAACGATGTCAAAGATCTACTTCTAACCTTCCCCGAAGACCCAAAGTCTCTTACGGAGGCAATCAGTCGAGCGGTCCGATGCGACAATCACCTTTTCGAACGGCATTCGGAACGTTGTCGTGCCTTTCGGCGCCAAATCGTTTGCGTGAGTTGGGTGGGAACCACTAGGGTTATGGACTAGGAAGAGGAAGAATTTTAGGCGATTTTAATTATGTATAGATTATTAGAAGCTTGTGAATCCCACAAGTAGAGTTGTTTTAGTTTGTCTTAATCATAGTAATAAATTGAAATAGTTTAGAATAGTTTAGAGTAGAAATAGAAAAGAGATCAAACCTTGTGAATCCCACAAGTATTACATTAATCAATATTTATGTAAGAATATGAATTTAGATTGAAAGAGATAGATTATATAAAACTTCGTGAATCCCACGATTATATTAATTGATGTTTTAGGAAATATATCCAATTTCCCAAATATTTTTCACACCTATTACATTGTGCTCCCCATCCTTATATGGTGATGAGGGAGTCTTAGGAATCCATGTTTTTTTTTCCTCTAACTGTAGACTCCATGCTTTTCCTATAGATAGACTATATGCTTTATCTAAAGTGATCATGCTTTTTCTAACTTGTGCGTTTATTATTATTATTATCAACTATAGCTTCATGCACGCTAGATGTGCATGAGTAGCCTTTTCTTTTAACATGCGTTTTTCTTTTAACTAAAGTTTATCCTAGGTGAACTAACCTTTCTATGTGGAACATCTACTTTTGAATACTAATGAAATGCTAGTGTAATGGTAAGACATTACATTATTAACATGGAGGTGCAAGGTTCGAATCTTGCCCTATGCATGTTATATATATTTTATATTTTCTACTATTTATTCATATTTATTAAATCGGTACTTTATAAGTTTTTCACGTAGTGTACGAAATACACTACGACAACGTCAATTACAAATACCACGCTCTAGGCCGGAGCCCACTTACGCCTTAGTCGCGGCTAAACCATTTGCACGAGACATACCTCAAGCAAATACTCCGACACTGATGGAGATCGACACCATGCGTCGACGTGGCCCGTTATCGGAAGAAGAAAAGCAACGACGACGTGCAAATAGATTATGTCTTTATTGCGGTGGACCAGGGCATATCGCAATCAATTGTCCCCATAGGCCAAGAAGACAGGTAAATCAAATCGTAGCCTGTACTAAACCCGAGTCAATTCTTCCCTTAGGAGTGTTTGATAGTATTAATAGTACTAATAGCCCAAGTATCTCAAACAAATTTGAAATCCTTAGTCAATTAGATGAAGAGTTAAACGATTGAGTCCAGCCAAAATAGGAGCCGTTTGGTTGGACAACCCTAGATCTGTACAACCCATTAGTGGTTCCATTCCCTCCAAGAAAGTTAGCAATGTGTTCCTAGCCCAAGTCATGGTTAGTACTAAAAGTACTCCCCCAGTACAAGTCCTAGCACTTTTAGATTCCGGAGCCAATTCCTATTTCATGGATCGAAATTTTTCCCAAGCTTCTTAGATATCCTTAAGAAAACTTCCTTGCCCCGCATCTGTAGTAGTAATTGATGGTCGTCCCATTGCTTCCTGGAATATTGTAGAAGAGTCAGAACCCATTCAGGTTGTCCTAGGTAGTTTTGTGTGTGTAGTATCATTTAATATAATTAGTAGTCCAGAGCATCCCATTGTCTTGGGATTACCTTGGTTTGAACTACATAATCCAGACATAGATTGGAGAACAAGAGAAGTCCGATATCGACAAACCCAAGAATATACTCATCGAGTTTCGACCATTTCACTACGTCAACTACGCGAAGAAGGACACAAGGAGGCAATGTTCGTATTTGCCATATCAGTACATCCTTCCAGCAATATTAAGGAGGAATCCTTAGTTCAACTTTTGGCGAAATATCATCCTTATGCCGACGTATTTGACAAGGTAAAAGCCGGTACTCTTCCTCATCATCGTCCCTACGATTGTCCCATTGATTTACAACCAGGAGCAGAGCCACCATGGGGACCAATCTACAACTTGTCACCCCACCGAGTTAGAAGTCCTTCGAGCCTACATAGAGGAGAACTTGGCAAGCAGGTTTATTTGTCATTCGAAATCTCCGGCCGGAGCACCCATCTTCTTCATCAAGAAGAAAGATGGCTCACTTCGTCTCGTCATTGATTACCGCGGCTTAAATAAGGTCACCTTTTTGTACTTACTCTTCACATAATATATCCTTTGTTATCATCATCTCTTTCTCTCTCTCTCATCCTCGCTATCTCTCTCTCTTCTCTTCTCTCTTCCTCTCTCGGGAGTCTTATGCAGTCTTGTCCTCTTAGTACTAATAGTACTTCCCTTTTTCCAGCACTAATTCTCTCTCTGTTTTAGTACTATTCCTGACAGTTTGAACCAATTTGGTTCAAAACAATGCCTTGTGCCTCCTTTTATAGTGCTCTCAGGAGTAGTCCTGAAGCTTCTAGAATGTTCCAGAGCAATCTGGAATATACATTAATTTCTTATAATAAAACATAAATGAAAATAATATCCTACAAATTACAATAGATGGTGTGATGGTTAAGAGCTTGACCCATATACTATAAGGTCATGGGTTCAAGTCTTGCCATATCATGACAATATTTGTAAATAGTCTTAAAGTCATATAAGTATAAATATGACTTAGGGCAATCACTTGAAAGAATGTTGTTAGTTGTATCATTGTTGTATAGAGAGAGAGAGAGAGAAGAGACGCTAGACTAGTTTCTATTGTAACCGCCGGTTGGCGAAGATACAGAGCTCGAGGTCATTGCCTCAGAGTCTTCTATTGTACTCTTTTCTCATATAGTGATAGTTGGAATCCGTGGGCTCTCGTGGTTTTTCCCTATTAGGGTTTTCCATGTAAACATCTCGTGTCCTCTCTGTTGCTTATAGAAGTGCATCAATCTCCATTTCAGTTTGTTCAAAGATCTTTGGCTACCGGTATAGTTCGGGGACAAGAAACTGGACAAGATTGATGCAACGACATGGGAGGTGATGCACATGAAGAAGACGGCATACATACGGTGCTTCATCAACATGAGCATGTACAACAACTTTAATGAAGAAAGTAAAGCTCATGTGCTCCGGGAGAAAATCGGCACCATGCTGGAGAGTAAAAACGTCGTAAATTTGGTTTCGGTATTCTGGAAGTTAGCGAGACTGCGGTACCAGGACGAATCCAGCATGGCGGAGCACATGAATGCAATCCAAGGGCTCATAAATCAAACAACCTTGCTTGAAGTAGCTCTGACCGAAGAGGTACTTGCGTTGCTCCTGCTCGGTTCCCTCCCGGATAGTTTGGAGACGTTAGTTGTCACTTCAGATGTCCGGGAATCGGGAATGAAGACCCGAATGAGGAGTACCCGGTGTCGGAACCGGATGATGAAGACCCGGTTACGGAACCGGATGATGAAGACCCGGTTACGGAACCGGATGATGAAGACCCGGTATCGGAACCGGATGATGAAGACCCGATTACGGAGCCGGATGACGAATGTACCCGGAGAGAGATCCGGATGCGGGGACATATCTGTGAATATGTTTGCCAAGGGCCCTCGAGGCTATATTTGTAAATAGCCCGAAAGTCATATATGTATAAATATGACTTAGGGCAAACAGTTTGTTGTTGTTGCTCATTTTCTGTTTTCCACTGAGAGGGAGCGAAGTGAGAGCAGCCGAGAGAGAGAGAGTGAGAGAGAGAGAAAGGAAGAGGTCGACGCCTCTGTGTAATACCGCCCCGCCGCCTGTGGCGAGGACAGCGAGCTCAAGGTCGTCGCCTTGCAGCTCGCCATTGTACATTCCCTGCGTATAGTGATAGTTGGAGTCTTGCACTCCCGTGGTTTTTCCCGTCTAGGGTTTTCCACGCTAAACCCTGTGCATTCGAGTCTCTCTCTGTGTTTTCGATTTACTTTTGCATTGATTCGTGTTTCCTCGGTTGTGGCCGAGTGGTGAAGGTTTTGGAAAGCGTCGATTTTCTAACAATCGGGTATCAGAGCGACTGCAGTGCAGAAAATGGAAGGCGGCAGCAGCGGGCAGCCGGGGATGATGGTGCTGAATGCGCAGAACTACACCGACTGGAAGATAAAGATGGAGGATCTGCTCATTGTTCGGGACCTGTATGAACCGATCGACAGGTCGGAAATACCCAAGGGGGTACTTGAGATGGAATGGAGGCTTCTGAACCGGAAAGCCGTTGCAACCATTCGGCAATACGTCGACGTGAGCGTTCTGCAACATGTGGCGAACGACACCAACGCATATGAGATGTGGCAGAAGCTGTCGGGCCTCTACGAGAGGAAGAATGCGTTGAACCGGACCTCCCTGATGAGGAAGATAGTGAACCTCAAGTACCGGGACGGCGAGAATATGGTGGAACACGTAAGCACGTTCATGGGATTTGTGAACCAGCTTGCGGCGATCAAGTTCCCGTTGGAGGATGCAATGCAAGCCATCATTCTGATGTGTACATTGCCGGAAAGCTGGGAGAACTTGGTGGTGACTCTCAGCACCTCCTGCACCGAAGATAACTTGTCTCTACAAACGGTAAAGACAAGCATTTTGAACGAAGAAGCGCGTCGGAGAGATAAAGAACCGGCCTCCGATCTGAAGATGTTGCTTACCGAATCGGATCGGGGAAGACAACGGAACCGGAGTCCGCAAAGACGGGAGAAGTCGGGGACCCGATCACAGTCAAGAGGAAGGCCCACATGCTTCCACTGTGGGAAGCCGGGGCACTTCCGGAAAAATTGTCGGCATTACCGAAAAGACAACGGAACCGACGACACCGATTCGAAGAAGTCTTCGGAACGGAACGGTGCTTACCGGGGAACCACGGACCGGAATGGTTCGGATCGGCGAGGGCAGGACCGGAAAGGAACGACGACACTCGCGGCAAGTGAAGAGGAGATCATGCTCATCACCGAAGAAGGTGAACTAAACATTGCCGGCGATGAGACTACCTGGGTGGTCGATTCCGGAGCTTCGTTCCACCTGACCCCGGAAAGGAGATACTTCTCATCCTACACAGCCGGTGAGCATGGCTGTGTTCGGATGGGAAATGAAGGTACGTGCCGGATTGCCGGCATAGGAGACGTGTGGTTGACAACCTCGACCGGATGCAAAATGTTGCTGAAGGATGTCCGACACGTTCCGGAGGTTCGATTGAACCTGATTTCGGCCGGGAGGCTAGACGATGAAGGCTACACAGGTAGCATCCGGAACTGCGTAATGAAGTTCAGCAAGGGGAGCCTGATAGTGGCTCGGGCCCGGAAAGTCAACACACTGTACCTTATGAATGCCTGGTTGTGTCCGGAGGAGTTGAACGTGGCAGCCGACACTGCCGGTGAGCTGTGGCACAAGAGACTGTGCCACATGAGTGAGAAGGGGATGAAGAGGTTTGCAGAAGACAACCTTATTCCAGTGAAGCATGTGCACCTGGAGAAGTGCACCGATTGCCTGGCCGGTAAGCAGAACCGAACCTCCTTCCACTCAAGGCCACCGACGAGACGTAGCGCACCATTGGAGTTGGTGCACACTGACGTGTGTCAAGTAGAAACGAAGTCACATGGCGGAGCTCAGTACTTCGTGACATTCATTGATGACCACAGCCGGAAGCTGTGGACGGCACCGTTGAAGACAAAGGACCAAGTGTTGTGCGTCTTCAAAGAACTCCACGCGAGAGTGGAAAGGGAATCCGGCAAGAAGCTGAAAGCGATACGAGCAGATAACGGAGGGGAATACCGGGGGCAGTTCAAGGAGTACTGTCGCTCGAAGGGAATCCGGCTCGAGTTTACTGTGCCGAAGACGCCGGAACTGAACGGGCTGGCCGAGAGGATGAACCGGACCATAATGGAGAGGGTCCGGAGTATGCTGGCGCATGCGAAATTACCCAAGGGGTTTTGGGCTGAGGCAATGTCGACGGCGACATACGTGATAAACAGATCACCCTCAGTACCTTTGGACGGAGACACGCCGCAGAGAGTGTGGACCGGTAGGGAAGTATCCTACCGGCATCTGAAGGTGTTCGGGTGTCTCGCATATGTGCATGTGGCAAAGGACCGGAGAGGAAAGCTAGATCCAAAGACCCGGCCATGCATATTCCTCGGTTACGGCGATGACGAGTTCGGCTACCGAGTATGGGACCCGGTCGACAAAAAGATATTCCGGAGTCGTGATATCATCTTCATGGAGGACAAGACACTCGCCGACTGGGAGTCGGAGAAGAAGATGAAGAGCTCCAAGTCGACCGGTGAGGATCAACTCTACGAGGAGCAGTCCCGACCGGCAAGGGACCGGTTAGCACTCGAGGATCCGGCCGAAGACGGTGAAGAAACAGAACCGGCCGAGGAAGATGAAACTGATACCGGAACCGGCTCCGATCCTGAAATGGATTCGGATGAAGAGGAAACGGAGGAGCCGGTTACCGAAGCTCCGGAACGGAGATATCCTCTAAGAGAGAGAAGGGCCCCCCGGAGATTTCCGGAACCAGAGCACGTGCTGCTAACCGACGAGGGGGAGCCGGAGAGTTTTGAAGAAGCAAAGCTTGACACCCATAGCCGCAGGTGGTTAAGTGCCATGCAGGAGGAAATGGATTCCCTGCATGAGAACCACACATATGAACTTGTGGAGTAGCCGAAAGGAAAGCGGGCACTTCGAAACAAGTGGGTGTTCAAGCTGAAACCGGGAGATGCCGGAAACCCCCCGAGATACAAAGCCAGGATCGTGGTGAAGGGGTTCCAGCAGAAGAAGGGCGTCGACTTCGACGAGATATTTGCCCCGGTAGTGAAGATGACCTCCATCCGGACGGTGCTGAGCATAGCGGCAAGCATGGACCTCGAGGTAGAACAGATGGACGTGAAGACGGCATTCCTTCACGGTGACCTCGAAGAAGAGATCTACATGCAGCAACCGGAAGGATTCGAGAAGAAAGGGAAGGAGCACCTGGTATGCCGGTTGAAGAAGAGCCTTTACGGACTGAAGCAGGCTCCCCGGCAATGGTACGGGAAGTTCGACTCTTTCATGACCGACGAAGGGTACCACAAAACGAAGTCCGATCACTGCGTGTTTGTGAAGAAGTTCGAAGGAGGAGACTTTCTAATACTCCTCCTGTACGTGGACGACATGTTGATCGTCGGACGGGACCAGGTCAAGATATGGATGCTGAAGAAAGCGCTTCACCGAACCTTCTCAATGAAGGACCTGGGTCCGGCGAGGCAAATACTAGGGATGCACATCATCCGGGACCGGAAGAAGAAGCAGTTGTGGCTGTCACAGGAGAAGTACGTGACAAAGGTGCTTCACCGGTTCAACATGTCGGAAGCAAGACCGGTCGGGTCAACCCTCCCAGCAAACTGCAAGCTGTCCAGCAAGCAAATCCCCAAGACAAAGGCTGAGAAGGAGGACATGATGAAAGTACCATATGCCTCTGCCGTCGGAAGCTTGATGTACGCAATGGTGTGTACAAGACCGGACATAGGATATGCAGTCGGAGTGGTGAGCCGGTACATGAGCAATCCCGGCAAAGAGCACTGGGACGCGGCCAAGTAGATACTCTGATACTTGAAGGGCGCGGCAAACGTGTGCCTCCGATTCGGCTCCGGTAAGCCCGAACTCGACGGCTGATGCAGATACCAGCCGGTCCACATCAGGGTATGTGATGACGTATGCAGGGGGAGCTGTTTCGTGGCAGTCGAGGCTGCAGAAGACGGTTGCGTTGTCAACCACGGAGGCGGAGTACATGGCGGCTGTTGAAGCCGGAAAGGAAATAATATGGATGAAGGACTTCATTAGAGAGCTCGGTATCCGGCAGGAGGAGTACCGACTCTACTGCGACAGTCAGAGTGCCATCCACCTTGCGAAGAATGCGGCCTATCACTCCCGAACGAAGCACATCCAGCGAAGATATCACTGGATCCGGGAAAGGATAGAAGACCAAGAGTTCGTGCTGACGAAGATCCACACGGACGAGAACGGGTCAGATATGCTGACCAAAGTGCTCACACCCGACAAGCTGGAAGAGTGCCGGAAGAGGGTTGGACTGGAAAGACATCCCATGCCGAAGTGAAGGGGGAGTTTGTTGGGATTACGGTCCCTCCGGATGGGATGGTCAGATGTCCGGGAATCGGGAATGAAGACCCGAATGAGGAGTACCCGGTGTCGGAACCGGATGATGAAGACCCGGTTACGGAACCGGATGATGAAGACCCGGTATCGGAACCGGATGATGAAGACCCGGTTACGGAGCCGGATGACGAATGTACCCGGAGAGAGATCCGGATGCGGGGACATATCTGTGAATATGTTTGCCAAGGGCCCTCGAGGCTATATTTGTAAATAGCTCGAAAGTCATATATGTATAAATATGACTTAGGGCAAACAGTTTGTTGTTGTTGCTCATTTTCTGTTTTCCACTGAGAGGGAGCGAAGTGAGAGCAGCCGAGAGAGAGAGAGTGAGAGAGAGAGAAAGGAAGAGGTCGACGCCTCTGTGTAATACCGCCGCCTGTGGCGAGGACAGCGAGCTCAAGGTCGTCGCCTTGCAGCTCGCCATTGTACATTCCCTGCGTATAGTGATAGTTGGAGTCTTGCACTCCCGTGGTTTTTCCCGTCTAGGGTTTTCCACGCTAAACCCTGTGCATTCGAGTCTCTCTCTGTGTTTTCGATTTACTTCTGCATTGATTCGTGTTTCCTCGGTTGTGGCCGAGTGGTGAAGGTTTTGGAAAGCGTCGATTTTCTAACAGTCACTTTGGGCAACGTTGGGCCGGAAGGAAAACAATTGTCCCTAGCAAGGGTAAAATCAAGTTTGTTGAATGAAGAAGCTCGCCGGGAGGACCGGGAGTGCGGAACCTATCCAAAGGCCTTGGTCATGGAAGATGACCATAACCGGAGAAGAGGCCGGAATCGGAGTCCCCAAAACTAGGACAAATCGGGGACGAGGTCGAAGTCAAGGGGGAGACCCATGTGCTTCTACTATGGGAAGTCGGGGCACTTCCAGAAGAATTGTCGACACTTCTGGAAATCCAAAGGAGAAACCGACATTTCGGAACCGAAGAAGATTTCAGAAAGGAGAGGAATGTCGGCGATCGCGACAAGTGAAGAAGAATTGTTGCTAATCACTGAGGAGAGTGAGCTGCATCTTGTCAATGACGAAACGACATGGGTGGTCGACTTTGGTGCCTCGTTCCATCTGACCCCCGATCGGAAGTGCTTCTCATCGTATAGTTCCGGAGGTCACGGTTTTGTCCGGATGGGGAATGAAGGTGCATGCCGAATTGTCGGCATAGGAGATGTGTGGTTGATGACATCAACTGGGTGCAAGTTGCTGTTGAAGGATGTCTTACACGTTTCGGAGGTTTGGTTGAACCTGATATCAGCCGGTTGACTAGATGATGAAGGCTACATGGGTAGCATCCGGAACGGAGTCATGAAGTTTTGCAAAGGGAGCTTGATCGTGGTTCGAGCCTGGAAGGTCAACACATTGTACCTGATGCATGCCCGGATATGCTGGGAAGAAGTGAACGTAGTGTCTGACATTGCCAGTGAGTTATGGCACAAGAGTTTGGGCCATATGAGCCAGAAGGGGATGAGAAAACTTGCCGAAGATAACCTCATTCTGGAGATGAAAGACGTGCATCTTGAGAAGTGCACCGATTGCTTGGCCGGCGAGCAAAACCGAACCTCCTTCTGGTCAAGACCACGGATGAGACGGAATGCACCACTAGAGCTGGTGCATACCGATGTGTGTCAAGTGGACACGAAGTCACATGCCGGATCGTAGTACTTCGTGATGTTCATAGGTGACCACAACCGGAAGTTGTGGGTCTCACCGTTGAAGAAGAAGGACCAGGTACTCTCCATCTTCAAGGACTTCCACGTGAGAGTGGAAAGGGAAACCGGCCGGAAGCTAAAGGCGGTTCGAGCAGATAATGAAGGCGAACACCGGGGGCAGTTCGAGGAGTACTGGCAGTCGAAGGGAATCCGGCTCGAATTCACCGTGCCGAAGACACCGGAACTGAATGAACTAGTTGAATGGATGAACCGGACCATAATGGAGAGATTTCAAATAATGCTAGCATATGTAAAGTTATCCAAGGCGTTTTGGGCTGAGGCGCTAATGACGATGACCTATGTGATAAACAGATCACCCTCAACACACTTGGACGGAGACACACTGTAGAGAGTATGGACCGGTAAAGATGTATCTTACCGGCATCGGAAGGTGTTTGGTTGTCTCGCCTACTTGCATGTAGCAAAGGAAAAGAGAGAAAAGTTGGATCCGAAGTCCCGCCAATGCATATTCCTTGGATACGGTGATGATGTGTTTGGATACCGAGTGTGGGATTTGGTCAACAAAAGGTGTTCCGGAGTTGGGACATAGTCTTCATGGAAGACAAGAGTATTTCCGACTAAGAGTCGAAGAAGAAGATAGCAGACTTTGGATTGACCAACGGGACCCATCCAGCCGGAAGTCAGATAACACTCGAAGAACCGTCCAGAGTCAGACAAGAGACCGAACCGATCGAAGAAGAAGAAGATCAGGACACCAGAACCGGACGAGACCCCGAATCAGATTCGGATGAAGAACAAATGGAGGAACAGGAAGTTGAGAACCAAGGAAGAAGATATCCCCTCACAGAGAGAAGAGCCCCCCGGAGATTTCCGGAGGCAGAGGATGTGTTCCTAACCGATGAAGGTGAGCCGGAAAGCTTCGAAGAAGCAAAGAAAGACACCCACAACCGCAAGTGGTTGAGTGCCATGCGGGACGAGATGGATTCCCTGCATGAGAACCACACATACGAACTAACAGAGTTGCCGAAAGGAAAGAGGGAACTCTAGAACAAGTGGGTGTACAAGCTAAAACTTGGAGACGCGGGAAATCCACCGAGGTACAAGGCCCGGATCGTGGTGAAGGATTTCCAAGAGAAGAAAGGAGTAGACTTCGATGAGATCTTTGCCCCGGTAGTAAAGATGACATCTATATGGGTTCTGTTGAGCATAGCGGCAAGCACAGACCTCGAGGTTGAACAAATCGATGTTAAGATGACATTCCTCCACGGGGACCTCGAGGAGGAGATCTACATGCAGCAACCGGAGGGATTCGTGACGGGGGAAGGAGGACCTAGTATGCCGGTTGAAGAAGAGCCTATACGGACTGAAGCAAGCACCCTGGAAATGGTATTGGAAGTTTGACTCCTTGATGACCGACCAACGGTACCACAGGATGCAAGTTGACCACTACGTATTCGTGAAGAATTTTAGCGGAGGAGACTTCCTGATACTCCTGCTATATGTCGACGATATGTTGATCGTCGGACCAGACCGAACCAAAATCGGGATGCTGAAGAAGGCCTTGAACCAGACCTTCTCAATGAAAGACTTGGGTTCGGCAAGACAGATACTGGGGATGCACATAGTCTGGGACTGGTCGAAGAAATTGCTATGGCTGTCATAGGAAAAATACGTGATGAAGGTGCTTAAACAGTTCAACATGTTGGATGTGAAGCTGGTTGGGTCGACACTTTCGGCAAGTTGGAAGTTGTCCAGAAAGCAGAGCCTGAAGACAAAGACAGAGAAGTTGGATATGATGAAGATACCATATTCCTCTGCCGTCGGAAGCTTGATGTACGAGATGGTGTGCACCCAACCATATATCAGCTACGCAGTCGGAGGGTTAGGCAGTTCATGAGCAATCCGGGAAGAGAACACTGGAACACGGTCAAGTGGATACTCCGGTACCTAAAAGGCACCTTGAGTATGTGCCTCCGATTCCGCTCAGGTAAACACCAACTGGAAGGCTTTATGGATTCGGATATGTCGGTTGATGCGGATACCACCCGGTCTACATCTGGTTAGGTCATGACATATGCAGGGGGAGCCGTATCGTGGCAGTCAAGGCTGCAAAAGTCTGTTGCACTGTCAACAACGGAAGCGGAGTACATGGTAGTTGTGGAAGCTGGCAAGGAAGTAATCTGGATGAAGGACTTTATCGGGGAGTTAGGGATCCGACAAGAGTGCGATAACCAAAGTGCCATCCACCTTGCAAAGAATGTGGCCTACCATTCCCGTACCAAGCACATCCAGAGAAGATATCACTAGCTTCGGGAGAGGGTAGAAGACCAAGACTTCGTGTTGACGAAGATCCAGACGGAGAAGAATGGGTAGGATATGCTGACCAAGGTGC
Source organism: Azolla caroliniana (assembly GCF_043228905.1). Taxonomy (NCBI): domain Eukaryota; kingdom Viridiplantae; phylum Streptophyta; class Polypodiopsida; order Salviniales; family Salviniaceae; genus Azolla; species Azolla caroliniana. Next base: position 8,179,434 of record NW_028230450.1, on the reverse strand, counting down.
TGACAACCAACAAACTGGACACGTGCCGGAGACGGATCGAACTAACAAGAAATCCCATGCCAGAGTGAAGGGGGAGTTTGTTGGGAATTCGGTCCTCCGGATGGCATCCAGATGAGAACCGGAAGAGCTAGATCGGACGAGCTGAAGGAAGGAACCAAACCGGATGCAGCAACCGGACTAGACGAGATCTAGGGACATATCTGCAAATATGTTTTTGATGTGCCTGTAAAGGCTATATTTGTAAATAGTCTTAAAGTCATATAAGTATAAATATGACTTAGGGCAATCATTGAAAGAATGTTGTTAGTTGTATCATTGTTGTATAGAGAGAGAGAGAGAGAGAGAGAGAGAGAGAGAGAGAGAAGCTAAACCAGTTTTTGTTGTAACCGCCGGTTGGCAAAGATACAGAGCTCGAGGTCGTTGCCTAGAGTGTTCTATTGTACTCTTTTCTCATATAGTGATAATTGGAGTCTGTTGGGTTCCGTGGTTTTTCCCTATTTAGGTTTTCCACGTAAACATCATGTGTCCTCTTTGTTGCTTATAGAAGTGCATCAACCTCCATTTCATTTTGTTCTCTTTGATTGGTTGTTTTAGACTCGGTTGTGGTTGAGCGTTATTTCTGTTCAGGTATCTCATAGGGGAAGCACTTCGAGAGCAGTTAAAAGGGGTGCAAAAAGGAAAGCCAATGAAATTGATTTTCGGGCAGTGGCTTACATTAAATTTTCTGACGACTAAGGCTGATGATCAGTGTAACACCTCACGGGGGAAAACGGGGTAGCTGTCACAACCATGATCGACACCAATAGTTCGGAGAGAAGTTCCATGTGTAGAGTGACCGGAACCGGAACCGACACAGGCCGACACCCAACAAGCAGAGCCCACCCAACAACCCCAAAATGAAAACCAACAACAATTGGAGCCTACACCGACTCCGAATCTCACAACTAAAACCCAAGTACCGGAGTCGAACCCAACTCAGAAACCGCAATCTGAACCTGAGCTGGAATGTCAGTCATGACCACAAATATTGAGGACAAAGCAAAAACGTCGGAGGTACCCTGAAACCGAAGAAGAGAGCCAACTAAGAGACAATGGGTTGATTCTCAGTAGTTGGCTTAATAGCCAGTGCACATAGAAACACAAAATGAGGCACGATTCGAAGCAGTTGACATACAACCGATGGAGAGTGGGAAATCATCATCGATGACCCCGAATGAAGTATTTGGTTTACCTGAAATACCACCGGCAGCCCACGAGTTTGCGGCGTTACTACAATTCAGTCCATCTTACGAACTTGTGGACTGGCTCACTAAACGTCTGCATCACACATCTGAAATGTTGGCATAGGAGCACAAGGATCGAGAAATGATTCAGAAAGCCATGCTTGGTGTGATCAAATTGGAGGAACAAATGGAGCTACAAAGAATTGGTTGGCTGAGAGATGCCAAAAACAGGGGACATGCAATTCAAATGCCGCCTCTTCACACAACCTTAGTCGAAGTACATAGAGAATACGCCAGAACGAATAAGGTGGAAAAAGATATGGAGGAGGCATGCAAGTGGGCAATGATGGTAGCCGACTGTTTGCATGATCAATGTTCAACTTTACAGAAGGATAACGCCGAATTGACGGAACGGCTTCGAGAGGTAGAAGAAAAAGTGAAGGAAACTGATGACCATATGCAACTTTGCGACTTTTGCAGGGATTCCACATGTATTTGACAAACACTTATGGAATCAACTTCAAGCAACAGAGAACGAGGTCAAACAGGCTAAGCAATGAGCCGAGACAACAAAAGCTAAGGTGAAGAAGATGGAGGAACGGATCCAATTAGCTAAAACACAGATAGGGTTCCTACTGGATGCCAAGGACAAGGACATCTGGGAATTGAAATAGTTAGTCATACAACAAAAGGAAATAACAAGGCAGGAGCAGGAAAAAGTGGAGGAGTTGGAGGAATATATTCGATTCTAGGAGGAATAACAAGCCAAGTAGTTGATTCAGCTCGAGCTCGAAAAGACGGAACTCCATACGGAATACCAACAACATAAGACCCAAATCGAAAATGAGAAGAAGGATTTGACACAACAATATAGCAAACTTGAGGCGAAGTATGAGGAGAAACGCTTAGCACTCCTAGTGGCTGAAGCAAAGATAATGTTCGACAAAGGGTCGGTAGAGGCTCGCCTGGCGGAGATGAGGAAGGAGCTCGCCAGGAGCTCGGCACAATGCAATAATAGGTGAGTATGGGTGAAGAGAAAGCGAACCTCATCTTGAGGGCCCACAAGCATTGAACACATCAGCTGGTCATCGACTCACTGGATAAAGGCTCGCGGGCTTGGTCGGCACAGGCAGCCGAATTGCAACTTCTACGGGCTGACAAAGAAGACCGGAAGGAGCAAGGCACAACCTTCTTCAAGATGGAAGAAGCATCCCTTAATACCGTCCAAGAGGATCTGGCACGAGATCTGTATGAGTTGGATGCAACCCATCGAGAGGAGATCACATGACTCATGGAAGAATACGACGACCATGAGATTGACATGGTTGTACGACTGGATGGATATGAATGCAAGTATCAACAACAACATGCCGACTTGGAGCCCGAAAACAATAACTCACCTTCAGAACATTCCAAGAAAATGAACGAGTAGGAAGGCGACTCTGAGCCGAAGCAAATGGAAGCCGAATCCACACAACGCATAGAGGACAAACCCCATGCGACCGACACCGACACCAGAACGAGGAGGAACCAACATTGTTCAACATCCTAAACGACGAGGACAAGGTTGACACCGGACCTGAGGACAATCATTAGCAGGAGTAAAGGGTAGTTTCGACCGTGCAAGGCACTGTCCCACGGATGTGCCAAGTGTTAGCCGATCGGCTATTAGGGTCGACAATGTTTGGAGTCGAACCAGTGTGAAAGGGTCCTAGTCGGATCGATGAATCAGAAATAAAATAATATATTTTTGCCATGTAGGAAAAATATTAGAGTTAGTTAGGACAGTTTTGTCGTAGTTCTTGCCAAACATGACAAGTGTAAATCTTGAATAGAGACTCTCGGATCACATGTAAAAAAGGGACCGAGAGCATTGTAATCCTATCGTTCTATTTTGAATTAATATAAGTTAGTAGTTAAAGTATATCTATGTGTCAATTGTACTCTTATTATTCAGCACTACTATCTATGTCGAACTCTGATTCTATGTCTACTAAATAATTATATTAAGGCCAGTAGTCGATCGCAGTTACTAGTGAACAAATTCTGATTACTGACTAGTACGTTCTATCCATTTCTCACCACAATCATCTTGATAGAACGTTCATAGCTAAACGTTCGACATATTGTGCATGTCGGTTACAATACTCGAATGTCGGTAGATCAACAATACTCTCTCTTGGGAATGTGAAGACTCATTAGTCACGGGGAATATGAAACTCATTAGTTATGTGTCATAGAATATGATTCTATGACATATAGTTAATGTGTAGAGAGTAGCTATTAGAGATATGAAGTAATGTAAGCAAAGGATAAGGATAAAAGATAGATAGAAAGGAGAGAGAGAAAGAAGGATGCCGATCCACCCGACCACCCCTCGATCGGTGTCCCATACCACCATCATGGCGTCGAGTCGTACCTGGTGCTGGCGCGCTCACTACAAGAGTTGACCCACCACAAGAATAGAGTCTCGACGTAGTCAAAAGATGATGAAATGAGGGTAGCTAGGCCTCTTAATTATAGCGATACCCGAGGCCCCCATGCAAGTTCACACTTGGCCTAATGGGTTGTCTCAATCCCGAGGATTAAAAGTAATCCTCCCCTTCTTTACACTCTCGTTTAACCCTCACACTTATCCACGTGTATAGAATACTATGGTAAATTCTCACCACAGGATATTATATGGTCATGCCCGTAACATACTCCCCCTCTTTAAAACATTGCACTCTTGCAATGCAAAGTTAGGGAAGTTAGTCATGAGAGTATTTTCGCGTTCCCATGTGGCATCTTTTATTGATTTATCCATCCATTTTATTTTAAATTCTCGGATTTCTTTAGTATGTAATGTTTTTGTTTTAACATCGAGAATTCTTTCTGGTACATGTGGTTTAGAAGATAATTCTTCAGAAGTAACTAAAGTTTTAGTTGTAACCGCATTATCGCTAGAACCTAGAAGTTCTTTTAGACGACTCACATGAAAAATTGGATGAATTTCAACACCATCGGGAAGAGCGAGACAATAGGCTGATGACAGAACGCGTTTGAGGACTATAAAAGGTCCACAAAACTGTGGGGCTAACTTAGCGCACTTACCCTTAGACAATGTCTTAGAATTGTGAGGTACACGTAAAAATACCTTTTGTCCAGGGTTGAATACACGAGGTTGACTATGATGATTGGCATAAAAACGCGCTCTATCTCGAGTTGTTTTTATATTATCTCGTGCAATATGCAACATATCTTGCATATCCCAAAGAAATTTTTGCGTACTTTGCAACTCATCATGATGTATATTAACATCAATCGGGTCTCGTGGCTGAAAACCATATATCAACATAAAAGGACTATATCTCATCGATGTATGCTTGGAGTTGCTATAACCAAACTCCAAATTTGGGAGATAACGTTTCCATTTTGTTGGTTTTGCACCAACGTATGCTTGAAGCATGTCCTCAATAATTTGATTTACTCGTTCTGTCTGTCCATCGGATTGAGGATGATCCGTGGAGCTCATGCTCAATGTAGTTTCTATTTTCTTAAAGACTTGCGTCCAGAAGTCACTAGTAAACTTTGGATCTCGATCACTCACGATATCCATCAGTAACCCATACAAATGAAATAAATCATCAACGAATTGGTAAGCCAATTCAGGAGCTGTTACTGTGGTTTTAGTAGCAATAAATCTGGCCATTTTAGTTAGTCTATCAACCACAACCCAGATGGCATCAGGACCTTTTTGGGTGCGAGGAAGGCTAACAATAAAATCCATGGATATACTTTCCCACTTATTATTGAGAATGTCCAAGGGATGTAAAAGTCCTGCGGCTTTAAGTCACTCGGCTTTGTTAACATAACATTGGTGACATTTAGCCACATAGCTATGTATGTCATGATGCATCTTAGGCCAATAGAATTTAATGGAGATAAGAACGAGTGTACGATGTATTACAGGGTGCCCTACTGAGGGTGCATCATGGCATTCAAAAAGAATTCTCTTTTTGACCTCATGCAAATCTAGAACACAAACCTTCCCATTACGGTAGAGCATACTGCTAGCAATGTGAAAGTATTCCTTCGAGGATGTGGTGGCGTCTGTTCTAGACTGAACTCTTGCCCAATATTTCGCAAAATAACTGTCATCAGGATACTTTCCTCGAAGGTGATCATAAAGATATGATGTTATTTCAGTGAAGCTAAGCATGTTAACTTCACGGATGCGACTTAGTGCATCAGCGACAGTGTTCATGAAACCTTTACGATATCGTATGGAAAAATCAAAGTCATGGATGAGATCAGCCCATCGTGCCTTACAACCTTTCAGGTCTTGTTGGTCACAAAAATATTTCAAGGACTCGTGGTCCGTAGTTACCATAAAGATAATGGCGCCATGTTTTGAGTGCATGTATAACTGCAAATAACTCCTTTTCTTGAATGGTGTACCGACATTGAGCAAAATGAAGTTTCTTACTCTCGAATGCTATTGGTTTACCATCTTGATATAAGACATCACCTATAACATAATCGCTTGCATTGGTTTCAACCTCAAAAGGTTTTGAAGGATCAGGTAAAAGAAGTGAAGGAGCCTTGCACACCAGGTCCTTTAGTTCCTTAAAGGCAAGGTCTAGTGTAGCATTCCACACAATAGTTTTTGTAGACTTACGCGTTTGACCTTTTAGAAGATCAGTAAACGGCGTTGTCAATTGGGAGTAATTACGAAGGGATTTTCTCAAAAACCCAGCAAAACCAAGGAATGATCTAACTTCTCGCGCATAAAATTGTTTGTCACGCAATGTTTGTAAAACAAAGCGGACATGTTTAGCATGTTATTGTAATGTATGGCTATAAACTAAAATATCATCCAAGAAAATAACGACAAATTTTCCAAGTTGTTCTCGGAAAATGTCATTCATTTCTTGTTGAAATGTAGCCGGAGCATTGGTCAAACCAAAGGCATAACCAAAAACTCATAATGGCCATATCGCGTACGAAATGCCGTTTTTTGATGGTAGCCAGTATGGAGATCAAGTTTCGTAAAATATCGAGCTCCCTGGAGACGGTCAATTAGATCGTCACTTTATTCAAGCGTCGGTAATTAATACACATACGCCATGTGCCTCTTTCTTTTCAACCTAGAGAACTGGTGCAACCCATGGAGATTTACTATAACGTATATAACCCATTCGTAAATAGTCCTTGAGTTGCTTAGATACCTCATCCTCTTTGGATCGACTTAAGTGATAAGGAGGCATACTTATTGGTGCAACGCTAGGTACAATATCTATACGATGGTCTATATTACGTTTAGGAGGTAACCCATCTGGTAGTTTACTCGGAAAAACATCACGAAAATCATTTAAGATTTCATCAAGTTGTTGTTCAAAATATGTTAATTGAACCGAGACATTATCGATATTGTAAACGTGAATGTCCGGATCAAGTACACAATAAAATAGAGTAGAACAAGACAACTCGAATATTGATGGAGAGGGATTGTTTTTTTTTACACATTGAATAAAATGAGTACAATCATTCAGTACAAAAGTTATTGAATGATGAACCCAATCAATAGATAAAGAAGAGTTTTTATTATAGAACTAGGGATAACCCAATATTACATCGGTGGTACCAAGATTCATTACATGGAAGTTTACTTCCTCTATATAAGTATTAATAGAAATTCCTAATGAATGAATCGCCCCGTTGATGTATTGTACTCTTCCATCAGCCAAGTGCACCGTATAGGTGTGATCACTTACGGTGGGTTGGATTCCCCATATCTGAACCAAACGATCATTCACAAAGTTGTGTGAGCTTCCCGAATCAAACAAAAATTGTACGGGAAATCCATTGATATACCCGTTTGCATGTAGTAAATCATTGGGACCCAATACATAGTGAGGGAAAGAACATTGACAATTACTTAAATGATGTGTATAGACCTGAAGGACATTAGGAATCTGACCTTTATGGTTTGCAACTTTTGCTTTGTTGTCGTGCTCTTTCCTTTGGAGTTTTTGACATTACTCTTTTGTAAGACCCTTCTTTTTGCAGAATACGCAAAAAGGATGTCACCGCTTACAATCACGATCCATGAATTCGTTGGGTGTCTTGCGTTTCCTAGAGAATTGCAAGTGCTTAGTCCTGGGCGCTTCGTTGGTTTGTTGTGGTCCTTCTTCGAAGTGCGTTGATAGTGAAGAACTATTTCAACGGCCTCTTCGAAGGATTTTGGATCCTTATCGTGCACTATCCAATGATAGTCCGAATTGGGGATGCCATTGACAAAACAAGCTATTAACCAATTGTCCCCTTCTAGACCTGATTTTTGGATTTGGGTTCTAGCATGGTGGACATAGTCTTCTAGCGAGGAAAACTTCCTGCTAGAGAGGTCCACTAAAGCTTGAGCTGCCTCGGTTCGAGAGGGAGGTTGCAGAAATTGGCCCTTAAAAATTGTGACAAAATTGTAATGGACCATTAGAAATAGGATAAGGTCAGACAAATAGTCATAACATCATGTCGTGATGTAAACATATCATGGGCAAACATTAATCGATATCATGATCTCACATCAATACCCCTCTAGACGTGTGAGATGAGGTTCAAGATCAGGTTACTATGGTGGGGTGACAAATAAATGTCTTTCCCTGATCTCTATATCGATTTTTTTCATGGCGGCTCCCCGAGGCTCAACCATGTTGATGAGGTAGAGATGATAGAAAGGAGAGGTAAGGAAGATAAACAGACCCAAAACCACAAAGATCTATTGCTAATGAATAATTATGATGGAAGGAAGAGAGAAAGAAGATACATAAATCCAAGTCTACAAGGATAAATTGGTAACAACTCAACCAACACTACGTGAATAGGCAAGAAAACATCACATGAAAGAGACTCCCTCACACCACCTTACTCTTCTTCCTTTATATAAAGTTCTCTTCCACTGGATAAGCTTCCCTTGCTTTCTTTTTTATGCTTTTTTTAGAGTTTTCATCGAGTCCTATTCTTATCTATGACACAACGATCTTCAAATCATCATATCTCCCTCGTCGAAGTCTAAATTAAGAGATTTAAAAAACTATAGATAACTCTCTTCACAAGCTTTCCAACCCATATTTGCACATTATATTTGGGTTCCAAATGAATGAGTTATGAGCGTTCGTTTCAGACTGTGTTTTGGTGGCTTGCTTTTTTCTTCTTTTACTTTTCTCCATGTGTCTTGCTTTTAAATTGACTTATCCTCAAAACCTTGGCTCATGATCTTGCCCTCTGGATGTGAACGCATCATACCTTATATTCTTGTAGACTTCAATACCTTGAATTCTAAAAACACTTTCATATTTAGCCCTCCCCCTTGCTTCTTGGTGAACCATTTATGGTGAACCCTAAGCTACTAGTAAAACCAAAAATTCTCCTTCGCCTTATACATGGCTATAGACAAAGAAGGAGAGAATAAATAAAAAAGAAACAAATTATGTGAGTAAAACCCCTGCTAATCAGTAGGAAAAACCTCACACTCCTAGACACACACACACATTGACAATTGCCATCACCATCTTTCTCCTTGTCAACACAAAGAAAGAGGTTACAACAATTAGTATATCTTCATCAACTTTCCAAACACAAGTAGGTCCATGCGATACATAACTCTTGATAGAAGTAAGCATGTCAACATATGAATAAACCTTTTGAGCGAGCAAACCTTTTGTACAAATACCTTCAAAGCTTCGAGACTTGTCGGAGTTGTCACCTTTTGAATTACTTTGATCTTTGATTCCACGTGAATTCCTTCTTGGCATATGACATTCTCCACACTACCTTGTTTTGTATGTTTGACCATTTCATCTATAATCTCATCTCGAAAAGGAAGCAAAAATAGATCTCGTTTGGTTGAATCATTCAAGTGTTGGAAGTTGATGTCTTTCTCCTTTGGAACCACAACAATAGGTGAGACAAACTTCAAATCCTCCAACTTGATGTGGTGCTTGATGCCTTCTACTCTTATCTGTGAATAGTCATTTATGAATAACTTTGGAAACTTAAAAACAAGAGAAATAAACCTTAGATCCTCTTCTCCTTGGACATCATTTGAAATCATCTTCTTTTTCCCCTTTAGGGTGATAATACTTTTCTCTTCAATGACTTCTTCTTCCTCCTTAGAAACCATGTGGAATGATTTGTTTTCCCTATCCCACGAAGATTCATCAATTGTTATGCTTTCCTCTTCTTGCTTGCCATTGTCGATAGATGATTCCTTCTCCTTTATACATTTGATTAGTTGTGGTGGGTCCTTTGATGGTGATAAGTTCATGATACTCCAATCATGCATTATAAGTAATTCTGTTGGCTCTTGATCAAATTGTTGTTGAAGAGTTGATGCCCACATAACTTTGTTGCTACTCAATGCAAATCCAAAACACAAATCTTGCACGAACACCTTCATACACTGCAACTTGGCACTTACCAATGCTTCCTTACACGCATTGATCTCCAAAAGCCAATCTCCAGCTATCACTTCGAGGTTACCTTCTTCATCTTGCAACTCAGTTGTGGGTACATCACCATCAACAACTTTTTCTGTCATATCTTCCATTTCATCTTGCACATATTCATCATCAACCACCATATCGCTTGTTGTATCAATAATGTCCTCAACATGATGTACATTGGCATCACCATCCATAACATCTCTTCTCATAACAATCTCCTTGGATTCGTCTTTCACATCATCATTCTTTATATCATGCTTGTCCTCATGAACTATATGGGGGAACTCCACATTCATCACCTCTTCTTCTTTGTCTCTGAAATCATCTTCATAGACATCATTATAACTCCAAAAATTAAAATAATGATATGAGGGAACCTGTTGAATCAGACATTGCAAGTATGTTGGTTGTTGGCTCATGACCGATCCACAATTATTATAGCTTGGATTTATGGTATATGACGTCGATACTCCATATGCTTCACCGAATAACAACTTCTTCAATTGTTGATCATAACTTTGACATACTCGAAGCAAAGCATGGAAAGACCTTGGGTACTTCATATGCACTTCATATTGAAAATATGGATCTATCCCTGCTTTGAATCTTTGCATCTGGAAGTATACATCTTCAACGCCTCCAACAAGTCGAATCCAAGTGGACCATATATCCAAAAACGTCTTCTCATACTCGAGGTAGCACATTGATGAAACCATACGTAATTGGAAACGTTCTCTTCATAGATCTATCGCATCGCGAACTCCATATCTTGCCATCAGTTTGATAATGAATCGGTAGATCCAACCATCAATGAGTGGACGACCGTTCCTCCCATTATATGGAAAGGATCGACCCTCCCTGGAGCGCCAAAATGATGAGGTAGAGATGATAGAAAGGAGAGATAAGGAAGATATACAGACCCAAAACCAAAAACTACAAAGATCTATTGCTAATGAATAATCATGATGGAAGGAAGAGAGAAAGAAGATACATAAATCCAAGTCTACAAAGATATATGGATAACATCACAACAACACTACATGAATAGGCAAGAAAAAACACCACAAGAAGTAGACTTGTTCCCACCACCTTACTCTTCTTCCTTTATATAAAGTTCTCTTCCACTGGATAAGCTTCCCTCGCTTCCTTTATATAAAGTCCTATTCTTATCTATGACACAACGATCTTCAAATCGTCATATCTCCCTCGTCGAAGGTCTAAATTTAGAGATTTAAAAAGCTATAGATAGCTCTCTTCACAAGATTTCCAACCCATATTTGCACATTATATTTGGCTTCCAAATGAATGAGTTATGAGCGTTCGTTTCAGACTGTGTTTTGGTGGCTTGCTTTTTTCTTCTTTTACTTTTCTCCATGTGTCTTGCTTTTAAATTGACTTATCCTCAAAACCTTGGCTCGTGATCTTGCCCTCCGGATGTGAATGCACCATACCTTATATTCTTGTAGACTTCAATACCTTGAATTCTAAAAACACTTTCACACATGTATGTTCGCGTCATGAATAGTTTATACACGAAAAAAATGTTAACAATAAACTATGTCAAGAGTCCTTATTTCCCCCTCGTTTACCACAAACTTTGTTGGTATGTTACCTAACCTCAAGTTTTGTAATTACAATGGCATATGCCAAAGTGCAACCTAATGGTCAAGCCTAATGAACCCTCTTTTCATAGTAGGCCCACATGGACCATCACATGGTTACGTCATTACGAATGCCTTTTGTAAGAATGATCTCATGGTGGCATCATATCCATGTAATGAGGGAGGGATGTTGGATATGTGTGTCATAAGAGCGACCTCACATCAAGTAGGTCAAGCCCTAAGTTCTCAACACCATTGTGGCTAAGATTGTTTCATTACGTAACGAAATATCGAAGTGACCAACGGGGATGTCAACAAAAAATTGTTGAAAAAGGGATGGTGAAAATGCCATTCTCACAAAAATGTGAGGACGGCCACCAAGATCCTTTTCCCGACAAGGACAACATTCGATAGAAATCACGTAATATCAAATATACACATATATTTTCTTATCACATATATACGATCAAATACGTATACACATGACCACATATGCGTACATTAAACAAATCGTTACATCAAATAGCCAGAAATGATGTAATCGAGATACGTAATCGAGGCATATACCCTCTACGCACATGAAACATCCAAAAATAAGGGTTCATCGTGATATGCAATTGAGGTATTGACCTCTTACGCATACGAGACCAAATGCATATCATTTACAACGAAATCGAGGTATTGACCTCATACGCATACGTAACATATGTATGTGAGCGTAATACGCAATTGAGGTATTAACCTCGTGTGCATACGATATTAATCACATATTCCATATATGTCAAATGAGGTATTGACCTCATACACATATGTAAACGTTTTATACAACCAATTAATTACCACTGTAACATCATTGAATTAATGAAAACAATTACATATAGACTATATACATGATTAGATGGGAGAAGAAAAAATAGAAAAAGAAGAAGGAAAGAGTTACCGAAGTTCTTTGTTGATCGTTGTCTGGATCAAGGCCGACCGCACATCGATCGATCACCATCAATCAAGAACACCAAAGACAACAAAAGAAACATTAGAACATGAGCTCAGATACCAACTATTAGAGATATGAACTAATGTAAGCAAAGGATAAGGATAAAAGATAGATAGATAGATAGATAGAAAGGAGAGAGAGAAAGAAGGGTGCCGATCCACCCGACCACCCCCACGAGAAGGGATCGAGACAGACTCGAGCCTTGATCGGCGTCCCATACCACCACTGTGGCATCGAGACATACCTAGTGCTGGCGCGCTCACTACAAGAGTTGACCCACTACAAGAACAGAGTCTCGACGTAGTCAAAAGATGATGAAATGAGGATAGCTAGGCCTCTTATTTATAGCGATACCCAAGGCTCCCAGGCAAGCTCACACTTGGCCTAATGGGTTGTCTCAATCCCGAGGATTAAAAGTAATCCTCCCCTTCTTTACACTCTCGTTTAACCCTCACACTTATCCACGTGTATAGAATACTATGGTAAATTCTCACCACGGGATATTATATGGTCATGCCCATAACAGTAGTGGTGTGACTCTTGACCTTTGAGTGATCATAGATTCTCAAAGGGTGTGTTCACCCGTTGCACTAGGTTGAGCTTGATTCTCAACAAAATTGTTATTTGAGGAATCATGACCTCTGAAAACCCTGGTTCCAGGAAAACTTAGTTTGAAGAAGCCTTGGTTTGAGGAAACCTTGGTTTCACGATTCAAAGAAACCTTAAACGATGCTCAGAATTGACCTCCCTCTACTCAATGGATATAATCCAGGAGAACGGGGATCAAGAACAATACTTAACACAATAATCTCACTAATCAATGCCACACCCACTAAACTATGATACTACTTGCAAGCTCTCTTTTTTGTGCCTAATGCATTACTCATTTGACCATACCAATACATGTTGGGTTTGGCATTAAAACATGCCAGTTAAGAAAATCAACTTGGGTCAAACATTAGGGAAACGTTATGTATTCAAGATAAATGTTTGGAAAACACATCTTAGTTATGTTTTCCCCCATGGGGTTGAAAACACCAGTGTGTTACCATAGATACCAAATCTCAAATCTCATCTCATATGTCTAGAGGGGTTTAGAAGTTGCAATAAAAGTCTCACTCTGCCCACATTGTACTCCTAGTGCGAACATACTTAGGGCATGCACAATGGTCGGCCTGCGTCTTGTGGTACCATTGGTCGGTCATGAAGGAGTCGAACTTCCGGTACCATTGCCGGGGAGTTTGCTTCAATCCGTATAAGCTCTTCTTCAACTGGCACACTAGGTTTTCCGTCCCTTTCTCTTGATGAATCCTTCCAGCTGCTGCATGTAGATTTCCTCCTCGAGGTCATCGTGCAAGAGTGCAATCTTGACATCTAATTGCTCAACCTCGAGGTCCATGGTTGCTATTAAGCTCAACACTATCCGGATGGATGTCATATCGTTGAATTCCACTCCTTTATTTTCGGTCATCTCAGCGAAAAGTGACCGAAGCTCCCGGTTTCAACTTGTATACCCACTTGTTTTGGAGCGCCCTCTTTCCCTTCTGTAGCTCTGTCAATTCGTATGTGTGGTTCTCATGCATGGAATACATCTTGTCTTGCATGACACTTACCCACTTGCAGTTGTGGGTGCCCCTCTTTGCTTCCTCGAAGCCCTTCGGCTCCCCCTCATCGGTCAGCAATACATGCTCTTCATCCAGAAATCTCCTGGGGCCTTTCTCTCTCGAAGAGGATATCTTCTCTCCTTGGCCGACACAGTCGGCTCCTCTTCGATTTCTATAGTTAGTTCTTCATCCAAGTCGGAATTGGCTCTGTGTTCGGCCGATTGCCTTGTTCCCTGTTCGACAGTCGACTTGACTCTTGGTTCGACTTCGACTATCGACTCGAATTTAGTTGACTCTCCATATTCTTCAGTCAGCTGCCAGCTTCCGACTATTTGGTTAGGTGTGTTCTTCTTTGAGTCCTAGTCGACAATAGACTTCTCCTCCATGAAGACTATCTCTCGGCTCCGAACGACCTTTTTGTCGACTAAGTCCTAGATTCAGTAGCCAAATTCGTCATCTCCATAGTTGAGAAATATGCATGGCCGAGATTTCGGATCTAATTTTCTCCTTTGATGCTTAGCCACATGCACATAGGCAAGACAGTCGAACACCTTCAGGTGTCGGTACGACACGTCTTTGCTAGTCCACACCTTTTGTGGAACCTCTCCATCCAAGGGTGTTGATTGGAATCTGTTAATCACGTACACTGATGACATCAGCACCTCAGCCCAAAATGTCTTGGAGAACTTAGCATGTGCTAGTATACTTCAGACCCTCTCCATAATGGTCTGTTTCATCCTCTCGGCCAACCCGTTCAACTCTAGTGTCTTCGGCATGGTATATTCAAGTTGAATTCTCTTCGACAGATGATACTCCTCGAATTGTCCTCGGTACTCGCCTTCATTGTCAGCTCGGACAGCTTTCAGCTTCCGACTGGTTTCTCTGTCCACTCTCGCATAAAGCTCCTTGAAGACGGACAATACCTACTCCTTTGTCTTCAGCGTGGTGTCAGGAACAATACTAAGACAGAGAAGTACTATTAGGAATAGTACTAAGATAGAGAAGGAATTAGTACTAAAAGATGAGGATTAGTACTAAGGGAGGTGTAGAACTCTCGAGAGAAGGAAAGAGTGAGTGAGTGAGAGAGAGAATGATGATAACAAAAAATATATATTATGTTAAGAGAATATACAATAATAGTTAGGAGGCTTAAGACTGGCGTTGAACTGATTTGGTTCGACATAATGCCTTGTGCCTCCTTTCATAGTGTTCTCAAGAGTACTCCTGAAGTTTCTAGAATGTTCCAGAGAATCTGGAATATACATCTATTTTCTATAATAAAGCTTAAATGAAAATAATATCTTTTGTATTACAACATATAGTCTAATGGTCAAGAGCCATGTAACATAATATCATGACACTATCCCTCCTTTAAAACGACAAGTGTCACAAGTCGTTTTGGATTGAGGACCCGGTTTGTCTGGATATTGACGATAGAAATCTTCAAGAAGATCACAAGCATTGGTCACATTCTCTATTGGTTCCCAAGTACGCTCGCTGGCAATATATCCTAGCCAATCAACTAGATTGTAGAGCTTGTTGCGAACAATCTTAGAATCGAGGATGGCAGCAACGTCGTACTCAGGTCCATCTTCAAGTTCGATCGGGGGTGGAGGTTGTTTAATACGACCTAGGATGGTGTTGTCTTGATAGGGTTCGAGGAGAGAACTATGAAACACCGGATGTATCCGGAGTTGTGGGGTAGATCGAGATGAAAAGCGACATCATTGATGTGTCGTCGTAGTAGCCATACCCGATGTCCAATGTTAAAACCAGATGGAAGCCGATGACGATCCGCGTAAACCTTGTGTGTTTGTTGAGCTTGTTGTAGATGAGTAGATAAATACGCTTGTATCTTGCGTAACCGCTCCAAATGATCCTCTGCGCTGTCGTGCCTCTCGGCGCCGAATCGTTGCGTGAGTCAGGTGGGAACCGCCGGGGTTTTGGACTAGGAGGAGGAAGAATTTGAGGCTAATCTAGTTATGAATATGAATAGATTATAAGAAAGAGATATAGAAACTTGTGAATCCCACAAGTATAATTGTTTTAGTTTATCTTAATCGTAGTAATAAATTGAAATAGTTTAGAATAGATTAGAGTAGATTGAGAAAAGAGATCAAACCTTGTGAATCCCACAAGTATTACTTTAATCAATATTTATGTAAGAATATGAATTTAGATTGAAAGAGATAGATTATATAAAACTTCGTGAATCCCACGATTCTATTTTATTATTGGTGTTTTAGGAAATATATCCAATTTCCCAAATATTTCACACACTTACATTGTGCTCCTCATCCTTATATAGAGATGAGAGAGTCTTAGCAATCCATGCTTTTTCTTTTCTAATTATAGACTCCATGCTTTTCCTATAGATAGACTATATGCTTTATCTAAATTGATCATGCTTTTTCTAACTTGTGCGTTATTATTATTATTATTATTATTATTATCAACTATAGCGTTCATGCACGCTAGATGTGCATGCGTTTTTCTTTTAACTAAAGTTTATCCTAGGTGAACTAACCTTTCTATGTAGGACATCTACTTTTGAACACTAATGAAATGCTAGTGTAATGGTAAGACATTACATTATTAACGTGGAGGTGCGAGGTTCGAATCTTGCCCTATGCATGTTATATATATTTTAATATTTTCTACTATTTGTTCATATTTATTAAATCGGTACTTTATAAGTTTTTCACGTAGTGTATTTCGTACACTACGACAACGCACGGATTTGTGGGTAACTCTGGGGTTTCAAATACATACCACCGGGGGTGACAACTCGTATAAGCATAAAATAGTGTAACCTTTGTCGATGAGTTGACAGAGTTATTATATGCAATTTTGGCGAAGTGGAGAATATCCGCCCAGTCATCTTGATGATAGCTTAGAAAGCACCAAAGATACTGCTCCAACGTTTGATTTGTTCATTTTGCTTGGTCGACTGTTTGTGGGTGGTAGCCGGAGGAGAGGTTACAAGTGACCTTGAGCATTTTAAATAGGCGCTTCCAGAATTTTGAGACGAATTGGGGTCCACAGTCGCTGATGATACTATCGGGAAGGCCATGATGCCGACATACTTCACGCATGACAGTTTTGGCGGTTTCCTCATTGGAGATTTCCTTAGTACATGGCAGGAAATGGGCCATCTTCGTATATTGATCTACTATTGTTAAGATCACATCGAATCCCTTAGAGACTAGAAGATCTGTTATGAAATCTAGAGAAATGGATTGCCACGGCTTGCTTGGAATTGGTAATGGTTCTAATAAACCATATGGATGATGCCTTGGCATTTTCGCTCTGCAACATGTATCACAAGTCCGAACAAAATCTTCGACAAATTGTCGCATATGGGGCCACTAGAATGATCGTGGTACTAAATCTAATGTTTTAGTACTACCAAAATGCTCAGCTGTAGATGCGTCATGACATTTTTGGAGTACTCGAAGGATACAAGAACCATAAGGAACATATGTAGGAGTTTCTTAAAGAATAGTAATCCATCATGACATTCGAATTGTCGATAGTCCGTATGTGGTTGTTGCGACTGTGAACAAGATGCTCGAGAGGGATCAATTTGTGTTAGAATGGCTTGGGCGAAAGCATTTATCTTCAAGTCCTCCCGTATGGTATCGATAATGTGGGAATCCAAAGGCGTGCCGGTCCCAGGATTACTTGCTTTTGGTTATCGAAAGTTGGCTCGCCAGGACGTGGTGCTAGATACGAGCGCCGTGATAATGCATCTGCCTTCCCTTCTTGCTTCCCTGAACGATATGTAATTTTGAAGTCAAAACGAGTGAGGAATTGGGCCCACCGAGCTTGACGTCGATTTAACACACGAGCATTCTGAAAGTAGGCAAGGTTTTTGTGATCACTGAATACGGTGACTTGATGAGAAGATCCCTCTAGAAAATGCCTCCATTGCGTAAAAGAGTCTACTATTGCTAATAACTCCTTATCATGAATTTCATAGTTCATTTCGGCGACGTCAAACTTGTGTGAGTAGAAAACCACAGGACGGAGCTTTTCATCATCACCTTGTTGTGATAGAATGCTACCCAAGGCGAAATCCGACGTGTCTGCTTTGATGATGAATGGTTTTTCTGGATCAACATGAGCCATAATAGGAGTTGATGTAAATGCCTTCTTAATACTCTCAAAAGCCATGTCTGCTTCATCAAGCCAAACGAACAATTGTCCCTTCCTGGTAAGTTGTGTGAGAGGGTGAACAAACTTTGAGTAATCCTGTATAAACTTGCGGTAGAAATTGGCAAAGCCTAAAAAGCATTGCACATCTCGCAATGAACACGCAATCTGCCACTCTACCACTGTTTTGACCTTAGCTGGATCCATGGAGATGCCTTCCAAGGAAATGACATAGCCCAAAAATTCTACCTGGTTGCACTCGAAACTATATTTTTCTAGCTTTGCATAAACACCATGTTCTCAAAGTCGTTTTAGTACTAACAGTACATGAGAATCAGTAGATCATCCAAATAGATGATCATCCAAACAGTAGATCTTGGGTCTTCGAATAAACTAGTAGATCATCCAAATAGATGATCAAACAAACATCCAAGAGATCTCGGAATATATCATTTGCCATGTGCTGGAAGACTATTGGTGCATTAGTGAAGCCGAATGGCATGACCGTATACTCGAAGTGCCCATATCTGGTGCGAAACGCGGTCTTCCATTCATCTCCTGGTCGGATCTGTACGAGGTTATATGCTCCTCGTAAGTCGATCTTTGTGATGAACCTTGCACCATTGATCCGTTCTAAAAGACTTGAGATAAGGGGAAGTGCATGCCTATTCCTGATGATGACCTTATTCAAGCCACGGTAATCTACGATGAGACAAAGTGATCCATCCTTTTTCTTGACAAAGAAAATGGGTGCGCCGGCTGGAGATTTCAAATGTCGAATGAAACCATTTGCCAAATTCTCCTCTATATAGGCTCGAAGGACTTCTAGCTCGGTTGGTGACAAATTGCAGATCAGTCCCCATGGTGGCTCTTTTCCCAGTTGTAAATTGATGGGGCAATCATACAATCTATGGTGAGGAAGCGTATTGGCTCAATGTACTTTATCGAACACATCGGCATAATGACGATACTTCTCTAGAACTTGAACGGTGAACTCTTCTTTAGTGGTGTTGGAGGGTTTTACTGATACTACGAAGAGAAACATTTCATCCTTGCGTCCTTCCTCACACAACTGATGTAGCGAAATGGTTGCAATCTTATGAGTAGATCCTCGGGTTTGTGGATACCTGATTTCCCTTGTTCTCCAATCTATGTCTAGGTTATGTAATTCGAACCATGGTAATCCCAAAACAATGGGATGTTCTGGGATACTAATTATATTAAAGGATACTACACACGCTAAATTATTTAGGACAATATTAACAAGCTCTGACTCTTCTATTATATTTCCGGAAGCAATGGGACGACCATCAATGACTACTACAGAGGCTGGACACGGGAGTTTTCTTAGGGATACCTGATGAGCTTGGGCAAAATTCCCATCCATGAAGCAAGAATTAGCTCCGGAATCTAGGAGTGCTAAGACATGTACTAGAGAGGTACTCTTAGTACTAACTATTGCTTGGGCTAAGAACACATTTCTAACTTGCTTAGAGGGAATGAAACCACTACTAGGGTGCACAGATCTAGGGCTGGCCAACCAAACGGCTCCTATTTTGGCTAGACTTAGTCGTTTAACTCTTCTTCTAAGTGACTAAGGACATCAAATTTGTTCGATAAATTTGGGCTATTAGTACTATTAGGACTATCAAATATTCCTACTGAAATAGATTTGGGTTTAGTACAATTAGAACTAGCAACTATTTGGTTCACCTGTCTTCTTGGCCTATGGGGACAATTCACTGCAATGTGCCCTAGTCCACCGCAATAAAGACATAGTCAATTTGCTCGGTGTCGCTGCTTTTCTTCTTCCGATAATGGTCCGCGACGACATGTAGTGTTAATTTCCATCGGAGTTGGAGTATTCACTGGAGACACATTATATGACTCCCTTGGAAAAGGTTTTCCTACCACTGAGGCTTAGGTGGGCTCTGATCTTGCCCTTGGCATCTGGAACTGACGTTCCGAACGTCCTTCAGAAAGATGGTTGTCGCATCTCACCGCGCGACTGATTGCTTTTGTGAATGACTTTGGTTCTTCGGGGAAGGTCAAGAGTAAATCCTTGACATCGTTACATATACCATAATGAAATTTCTCCATTAGTGCTTGGTCATCCCAGGGGATATAGGAGGCGAGTAGGCGGAAATCTGCAGCGTATGCGGAGGCTGGATGATCACCTTCACGTAATTGTCGGATTTTGTTGATTGTTGTCCTTATGCTGTGAGTATCTCCAAAACAAGCTTTAAACTCACTTAAAAACTCTTCAAAATTGTTTGGTAAAGGAGATTCCTTTTCTAACAACGGAGTGAACTATGCCAAAGCTGAGCCACTTAACAACATGCCTACTAAACCCACTCGTGATGCATCAATGGGATATCGGGAAGGATGCATTTGAATGACTAATCGTACCTGATTAAGGAATCCTCTAAATTGCGATCGCGTTCCATCGAATTTAATGGGAAGACCGATCTTGGGTTCTTTATGAATCCCTTGCGTACTGGGTCCTTTTTGTTGCATTGCTATTATGGTTGCTTCGAGCTGTTGCACGCGTAACGCTAGTTCCCCATGTTGTTGTTGTGTCTACTGCTTCTCTAAGGAGATTTGTTGAAGCTCCCCCAACAGTCGTTGATTTTCTTGTTCCAATGCGAGAAACTTCTCTTTCAAGCATTGCAACTTTGAAAAAATGGATTGATATTCTTGAGCGCTAACAATGGCCATAGTATGAGAGAAAAGAGGAATAAGAGATTAGTATGAAGGGTGGGAGAAGTAAGAAGATAAAAGAAGAGAAGGAGACGAAATCGGTTCAAAATGTCAAGAACAGTACTAAGACAGAGAAGGAATTAGTACTAAAAGATGAGGATTAGTACTAAGGGAGGTGTAGAACTCTCGAGAGAAGGAAAGAGTGAGTGAGAGAGGGGGAGATAGATAGATAGATTATATTATCTCCTTCGGAGCTCAAATATGACCTATGAAACCAAAAATATTACATTTCATGTGATACGTGTGAAAGTGAGTAGTGACTCTCGATGTTCAAGAACTTTACCAATGAATGTTGCAATCGAGAGTGCACATTGTGGTTGTGAGAGGAATTCATGCAAAGATTGGGCTCGGTCGAAGAGATGTGGAAAGCATGGTGGAATATGATCAAAGGCAGAGCATGTCGTACACAGTGCTCGGCCACCACCAAGCAATAGGATCAACTCACAGAAAACAGGAAATACAAAATGCACGAAGACAATAGAGAGAAGAGTACACAGGATGTTTTACGTGGAAAACCCTAAATGGGAAAAACCACGGGAGTCCTCAAAAACTCCAACTATCACTATAAACAGAGATGTACAATGGTGAAGCTACAGAGCAACAACCTTGAGCTCACTGTCTTCGCCACAGGCGGCGGCAATACACAGAGGCAACGACCTCTTCGTCTCTCTCTCTCTCTCTCTCTCTCTCTCGGCTGCTCACTTAGCTCCCTCTAAGTGGAAAACAAAAAGATGAGCAACAACCCACAACTGTTTGCCCTAAGTCATATTTATACACATATGACTTTCGGGCTATTTACAAATATAGCCTCAAGGGCCCGTGGCAAACATATTCACAAATATGTCCCCGCATCCGGCTCCGTAACCGGGGTCTTCATCATCCGGCTCCGTAACCGGGGTCTTCATCATCCGGCTCCGTAGCCGGGATCTTCATCATCCGGATCCGGAACCGGGGTCTTCATCATCCGGCTCCGTAACCGGGTCTTCATCATCCGGCTCCGTAGCCAGGATCTTCATCATCCGGATCCGGAACCGGGGTCTTCATCATCCGGATCCGGAACCGGGTCTTCATTCTCGATTCCTGGACATTCGACCATCCCATCCGGAGGGACCGTAAACCCAACAAACTCCCCCTTCACTTCGGCATGGGATGTCTTTCCAGTCCGACCCTCTTCCGGCAAGCTTCCAGCTTGTCGGGTGTGAGCACTTTGGTCAGCATATCTGACCCGTTCTCGTCCGTGTGGATCTTCGTCAGCACGAACTCCTGGTCTTCTATCCTTTCCCGGATCCAGTGATATCTTCGCTGGATGTGCTTTGTCCGGGAGTGATAGGTCGCGTTCTTCGCAAGGTGGATGGCACTCTGACTGTCGCAGTAGAGTCGGTACTCATCCTGCCGGATACCGAGCTCTCTAATGAAGTCCTTCATCCATATCATTTCCTTGCCGGCTTGAACAGCCGCCATGTACTCCGCCTCCGTGGTTGACAATGCAACCATCTTCTGCAGCCTCGACTGCCACGAAACAGCTCCCCCTGCATACGTCATCACATACCCTGATGTGGACCGGCTGGTATCTGCATCAGCCGACATATCCGAATCGGTAAAGCCGTCGAGTTCGGGCTTACCGGAGCCGAATCGGAGGCACACGTTTGCCGTGCCCTTCAGGTATCGGAGTATCCACTTGACCGCGTTCCAGTGCTCTTTGCCGGGATTGCTCATGTACCGGCTCACCACTCCAACTACATATCCTATGTCCGGTCTTGTACACACCATTGCGTACATCAAGCTTCCGACGGCAGAGGCATATGGTACTTTCATCATGTCCTCCTTCTCAGCCTTTGTCTTGGGGCTTTGCTTGCTGGACAACTTGCAGTTTGCCGGGAGGGTTGACCCGACCGGTCTTGCTTCCAACATGTTGAACCGGTGAAGCACCTTTGTCACGTACTTCTCCTGTGACAGCCACAACTGCTTCTTCTTCCGGTCCCGGATGATGTGCATCCCTAGAATTTGCCTCGCCGGACCCAGGTCCTTCATTGAGAAGGTTCGGTGAAGCGCTTTCTTCAGCGTCCGTATCTTGACCTGGTCCCGTCCGACGATCAACATGTCGTCCACGTATAGGAGGAGTATTAGAAAGTCTCCACCTTCGAACTTCTTCACAAACACGCAGTGATGGGACTGCGTTTTGTGGTACCCTTCGTCGGTCATGAAAGAGTCGAACTTCCGGTACCATTGCCGGGGAGCCTGCTTCAGTCCGTAAAGGCTCTTCTTCAACCGGCATACCAGGTGCTCCTTCCCTTTCTTCTCGAATCCTTCCGGTTGCTGCATGTAGATCTCTTCTTCGAGGTCACCGTGAAGGAATGCCGTCTTCACGTCCATCTGTTCTACCTCGAGGTCCATGCTTGCCGCTATGCTTAGCACCGTCCGGATGGAGGTCATTTTCACTACCGGGGCAAATATCTCGTCGAAGTCGACGCCCTTCTTCTGCTGGAACCCCTTCACCACGATCCTGGCTTTGTATCTCGGGGGGTTTCCGGCATCTCCCGGTTTCAGCTTGAACACCCACTTGTTTTGAAGTGCCCGCTTTCCTTTCGGCAACTCCACAAGTTCATATGTGTGGTTCTCATGCAGGGAATCCATCTCCTCCTGCATGGCACTTAACCACCTGCGGCTATGGGTGTCAAGCTTTGCTTCTTCAAAACTCTCCGGCTCCCCCTCGTCGGTTAGCAGCACGTGCTCTGGTTCCGGAAATCTTCGGGGGGCCCTTCTTTCTCTTAGAGGATATCTCCGTTCCGGAGCTTCGGTAACCGGCTCCTCCGTTTCCTCTTCATCCGAATCCATTTCGGGATCGGGGCCGGTTCCGGTATCAGTTTCATCTTCCTCGGCCGGTTCTGTTTCTTCACCGTCTTCGGCCGGATCCTCGAGTGCTAACCGGTCCCTTGCCGGTCGGGACTGCTCCTCGTAGAGTTGATCCTCACCGGTCGACTTGGAGCTCTTCATCTCCTTCTCCGACTCCCAATCGGCGAGTGTCTTGTCCTCCATGAAGATGATATCACAACTCCGGAATATCTTTTTGTCGACCGGGTCCCATACTCGGTAGCCGAACTCGTCGTCGCCGTAACCGAGGAATATGCATGGCCGGGTCTTTGGATCTAGCTTTCCTCTCCGGTCCTTTGCCACATGCACATATGCGAGACACCCGAACACCTTCAGATGCCGGTAGGATACTTCCCTACCGGTCCACACTCTCTGCGGCGTGTCTCCGTCCAAAGGTACTGAGGGTGATCTGTTTATCACGTATGTTGCCGTCGACATTGCCTCAGCCCAAAACCCCTTGGGTAATTTCGCATGCGCCAACATACTCCGGACCCTCTCCATTATGGTCCGGTTCATCCTCTCGGCCAGCCCGTTCAGTTCCGGCGTCTTCGGCACAGTAAACTCGAGCCGGATTCCCTTCGAGCGACAGTACTCCGCGAACTGCCCCCGGTATTCCCCTCCATTATCCGCTCGTATCGCTTTCAGCTTCTTGCCGGATTCCCTTTCCATTCTCGCGTGGAGTTCTTTGAAGACGCACAACACTTGGTCCTTTGTCTTCAACGGTGCCGTCCACAGTTTCCGGCTGTGGTCATCAATGAATGTCACGAAGTACTGGGCTCCGCCATGTGACTTCGTTTCTACTTGACACACGTCAGTGTGCACCAACTCCAGTGGTGCGCTACGTCTCGTCGGTGGCCTTGAGTGGAAGGAGGTTCGGTTCTGCTTACCGGCCAGGCAATCGGTGCACTTCTCCAGGTGCACATGCTTCACTGGAATAAGGTTGTCTTCTGCAAGCCTCTTCATCCCCTTCTCACTCATGTGGCACAGTCTCTTGTGCCACAGCTCACCGGCAGTGTCGGTTGCCACGTTCAACTCCTCCGGACACAACCAGGCATTCATAAGGTACAATGTGTTGACTTTCCGGGCCCGAGCCACTATCAGGCTCCCCTTGCTGAACTTCATTACACCGTTCCGGATGCTGCCTGTGTAGCCTTCATCGTCTAGCCTCCCGGCCGAAATCAGGTTCAATCGAACCTCCGGAACGTGTCGGACATCCTTCAACAGCATCTTGCATCCGGTTGATGTCATCAGCCACACGTCTCCTATGCCGGCAATCCGGCATGTACCTTCATTTCCCATCCGGACACAGCCGTGCTCACCGGCTGTGTAGGATGAGAAGTATTTCTTCTCCGGGGTCAGGTGGAACGACGCTCCGGAATCGACCACCCAGGTCATCTCTTCACCGGCAAGGTTCAGTTCACCTTCTTCGGTGATGAGCATGATCTCCTCTTCACTTGCCGCGAGTGCCGTCGTTCCTTTCCGGTCCTGCCCTCGCCGATCCGGACCTCTCCGGTCCGTGGCTCCCCGGTATGCACCGTTTCGCTCCGGTGACTTCTTCGAATCGGTGTCGTCGGCTCCGTTGTCTTTTCGGTAATGCCGACAATTCTTTCGGAAGTGCCCCGGCTTCCCACAGTGGAAGCATGTGGGCCTTCCTCTTGACTGCGACCGGGTCCCCGACTTCTCCCGTCTTTGTGGACTCCGGTTCCGTTGTCTTCCCCGATCCGATTCGGCAAGTAGCATCTTCGGATCGGAGGCCGGTTCTTTATCTCTCCGACGCGCTTCTTCGTTCAAAATGCTTGTCTTTACCGTTTGTAGAGACAAGTTATCTTCGGTGCAGGAGGTGCTGAGAGTCACCACCAAGTTCTCCCAGCTTTCCGGCAATGTACACATCAGAATGATGGCTTGCATTGCATCCTCCAACGGGAACTTGATGGCCGCAAGCTGGTTCACGAATCCCATGAACGTGCTTACGTGTTCCACCATATTCTCGCCGTCCCGGTACTTGAGGTTCACTATCTTCCTCATCAGGGAGGTCCGGTTCAACGCATTCTTCCTCTCGTAGAGGCCCGACAGCTTCTGCCACATCTCATATGCGTTGGTGTCGTTCGCCACATGTTGTAGAACGCTCACGTCGACGTATTGCCGAATGGTTGCAACGGCTTTCCGGTTCAGAAGCCTCCATTCCGTCTCAAGTACCCCCTTGGGTATTTCCGACCTGTCGATCGGTTCATACAGGTCCCGAACAATGAGCAGATCCTCCATCTTTATCTTCCAGTCGGCGTAGTTCTGCGCATTCAGCACCATCATCCCCGGTTGCCCGCTGCTGCCGCCTTCCATTTTCTGCACTGCAGTCGCTCTGATTCCACTTTGTCGTACACAGTGCTCGGCCACCACCAAGCAATAGGATCAACTCACAGAAAACAGGAAATACAAAATGCACGAAGACAATAGAGAGAAGAGTACACAGGATGTTTTACGTGGAAAACCCTAAATGAGAAAAACCACGGGAGTCCTCAAACTCCAACTATCACTATAAACAGAGATGTACAATGGTGAAGCTACAGAGCAACAACCTTGAGCTCACTGTCTTCGCCACAGGCGGCGGCAATACACAGAGGCAACGACCTCTTCGTCTCTCTCTCTCTCTCTCTCTCTCTCTCGGCTGCTCACTTAGCTCCCTCTAAGTGGAAAACAGAAAGATGAGCAACAACCCACAACTGTTTGCCCTAAGTCATATTTATACACATATGACTTTCGGGCTATTTACAAATATAGCCTCAAGGGCCCTTGGCAAACATATTCACAAATATGTCCCCGCATCCGGCTCCGTAACCGGGGTCTTCATCATCCGGCTCCGTAACCGGGGTCTTCATCATCCGGCTCCGTAGCCGGGATCTTCATCATCCGGATCCGGAACCGGGGTCTTCATCATCCGGCTCCGTAGCTGGGATCTTCATCATCCGGATCCGGAACCGGGGTCTTCATCATCCGGATCCGGAACCGGGTCTTCATTCTCGATTCCCGGACATTCGACCATCCCATCCGGAGGGACCGTAAACCCAACAGAGCATTGTATCAAAGTGTGATACTCAGACTCGCGAACTTGTTTAGGGCAAAGTGTGCATAGCCAACCACACTCATCACTTGTGCCCCAACGCCCTGTTTCACATCGCAATGCATGTGAGCTAGGTCGCATGGAAGCAATGGCAAATAACGGTATGGGCTCTAAATGTATCGATGTGTACAATTTCCCCGTTCCACAAAGAATATGGTTTTGTAGTTAGGTGCAACATGTGCAGTATAATGTGTGAAGCGTGAGCCTCCACATTTGTCCCATTTCATGATACATTGGCATTGCAAAAAGGCCGCATTTACAGAGGAATCTAATGATGCATCATGAAGCAAGTGTCTCGCATCCCATCTACCAAACCATTTTTCTATATCTTGCATCCAATCGGAACACAAAATTTTGCTTTTATGTGTCTTTTGGATAATTTTGTTTGCTTCCCATGCAATTCTAGGAAGTTGATGTGAGGGACTTTTTTGAACCTTAAGCATGTATTCAACAACCCTTTCCATGGCCATGATCTCAATGGGAAGCGATCCCGTCTCAAGGAGGAGGAGGGTGTGTTGGGGACAAGGCCGTCAATGCGGAAGTGCAAGCAACATTCGTGATGAAGAAGATCCTGTGTATGCACGAGGAAGATAGACACAGAGAGAGAGAGAGACACACACACACAACGTATAAATTATATTTCAATAGCAACAGTTACAAAAAATAACAACCAACCTTTACTAAAGGTTACAAAGTCACTTTATATAGTGACTATCCTAGGGCAACTGCCCTTTATGCTATTTACAGAAATGACCCAAACTTGGGCTGTCCAAAAGGACAATGTGAATACGACCATTATGCACTCGTAATCGACACTCCCCCGTAATGGGCATATACATGGGTTATCTAAAGAATTACAGGTATATATATACAAGGTTTATCGGACAGATCGGTTTTGTCAAAGTCGGCAAGATCTGAAGACACAGGACCGAACCGGTCAGGTCGGAAGAGCTAAAGCCGATCCTCAAAGAACCGATGTCGGTGGTCCGAAACCATCCTATGTTGTGTGTCTGACTTTAATCGGACCGATTTTTCGTTATGCCCATCTAGTGCCGAACGGACCGAAAACGATCCTCTGAAAGACACTTGGTCATTCCATCTGCGACATTATCGGTTGTGGATATCTTCTCGAGACTGATTTTCCCTGAAATGACGCAGTCCTGAATGAAGTGATATCGAATGTCGATATGCTTAGAGGCGTTGTGGTGAACCGGATTTTTTGACAAGGCAACAACACCCTGACTGTCGTTGTAGACAACTAGAGCCGAGTTGGAGTCGACTTGTCGAAATGTGTGCGCCAGCCGACCGAGCCATAAAGCTTCTTTTGCCGCGTCGGACGCAGCTACATATTCCGCTTCGGTCATTGAGGTAGCTATGCACTCCTGAAGTTTTGACTTCCATGAGATTGCTCCATTGCGGAATTTGAAACAGTATCCAGTTGTTGATTTCCGACTGTCCACACAGCCGGCGAAGTCCGAGTCGGTGTAACCGACTACGCCTAAGGTTGAGTTCAGGCCGAAAAGAATGTCGTGGTCTTTTGTGCCAGCTAGATATCTGAACACATGCTTGACTGCGTTACAGTGCGATCGGCCGGGGTTGTGCATGAATCTGCTGACGACTCCTACGGCGTGAGAAATATCAGGCCGTGTCGCGACCATCGCATACATAAGGGAGCCGACTGCCGGTGCATACAATACTGACTTCATATCTTCCCCCTCCGGACCGAATGTCGGGCAGTCTCGCTGAGATAGCCGAAGGTTGATGGGGAGCAGGGTTGAAGCAGACTTGGCCGAGTGCATGTTGAAGCGTTCCAGGACACGTCCGATGTAGTCGGTTTGAGACAAGAAAAGTTGTCGTGTATCGTGATGCCGACTAATCTTCATACTGAGTATGTGTCTTGTCGGACCGAGGTCCTTCATGGCAAACTTCAACTGCAGTTTCCGAACGAGTTCGGTGAGCTCTCTCCGGCATGCCGACCGGAGAGTAGCATGTCGTCCACGTAGATGATGAGGAAGACGGGAGACCCGTCTTGAGCTGTTTTGGTGAAGAGACAATGGTCCTCATCGCTCTTTGAGAAGCCGACTGATTGGATGAAGTCGTCGAACTTCTTGTACCACTGTTGAGGTGCTTGTTTCAGGCGGTAGAGACTATTCTTGAGTCGGCAGACTAGATGTTCCTGGCCGGATGCCACAAAGCCTTTCAGCTGCTCCATATAGATTTCCTCCTGTAGGTCACCGTGGAGGAATGCCGTTTTGACATCTAGTTGAATCAACTCCAAGTTGTCGGCGGCCACGACGCCGAGCATGAAATGAAGGGTCGTCATTTTCACCACTAGTGAAAAGATTTCGTCGAAGTCGACACCATATTCTTGTTGAAATCCCTTTGCAACTAATCTGGCCTTGTACTTTGGGGTGGTCGAGTTAGACGTCTCTTTTAGTCGATAGACCCACTTACACGGAAGAGCACGTCAATTCTTCGGTAATTCGACCAAGTCCCATGTCTTGTTTGCCTGAATGGAGTGCATTTCCGACTCCATCGCCAGATGCCATGTGGCTGAATCGGTAGATGCCGATGCTTCTTCGTAAGACGTCAGTTCACCGGCGTCGGTAAAGAAAATTCCGGGAGAGTACCTCTCCGGAGGTTGCGACAGTCTCTCAGATCTGTGAGGTATGATTGGACTAGTCGCACCAGGTGTTGATGTCGGATGGTCGGGAGTCGAGCCATTCGGCTACGCCGAATCGGTGGATTCGGTGTGAGAGTTGTCGGTTACCCGTGAAACCGATCTCATGTTGTGGGCTGGGCCGGCATGAAGGGTTGGCACTTCGGAAAATATTACCCTTCAGACTTCAATAGGCCTTTCGGCCGTTGTATGCATAGCCGACTCGTTGAACACGATGTTCGAACTTTGGACGATTTGTCTGTGTTTGGGGTCCCAGAGTCGGTATCCGATCTCGCCGTCGGGTCCATATCCAAGAAAAACACATTTCCGTGACCTTGGTTCGAGTTTCCGACGGTCGTCTTTCGGTATGAGAGCATACACCTCGCAACCGAAGATCCTCAGTTTGTCATAATTCGGCTTACTGTCGGTCCATATTTCCTGAGGTATTTGAAGTCCTAGAGGTCTACTTGGCGACATATTTATTATGTGTACTGCCGTAAGTAGAGCCTCCGCCCAGAAGCCATCCGATAGTCCGGAGTGTTAGAGCATGGATACTACGCGTTCTTGAATCGTCCGATTCATGCGTTCAACAATTCCGTTCTGCTCTGGACTATAGGGTGCCATATATTCACGTCGAATGCCGCGTTCCTGGCTGAAGTTGACGAATTCTTCAGACTTGAATTCTCCTCCATTGTCGGTTCGGAGACATTTCAGTTTCCGACCGGTCTAATTTTCGACCATTGCAAGCCATTCAAAGAAGATCGAGAACACCCGATCTTTGGTTCTGATGGGATAAGCCCACACCTTTCGAGTCGAGTCGTCAATGAAACTGACGAAGTACGAAGCACCACCGAGAGATTGATGTGGCATCGGGCCACAGACGTCCGAGTGGACTAAATCGAGGGGGCTCGATTCTCTTGGTGCTGATGTCGGGTGTGATGTGGCTACCTGTTTGTCGTACTAGCAATGCTCGCAGAATTGGTGATTCGAGAAGGAGAGTTTGGGCATGTAGCCGGCTCTAGACATGTGCGTTATGCTGGCCTTGCTGAGGTGTCCAAGTCGTCCGTGCCATAACGTTGTCGTAGTGTAATTCGCACACTACGTGTAAAATTACATTTTTGGTTTCTCCGGATAGGATATGGAGTACCTAGTGAGAACCGAAAGGAAGAACTAGTGAGGACCGAAACCGGTAAGGAGACCGGCAAGAGCCGGATGAAGAAGGCCGGTGAGAGTCGCTCAGAAACGGACGAAGAGGACCGGTAAGAAGGCTCCGGTAAGAACTGGATAAAGAAAACCGGCGAGAACCGGATGAAGCAGAACCGGCAAGAGCCGGATGAAGAAGGCCGGTGAGTGTCTCTCACTAGATGAAGAGACATATTTGTAAATAGAAGAAAGTATAAAATTATATATTACATGCATAGGTCAAGAATCGAACCTTGCACCTCCATGTTAATAATGTTAAGCCTTATCATTATACTAGAGTATTATGAATTTTAAAGTTATACTAAACTTTATCCCATGTAAAATTGCTACCGGATGAAGAAGGCCAGTGAGAGTCGCTGAGAAACGGACGAAGAGGACCGGTAAGAAGGATCCGGTAAGAACCGGAGAAAGAAAACCGGCGAGAACCGGATGAAGCAGAACTGGCAAGAGCCGGATGAAGAAGGCCAGTGAGAGTCTCTCACTAGATGAAGAGACATATTTGTAAATAGAAGAAAGTGTAAAATTATATATTACATGCATAGGGCAAGAATCGAACCTTGCACCTCCATGTTAATAATGTTAAGCCTTATCATTATACTAGCGTATTATGAATTTTAAAGTTATACTAAACTTTATCCCATGTACAATTTCTAGACATGCATGATAAAAAAAGTTATTCATGCATAGACACTCGAGTTAAAAGAAAAGATGAGATAGAAAGCTAATCATGCACATGCAGTGTGCATGAAAATTAAAGATAGGAAAAGCATGATGCTTGCATGGGATAAACTTAGACTCTTCCAACGCTATATAAGGAAGAGAAAAAGATGTATAGAGGTTGTTGATTATTTTACAAGGGTTGATTAATATAATATAATCGTGGGATCCACGAGTTTGCTAACTATTTTTCTCTCTTAATTTGAGTACTCACTAATACACTATACTTGTGGGATTCACGAGTTTTTCATATCTTTCTTTCTGACAATATATTTCATATTCTTAAGTGCCTTAGAATTTTCTTTCCTCCTAGTCCAAAACCCCAACGGTTCCCACCCGACTCACGCAACGATCCGGAGCCGAAAGGCACGACACAAGTGGTGAACCCGACGTGAACACGGGTGGCAAGGAGATGGAAAATCAACCGGAGGCTAACAACATGATGATGATGTTCGAGCGGATGCTTCAAGAACAACGTGCGATGTCGGAGATAGCGGCGGCAGTAGAGCGGCTCGTGCAACGGATCAGACAATTCAACGGGAAGGACGTATTGCGCTATCTTCGGGACTACCAGGCGGAAATGATACGATGTGGGATTTCGGAAGGACTGCAATTGACATCCTTCAACCGGGTAGCTACCGACGGGCTTCAAGCAAGTATCCACGTGCTACGACAACAAAATCCGACGTGGGAAGCAGTTGAAGAGGCGCTAAAGACCACGTTCGCTATCGAGGACTCCTCCAAGGCAACGCGGAGAGGATTCAAGGATTGGGTAGAAACGCCGGACAAGGGGATGAAGGTCCTTCATGTGTTTTCGGTATTCGAAAGTCGGTTCGGGAGGTTGTCTGCGAGAGATCAAGCTATCCTCGCACCGGACAAAGTTATCATGTTCTTACGAGCCGTAGACGTCCGGGACCGGAAGGATCTTGGAGTGCTTCTAGAGGACACGACGACCGAGAGTGGCCTCACAGAAACATGGGAAAGCGTGCGGGATATCATCGCGCGATACACAAAGAGGGGGCAATGGCTTGCCAACGAAGAAAAGAGGGTTTCGGAACCAATTCCGAAACCGAGATCCGGATCGGAAGACCATCAACCGCGGGCTCGGGAAGCTACGACTAAGAAGGGAATCGACGCAACTACGGTGGAACAGTTGCTGAAGGAGATGGAGAATCTAAAAATTGTGATGGTGAAGAAGTCGGATGACAGTCCCACAAGTTCCAAGTATATGGACTGTCGATGCATATGGTGCGATAGCACCGAACATGATCGGAGGGATTGCGATGAGCACAAGGAAGCGCTACGACAGGATCTTATCTACTATGAGGGAAATTGGATTCATTAGATGGACTCTCAGAAGCCGCTCCGACCGAACTTCCGAAAAGGCGGCGTGAAGAAGGTCCTAGAGGAGGAAATAGCGGCGAAGAACAATTACGCGACAACCGCGGGAATACGCGTCAGGGAGTCATCGGGA
This sequence comes from Azolla caroliniana, assembly GCF_043228905.1. Taxonomy (NCBI): domain Eukaryota; kingdom Viridiplantae; phylum Streptophyta; class Polypodiopsida; order Salviniales; family Salviniaceae; genus Azolla; species Azolla caroliniana. Next base: position 8,146,575 of record NW_028230450.1, on the reverse strand, counting down.
GCAAAGGTGTCTTTTTGGCCGGAAGTGCTAGAAAACACCGAGAAAACCGACTCTAACAAGATCCGAAGCACCGCGGAAGGCATCCGGGAAGCTACGGGATGGGAGTGCCCCGTCGATAAGAATAGCGTGTTTGCTTTATGCCAATTGCATGAAGTGTATGTAGATGAGAAGCGACAACGCACGGATGAGGCGGCTGGTCCATCGAAGACACCGGAAAGCTGGAACTCCGGAGGTAAGGGAAAAGAAAAGATGATTCCGGCATTCAAGCTTGCCTCGGACATCGAAAAAGGTGTTCGAGGAGAGAATCCTCGATAGCTAGGTAGATTTTTCGCTTCGAGAATTACTCGGAATAGCGAAGAAGGAGTTCCACGATCTTCTTGTGGATCTCATGAAGAGAAAAAGGCAAAGTACGGAGGAGAACGCTCCAAGGGTGAATGCAAATACCGTTCTAATGAATGACATTGAATTGGAGGATGAAATACCGAATTCTCACTACACAAAGCCACATTGGGCACATGCAACTACGGAGACTCCGGTTCGAATCGGTAACATCAAAGTGCTAGCATTGATTGATCACGGATCGGAGATCAACTTGATGTCCAAGGAATTCTACCCGAAGGGTAAGTGGCCTATTAACACAAATCATGGGTGAAAGATCCGGGCGGCCACCAAAGCAACAGAAGATCTATTTGCGGCTTGTCCGGATGTGACGGTGAAAATCGGGGATGTCGAGATCGACCAAAATTTCTTCGTACAAGACGAGGTCTCACACTCCGTGATCCTCGGGCAACCTTTTATCACGACATCACAGATGGAGACGAAGGTCCTCGATAGCGGTGCGGCTTTTGCGCGAATTCGGAGCCAAAACGGAGAGAAATCCGTCCAATTCCTAATGGTGTTGGCAAATCATGAAAGGAACAAGAGAGAGCTCTTGTCCCAAACAAGAATGGATTTTTAGAGCGGACTGTTGCGGAGTGGGGAAGTGATAGTCCGAGAAACCCTGATACCAAACACAGGAAGAAACCTCTCGGTGCAAAACATGTACGAATCAGTCCGGATGGGGCATCCACGTACACGGCCGTAACCGGAGGAATGAAGAAAGAATACCGAAAAGTGGAGGATAAGTTACGATCGGCATCAATAATAAAAGAAGACGAAGAAATTGTGGGAATAGTCGAAGAGGTGTTCTATGGGAGCACACTACAACGGCTTGAAGAGCTCGCGGATGATACAAGCCAGGGAAACCGGGTAATTCCGGTGGAGTCGGTTGAGATGTACGAGATCATTGTGTAAATGGGGCCAGATGAGCTCCGCAAAGAAGAAGCAATGGTAAGTACGAAATACAAGACCATGGAGAAGAAAGTGAAACCGGCCGCGGGACCGTTACCCGCAGATAGTGAACAAAAGAGGAAAGAAGTCTCGGGGGATCCGACACTTCGGAAGTCCATGGATATCGGACATGCCTTCACGGATGAGACCCAGAAGAAACTTCGGATCGGTGGAGGTGGGTTCCTATTAAAGAATGAAGAAGAACGATTCCGTGGGATGCTAGAGCGACATGGGAGAGCATTTGCATTTACATCGAAAGAAATAGGATGCGCTGACCCGAAGATAGTGGACCCGATGGTGATCTTCATGATTGACCATGTGCTGTGGAACCTGAAGCTGATTCTGGTGCCACGAGCGCATATTCTGAAAATCATCAACTTGCTAAAGGAGAAGGTGGCGATGGGGATTCTAGAGCCATCAAATGCTCCGTACTCAAATCGATGGTTTATGGTTCCGAAGAAGAATGGGTCACTCCGATTTATTCAAGACTTGCAACCGGTGAACAAGGTCACGATCCGGAATTCCGGAGTCGGTCTGATAGTGAACGAATTTGCGGAAGCATTTGCCGGTCGCGCGATATACTCCATCGGAGACCTATACTCCGGATATGACCAATTCCAACTAGCCGTGGAGAGCCGAGACATCACTACCATGCGGACACCGATAGGATTAGTCCGGATGTGTACGCTACCACAAGGCTCGACGAACTCAGTCGCACATATGATGAATGCGATGAACAAGGTGCTCCGGGATTGCATACCGGAGATAACGATGCCGTTCCTAGATGACATTCCGATGAAAGGGTGTGCGGTGGAAGAAAAAGATGAAGCTATGGATGAACGGGGATGCCGAAGGTTCGTAGTCAACCATATCCGTGATTGTGAGAAAGTGTTACGGAAGTTAGAAGATGTGCATCTAACACTTTCCGGAGAGAAATCAACATTCGAACAAGAAGAAATACTGGTAGTCGGACATCTATGTGGGCCCTACGGCCGAAGCCCATCACCAACCAAGATCGATGCGATTCAAGCTATGAAAAATGTATGCGAGTCACAATCCGAAGTCCGAAGGTTTCTTGGAGCATGTGCATTCTATCACATATGGATTCCGCACTACGCACATATTGCGGACCCGCTCTATCACTTGTTGCGGAAGGGGAAGAAGTTCGAATGGAAACCGGAACACACCAAAGCCATGAGGAAGCTCAAGAAAACACTGCGGAGGGCTGAAGCTCTAAAGAAGCCAAACTATGACCGACCGGTTATAGTAACGGTTGATACAAGTCCAACCAGAATCGGATGGGTCATCAATCAACTCGACTCGGAAGGTTCGCGATATCCGATCCGATTCGGAGCAAAGGTTCTCAACGAAAGGCAACGCGGATATGCACAAGTTAAAAGAGAATTATGGGGAGTCGTGTCGGCAATCAAATCGGATCGAGATTATTTGATCGGAGCCGAAGTAGTGATCGAAATGGATTGTCTTCCGATACTTGGGATGATGCGGTGTTGTACTATACCGGATGTGGATATGCTAAGGGGGATTGCATATGTTAAGTCACTTAATCTGGAGGTAAGACACATCTCCAGAAAAGACAACGTTGTAGCGGATATTCTATCAAGGGCGCGGTTCGGAGATGACATAACCAAATCCGATAATGAAGAAGTTTCCGAAGACTACTTTGCTTCGGAGCACATATGCCGGGTGGACGTAATCCAAGAATTCCGGGAAGAAGAATATGAGGGAGAAAGCTTGTTGATCGGGAAAATGCTACGAGAAATCGAGGAATCATCGGACAATAAAGAGAAGAGAACCGAGATCCGAAGTAAGAAACGGCAAGTCCGAAAGTTCTTCTTGAAAAATGGATTTTTATGGAGGGAGCCGAAAAGACCGGGTGGCATACCACTTCAAGTAGTCGGGACAAAAGAGCAACGAAACCAGGTAATGTCAGAATTTCACAAATCTGATTGGGCTGGACATCGGGGAACATGGGGAACATTTGGGAAGATCAAGCAAAGATATTGGTGGAAGAATATGTACAAAGATGTCGCGGAGTTCACGGAAAGCTGCAAGAAGTGTCAAATCTACTCTGGAGTTCGACACCGAGATGAGTTACATCCGACATTCTCACTGACAATCAACTTCAAATGGATGGTCGACACTGTAGCCATGCCAACCGGGATCGGACAAAAGAAGTACTTGGGGTTAGCTCGGGAAGATCTCACAAACCAAGTAGAAGGTCGGGCGCTACGGAGGAAAACATGTTCTACGGTATGCCAATTCCTTTTGGAAGAAGTGTTTTGCAGGTACGGGTGCGTAAGACAAGTGATTGTGAATCGGGGAGAACTCGACTCTGATAAAGCTAAGGAATTCTTCACTAAGCATGGAGTTCGGTTAACACTGACAATGGCATACAATCCGGAAGCCAATGGGAAGATTGAACTAGGACAAAGTCCGATTGTCAAAGCACTTGCAAAGGCATGCGATGGAAGGGTGAAGGATTGGCCGCAGATGCTTCCGTATGCACTATGGGCAGATCGGACGACGCATAGCTCCGGAACCGGTTACATGCCGGCAGAACTTATGACCGGACAAGCACCGGTAATGCCGACGGAAACCGCAATCGCGACATGGACAATGCTACCATGGAAGGAAGAGATGAGCCGGGAAGAACTACTAGCGGTCCGGATACGACAACTAGAGGGAAGACCGGAAGACATAGCGGAAGCAATATGGCGACAACAAGAAGCGCGATTCCGGAATAAAAGCCGGTTCGACACAAAGCATCGACTACGACCGCGGAAGATTGAAGAAGGAGATTGGGTGATTGTCTACGACAGTAGTTTGGATCATCAACATACAACGATGCGGAAGTTCGCGAAAAGGTGGTTCGGGCCATATGAGGTTCGGAAAGTTTTCGATAATGGAATTTACCGACTATGCGAGTTGGATGGAACGATGCTACGAGTGCCTATAGCCAGGAAACGGGTGAAGATTTTCAAGAAGCAGACTGAAGAAGAACCCTATGTGATCCTAGACAAGACCGACAAGAAGGAGCAATCGGATGAAGATCGCGGTGATGCGGAAAGCGAGGAAAGTGGATTACAACTCATAGTTGACTTAAGCGGAGAATTGGAGGAAGCTTCGGATGAAGGTGAATAGCAAGCATCGGGGACTTCGGCACATACCGGAGGATGTGCGGGTTCGGAGGGGGCGAGTGTCGTAGTGTAATTCGCACACTACGTGAAAAATTACATTTTTGGTTTCTCCGGATAGGATATGGAGTACCCAATGAGAACCGGAAGGAAGAACCGGTGAGGACCGAAACCGGTAAGGAGACCAGCAAGAGCTGGATGAAGAAGGCCGGTGAGAGTCGTTGAGAAACGGACCAGTAAGAAGGATCCGGTAAGAACCGGATAAAGAAAACCGGCGAGAACCGGATGAAGTAGAACCGGCAAGAGCCGGATGAAGAAGGCCGGTGAGAGTCTCTCAGCAGATGAAGAGACATATTTGTAAATAGAAGAAAGTATAAAATTATATATTACATGCATAGGTCAAGAATCGAACCTTGCACCTCCATGTTAATAATGTTAAGCCTTATCATTATACTAGCGTATTATGAATTTTAAAGTTATACTAAACTTTATCCCATGTAAAATTTCTACCGGATGAAGGCCGGTGAGAGTCGCTGAGAAATGGACGAAGAGGACCGGTAAGAAGGATCCGGTAAGAACCGGATAAAGAAAACCGGCGAGAACCGGATGAAGTAGAACCGGCAAGAGCCGGATGAAGAAGGCCGGTGAGAGTCTCTCACTAGATGAAGAGACATATTTGTAAATAGAAGAAAGTGTAAAATTATATATTACATGCATAGGGCAAGAATCGAACCTTGCACCTCCATGTTAATAATGTTAAGCCTTATCATTATATTAGCGTATTATGAATTTTAAAGTTATACTAAACTTTATCCCATGTAAAATTTCTAGACATGCATGGTACAAAAAGTTATTCATGCATAGACACTCGAGTTAAAAGAAAAGATGAGATAGAAAGCTAATCATGCACATGCAGTGTGCATGAAAACTAAAGATAGGAAAAACATGATGCTTGCATGGGATAAACTTAGACTCTTCCAACGCTATATAAGGAAGAGAAAAAGATGTAAAGAGGTTGTTGATTATTTTACAAGGGTTGATTAATATAATATAATCGTGGGATCCACGAGTTTGCTAACTATTTTTCTCTCTTAATTTGAGTACTCACTAATACACTATACTTGTGGGATTCACGAGTTTTTCATGTCTTTCTTTCTTACAATATATTTCATATTCTTAATTGCCTTAGAATTTTCTTTCCTCCTAGTCCAAAACCCCAGCGGTTCCCACCCGACTCACGCAACGATCCGGAGCCGAAAGGCACGGCAACGTCAACCAAAAATAAGTCACCCTCTTTGAGTGTGACATATAAAGGATACAAGGAATGTACCTTTGGTCCTCGAGCAAGTAGGAGGTTCCCTTTGTGGAGTGTCCACCCTCCTGATGAGAATCCGGCACGGATGCAGGCTTCGTCAACTGGTCCGACTGAGATCAAGGGTCTTGAAAGCTCATATATTCTCAGGTTTGAAATAATGCCTTGTGCCTCCGTTGATAGTGTTCTCAGGAGTACTCCTGAAGTTTCTAGAATGTTCCAGAGAAATATGGAATATACATCGATTTTCTATAATAAAACTTAAATGAAAATATATTCTTTGTATTACAACATATAGTCTAATGGTCAAGAGCTCGACCATGTAACATAAGGTCATGGGTTCGAGTCTTGCCATATCATGACATGTGGAAACCCACAGCTTGCGTATGATCCAGCATGTGACTTTGTATCCACGGAGCATACATCGATATGCACGAGTTCAAGCGGTACCTTCCTCCTCTTTAGTGGTCTCGACCGGAAGGAGTTTTTGTTTTTCTTACCGGTGAAACAATAAATGCATTTCTCCAATTGCACGTTCTTTACCTCTGGAATGAGGTTATCTTCGACAAGTCTCTCCATCCCCTTCTGGTTCATGTGACACAACCTCTTGTGCCACAACTCACCGGCACTGTCGGCTACCACATTCACTTCCTCCCGACATATCCAAGCATGCATCAGACATAGCATGTTGGTCTTCTTAGCTTGGGCCACAATCAAGCTTCCTTTGCTGAATTTCTCGACTCTTCGTCTTTCTCGGCCGATGATGCCGACTATTGTGCAACCTTTGTTGTCGGAGAGCCAAAATTTCCTACCTAATGTACAAGAGTGGGGTTTCGGCCGGTCGTCTAGACTATCGTGGCCCCATGCCTGTCATGAAAAAATACATTTTGGCTTATCAAGAATCTAACCCACAACTTCTTGGTCTATGTGTTGAACCTTTAACCATTGTAATAACATATATGATGTATAATTATAATAATTATACTTTTAGTTATCACAAGTTATTTAGAATGTTCTAGAACATTCTAGAGTATTATAGAACATTCTTGAATATTTCATGATATATTTATTATCACAAATATCAAAAATATTCTAGAATACTCCATAAGGATCTATGAATAGGTATTCATATATTCATCACAACTCATTCGGTTCAACACTAGTCTTCAGCCCCTTAGCCTACTCTTTGTAACCTTTGATCTCTTATAATATAAACTCTTTTCCATTTCTACTGTTCTTTCTCTCTCTTGCTCTCTCTATACCTTCGATCATCATCTTTTATCTTTCTCTCTCCTACTCTCAAGTCACGACAGTTTGAACCGAATCTCTTTTCTTCTCCAACTTCTTCTTCTTCTTCTCTTAAACTTATTCAAGAAAATCTAGCAATTTTCTCTCGTAACTATGGAGTCCGTCAACAAGTAAGAATATATGCGCGTTCTCTCCGAGCTCGACATGCTAACAACCAAATTTGTGGCATTGGAACAAGAAAATCAAAGATTGTTGGGAGACCTACAACAAGGGGACAACAAGCAAGTGTTGAGAAAGTACAACAATATGAAGAATTATCTCAATGGGTGCATCAATTGGAGACTACTCTATTTCAACGACAAGCGGCGGAAGTTCAAACCTCACCAAAAGAACCAAATATTAGTCTTCCGGCCAAGTTTGATGGTACAAGGTCTTAATTTCGTGGATTTTAAATCTGGTACCATTCACGATTAAATTGCATCCTAGCCGTTCCCCAACCAATGTTGCTCGTGTGGGACTAGTTGGTACTTTGTTAACGGGTACCACGTTAGCATGGTATGCACCACTCCTAGAGAAGCAGTCACCACTGTTAGAAGATTTTGAAGGGTTTATAAAAGAATTCCAAGCCAACTTTGGAGACACTGACACTATGAGGATAGCAATAAACAAAATTTGACAATTACGACAAGGAGATCGTCTTGCTTCCGCTTATGTTGTAGATTTTCGCCTCCTAGCATGTGATATTCCATGGGATGAGGCGGCGTTAATGGACCAATTTCGTCAAGCTCTATGCAACGATGTGAAGTATTTACTTCTTACCTTCCATGATGATCAAAAATCTCTTACTGAAGCAATAAGTTGGTCCGTGCAATGTGACAATCGCTTATTTGAGTGGCGTTCTAAACGCCAACAAATGTTACGCTACCGAGCAGCAGAAACATATGCTTCGGTGGTCGCAAGTCCATCCCAAGTGTCAAAGCCAAGTTCGGTGGAAGACCCTACTCCAATGGAAATCGAGACAACACGACGTCAAGGATCATTATTGGATGCTGAAAAGCAATGATGTTGAGTGAATCGTCTATGCCTCTATTGTGGTGGTCCAGGACGTATTGTTGTGAATTTCCCACATAAACCATGATGACAAGTTAACCAAGTAAGTACCCATAACCACCCCATTTCAATTTCTGCCCCGCCTTCTCGTCAACCAAGTAGGCCTAGTAGCCCTTGTCATAAAAATACATTTGATGTCTAGAGCCAATTAGACGATGTGTTAAACGAGTAAGTCCGGCCAAAATTAGAGCCATTTGGTTGGACAACCCTAGGCATATAGCGTCCGTCCCTAGTTGTGGTTCCATTTCATCCGATCAAGTTAGTCGAGTTTTCTCTACACAAGTTGAGCTTAACACATCCCAGCTTCTGCCCTCTTAGACTCTGGAGCCAACTCTTGTTTCATGGATCGTGAGTTTGTTGTATGTTAACTCTTAGGGCCGGACAATGGCCTAACATAGGGTGTCTATGGAAGACACTTCACCAAAGGGGTGTTACGGCAACATGATTAGACTCAACAATTAATCCAACTTAATTAGGTTACTTAGCATGATCGTCCTTAATATTCACACGCGTAAGATATAACAATGACTGCAGAACGGCAATTAACACAGAGATAAAAAACACTAAGCTTTATTAATTAACCGCTGCTCATTACATTGTATTTGGGCCTTTAAATAGGTTTCCGGTCTGTAGTACAAAACGGTGCCATCCGCACCTGTTCGGGATCAGTCCGGATCCGGAACGGCATACCGATTCCGGTCCGTTCGTCCACACTCATAGCTTACTTACAACCATTCCTAACAATTAAATAACTCCCCGTTTCACACTCTAGACTCGGTAACACATGGCACGCCCGTGGGACAGTACCTTGTACGTCGAATCCACATCCGACCCTTGCTATTCTTCGTCCAAAATATCCAGAATGCTTTGTTCGAGATTCTCCAATGGTTCATTTGGAATTGGTTGTTGTTGTTGTTGTGGTTGCTGCTGCTGCTGTTGCTGCTCTGTTGATGGCTGCTGCGACGGGTCCTTTGGTGGCTGTTGTGGCTGCTCCTCCATTTGTTGCTCTGACACCGGCATCTCCGTCGTTGCTCCCTCCGTCGTAGTGGTCTCCGGTTGACTGGTTCTGGCCTGGCCCTCGGCTTGCGACGATTCCTCATCACTAAAGTTAATCGTTGCCGCTTCCCGAACCCGGGACCGCACGTAGCTTTCAAACTGGATTTGAGCGTCCAGCCTATCATCGTCTAGCTGAGCTACGAGTTGCCGGACTTGCGCCAGTTGTTCATCCGCCAGGACTTGGAAGTCATCGGCCAGCTCGTCCCGTATGGCAGTGAAGTCCTCAGAAGGCAACGTGTAACAATCATCTCCTTCCTTCCGCCGGTTTGCCACGTCTACCCTTAGCAATTGGAGTTCCGCCACGTTTTGTGCCCACTTTGTCCACCATTTTACGGAGCTTTCGTCAATCAAGAGTTTTGTCTAATTTAGCCATGCCCGGAGGATGCACTGAATCCGGCTCGTTCCCAATTGCGATTTGATCTCCGCCGCTTGTCGTTCCTCCTTCAGTTGCTTGATGATTTTGACGTTATCTTCCACTTGCTCCTTGTAATGCGTCAATTGCCTTTGATATGTGCTTTGTAATTTCTGCAATACCGTTGACGCTCTCTCCTTTTCTTCCTGCTACTGCCTCTGTAGCTCCATCCGGACCTTCTTCGCCTCGTCCAACCGTCGTGTATTCTCTGCACGTTCGTTGGCGATCGCCGTCGCGGCGCGATCAACTTCCTGCTGGAGCTCGGCCATCCGTTCCTTATGCTCCGTTTCCAGCCGTTTGTAGTCCAGGTGCAGGTGCTCAAAATCATCTGTCTTTTGCTTGAGCCGTGTGTTGATCTGTTGACGGGCCCGGTCCTCGCGGTCCTTTTGCTGGCGGAGCTCTTCCTTTAGCCGTTCAATTTCCGTTTCCGCCGTCTTCCGCAGCTTGTCCTTTTCCTGCAGCACTTTGTCTTTTTCCTCCCTTAGCCGGTCGTACGCTTGATGGCCTTTCCAGAGGCTCTCCTCTACCCGGCGGAGGTTCTCAGCAGTCTTCTTTAATTTTGATTCAGCCGCTGTCTTCAATTCCCGTTCCCGGCTCCTTAGCACTTCTTATGCGGCAAGTTCATCTCTCAATTCTGCAAGCTCCTGGGCTTGCGCCGCATCTCTCTCTGGAACGGTTTCCGTTGCCGGGGTCTTATTGGTATGTACAGGTTGATCTGTTTCTTTATTCTGTACACTTACCAGAGTCACCGGTGATTGGATCTGTGTTCTCGTTAAGGCCATTTTGGCCATCTCTGCCGTGACCTGATCCAAGTCTTTTTCAAGGCATCGGATTCTGGACCGGGCCGTCTCTAGTTGTTTGGTTGTGACGAGCAACCGTTCGCTTTGCGCTCTTTCCTTCGCCTATCCACCAGAGCCACAGGCTACCGGTGCCTTGTTGTTGCGTTTGCACGGAGGTTTGATGGATGGGCTCGCTTGTAGATGGGTGGTCCCGCCTGATTGCGCCGAGTTGCAATTCCATTTCTGCCCGTGGACCACCCTGCTATCCTGGTTCCCCTTGCGCTTCTTCTTGGTTGGCCGAGGGAGGCTGCATTGACCTTTCCAGCTCTAGCGGGATGGGACTTGCCGGTGTTGCCGGTGGTGCAGGGGCTTCTGATTCTGGTGCCGTGCGCACCGGTTCCGGTTCCTCCCTTGGCGTGGGAGTCTCAGTATGGGGAGCCGGTGTTCCCTCCGTCTGAGGGTCCGAACGTTTCCCGGTTGCCTCAACGGTCCTTGCCGACGACTGTCGCTGGAGGTGCTCCGTAGGCTCCTCCTCTATTTCCTCTTCCTAAGTCCCGCCATTGAATTTTGCCGCCAAGGGGTCCGCTTCTCTATTCACCAGTTGGCAGAGTGTAACCTTTACGGGCCGTACCGGTGGTTCCTCCTGCGCATCCGTTGGCCGCTTCCGGCTGGCACTCTCCTTTCCCGCCTGTTCTGCGTGCGCTGCCTTCCCCTTAGTGGCCTTAGAGGCCAACAACTGTTGTCTTTTGGAAGCAGTCTTTGGGGTGCCGTCCGCCACTCTTCCCCGCTTCTTGGGTTGGACGGGCGGCTGGACGGGTGACACAAGTAAGGTGAGCCACTGCGTTACGGCGTGCCCTATCCTCCGTCCGTCTCGGCCTTCTTTGTCGTCTTTGCCTCTGACGATCTCGATCGCCGCACACAAACCGTCTGCGATCAATACCGGCCAATACACCTTGATCCCTTCATAGGTGGCAATGATCATCCCTACCTGGTTCTGCGGCATGACAAGGGGTCTAGGGTACACATGGCCGTATTTGTGGAGCACACGAGCAATTTTGCGGAACAGCATATCTCCGCCGCCCTGTGTCCGGTAGCCCTTGCTGGCTAGGGAGTACTCACCAAAATACTTGATGAGTTGCTCTGAGGTCGGATTGTCAATCGTGAGTATGCCTCCCTCCGGAAGGCCTGTTAACGCCCGGATTGCCTCCCCCGTTATGACCTCTATGTCGATATCTTTGATCACCTTGTCGGCTTCTTTGTGTGGCGGTACCTCCATAATCATCAAGAAGCCCTCGAGCCCGTGTTGCTTTAGCCATTTCTTGGCGGCTTCCGACAGCGTTTGCGGGTCCATGTCTGTGTCAAGGTCGGATTGTGGTGGCGAGGTTGGCTAGTGATGAGAGTGAGAGTGAGAGAGAGAGAGTTCAGAAGGCAGGGGTTCTCTGGGTTCTCTGTGCGTAGGTTCTCATCTGATGATCTTGCAGCGCCTTGGTGCTTCTGTGCTCCTGGGTTCGCGAAAGTAGAGGGTTTCCACGCGCAGTGGTTTTTCTCTGTGCATTACACTTCCGGAGGCTTATTACATTCACCCCGGAGCCTCCGTCTATAACTGTGTCGGGGAGTTCTTTCTTTTTTACAATGGCAGCGATTACCGGACTGTTGGTGTCCACCACCGTTGGTCCCTCCTCCGAATTACGTTGGAAAACGAGTGATCCACTCTAATTTCCTGCGCCGGTTGCTGGAAAGCTTCACACTCTAATCTGAAACTAGGTCGTGCGTTGATCTAGTCATCCATTTGTGCCGTCGTTCGCTGCAAAAACAGGAATCGTGGTCGCCAAAAGGTGTGTTAACTCCTAGGGCCGGACAATGGCCTAACACAGGTGTCTACGGAAGACACTTCACCAAACGGGTGTTACGGCAACAGGATTAGACTCAACGATTAATCCGACTTAATTAGGTTACTTAGCATGATCGTCCTTAATATTCACACGCTTAAGATATAACAATGACTGCAGAACGGCAATTAACACAGAGATAAAAAACACTAAGCTTTATTAATTAACCATTGCTCATTACATTGTATCCGGGCCTTTAAATAGGTTTCCGGTCTGTAGTACAAAACGGTGCCATCCGCACCTGTTCGGGATCGGTCCAGATCCGGAACGGCATACCGATTCCGGTCCGTTCGTCCACACTCATAGCTTACTTACAACCATTCCTAACAATTAAATAACTCCCTGTTTCACACTCTGGACTCCTTTGCCGGCCGGTAACACATGGCCTTTGCCGGCCAGTAACATTGTAATGCATAATATCCAGTTGCATAAGCTCGCAAGTCCAATGTCTGTAAGAGTCATTGATGGACACCTCATAGCATCAGGTGATATAGTCGAAGAGTCTGAACCAATTCGTGTAGTCCTAGATCATTTGGCTAGTGTCATCTCATTCAACATCATTAGTAGTCCAGAGCACTCCCTAGTTCTTGGTCTTCCTTGGTTTGAGCCAAATAACCCAACTATTGATTGGAGAAAAAGAACTATTGAAAAGGTCACGGTACAATCCAAGTCTCTTGAAACTCCAACAAAGGATTTGGGATCCCACACGATTTTTCAATAATCTCTATACATCAGTTATGTGAGGATGGAAGGAAGGAAGACATGTTTGTGTTCGTGGTTTTAGCAACTCCCTCATCTAGCTCCCAAGAATTGGGGGTCCAACTACCAAAGAAGTATACAGAATTCTCCGATGTTTTTGATAAGGTGAAGGCTAATAGACTACCAGAGCATCGACCATATGATTACCCGATTGATTTGCAACCAGGAAAAGAGCCTCCATGGAGGCCAATTTATAACCTTTCGCCCACAGAGTTAGATGTTCTTTGAGAATATATCGATGAGAACCTGGCAAATGGTTTCATCCAACACTCAAGATCTCCTGCTGTTGCACCCATCTTTTTTGTTAAGAAGAAAGATGGTATGCTTCGTATGGTCGTGGATTATCAGGGCTTGAATAAAGTGACTATTCGAAACTAATATGTTCTACCATTGATCTCAAGCCTTCTGGAATGCCTCAATGGAGCAAAATATTTCACGAAGTTAGATCTTCAAGGTGCCTACAACCTTGTTCGAATTCGTCCTGGGGATGAATGGAAAACTGCTTTCCACACCCGCTATGGTCATTTTGAGTATAAAGTGATGCCATTTGGTCTCCGAATGCACCAACAGTTTTCCAACATATGGCAAATGATAGTTTACATGGATGATATCTTGATCTACTCAAAAACTCAAGAGGAGCATGAGATACACGTTCACCAAGTTTGTAGTGGTTGCAAGAGTATGGTCTCTATGAAAAATTGGAGAAGTGTAGTTTCGACCAGTGTCAAGTGGAATTTTTGGGGTACATAGTCTCTTCAAATGACATCTCTATGGATCTATCAAAGGTTCAAACTATTTTGGATTGGCAAACACCACAATTTGTGCGAGATGTACAATGTTTTTTGGGGTTCGCAAACTTTTATCGCAAGTTCATCAAAGATTATTCAAAGACTGTATTGCCCCTCACTCAACTGACGCAAGAGAATCAACCAAATTGTATGGAGTACAGATGCGAACTTTGCATTTGAGGGTTTAAAGCAAGCGTTTACATCTGCACCAATTTTAATGCATGTCAATCCAATGAGGAGCTTTATACTTGAAGCTAATGCATCTGACTTCGCACTCGGAAGCATATTATCCCAGATTGGCGATGATGGCCAACTGCACCCTATGACGTTTCACTCACAGAAATTTGAAGCTACAGAAATCAACAATGAGATTCACGACAAAGAGTTTCTTGCCATTGTGGATTCTTTTCAACAATGGCATCATTTTTTGGAAGGTTCTTCTCAACAGATTATTGTCTACAACGATCACAAAAATCTAACATACTTCCAAAGTGCTCGACTCTTGAATTGTCGACAAGCTCATTGGGTGTAGTTCTTAACTCATTTTGATTTCGTAATTCTATATCCCCCTTGGATGCAGCATGGAAAAGCAAATGCTTTATCTCAACGTTTGTATATGGAACTTCAACACAGAGAGACCGCATTTGAATGTCAGAAGCAAATCCTCTTAGGTCCTGATCGACTATGACTAATGGCAACGCATACTATCAACACACCGGGAGATTCAAGTCTTCTTGATTCCATTCAGGAGCATATTGCGACCGATGCATTCACCCAAGAGATTTTGAGCCATATTATCTCAAATCAGGCTTCCAACTCCCAATCTCAAAATCCTCGTCTAGACTACACCCAGTTCAATTGGCATGATGGTTTACTTTTTCGACAAACTCTCTTGTATGTACCTAACGGTCCTTCTCAACTCCAAGTCGTGCAACAATGTCATGACACGCCAATAGATGGACATTTTGGCATCCACAAGACTTTTGAGTTGATTTCTCGCCGATATTGGTGACCACGACTTCGTCATTTTGTTATAGATTATGTTCGTAGTTGTGATACATGTTGTCGATAAAAAAAGCCTCAACATAATCCATATGGCTTATTACAGCCAATGCCTAACCCCGAGAGCCCATGGAAATCTATTTCCTTGGACTTCATTACAGATCTTCCATCTTCAAAGGGTTTTGATTCTATTCTCACGGTAGTAGATTGTTTTACGAAGATGGCGCATTTTCTTCCATGCACGAAGACCATTACTAGCCAAGAGACAGTCAATTTACTCATGTGGGAGGTCTTTCGCCATCACGGTCTTCCATATGATATTATAAGTGATCGAGATCGAAATTTTTGGCGGCACATGTTCTAACTCTTAAATAATTCTTGCAAACTCTATTCCGGACACCATCCAAAGACTAATGGGCAAAGTGAGCGCACCAACCAAACACTCAAACAATATCTTCGTTGTTTTGTCAACTATCAACAAGATGATTGGGTTGATCTATTACATTTGGCAGAATTTTCTTACAACAACTCTGAACATTCTTCTACTGGATATTCCCCTTTTTTGCAAACATTGGGTACCATCCTCATTGGACGATGGTTGACCATCCCGAAGTCCCGACAAACCCGGTTGTTGAAGATCGGTTCACCCGACTCCAAGAAGTTCAAGATATACTTTTGCACCATTTATGTGATTGTTACCAATTAGGAACATGGCCTACCCTTAGTTCTTCGGGGTATGGCTCAAGAAGATCGTGGTACAAAGATTGGATAGCACAGTGCGTCTAGCCTTAATCCACGGGAAGGGATATTGCACCATTGAGTGGCCACGAGGATAAGGAGTTATCAGGAGACGGCTACAACCGAACCCCCTTCTTACCGTTTACGAATACACCGCTTACCCTAAACACAGATATGCTTCCGAATCGACACAGAGTTCAGAGGATACTCGACACAGAGTTCAGAAAAGACAGTATGATTATATTAGACAGATTACACCAAAACTATGACAGCCCTTTACAATGTTCCTATGCCCTTTATATATGCAGGGCATAGACGGTTACGCTTCCTACGTGAACAATTACATGCGTTTCTTAATGCTTCTATAATAATACGCTTATCCACTAGTCTGCCCTTAGTCTACGCCTCGTTTCTCACTAGGGTGGGCAACACCTACCACGCTTGTGGGACAGTGCCATGGCATGTCAGACCCATCCTCCTTCTCTACTCGTCGTCAAAAATATTGAGGATATGCGGTTCCGGGCTCTCGTCATTGTTTAACATAACAGGCAGTGTCATCATGGGGGTGGGCTCATCATTTTCAGGGTTGGCCGGTGATCCCAACGTTGTGGTCTCTGCCTTTGGTGTGTCCCCTCCTGTTGGTCAGCCATCAGCGATGTGGTCTCTGCATCCGGTGCGTCTCCCTCCTGTTGGTTGACAAACATATCCTCCCTTAGTGACTCCCTTGGTGGTTCCGTCCGGATCTTTTCCTCCTGTGCACCTGTGGAAGTATGGTCGGGGTCTCTTTGTAGCTTCAGTGGTTGTGGTGCGCAGGTGTCCGTCCATGGATCTCCTTGTAGTGCCTCATTCGCAGTGCCTTCCGGAGCAGGGGGGGATATTGATTGGTGTCGCCGCCGTAGTGACCACCGAGGCTTCATCTTGTTCATTTAGAGTCCCATACTATTCCGTGGAATTGCTATCCAACACAATGATGGCCTCCGCCTTCTTCGCCTCTTCTGCCCATTGTTTTTCGCCTCCGATGTCGTGCAGTTGGCGGAATGTGTCTTCTTGACTTTCACCGAAGTCCTCTAATAGTTGTGCTATTTCTTCGGTGTGGCAATTGGCTAAGGACTGGTAATCCTGCGGAAGGTCTTCACGAATCGTAGCAATGCTCTCTTCGCTTAGCTTGTAAAACCTTTTTCCTTACGCCGATTTTCACGGTCTGCCCTGTATCTGTGGAGTTCTATTGCCTGCGTCGCCCATCCAACTCATCCTCTGTCTAACGCCGCTTGAAGTTGGGTGGTAAACTGTTCTTGTTTTGTTTGGAGGAGGATGTTGATATGGTCCGTGTTCAGGCGCGTGTGGGCATGTGAGTCCTCAAGAGCCTTCTTGAGGTTCTCAATTTTCCTCTTGCTGGCTGTTGTTGCTTCTTCATAAAGTGTCTTCATTTGTGCCCAGATTTTCGATTCCTTCTCATGGAGCTCCTCTAGCTGGCCCATCTCCTTGTTGAGGCGTATTTCGACATCCCGCTTGAGTTGGTGCTCATGCTGAGTTGTTCGTCATACCACTCTCTCTTTTTCTGTGCCACCTCTCTAAGCGTCGTGATGGTGCCTTCCTTCTTGGTCCCTTCCTTGTGGAGCTTGTCCCTCTCCGCCTTCATTTGGCAATGTGCGGCCACTTTGGCATCAAGCTTGTCTTGAATTGCCTTGACCGCCTTACAGCCTTTTTTCTTGAATGTTTGCGTCTTTGTCTGAGGACTGACGAAGATCAGACCTAAGGCGGTCAATCTCAGACTCGGCCACCTCGATAGCCCTTTTTGTCTTAGCTGTTATTGCTACTTGGGCCTCTACCTCCTCTCGTAGAATCTGTAGTTCAGCTACGTGGGAGGCAGGAGCAGAAACTGGTTGTGCCATTGGTGCGCTGCTCCCCAGCTCCGTATTACACTATTACACTTTATTCAGTTGCTCCTGGGTTACTTTTACGGTTTTCCATACAATTTTGTTCTTGATGGCCATCTCTTTGGAACCCAGAGTGACCTTTGCCAACTCCCTATGAACCTCTACTAAGGTCGTGTTAAGCGGAGGGAGTTCGATCCCTACGCGGCAAACACCTGCGTTTCTTTTCCTACCTACCCGCGCTAGTGGGCCTTCTTCTTTGCTTTCTGCCATCTATGTAAGAGCACGCTCAATCATTTGTCGCTCGGCGTGCTCTTCGGACATTCATTGGGACACCTTAATCTGCTGTGTCATTAGGAACTCCATGAGCTCATAAGTTGTGTTGAATTGCAAGAGCGCACCGAATTCGTGGGCCATGGCCAGGATGTCGGGGTAGGACAAAACTTCGCTTTCCGCAATCAGCACACCCTTACCACGTTTCAACTATTCGGTTATTATCGGTCATGGTTCGGACATCAACTCTAATGTCGCGGTGGCCTCTGTAGGAGAGGAGTTTTTGACGCATGGGGTTGTATCTTTCACAAGTTCGTGACCGTCCTTTCTATCCAACCTCATGTGCTTGAGTTTCGGGCTTCCGTGTGCAATTTGTTGCTCGACCTGGAACTCTGTTGGTTGTGCTTCGCCAGGGTGGGCATGGTTCATTTGTAGGTCGTCCTATGATGCCCGGCTTCTGTTTCACACGAGTTTGCTTCTTCCTCCCATTCCATCTCCGCAAGGTCAGCTAGTCTTCGTTTTGTTGACCGTGGCGTGGGTGCCTGGCAGCTCGTTTCCGGGACGGGAGGCCACGGCGGGGAAATAGTATTGTTAAGTAATGCTGGATAATAGGGTGAAGCTTTTTTCCAGCCTGAAACGTGTGTAAGCCCTCTCTCAGTGTTGGTCCCATGATGACTCCCCAGTCAATGGAATGGCCCTCGAATGTGTTTATGAGGATGCCTGCTTTCTACTTTGGCATCTCGTAGGCGTTAGTATGTACGCACCCTACTTCCAACAAGAACTTTGCAACTTCCCGAAAGAATGGATTCGGGATATCCCATGTTCTGTATGCCTTCGCGGAGGTTGAATATTCTCCGAAGTACCATTCGAGGGCTCCGGCTGGGGGAATTTTGAAGTGACGTTCGCCATTTCTAGATAAACCCAGCTTCTACCTAATATTGGCATTTGTGATGGTGTCGACATTGAGTTTCTTGGCCACCTCTTGTGCATCGGGGTGTGGTGGAACTTCCGCTACCCGGATGTAGCCTCCGAAGCTTTTGTCGTGTAGCCATCGCCGTAGAGCTGGGGAGATAAAGATCGGCATGTCGTCTTGTCGAGACACGCGGGGAGAGCTACTAGGGGGCAAGGAATGCAAGCTTATCCATTTGTGATGGCACGGGGATGGTGGGGAAAGAGGAGCGCGATAAGTGTAGATAGCATGGCAATGTTTCCTGTGATGTGGAGAGGAGCGCCTGTTGTCTTCTTTTTGTGAGGATGATAAGTTAGGGTTCACAAGTCTACGAATCATTGTGTGGACAAGTGTTCTCTCTTTCTTGGAAAGTGTGCATGCATGTAGTGCCTTTAATAGTTGTGATTGTCCTTCCCTTCTTCTTCTTTTCTTTTTTCTTTTCTTTTTTCATTTCAAACGTAATGGTTACAACCAGTTTTAAAGTACATTAATGTTACATGCTTACTAGTGGGCCCCGTTTAGTGGTCGTTTCGTTTAGCCAAGGAAATGGCCCGATTATCTTCATCGGCGCAAAACGGGTTTGGCGGCGTGGGTCCCAAATATAGCTTTAGTCGAAACCCCATTAACTTTTTGACGCAACACTTCCCCTCCTAGGGTGCCTAGTTTGAATGTCCCGTTCTCGGCTCCTATTATCCAGTACGGTGCCATCGGAAATGTAGTTTGCCCAGCATCTGTCTTATGCGTGTTTGGAAAACTAAGACGATGTCAAAGTTAGCATGCGCAAGCTTTGACAAAGCCGGTTTAGCCGGTTAGCAACAAAGAATAAAAACACAAGTTCAATGGAAGCTTGAGAGTATTACCATACACGGGAGAGACACAGAGAGAGAGAGAGAGAGAGAGAGAGAGAGAGAGAGAGAGAGAGAGAGAGAGAGAGAGAGAGAGAGAGCAAAACATAAACTCTATTAAAAAATAACACATTGTATCACTTTGTAAAACTCTGCCCATACAACGTGTTGAACAACACTATTTATACAAGTCCTCAAAAGGACTAACAGAAGTATTATGTACTTCAATGCTCATACGAGCGGCTGACACTAACTACGAGGACTCTGACTACCTAGTAGTCTAGGAGTGTAGGCTACTACTAGCCTTCCGTTTCACATTTGAATCTAGCTCCCCAATCTGGCTCACCGATCCAGCTCCTTGTTCCGGATACCATCCGGCTCTCCGACCGGATACCGACCCGGATATTGTTGAGCTTGCTCGCTCAACACTCCCCCTCAAGCTCAACTTGAGATCGGATCGTGGTGTAAGGGGGGTCCTTTCCTCCAACACCTTTCGGCGTCCTCCCGCCTTGCTTGCGCTCCTCATCCGGTCTGGTTCTACTTCCCACGACCCGTCCAGTTCTGCGCACCTCAACCTCCTTGGTTGGCTTGACTACTCAGCAGGCCCATCTCAACTCCTTCGTTGTTATGACTCCAGCACTTGTCAACCCATTGGTTCCTCCGTGTAAGTGTCGACTTCGAATCCAACTGTTGAACCGAATCGGCTTCCTCCGATTCGTTCCAGCTCTTGTCCGAGTTGGTAGTCTCCAACTTCTATGTGCTTTGTCTAAGCATGGAATACATGGTTCTTGACGAGCTATATGTTGCTTACATTCTCACAATAAATCAGGAATGAGGTCGGCACCCTGATCCAGAGGTCTCACAGCAGTCGCCAAAGCCAGATGGCTTCACAGGTGGCAATGGTAGCGCTTGGTATTCAGCCTCAGTGCTCGTCAGTGTTGGCTGCTTTTTGTTGCTCCATGCAACGGCCGCGCTTTCGAGAGAAAACATATATCCAAAGGTGGATCGGCGATCTGATCCATCACCAGCCCAGTCAGCATTGGTATATCCTACTAGCTTCCCAGCTACACCGTGTCAGTATAACAGTCCCCGATCCTTCGTGCCGCTCACATATCGGAATAGTCGATGCGCGCACTGAAGGTGCTCCTTGGTCGGCTTCTGCATAAACTGATTGATCACCCCGACCGGATAACTGATGTCGGGTCTGTTACCAATTAGGAACATAGTCCATCCTTGTAAACGATTACTTGCAAAAGCGTTAGAAAACAGAGAAAGCAGAGAATACACAGAGTACACGGGAGAGACAGAGAGAGCAGAACATAAAAGCTATATTCAAAACAATATAGACACTCTGTTATCACAACTATGCTCAATAGCACTATTTATACAAGTCCTCGTGGGACTGACAGAAGTACCGTGTACTTTAATGCTCACACGAGCATCTGACACTTGCTACGAGACTATAACTGCCTAGTAGTCTAAACCAATACTAGGCTTCTAGTTACCGATTAGATCCAGCTAACCAGCTCCCCAGCTCACCGGCTCTATTGCTTGCCGGCTCGGTTGCTCACCGGCTTACCGATCCGTCTTGCTCACCGGCTCAGGCTTATCCAGCCGATCTGGCTCTAGTTGAGCTTGCCACTCAACACTCCCCCTCAAGCTCAACTTGAGGTTGGATCCTAGTGTCAGCCTCTGTGGCAATCGGTTCTTCCAACCGACTTCTCCTGGCGTCGCTCCACCTTGCTCGTGCTCCTCATCTGGTCCAGTTCCGTTTGCCGCGACCCCTCTTGTTTTGCGCACCTCGACCTCCTCGGTCGGTGTCTACTCAACAAGCCCAATTCAGCTCCCTTGCTGTTGTGACTTCGGCGCGTTCCGGTTCGCCGATTCCTTCGTGTTGGCGTCAACTTTCGCTGCATTCTCATCCTCTTGGCCTTTAATTGATCTGGTTCTTCCGAATCTGTCTGTTGAACCGAATTGATTGTCTCTGATTCGTTCCAGATCTTGTCCGAATCGGTTGCTCCCGATTTGTCTTCTAGTTCCAAGCCCTTCACCATATCGAACCATGTCCGCGTCTTGGCCTTCTTCCTTCGGTCGGCTCTGTCCTTCTTGACTCTGCCGCCGTTGCCACTTGTTCCGACTTGTTCGGACGTGTCGACTCGTCTCGGCTCGGCTCCTTTCTTCTTCTTGACTCTCCCATCGTCGGTTCTTCCCTCACCGGTGTCGGCAACAGTTTCTTTGCCTTTGCTCGTTCCGGCGGTGTCTTTGCCCCTTCTTCTCCCCTTCAAGTGTGGCACGTCGAGATGTTGAACACCAAGCATGTCGGTAAATTGCTGCAACTTGTCCGATCCGAGCGGTTTGGTCAAGATGTCGGCAACTTGCCGATCCGTGTGAACATACCGTAGTTCAACTTCACTGTTCAGGACCCGCTCACACACAAAGTGATAATGCACTTCTATGTGCTTCGTGCGAGCATGGAACACGGGGTTCTTGGCGAGCTGCATGCTGTTGATGTTATCACAATAAATCGGGATCGGGGTCGATACCTCGATCCGCAAGTCTCGCAGCAGTCGTCGAAGCCAAATGGCTTCGCAGGTGGCAACGGTTGCGCCCCGGTACTCAGCCTCAGTGCTTGACAGAGCTACTGTTGGCTGCTTTTTGTTGCTCCACGCAACAGTTGCACTCCCAAGGGAAAACATAAAACCGGAAGTGGATCTCCGATCCGACGCATCGCCGGCCCAATCGGCATCCGTGTAACCGACTAGATCTTTGGTTATACCTCGTCGGTATAACAGTCCCCGGTTCTTCATGCCGCATACATATCGCAGTATCCGTTGCGTGCACTGAAGGTGCTCCACGGTTGGCTTTTGCATGAACTGACTTATCATTCCGACGGGATAGCTGATGTCGGGTCGCATGATAGTCAAGTAAATAAGGCTTCCGACAATTTGTCGAAACTATTTCTCGTTGCAGGCCGGTCCGGAGTTGGGACGAAGCTTCTGGTTCCGGTCCAAGGGTGTGGAGACAAGTCGGCATTCTGTCATGCCAAACTTGTACAGCATATTCAAGACGTAATGTTGTTGTGAGAGCAATATGCAGTCGGGGGTGTGGATCACCTCGATCCCAAGAAAATAATGAAGGTCCCCTAGGTCCTTCATCTCAAATGCGTCCAACAACTGGAACTTGACGCGGTTGACTTCTGGAAGACCCAGTCCGGTGATGACTAAATCATCAACATACAGCGGGATACCTACTGGACCAGCTGAGCCTTGCCAGATGAACAACGAAGAGTCAGACTTGGAGGCCGCAAACCCCATCTTACGCAACTGGTGCGTGATCTTCGCATTCCAAGCTTGAGGAGCTTGCATCAGGCCGTACAACGACTTCTTCAACAGCTCCGATTAAAAACTGGGGGGCTGAGTCATAAAGACTTCTTCTTCAAGATCACCCTGAAGAAACGCATTCTTCACATCCATCTGGTGAGGATGCCACCCCCTTGCTGTAACAACCGCCAGCACCACATGAACCGTCGTCATCTTCGCTACCAGAGCGAAGGTCTCATCGTAGTCAATTCCGTGGTTCTGCGCATATCCCTTCACCACTAACCGGTTAACTGAACCGTCGGCGTTGTACTTTACCTTGTACACCCACTTGCATCTGATCGGTTTATAGTGACGGGGAGGGTCAACTAGGTCCCATGTCTCGTTGACATCAAGTGCCCGCATTTCATCCTCTATAGCGGCATGCCAATTTGCGTCCTTTGCCGCTTCTTCGTAGCCCTCCGGCTCACGCACTTCCACCACCTTGGTCATGTATGCATAGTGATGCGCCATGTACTCATTGTACCCGTACCGCTTGACGGGATCCTTCTGGAGGGTGGACCAACGTAACTCACCGTTACCCGGTTTGAGGCCCTTCTTGGCCGGTTCGGTCTCCGTTGCCGAAGATCCGCCTTTCTCCTTGCCGGAGTCGGATGCACACCGATCTGACTCATCATTGCCGGTTTCGAATTCTGACATCTTTTTCTTCCCTTTCTCTTTGCGCGTGAACCGTCTCCTCGATTCCTTGCGCGAGGAGAGCACGACAGAGTCTTCACTACTTGCCTGTTCCTCATCGGACTGGTCAGATTGACTCAGTCTCTCGTTCGGCCCGCTCAACCGAAACGATTCCGGACTCTCATCCTAAGTCCACGCTTTATCATCATCTACCTAGGCCGGTTCAGGCTCACTAGCCTCATCCTCCGGCATCGGGTCGGATTCGGAAGTCGGAGTCGGTAAGGCCTACCACGATGCCGATTCATCGAACTCGACATCTCGACTAACTCGGACATGCTTTGTCCGGGGGTTATAACACTTACAACCCTTTTGCTCTTGAGCATTGCCGACTAGGATGCATTTTTCCGATTTTGCATCCAGCTTCCTCCGCTTCTCATCCGGTACATGCACATATGCAATGCTATCGAAGATCTTAAGGTGTCTCAAATTCGGCTTGCGCCCGAAATACAGCTCGTGAGCTGACACCTTCTCACCGATCCAGTTCTGGATGTAGACAGCCATTCGGATTGCCTCCGCCCAGTAGAATTTGGGCATGCTCTTCTCCTCCAGCATTGCCCTTGCCGCATCAATAAGCGACTGGTTCTTCCTCTCGGCAACACCGTCCTTTTGCGGTGTGTATCTGCAGCTGAACTCTTGCCGAATTCCCTTTTGTTGCAGATAATTGTTGAATTGGCTGGAAAAGTATTCTTTTCCGCCATCCGACCGCAGGCATTTGAACTTCCTCTTTGATTCTCGTTCCACCATGCTTTGGAGACTCCGGAAACACTCGAAGACTTCACTCTTCCGTTCAATGAGGTAGATCCATGTGTGCCGCGTATAGTCGTCGATGAAGGAGACGAAATATCGACTCCCGCCAAGACTAACATTTTGTGCCGATCCCCACACATCCGAATGGATAAGTTTGAGCTTGTCACGGCTCCCGTTACGTTCGGTAGGGAATGGAAGCCGGTGTTGCTTCCCGAGTTGGCAGACTTCACATACTTGGGCCTTCCGGCCGCTGAACTTCGGCAAACCGAAAACAACTTGTTTCGTTTGCAGGTCTTGAAGCCTTCGGTAATTGACGTGGCTTATCCACTTGTGCCATAGGTCGATGTCCAATTCGACCTTCTGTCCTTTTGCAAACAGAGCGGTGCCGACGTCATTGGTGTCGAGGATAAACATCCTCTCGTCTCTGCGCCCTTGCGCAATAATCTGGCCCTCTTCCTCGATGAAGCACCCGAGGTGCGTAAACCGGACCTGCATCCCTTGGTCGACGATCTATCCGACCGACACCAGTTTCTTCGTGATTGTCGGAACGTGTAATACGTTCATCAGCTTCCCCTTTTGTCCGACGTGGCTCAAAGGGACTTCTCCGACGTGCACGATTGGGTGAGGAGTGTCGTCTCCGGTTTCGACTACTCCTAGTTGATCTGGTTTCTCCAAAAAGGAGAACCACTCTTTGTGGCTCGTCATGTGGTTCGACGCACCGGAATCAACATACCACACTTCAGCCGATTTGGAAGTGGTCTTCTTCATCGAGTTCGCCTCGTGCTTCATCACTAAGGTTGGCCCGTTACCGTTCTTGGATCCTCCCGATCCCTTCGCGTAGTGCGAGCTTTGCCGGCCATCCTTGTCGTCCTTGCCGGAACCGGATTTGTCTGAATTGGCGCGTTTTCTCCAGCACTCGCTTTCTCTTTGGCCCTTTTTGCCATAGTACCAGCATTCCGTTGCAGTCTTCTCTTGCCGTCTTCTGATGCCGCCATGACTCCCCCTGCTCCTAGAGTGTCCGGAACTGTTGTCGGCACGTTCTCTGTGTCTTTGTTCCTGGTCTTGTCGGCCGCCTCCATTGCGTGCCGACCTGCCTCGTCCACCACGCCCACGGGACCGATCTGCTTCCGTGTACAGCATCTGGTTGTCAATGGGTGCGCTAGTTGAGGCACTGGTGTGGTTCTCCTCTACAAGGAGCATCGATTGTAAGTCGAAAAATGACGGCGTATTCTCCCTTGTACATACCGCCGTTCGGAACGCTCTAAACTTAGACGCCAAGCCCCCAAGACAGACCTGTACCATCTCATCTTCCTCTACGGTAACGTTGATAGAGGCGAGCGACTCACAGATCTCTTTGATTCGGGCCGTGTAATCCGCCACCGACATGTCCTTCTGTCGAACATTGCTCAACTCCTGTCAAAGTTGCAGCTTCCAAGCTGTAGTGCTCGCGGCGAAAACCTTCTTCAGGTTTCCCTAAGCCTCCTTCGGCGTCTTGGCGTCTTGGATGTGGCTCAACAGTAGGTCTCCGACACTAGACGCGAAGAAGTACATCACTCTGCTTGTCGATTGTTCCCACACTGGGAAATCCTTATGTGCCGCATCAGGTGTTGTTTCGTTGGCTCCTTCGAAGAAACTCCAGTAGCCATGCCCAAGTAGGTACTGGTGCATCTTGTACGACCAAGATGCATAGTTGGATCTGTCGAGTTTCTCCACAGGGAGCGAGCTAGCCATTCCTCTATCCATCACTTCTCTGTCTGCTGTTCTTACGACCTGTTAGGGTTTGCTTTCAAGCGTTTGTCAGTTGTAGAGGTTCTCAACCCTCGCGCTCTGATACCATGTAAACGATTACTTGCGGAAGCGTTAGAAAACAGAGAAAGCAGAGAATACACAGAGTACACGGGAGAGACAGAGAGAGTAGAACGTAAAAGCTATATTCAAAACAATATAGACACTCTGTTATCACAACTATGCTCAGTAGCACTATTTATACAAGTCCTCGTGGGACTGACAAAAGTACCATGTACTTCAATGCTCACACGAGCATCTGACACTTGCTACAAGACTATAACTGCCTAGTAGTCTAAACTAATACTAGGCTTCCAGTTACCGATTGGATCCGACTAACCGGCTCCCCAGCTCACCGGCTCTGTTGCTTGCCGACTCGGTTGCTCACCGGCTTACCGATCCGCCTCGCTCACCGGCTTAGGCTTATCCAACCAATCCGGCTCCAGTTGAGCTTGCCGCTCAACAATCCTCAATCCGTCGGGGTAGCTTACAAGGTGATCGTGGTGCAAGGGAATAGTGTGTGGTTTGTAAGGCGTAAGGGGGGACGGCTACAACCAAACCTCCATAGGAGCGTAGTTACCCAACGTGTACTTACCTTGTATTTACTACAACACAGTCTTGTACAGAGAACGAGACACAAAAACAAGAGACCAATAGATAGAATACCAAGATTAGAGAAGATAAAACTATATTCAAACAACGCTCTTACTATACGCTAGTTGTTTACAGTGTTCTTTCACCCTTTACATACACAGGGCTTCTAATCGGTTACACTTCCTACGCGAACCATTACATGCATTTCTTTAACGCCCCTAATATACTAATCTATTTACAATGCGTTATGGCCATTGGTTTCAATTCCGGCGGACAACACTTGGCACGCCTGTGGGACGGTGTCGTGGCATGTCTAACCCATCCTCTTTCTATTCATCATCCAAAATGTCGAGAATGTTCGGCCTGGTCGTTCATCATTTACCGGAGGTGGCGTGATGTGAGTGGGTGTTCCATTGTTCTGCTAGGCTGGCGCGTCAGTCTTCGCGTTGACTTCTTCACGTGGCGTCGTTGTGGTGGGCTCGGTTGGTACATTTTCCGGTACATTTCCTTGTGGCTCTTCCTAGCGTGGGCAGGTGTCTGGGCACTGATCTTCTCCACTCGTATCGTCCGTGGCATTGATCGGTGTAGTTGTTACCTCAGGCGTGTCGTTTTCGTGTTGTCCTCTTCATGCAGCGTGCTCGGGGCTGATTCAGTTGGAACGCTATCCGGGACTTGCCTTTGTGGGTCCGGTGATGGCTCCTTGTGGCGTCAGCCGTCGTCGGGTCGTTGCTCTTCTGTGCCTCTGTCCTCCGAGGGATTTCTCGGCGTTGTTCTTACCTCAAGTCCATCATTTGGGTAAGGTTGGGGCTCGTTTTGTTCGGTGGAGTTGCTGTCTGGTACTGTTAATTCTTCCACCCTTTTCAATTCCTCCACCCTCTGGCTCTTGCTGCCAAGCTCCATTAGCTGGTGGAAGATGTCTTCCTAACTTTCCCCGAAATCTTCTAGCAGCTACGTGAGTTCTTCGGAGTTTTGATCAACTAGTGTTTGATAATCATGTGCGAGGTCCTCTCGTACTGCCACAATGCTTTCCTCATTTAGCTTGTAAAAGCCTCTACCCTCTTTGTGGTGGTTTTTCCAGTCTGCCAGATAGTTGTGCAATTCCGCTGCTTGCATAGCCCATGCCGCCCATCCTTTGTCTAACTACTTTCAACTGCGTTGTAAACCACTCACGATGCATACATTGTCTGTTAGCGTTTGGGAGCGGGCTTGCGCTTCGTCCAGGGCCTTCTTGAGGTTTTCAATTTTACGCTTATTGGTTGTCGTTGCTTCCTCATAGGAGCTCTTCATCTTTGCCCATATCTAGGACTCCTTTAGGTGTAGTTCTTCGAGCCATCCCATTTCATTGTTCAGGCGGATTTCTACATGATGCATCTATTCACGTTCACGCACGATTTGTTCATCGTACCACCTTTCTTCCTTTCTAGTAACGCTCAAAGCCCCGTAATGACGGCCTCTGTCTTCTTTGCTTCCTCCTGCAGCTTTCTCTTTTCTTTTTTTGTGTCGGTATGGGCTACTATCTCTGCGTCGAGCTTATCCTCAAGTGCTTTGGCTGTCAAGATTCGAACTCTTGACATGACCATGTTATAATCTACTATTATGAGTTAACCAAGATATCTAGTACTAGTTATGTATGTAATTGGTCCTTATTATTTTGCTAGCATCATGTGCATAGTTGCTCCCTTGTAGTATTTACACTTGGCACATGCATGCATACCTACATGCTCTATTGTAGATTCACATGCGTGCAACAAGTATGCATGCCATGTAGTATAAATAGAGGAGTTCACCTTGAAGGAATTCAAGGTGAACAACACCAGTTATGGAGTCTTTCCTTTAGTACTATCTTCTTTCTTGTCCATTTGGTTATCTTCTTCGTTGTCTCTTGAGTTTATGATCCATGACAGTTTGTTCACCTTCCCATCCTCATAGCTCTCCCTCTCATAAGCCATAGCTATGTCCGACTCAACTAGTGAGTTAGGCCAAATAATGGTAGCCTTACGACAACTACAGCTTGAAAATGAAGCTCTTCGAAATTCTTTACAAGAACTTCAAGTCGGTACCTCCCTATCCTCACAACCCCCAAACCCTAGTCTCCCACAACAACCTAGCCTAGAGCCCGATCTTCTACCAACATCTAGCCTAGCTTCGTCACAATTTCTTGAGCCTAAGGTTAGCCTCCCAGAAAAATTTGATGGAACGAGGTCGCGTTTCCGAGGGTTCATCAACCAAGTTCGACTTATCATTCGGCTACAACCTCAACGTTATGGAGATGGTCTTCGACAAGTCGGCCTTGTGGGCACCCTTCTCTCCGGTCCGGCCCAAGCTTGGTTTGCACCATTGGTAGAAACCTCATCACCTTTATTGGAGGACTTTCCCGCCTTCCTCGCCGAGTTAGAGGCCACATTTGGAGAGACGGACCGACGACGTACAGCTCTTAACAAGATTTATGCACTCGAACAAGGTTCACGTGCAGCTTCGGTCTATGCTTCCGAATTTCGACAACTAGCATGCGACGTCAATTGGGATGATCAAGCTTTAGCTGATCACTTTCGGCGCGGTCTTCGAAGCAATGTCAAGAATCTTCTCTTAAACTTTCAGGAGCCCACCTCGTTATCCCAAGCGATTTCACAAGCAGTCCATTGTGACAATCGTCTTTTCGAATTTCGCCAAGAAGAGTGCCGGACTTGGGTTCCACCTCATTCACTTCCACGCCACGCCCCGGTCATACAACCCCAAGCATCCTCACACTCGCCTACTTCGGCAGATGTTCCTGTCCCCATGGAAATTGATCAAGCCCGATTTCGGCCATTGACTGATGTTGAACGAAAATTTCGGCGGGCTAATGGCTTGTGCATGTATTGTGGCACCTCCGGTCATGTCGTTCGCCATTGTCCTAGGAGTACTCGCCCACAATTCCATAGATCTACCGGACCCCAACATCCGGAAAACGACATCGTTCGGTTGCAGTAGGAGCCATGCAACTGGACATCTCCCGTCGCCCACATTCTCTTGGTTCCATTGCCGGACCATCAGGCAATTTCACATTGGAGGTATGGCTTTCGTTTAACTCTAGTTCCATTCAATCTGTTGCTTTACTTGATTCTGGGGCATCTTCTTGCTTCATCGACGTCGCATTTGCCCAAGCACATGGCGTACCTGTCGTTGGCCTCTCAAAACCCATTCCAGTTGAAGCCATCGACGGGTGCGTCCTCTCGTCAGGTGCAATTACTCAAGCTACAATCCCATTAGGGCTTCGGGTGGGCTCACACCAAGAGGAGCTCACCTTTTACCTCATCGCATCTCCTCGACATCCGATCGTCTTAGGACTAACGTGGTTGGAGGCGCACAATCCAATAGTGGATTGGTGCAACCGCTCGATCACATTTAGCAAGCCAAGATGCTCGTGCAAAAGTATGAAGGTAAATTCAGTTTCCTATCCTTCGGAGACGGTCGACTCCGAATTGACTACCCCATCATCCGTCCAGGATGGGTTTGTTTGTGGCGCCATTTCTAACACACTCCATGTTATTCCCGAAAAATACCAACACTTCTCCGACGTATTTGAAAAATGTAATGCTGATCGGTTGCCTGAACACCGGCTCTACGACTGTCTGATTGATCTTCAAGAAGGTGCGTGTCCACCCTTTGGTCCTCTATATGCGTTGTCTGCACCAGAGTTGAAGGCCCTTCGTGTGTATCTTGATGAGAACCTCGAGAAAGGCTTTATTCAACCTTCTAAGTCACCAGCCGGGGCCCCCATTTTATTTGTGAAGAAGAAGGACGGCTCTCTACGCTTATGCGTCGACTACCGAGGTCTCAACAAACTCACTGTGCGCAACCGTTATCCGCTACCTCTGATCCCCGAACTCCTTGATCGGCTCCGAGTTGCGCGTGTCTTCTCCAAAGTTGATCTGCGTGGCGCGTACAATCTAGTACGCATCAAGCCGGGGGATGAATGGAAAACCGCATTTCGAACACGGTATGGGCATTTTGAATACAAGGTAATGCCTTTTGGTCTTACTAACGCTCCCGCAGTTTTTTAACATATGATGAACGATATTTTCTGGGAATATCTTGATCTTTTTGTTGTCATTTACCTCGATGATATTCTCATTTTCTCGCCAAACATGGAGGAGCACACTCGCCAAGTCCGATTAGTTCTGGCCAAACTTCGCGAGCATGGCCTTTATGCCAAAGGCGAGAAATGCGAGTTCGACCGTACCTCGATCGAATTTCTGGGCTACATCATCTCGCCCACTGGCATCACCATGGATATGAAGAAGGTCTCTGTCATTCAGGCGTGGGCGACTCCAAGGCGACTTAAAGATGTGCAATCCCTCCTCGGCTTCGCGAATTTTTACCGTCGCTTCATCAAGGGGTTTTCCACCCTAGCACAACCTCTTATCGCTCTCACCCATAAAGGCACTCCATTTTTATGGACCTCGGAGGCACAAACTGTGTTCGACTCACTCAAACATGCATTCATCACTGCCCCGGTGCTGCTACATGCCGACCCCACAAAACCCTTCCAAGTCGAAACCGATGCCTCTGACTTTGCCATTGGCGCCATCTTATCCCAACCAGACGACAACAACCTAATGCACCCAGTGGCTTACTATTCCCGAAAATTTACGGCATCCGAAATCAATTATCCCATTTACGACAAGGAGCTTGCTGCTATCATTGCTGCCTTTGAAGAATGGCGACCCTACTTGGCCGGCGCACAACATCGTGTCCAAGTAGTGAC
Source organism: Azolla caroliniana (assembly GCF_043228905.1). NCBI lineage: Eukaryota > Viridiplantae > Streptophyta > Polypodiopsida > Salviniales > Salviniaceae > Azolla > Azolla caroliniana. The sequence goes on along the minus strand of NW_028230450.1, from coordinate 8,115,132 downwards.
TGATCATAAAAATTTAGTTTATTTTTCCACCACTCGTACTTTGAATCGAAGGCAGGCCCGTTGGTCTACATTTCTCGCCGACTACGATTTTGAGATCGTATTTCGACCTGGTGGCCAACATCGGAAGGCTGATGCCCTTTCTCGCCGAGCTAACCTTGCACTCCGCCCTGGGGATGTTGCTTATGCTCAACAATCTAGACGTTTGTTGAAACCCGACCAATTGCATCTGCTTGCCACTTGTATGTTGCAGGATGATTCTTTACTCCAACAAATCACTGATGCATCCAAGACCGATGCGTTCGCCAACGAGATTCGAGATAGTATGCAAAACCCCTCCAAGGCGACCAAAAGGAAGGATCTTGACACCTTCACCATACAAGAGGGTTTGTTGTTCCGAGATCATCTCTTATACGTCCTAGAGGGCCCATGTCGCACCCGGGTGTTGCGGGAATGCCACGATGACCCACTTGCAGGTCATTTCGGGGTCGCGAAAACCCTCGAGCTAATCTCTCGGGGGTATTGGTGGCCACAACCATGGAAGCTGGTCAAAGAATACATAAAGAGTTGTGAGGTTTGTGCTCGCTCCAAAGCCATTCATCATCGGCCATACGGCTTACTACAGCCGCTTCCATGTCCTCGTCGTCCTTGGGCCTCTATCTCTATGGACCTGATAACTGATCTACCCTTGGTCAATAGCTATGACTCGGTGTTGGTCATTGTCGATCGGTTTACGAAGATGGCTCACTTCACTCCATGCTCCAAAACCATTTCCGGAGAAGGAATGGTGCATCTCCTACTCAACAATGTAGTACGCTTGCATGGACTCCCCGATGATGTCATCTCGGATCGCGGACCCCAGTTTGTCTCTCACTTCTGGCAGCGCCTGCTACAAACTTTAGGCATCTCTGTCAAGTTGTCCTCCGCTTATCACCCCCAAACTGACGGGCAAACGGAGCGTGTCAACCAAATCCTTGAGCAGTATCTTCGGTGCTCGGTTAGTTACCAACAAGATGATTGGGTCAACTTACTTTCGCTCGCAGAATTCGCCTACAATAATTCTCTCCATGCATCGACTGGCGTCACTCCCTTCTTTGCCAACTACGGTTTACATCCTCGCTTCAACATTTCCCTTCCTACCACTTCCGTGAACCCTTCGGCGGAGGATCGTGCCCGCATTTTGGAAGAAGTACATCATGATTTATCCTTGGAGCTTAGTCTTGCTAATGAACAATACAAGAAGCAGGCTGATCGCCATCGATCTTCCACTCCACACTTTGTCGTTGGAGACATGGTCTGGTTGTTACGTCGACACATCTCTACTACTCGTCCATGTGCGAAACTTGATTATAAGAAGTTGGGACCATTCCGTATCATCGAGTGCATCAATCCCGTCGCCTTCCGGCTCGCCCATCCATCCCACTTCCGGATTCACGATGTTTTTCATGTCTCCCTCCTCGAACCCCATTATGCTTCACAACTCCCAGGACGTCAAGCCCCACCACCACCACCTGTGCAATTGACGACAGGGGAGGAATACGAGGTCGACCAAATCCTTGACTCGTGTTGGCACCGTCGACACTTGCAATACCTCGTCCTATGGAGGGGTTACCCCATGTCTGAGGCCACATGGGAACCATCGGCAAATTTACAAAATGCCCCAGAGGTCGTCCAAGATTTTCATCACCGATATCCCCACAAACCAGCGGCCGATTTGGGAAGGCGGCGGCGTAAGAAGGGGGATAATGTCAAGATTCGAACTCTTGACACGACCATGTTATAATCTACTATTATGAGTTAACCAAGATATCTAGTACTAGTTATGTATGTAATTGGTCCTTATTATTTTGCTAGCATCATGTGCATAGTTGCTCCCTTGTAGTATTTACACTTGGCACATGCATGCATACCTACATGCTCTATTGTAGATTCACATGCGTGCAACAAGTATGCATGCCATGTAGTATAAATAGAGGAGTTCACCTTGAAGGAATTCAAGGTGAACAACACCAGTTATGGAGTCTTTCCTTTAGTACTATCTTCTTTCTTGTCCATTTGGTTATCTTCTTCGTTGTCTCTTGAGTTTATGATCCGTGACATTGGCCACCCTTCGTCCTTTGGCCCTGATATTCGCTTCTCTGTCTGATGACTAGCGAAGTTCTGCACGGAATCGATCGATCTTAGTCTCGGCTAACTACGTAGCCCTTTTCGCTTTTGCGGCTATGGCGGTTTGAGCTTCAACCTCCGCCCATAAAGTGTTCAACTCGTTATCATTGGGGGTAGGTCCGGGGATATGTTGTGTTGTAGTCGTGTTGCTTGCTAATTGCGCAATGCGCTCTTCTGCCTTCTGTAGTTGGTCTTGAGTCAGCTTGACTTTCTTCCATATATTTTTATTTTTAATAGCCATATCCTTGGCGCCCACACTGACTCTCGTCAATTCTCTGTGCACCTCGATTAGGGGCGCATTTAATGGGGGTAATTCAATGCCCATACGACGAATTCCCGCGTTACGCTCCCTGCCTACCTTGCCAAGGGGCCCCTCATCTTCGCTTTCCGCAGTTCTTGTCAGCACACGCTCAACCATTTGTTGTTCAATGTGCTCCTTGGCCATTCTCTCGGACACCTTGATCTGCCGTGTCACCAAGAACTCCATGAGTTCGTATGTCGTTCCAAACTGCAATAGTGCACCGAAATAATGGGTTGTATCCGGAATGTCCGGATATTTCAGGACTTTGCTTTCTGCTGTGAGCACTCCTTTGCCACGTTGAGACTGAGCCGTAATGATGGGTTGTGGCTCACGGATTATCTCGAATGTAGTTGTGGGTTCCGTGGGGGTGGAAGTTTCGACTGGTGCGGCTGAATCTTTTACCAGTCTGGACCCATCCTTCCGATCCAGCCTACAACACTTAGGCCTTGGGCTTCCGCGGTTGTGTTCTGATTCCTGCTCACCCATTGTTGCCGGTGCTTCGACGGTCTCTGTTGGTTGCTCCGGCTGCGTTGGCTCCACAACATGGTGGAAAGGTTGTGGTTCTTCTTCCCATTTCGTGGTTGCCAATTCCACTAGCCACCGTTCGTTGATCGTGGCGGGGGCGTAGGTTTGCTAGTCGGTGGGACAAGGAGTCTGTGCGGTGGAAACAGTATTGTAAGGTACTGAATGATTGGCCTTAGCTTTTTTCTAGCTTGGTATGCGTGTAGTCCTTCTCACAGCGTCGGTCCCGTAATTACTCCCCAATCTTTTGCACGACCTTCGAATGTGTCGATGATAATGCTTGCCTTCTGTTTCGGCATCCCGTAGGCATTAACATGTACGCATCCGACTTCCAACAGGAACTTTGCAATCTCCCAAAAAAATGGATTCGGAAGTTTCTTTGTTCTGTACACCTTGGCAGATGTCGAATATGCTCCAAAATACTTTTGTAGTTCGTCAGATGGAGAAATTTCAAAGTGCTTCTCGCCTGTTGCAGACATACACAACTTCTTCTAGATACTTGCATTTGTCACCATGTCGATGTTGAGCTTCTTGGCAATGTCTTGGGCATCCGAGTGCGGTGGCACTTCTACTACACGAATGTACCCCTCAAAACCTTTTTCCAGGAGCCACTTGCACAAAGCTGCCTAAATGGTGATCGGCATCGTGGGTGGACAGGGTTTGTGCGGAGAGTGTTGAACGGGTGAAGCACGTGATGCCTGTGGTATGCAGGAGACCGAGGAGACCGAGGAGAGTAGAAGGCTGGAGGCTGTTTTCTGTAATGTGCAGAAAACCTTCTGTTTCCTTCTTTTTGTGCCTTAGGGTTCATAGGTCTGTGTGACATCGTGGCGACGTGTGTTCTTGGTTTTAGGATTTGTGCATGGATAACGTCCTTTTAATAGTCGTAAATATCTTCTCTCTTTTCTTTTCTTTTCTTTTCTTTTCTTTTCTTTTCTTCTCTTTTCTTTTCTTTTTTCAACGGTAAAGTACAACATTATTGTTACAAGTGGGTCCCGGCTACTGGTTAGTGTGGGATCCATTTGTCGTGTCCGTTACAGCGTGAAACAGGTTTGGGACTGTAGATCCCAGGTAAGGCTTCAATCAGAATCCGTTCACTTTTTGGCGTAATACTTCGCCGGCGAGGGTACCTACCTGAAAGGTCCCATTTTCCGCTCCAATTATCTAGTACGGCCCTATCTAGCAGAATCGTAACTTTCCTGGCATTGGCCCCATGCGTGTTTGAAAGACCAATATAGCTTTCCCAACCCTGAAGTCTTTCTCTCGTGTGCCCCGATGTCGATCTACGAACATCTTACACCGTCACTACTCTTGTTCCAATATGGCCATGCTGCGGACCCGAGCTTCGTCTAGTTCGAGAAGTTGTTGCAGCCGGATCTGCTCAGACTGGCCTTCTGACAGTTTGTCGCGTACTTGAATCCGCAAGCTGGGCACCTGGAATTCGATGGGCATTACAGCCTCTAACCCAAACACTAGCCGAAAAGGCGTGGACTGTATACTCGTTTTGTAACTCGTTCGGTACCCCCACAAAGCATTGTGTAGCTTTGTTTCCCAATCTGTTCTATTCTCATTCATTGTCTTTTTCAAGATAGTCTGTAGTGTCTTGTTTGTGAATTTTGCTAACCCATTTGCCTATGGGTAATATGGCGTACTCTTCTTGTGTACTATGGCGTAACAGTGCGTGAGTTCGTGGATGACCGAATTCAAGAAATGGCTTCCTTGGTCGCTTATGAGCTCTATTGGGCAACCAAAATGGCACCAAATGTGTTCATAGAGGAATCTTGTCGTGGACGTCACAGTATTGTCCCATAAAGGTTTGTCTTCTACCCACTTTGTGCAGTAATCTATGGCCACAAGGATGTATTTGTTGCCTATCCGTGTTGTTGCCGGCGTAAAGGGACCGACAAAATTGAGGCCCCATTTTTGGAACGGGTCAAGTGGGAGTACTAGTTGGTGAGGCATTCTTGCGAGCTCAGTAGGTTGCCCCAAGCATTGACACATATCACATTGTTTACAGTATTGATACGCGTCCTTTTGCGTAGTTGGCCACCAGAGACCCGCTTGCCATACTTTTCTAACCGTAACATCACCTGCATAATGTCCATTGGCCATACCACAATGAGCTTCACGTAGTAAGGCTTCCTTCTCATCTTGTCGTATTCCGCACCGCCAAATTCCATCGCTACCTTTATGGTAGAGTACGCCTTCGACCAAACAAAAGTTACGACTCCGGACTGCCAGTCCTTTTCTTTTCGTCCGTCCGTAGTTGTGGTGGTGGCAGCCACGTGGTCAAAAAGTAAGTCATCTCCATTAGCCAACGATCCGGATAATTCTTTTCTTCTCATGATGTCGTGGTCGTGATCCGTAGAATATCAGCGTTGGGAAAGTCATCATCTTGTCGCAACACGTTATCACCGTTATCTACTCTGCTTAAGAAATCAGCTACGGCATGTTGCGTACCCGGCCAATGTTAACTCACGAAATCGAACTCTTGGAGCAACAACATCCATCTGGCCAGCTTCCCTGTCAACGTCTGCTTCTCGACTAGGTAGAGTAATGTCTCGTGGTCTACGTGAAACATAAATTTCTGCCCGAGTATATAATGCCGGAATTTGTTGATGTTGTAGATCATACCCAAGGCCTCACGCTCGGTCGTGGAGTAGTTCCGTTCGGCATCTGATAACTTACGACTGGCATAATAAACCAGTCGGTACCAATTAGGCTCTGTGAGCTACATCAATGCATTGCCTATTGCGATATTTGAGGCATCTACAAATACGTGAAAAGATTTCGTCCAATCTGGTGGTTGTACGACTGGTGCTTGGGTTAGCATTATCTTTAGTGCCTCGTACACTTTGTCTTCTATTGCCGTCCACTTGAAATGAACTACGATGTACGGCGGTGTGAAATGGAGTCGCAAAATCCGCCAAGTATCGTAACATACGGTTGTGCTTGCGTATTTGCCCTAAGAAGCGGCTAAGGGCTTTGGCATTAGTCGGGGTCTTCGCTTCAATGATTGTTGTGATTTTGTTAGGGTCTACTGCTATCCCCTCCTTGCTTACTATATGTCCAAGGAGTGCTCCACTGGTGACACCAAATGCACATTTCGCTGGATTAAGACTAAGGCGTGACGTACGACAGTGTTCCAAACAAAGTCGTAGATGACCCAAATGTTCCCCTTGCGTTGTTCAGCTCTTGCCGGAGCCGCAACTTACGGGTTGTGGTACTTGCGGCGAAAATCTTCTATAGATTTTCACAAGCCTCCTTTGGCATTTTTGCATCCTTGATGTAACCGAGCATCTAATCTTGCACACCGGACGCAAGGCAGTACAAAACTCGGCTCACTCCTTGCTCCCATGCCGGGAAGTCTTTGTGTGCCGGCTCTTGTGCTACCTCGTTGGTTCCTTCCACATAGCTCCAATATCCATGCCCCAACAGGTACTTGTGCATTTTATATGACCAAGATGCATAGTTGCTACGGTCAAGCTTTACTGTGGGAAGCGAACTTGCCATACCTCTGTCCATTTCAGTTCTCTACTATTCTTCACCGGTTGTTAGTATTTGTCTTCGGAAGCGTTTGTCGGCTGCAGAGGAATCTCAACCCTCGTGCTCTAATACCATGTGAAAGTTAGCATGTGGAAGCTTTGACAAAGCCGGTTTAGCCGGTTAGCAACAGAGAATCACAGGTTCAATGGAAACTTAAGAGTATTACCATACACGGGAGAGAGAGAGAGAGAGAGAGAGAGTAGAACATAAAATCAAATTAAAAAATAACACACTGTATCACTCTATAAAACTCTACCCATACAACGTGCTAAACAACACTATTTATACAAGTCCTCAAAATGACTGACAGAAGTACTATGTACTTCAATGCTCATACAAGCGGCAAGACACTAACTACGAGAACTTTGACTAGCTAGTAGTCTAGGAGTGTAGGCTACTACTACCCTTCCGGTTCACATTTGAATCCCGCTCCCCGATCTAGCTCACCGATCTAGCTCCTGGTTTCGGACACCGATCCGGCTCTGGCTTCTTCAGCCGATCTGGATACTGTTGAGCTTGCTCGCTCAACAAACGGCTTTCCCAATTTTAAAATGCTTCTCATTGGTGCTATGGTGCCAATCTACGAATGCCTTCCGCCCCCGCTACTCGTGCTTGAGAATCGCCATGCTGTGGATCCTAGCTTTGCCCAATTCGAGTAGTTGTTGTAACCGAATTTGCTCAAACTGGTTCTCCGACAATCGTTCGCGAACCTGTATTTGTAAACTTGGTATTTGAAATTCTATAGGCATTACGGCTTCCAGCCCAAACACTAGCCGGAATGGTGTTGATTGGACGTTGGTTTTGAAGCTCGTGCATTATGCCCATAATGTGTTGAGCAGCTTCATGTCCCCATCCGTGAGGTTGTCATTGACGATCTTTTTCAAGACATTTTGAAGTGTTTTATTCGTCGACTCCACGAGACCATTGGCATGTGGATAATACAGTGTACTCTTCTTGTGTACCACGGTGCAATGTTTAGTGAGATCGTAAATGAGCATATTCAAGAAATGGCTTCCTTGATCGTTGATGAGCTCGATAGGACAGCCAAAACGGCACCAAATTTGTTCATACAAAAATTTGGTCGTGGAAGCCGTGGTGTTGTCCCGTAACGCTTTTGCCTCCACCCATTTCGTACAATAATCTGTGGCCATTAGAATATATTTGTTTTCCGTACGAGCCGCGGCTGGGGTAAAGGGTCCGACGAAATCGAGGCCCCATTTCTGGAAAGGCTCAAGCGGAAGCACCGGCTGGTGGGGCATCCGTGCTAGCTCTGACAGTTGTCTCATTCAATGGCAGAGGTCGCGCTCCTTGCAGTATTCGTATGTGTCCCTTTGCATGGTTGGCCGCCATAGACCTGCTTGCCATACTTTCTGGGCCGTAACATCCCCCACGTAGTGTCCCCCTACTGTACGACAGTGAGCTTCTCGTAATACCGCGTTCTTCTCGTCTTGTCATACACCTCGCCACCAGATGCCATCGCTTCCCTTATGGTATAAGACCCCTTCAACTAGGCAAAAGTTCTGGCTCCAAACCGTGAGCCTTTTCTTTTCGTTCATTCTTAGTTGTGGCGGTGGCAGCCCCGTGCTTAAGAAGTAAGTCATTTCCATCAGCCACCTATCCGGGAAATTCTTATCTTCCTTTGTCCCAGCTGTCGCAATACGCAGTATTTCGACATCTAGAAAATCGTCGTGCTCTGGTGCTGTTTCGTCACCATTGTCAATCCTACTTAGATAATCCGCAACTGCATGTTGTGTCCCTGGCCGATGATGGATCTCGAATTCAAATTCTTGTAATAGCAGCATCCATCTGGCTAATTTTCAGGTTAATGACTGTTTAGCGACCAGGTACAGTAATGCAGCGTGATCCACGTGAAACGTGAATTTCCGACCTACTAAATAATGTTGAAATTTTTTGATGTTGTAGATCATACCTAGAGCTTCGTGCTCAATTGTCGAATAGTTACGGTCGGCGTCTGACAATTTGCGACTAGAATAGTATACTAGCCGATACCAGTTGGGCTTGGTGAGTTGCATACGTGTGTTGTTGATTGCTATGTCGGAAGCATCGACAAATACGTGAAATGGCTTTGACCAGTCTAGAGGCTGTCCTTGTGTCAACATCACTTTCAGTGCTTCATACGCCTTATCCTCTGTTGCCATCCATTTGAATGGTGTGCGGTGCACTGCGGCGTGTGGCGATGTTGTGAAATCCGCCAAATAATAGAGCATTCGACTATGCTAGTGGATTTGTCCAAAAAAACGGCTAAGGGTCCTTGCATTACTAGGGGTGTTAGCCTCAACTATGGCTTTGATTTTGCCGGGGTCCACCGCTATACCATCCTTGCTCACTATGTGCCCGAGAAGAGCTCCGCTTGTGACCCCGAATGCGCATTTGGCTTGGTTGAGGCTGAGGTGCAAAGTACGGCATCGTTCTAACATAGCCTTCGATGGCTCCAGTGATCCCCTCGCGTCCCATAGACCGCAAAGTCGTCGAGGGAGACTTGCATGAACGCAGGGATGAAGTCGCCGAAAATCTCCACAATGGTGCATTGGAACGTGGCTGGAGCGGTCTTTAGTCCGAACATCATTAACACTGCCACAAAGACGCCCCATTCGGTTACGAAAGCGGTTTTCCCCTCATCCTTCGGGTGCATTCATATTTGGTTATACCGGCTAAACCCATCCAGAAAACTGTACATGTCGTGACCTGCGACTGTGTCTAGTACGCTATCCATAAATGGCAAGGGAAATGCGCCGGTGATTGTGACAGTGTTTAAATCGCGGTAGTCGACGCATACCTGTATTTTGCCATTTTTCTTTAGTACAACCACTATTGGACTAAGCCATGTCGATTGTTTTACCGGCTGAATAAATCCATCTTTCAAGAGTTTGTCAATTTCCTCTTTTACGTGTGCCGCGTAGTTCGGGTTCATGCGATAGCGTCTCTGCTGAACTGGTTTCCCATCCTTGGCCAAGTTAATTTTGTGTTGGTAGAATTTTGGGTCTAGCCCCTTCATGTCCGCATGTGACCACACGAAGACATCTTTAAACTCCTGTAACAACTCAGTCATGGCCATTTTTTCGTTTGGCGTCAAGTCCTTAGCGATCGTTAGTAGTCTTGGTGCCTCAGCTGACCCTACATTGATTTCCTCCAAGGTCGATGTTGTCACTCTTCACGAGATTTCCATCTCCCTATCGAACGCCTCTCATTCCTTGCTTAGCTCCAACACAGATTCAGGATCTGGTTCGTATTCATCATCATTCGGAGCACTCATCGGCATGTACTCGATAGTAGTCTCTAGGACGTCTATTTCAAACAGCGGTACTATCCGCGGATTTTCATCCAGGTATGCTTCGAGTTCCGTGTCTTCCAACCTTTCTAGCATGTGAATTTCTTCCGCGTATAGTGGCGTTATTGCTTTCGTAGGTGCGAAGGTGTCTTGCGTCATTACCTGGACCTTGCTTTGCCCTCGACGGAAGCTAATGCAATTGTGCTACTAGTTCTGCTAGATGTTAGCAGAACGAAACTGTGGTCTTCCTAACAATATCGGATACGCCCCTGGAGCATCCAAAGCCAACACAACGGCAGAAATTTCAAAGTCGTGACCGCCAATTACAATCCTTAGCTTCCGGACCAACCCCAATGGTCTGACCGAACGGGTGTTTGCCATTCGGAGCCAAAATGGGCATGCCTCCCATTTAGTAATACCGAGGCGGTTACATGTGCTTTTACTGATCACATTCACTCCGAAACTACCATCAACAATGCATCCCGTGATTTCCTGCCCTTGCAGCACCACCTTGATGGCTGGGTTGCGGTGATCCACCATGGTTGGGCTTGTGCTAGACTCTGTATAATTGGCCGAAATCTCTAGTCTGTCTATGCCCCACATCCGGTTTTCCATGGTTTGTCGAAATCGAGGGACTAGTCGTAATAATTTGTCCATGGTCAGCATAATTTCGCAATCGGCCAGTGCTTGCCATATCGGGTCTAGCGTTAATACCTTGTGTCCCATTTGTGTGGTTGTGTGGCCGAACTCTTGCCGCATCCGTTCCACATTGGCTTCATTTGCCTTCTCTACCCAGGCTTGTGTAGCTTTGTGGATCTCGTCTTGTTCCATCTAGTCCGTGTTTTTCGCCTTGCTACAAGTTGTCACCTGTTGGACTTTTGTCATGATTGTATTCACCGTTGGCCCTTTCCCTTTATCGCGCCATGGGCATTGAGTTGTGTAATGACTTGGTTGTTGACAATTAAAACAGTGAACACTAGACTCACCTTTTTCAATGACCGGGGTTGCGGTGAGGTCTTTGAAACCACATGTTGTTGCGGGGCTTTTGGCAATACTCTCGACGACTATCCTGGCGCCGTTCTTCCTCCGAGCTTTCATCGTTATTACGTTGGTTCCGTGATTGGCAATTTCCTCCATACGAATGGGGCTCCGCCTATCCACCGCGATTGTTGGTGGTACATCGGTTATCATGGCGGCGCCATCCCTGAGGATTGTAGCGTTCATTGCTAGGATACTCCTCTTCTTCCTGCTCATCCTCGTCCAAATAAGGGTCGTTGTTGTGACGGCGGTGGTTTGGCCTTCCCGCACACTGATTCCGCTCCGTGTTACCGTAACGCTCCTCCTGTCGGCCTTGGTCATTGTGACAGTAATGCCGTTGAGGCCCCATACGGTGAACCTATTCAGCATGTTATATTCGCACTGGTCCACCGAGTGCACCCGTGAATGACAAATAGGGCAGTGTATCCGCATATTACAATCTACCACGAAGTGTCCGGAGTTCAAGCAGATTATCCATTGAATGGCTTGGCGGAAACGGTCATCCTTCTCCTTGGGAGTGCTTGGCGGAGCAATGCCATAGACAACCCCTCATCCTCCTCTTCGAACTCGAGCTGCAACGCACGTTCTATGATTGTATCCGTCATTTGGCCCGTGAGATTTTGCATATTTAACGTTGTCTGGAGGGGTCGTCGTAATGCCGCCAAAAATGTTTCTTTTGCTTCGTCCTCCGTTGGAGCGCATGCTAGTTGTCGCGGTAAACTCTGGAACCGTAGACTAAAGTCCGCCACGGACTCTTGCGGAAGCTGTTTTATCGTATAAAACTGGCCGATGATCTCGCGTTGGGGAACGACATGATGTCAAGCTAGGAATGCCAACGGGCAACACGCCCATCTAGGGTTAACCCAAACTCTGTGATTTTTTATGCGTGGGCTTCCGCCTTCGAAAGTCGCTACGCCATATGGTTGACGTTCCAAACATTGAGGAACGACCGAGCATGGCGCTCGACGCTAGTATCTCCACTGAAGCGAGGGTATGAGAAAGCCATTCGGTCGATAAGCTAGTGTTTGGGAGAGTACTGCCAACGCGATGTGGGATTTTTGGAGAAGTGGTAGTTTCACTATATTGGTCCAGTGGAGATGGGACCTCTTGCCTAGTGCTGCTCTGTTCGGTGAGCGTAGATTGTAGCGTATACTCCAAGAGAGGCAGAACGCAGCTGTTGAGGCATGGTTTTCGCGTTCCGCATTGTCATAAAGATTTTCGCCAACGGTGTGAAAATTGAATAGAATGTACAAAATCGAGTGTGGTTCTTCACACACAACATAAAAAAATAATAGTGAAGATACTATTTTATACTAGTTTAATATCTTAGTACAAAAAGATGGAGGTCCTCAAGAGTTTCTGAATGTACTTTACTACATTTGAAACGGACAACTAAATGTCAAGTTATGTGAATGTGAAGTTTAAGAAAAAGAAGAGAAAAACACATTTGTGAGATATCCCACATAGATAGGACAACATAAGGATTCAAGAGTATATAACTAGAGTCATATCTCTTTATATTTTATTTATGTGCTAGGAGTAGAAAAAGCTTGGGTTGTATAACTTGTATGAATGGATGCGGCCAAGTTATTCAAATAGTGTTTTGGATGGACCCGGACCTGGACGGACGATGACAGACAGGATCGGATCCGGATCGGATTAAACCGGTTAGGACAGATAGATCAGTCGGTTGATCGCGGTGCATGGTGTTTTGAAGATTTTCGATGTAAATACAAGACCAAAAGCCTAGTAGTATTTTGTGTTTTAAAAGGGATGTGAGCAAGGCTTGAACCTTGCACCTCCAAGTTGAATGTCAATAGGCTTACCACTAAGCCAAGTCATATCTTCAAATGCTTTACTTTGATCATTTTACATGTAAATTCTCATACATGAGAGCTTGAATGAGTGACATGGTTATCATGTAACACATGTAATACATGAGTGCCAAATGGCAAACATGCATCTCATGCATGTCTTGCACCCTCACAAGCATCATGTGCATAGGGGCATCTATAAAAGAATGGATGGAGAGGAAAAATGGGCTAGGTATTAATCAAGAAATTAAGAGGAAGAAAATTTGTTATCCCATTTTTGTGATGTATTAATATTGTCTCTCAAACCTAAAGTCAAGCGTTCTATCTTATCTCAATCTCTCTCTCTTTCAATCTATCTTAAATACTTTCTCGCTAAAGCTAGTGAAAACTTCGAATCCTTCCGGTCTAGAACCCCGGTAGTTCCGCCTCACGATCTGCATGTAGTGATGGATCTTCACGACAGCGTTCCTCCGCTTTTCAGGTGAAGGATCGGGTCTGCGGTTGATCTTGTCGAGTTGGTTCTCGAGTGCGTTGGCAGCTAGACATGCATTCCCTGATGCGAGACTGTGAGAACCACAGATCATTAGGCGTGCCAAAAGTGTTACCGATTAGGAACACGGTGTCGTGTTGTTTCGCTTACGCGCGAGAAACTAAGGCAGGACCGCGGGGGCCTTGGACCGAGGAGTGCAAGAGATCAAGGGGAGAGAGAATGCTAGCGTCGAGCCGGCGAACGCCTGCTCCCGGTAAGCGGCACTTATCGGCCAAATGAATCACGACTACATGTGCAAAACGAACAGAGATGCGCACCCACTAGATAGAGAAAGGGAGACACGCGGAAAAGCACAGAGAGACAACAAACAGGAGAATCGATTCCAACAATGAAGATTACAGCCCTACAAGATTACAACCGGTGAGCCGGCAACAGACACTCACACACTCACGCACATAGTGGAAGCACTCGGGCTTTCCTCGAAGCAGAGGCAACCGACCAAGAACCTCTAGAGAACAATGATAGAGGAGAAGAAAGCTTGGTTCCTAGTCCGACAACACTCCTTCCTCGCTTCTTGAAGGCCTTGATCCTTTTCCCGGCTACCGGCACCGCTATTTGTGTTCCGTCGAGCTCCGCAAGGTGGTAGGTGTCGTTGTCATTCGCGCTCGTTACAGAGTAGGGCCCGAACCACCTCCTCATGAACTTACGCACCGCCTTGAGCTGGTTGTCGAGGTTGTTGTTGTACACCAGCACCCAGTCGCCTTCCTCGATCTTCTTTGCTCATAGTCGGTGTGTTCGGTCGAACCGGCCTTTGTTCCTTTCCCTTGCCGCATGTAGCTTCGCCTTTGCCTGCTCCACGTCCTCCAGTCTTCGCTCGAGTTGTCAAATCCGCGCCGCCAGTAGCTCTTCCTGGCTCATCTCATCTCTCCAGTCCACCGCCGCCCACGAGGAGATTGTTCGCTCTATCAACATGATCAGCTTTTGCCCATACATCAGCTTTGTCGGCATGAATCCAGTTACCAAACTATGCGTAGTTCGGTCCGCCCACAACGTGTAAGGTAGGAGCCGCGGCCAATTCCCGTCTCGTCCTTTGCAAGCCCGTACTAACGCCTTCACAATCTGCCCATGCCCGCGCTCTACCTTCCCGTTCGCCTCCAAATTGTACGTCGTAGTGAGGGAAAGCTTAACCCCTAACCGGCTGAACAACTCGTCAACTTCCTGAGCATCTAGCTCCCCTCGGTCAGCCACGATCTTTCCCACGCACCCATACCGGCACACCACTTCCTCAATTAGGAACCGGCACACGGCTGTAGTTGTCTTGTTTGGCAATTCTCGGCCCTCCACTTGGTTCGTCAAATCCTCTTTGGCCAGCACCAGGTACCGCATCTGCCCTTCCCCCATCGGCATCGTCACCAAGTCCTCCATCCACTTGAAGTGGACGGTCGGCGGGTAAGTCAGGTGCAGCTCGTCCCGATACCGGACTACGGAATGCATCTGGCAGCTCTCACAAGTCGTCACGAACTGATGAACATCCTGGTACAATCCCGGCCACCAATACTTCTCCTTCAACTTTTCGAACATGGCCCACGTCCTGCGATGTCCGACCTAGGGACTCTCATGGTATGTCGTTAGCAACATCTCTCGCTCTTCCTTCCCTGCCACTATGCGGAGTGGGACGCTGCCTACTTCTTTGGGTGCCTCCATATGTTCTCGTCCCGCAGAAAGAATCGGTACACCTTCTTCCGTATCCGGTTAGCCTCTTCCCTCGTCCAAGCAGCGTCCGGCGTCATCGATTTCAGGAACCTGACGATCTAGAGCCACTCCCTGTCGTACTCACCCTTGTTGAACTCGTTAAGTGCCCGATTGTCGGGTCTACGCACCCGATCTCCTCCGGTGAGAATGCGAAGGCCTTCCTGTGCCTCCTAAGCATTCTCCGAAACCGTTCCTCCTCCGCCGGCAGTAGGAAGCCACCCCCACCGACCTTGAGCTCCCGTAGCGTTTTGTCGGGGAACCAGTGTCCTATGCCGGCCGGATTCCGCAAACTTGGGTCTGACGCGACCCCCTTTATCCGCTCCTCGCTGCCCTCCAACAAGGGTGTCGTGACTGGCCTCATCTTCCAGTCCACAGTCTTCTACCTCGTATCCACGCGGGCCGTCCGACCCAACGTGACCCTTTCCCCGAAGTCGGCAATGACTTCGTACATCTCTACCGAACTAACCAGAATCACCCTGTCTTCTCTAAGGCCTTCTTCGAACACCATCCGTACCTCTCCCATGGTGTCATCAAAAGAGACCGCCTCCACAGCGTTGCTAATCTCCTCGTCGGGGCCAAGGACTCCACACGCCCTGAGACGTTCCTCTGCCCGCTTCCTTTCTCGGCCGCTAATGCCGGTTATTGTACAACCTCCATTGTTAGAGAACCAAAATTTCCTACCTATGGTACACGTGTGGGGTTCCTCTAGGGTGTTCGAACTATCGCGGCCCCACACCTTGATAGCCCTCTCTAAAAATCCCCTCGGCTATCGCCGCCGAGGGTTTCGCGGCTACACTCATGGTTCGGTCGCACTGTCAAAAATTGGACGGAGTGTCGCCCATCTTGGCTCTTCACGCGTGCATACGCCGAACCGTTATCTAGCACCTTTGTCTCCATGCGTGCCACCATAATATACGGTTCGCCGAGTATCACCGGGTGCGAGGACGTCTCCTACATGAAGAAGTGTTGGTTAATCTCGACATCGCCGATTTTCACACGTACATTCGGGCAGGCCCCGTGCAGCTCCTCCGTGGCGCGCGTTGTCGCGTGTATCTTCCACCCGTGCTTGGTGTTGATCGGCCACTTTCCCTTCTTATAGAAGTCCATAGACATCATGTTCATCTCGGAACCGTGGTCTATCAGCACCACCACCGGCTCCTGGACGTCCCCGATCCGAACCGGGGTCTCCGTAGTGGCTCTGGCCCAATGCAACCTTGAATAGTGGCTTTCTGCCAACTCGTCCTCCACGGCCATGTCTTCCAGGTGCGTCGTCCACCCCTCCACATGCTTCTCCGGTTCCAGCTCCATCGAGAGCCGTTTCCGCTTCACCAAGTCCATGATGGAATCATGGAACTCCTTCTTTGCAATCCCAAGCACCTCCCTCAGTGACAGCTCCACCTTGTTGTCGAGGATTCATTCTTCGAGGACTTTTTGCAAGTCCGTCGTCCTCTCTATCTCGGTGCCCAACTGGTAACCGGCATGCTTCATCCGATCTTGCAGACCAGAACTACCAGAATTGTTCTTCCCTGGTCCACCCCGCGTCTCGTACCGTTTCGAAGGTCCGGCTCCCCCGGCCTTCCCTGCTCTCTTGTCCTCCACCAGAACCTCGTGGTTCTGGTATGCGGCTTCTACGAAACCGGTCTTCTCCTCAACCGGGTCATCCCATCCAATAACCTCCCAGATCTGCTTCTTTGCGCGGTCCGCTTCCTCCTTCCTCAGTCTTACTCTAGAGAGGCCTCGTAGCATCGATGGCCAGAATCTAGAGTCCTTCATCCCTTTCCTATCGTCGTCACTCCCTACTCAGATACCGGTCGATGCCAAGTAGTCAATGATTTCAGCATGTCGCGCCGCGGCTTCTTCCATCAACCGCTTCATTCCGCCACGCCCGATATTCAACTCCAGGGCTTTCCGCATCTCGCTAGCGTGCACCTGCCCGTTCCACAGGTACACAACGTTAGTCCTGAGTGCTTCTGTGAAGTTCGCGCACTCCTTCCGGATGTGACCGACCGTGTCACACCACATGCACCGCTGCCTTACCGAAGGCCTCTGGTCACGAGACGGTTCACCGCTGACTCTCCGGGCTTGCACGATCTGGAGATCATGCACCATTTGTGTCAGCTCTTCCAGAGCCGCCCCTCCGGATGGGCCCTTGACCACGCCGGTCGAGGTTGAGCCCATCTCAAGCCAATCCTGGGTTTCCTCCTTTCGTGCCGGCAAAGGTTCCTCGAACTCCCTTGCCGGAACGGGTCTCACCACCGACGAACCTTCGTCGCCACACTCATGCCACTTGTCAAAACGGCTACAAACTCTTTTAACCACGGCCCAGTCGGCCATCAGCCCTTCATCTGTCTCCAGCAAGGGACCCACTTGATCCCGATCCCGCACGTCCACCGCTTTTACGAACAATAAGACACGGCTTGTGTCTAGCACGGCTTGTGTCTCGATCCTTCGCATGGTGCCGAGAGCCGTGCAAAGCGTTCCTCAAATCCCGGAGGAGCGCCGACGCATTCCTCCCCTTTCCGGGGGTCTCCACCCATTCCATGAAGTCATGTTTCGATAGCCGAAGCACGTTGTCGCGTTGCTACGCGCGTGCGTGGAGAAACGAGGCGGGACCACCAGGGTCTTGAACCGAAGAGCAGGTGATAGGAGGGGAAAGAGAAAGAGAGAGACGATCGGTTACGTATGAGCAAAGAAACACAGGGGCATGGCCCGTCAACGCAGAAAACACGAATGGACACAGAGACAGAGAGACACGAATGTTTGTATATTAACAAATGACACAAACAACAGAGCACGCGAGCGGTTACAACCGAACAGGCCGACGAACAGATGTCGATGCCTGTTCGTCTACGCACGAAAAGGGATAGGATGGAGGTGCTGCCGGAAGCACACGGGCGTTCCTCGAAGCAGCGCGAGCCTCCCGAAAACCTGCAGAGAAGAGCAATAGAGAACAAACAGAGGAGAAGCGTTCGGTTACGGTCCGACAGCACTTCGTCCTCCTCAATCCGTGATCCCTTTCTCCCCCGTGTCTCCCTCTCTCTTATAGCTTCAGGAAGGGAGCCGTCTCCCTCATTTACTTCCTACCTACCGAATCTAACTACCCCCGGATATGCCTATGTACCTAATTCCCTATTATATACATTAAAGGGCGCGCACGCGTGAAGAGCCGGTTCACGCGCGCTATGCATCGATTGCACTAAGGGGCGGTTTTCTTCACGACATCCACCCCCACCTAACCGTGCATCCACCGGTATGCACCAAAATTGTGCTTTGGTTGGAGAAAACCGGTCCGAGTTCCGGTTCTTCATCTATCGGTTCGTCGTCGTTGTCCAGGCCTCTTAGATCCGGTTCGCCGTCGTGGCGCTTCTTGAACGCTTTGATCCGCTTCCCTGCAACCGGTATCGCCATCCTCGTACCGTCGAGTTCCGCCAGGTGATACGTCCCGTTGTCGTTGGCGCTCGTTACCACGTAAGGCCCGAACCACCGCTTTGCAAACTTCCGTGTTGCCCGGTGCTGGTTGTCGAGGCTGCTGTCGTAGACTAGCACCCAGTCGCCTTCCTCGATTTTCTTTGGTCGGAGCCGGTGCGTTCGGTCGAACCGGGCTTTGTTCCTCATCCTCGCCGTCCGAAGTCTCTCCGCCGCTCGTTCCACGTCCTCTGGCCTCCGCTCGAGCTGCCGTATACGCACCGCTAGCAGTTCTTCCCGGCTCATCTCGTCTCTCCAGTCCACTGTCGCCCAAGAGGAGATCGTCCGTTCCATCGGCATGATCGGCTTCTGTCCGAACATGAGCTCTGACGGCATGAACCTAGTTACCGAACTGTGTGTTGTCCTGTTTGCCCACAAGGCATAAGGTAACAGTCGTGGCCAGTTCCCGACCTGGCCTCCGCATGCCCGGACTAACGCTTTGACGATCGGTCCGTGTCCGCCCTCCACCTTCCCGTTCGCCTCCGGATTGTACGCTGTGGTGAGCGAGAGCTTGACCCCTAACCGGTCGAACAGCTCCTCGGCCTCTTCGGCGTCCAACTCCCCGCGGTCAGCCACGATCTTCCCGACGCACCCGTACCGTATGTTACGGGCATGACCATATAATATCCCGTGGTAAGAATTTACCGTAAGTATTCTATACATGTGGATAAGTGTGAGGGTTAAACGAGAGTGTAAAGAAGGGGAGGATTACTTTTAATCCTCGGGATTCAGACAACCCATTAGGTCAAGTGTGAACTTGCCTGGGGGCCTTGGGTATCGCTATAAATAAGAGGCCTAGCTACCCTCATTGGATCATCTTTTGACTACATCGAGACTCTGCTCGTGTGGTGGGTCAATTCTTGTAGCGAGCGCGCCAGCACCAGGTACGACTCGACGCCACGGCGGTGGTATGGGACGCCGATCGAGGCTCGAGTCCGTCTTGATCCCTTCGCTCGGGGGTGGTCGGGTGGATCGGCACCCTTCTTTCTCTTTCTCCTTTCTATCTTTCATTTCTTTATCCTTATCTTAAGCTTACTTTAGTACCTTGATCTATAATATTTGGTATCAGATTTTTGTACTAATGTTTCTTTGTTTTTCATTTGTCTTTTGATTGATGCTGATCGATCGTTGTGCGGTTGGCCTTGATCCAGACAATGATCAACAAAGAACTTCGGTAACTCTTTCGATAATTTTTCTTTCTATTCTCTCTTCTCCCATCTAATCATGTGTTTAGTTTATATGTAATTTTTTTCATTAAGTCAATGATGTTGTAGTGGTCTTTAATTGATTATCTAAAACATTTACATATGTGCACGAGGTCAATACCTCATTTGACATATTAATAATATGTGATGAGTGTCGTATGCGTACGAGGTTAATACCTCAATTACGTATTACGTTCACGAACATATGTTACGTTTGCGTATGAGTTTAATACCTTGATTTGTTGTAAACGATATGCATTTGGTCTCGTATGCGTAAGAGGTCAATACCTCCATTGTGTATTACGATGATCTCTTATTTGTGGATGTTTCGTGTGCGTAGAGGTATATACCTTGATTACGTATCTCGATCACATCATTTGTGGCTATTTAATATAACGATATGTTTAATATAGGCATATGTGGTCACATATATACGTATTTGATCGTATATATGTGATAAGTAAACATATGTGTATATTCGTTATTACGTGATTATATCGAAAGTTGTCCTTGTCGGGAAAAGGATGTTGGTGGCCGTCCTCACATTTTTGTGAGAATGGCGTTGTCACCATCCCTTTTTCAACAATTTTTTATTGTTGATAACCCCGTTGATGACCTCGATTTCGTTACGTAAAGAAACGCCAATAGCCAAAATGATGTTGAGTACGTAGGGCTTGACCCACTTCAAGTGAGGTCGCTCCAATGACGCACGTATCCAACATCCCTCCCTCGTTACATGGATACGATGCCACCATGAGCTCGTTCTTACGAGAGGCATTCGTAATGACATGACCATGTGATGGCCCACGTGAGCCTACTACGAAACAAGGGCTCATTTGGCTTCACCATTAGGTTGCACTTTGGCGTATGCCATCGTAATTACGAGACTTGAGGATAGGTAACGTACCAACATAGTTTTGGTAAATGAGGGCGAAATAAGGACCCTTGACATATATGTTCTTTGAAAAAAAACATATATGATCTCGCATATCTCTTATACGCATCAAACATTAAGCATTCGAGAAGAGCAACTTACTTGGTTGGCTCAAGTGTTTAATGTATTTGTTCTCGAGGTCTCAAGTTCAAATATGACCAAGACCATACAACATCCTTGATACATATGACTATAACACATGTTTAGACTTAAGGTCTAAGTGCACCTCGGGGTCCTCGTAATAGGACTTAAAGAGCCGAAACCACATATGTGGGCACCGAAACATAGTTTATTATTAACATTTTTTTTCGTGTATAAACAATTCATGACGCGAACATACATGGTTGAGCCTCGGGGAGCCACCATGAAAAAATCGATATAGAGATCAGGGAAAGACATTTATTTGTCACCCCCATGGTTTTTAAAACACCTTTGTGTTACCATAGTAACCTGATCTTGAACCTCATCTCATACGTCTAGGGGGGTATTGACGTGAGATAATGATATCGATTAATGCTCGCCCATGATATGTTTACATCACGACATGATGTTATGACTATCTCTCTGACCTTATCCTATTTCTTTTCCAGAAATAATCTTTAATGGCTCAAATTAACGACCCGATGTCATCCGCTCAAGCGGAAGGAACTCAAGGGAATCCTCCTGGACAAATGTCCACTGAGATGTATTCGGCACAAATAACCCAATACCTTAGTTTCACCGCTCAACAGATGACCGAACTTCGGCAATCTCAGAGTGCTCTTGAGGCACGTGTCATTAGTCTACAACGTGAGACTAATAGACCTGATGAGCGACAAGGTGAACCATCATTTGTCGTTAAGCCATTTACCGGAGACAAAAATGAAAGAACCGAAGAAGCAATCTGCACATGGCTGGGACGATGGGAGTCTCATTTTGAGCTCTATCCCATGCCAGATAGTACGAAGATTGCATATGTCGGCCGAGAACTCGGGGGTAAGGCCGCCGCCTAGTGGCGTGGGCTCCGTACTATGGGGAAATTGCCCGATACCTAGACAGATTTTGTCACGGTTTTTAAGGGCCAATTTCTGCAACCTCCCTCTCGAACCGAGGCAGCACAAGCTTTAATGAACCTCTCTAGCAGGAAATTTTCCTCGCTAGAAGACTATGTTCACCATGCTAGAACCCAAATCCAAAAATCGGGTCTAGAAGGGGACAATTGGTTGATAGCTTGTTTTGTCAATGGCATCCCCAATTCGGACTATCACTGGATAGTGCACGATAAGGATCCAAAATCCTTCGAAGAGGCCGTTGAAATAGTTCTTCGCTATCAACGCACTTCGAAGAAGGACCATAACAAACCCAACGAAGCGCCCGGGACTAAGCAGTCGCAATTTGTTGGGAAACGCAAGACACCCAATGAATTCCTGGATCGCGATTGTAAGCGACAACATCCTTTTAGTGTATTCTGCAAAAAGAAGGGTCATACAAAAGATCAATGTCGAAAGCTCCAACGGAAAGAGCACGACAACAAAGCTAAAGCTGCAGACCATAAAGGTCAGATTCCTAATGTCCTTCAGGTCTATACACACCATTTAAGTAATTGTCAATGTTCTTTCCCTCACTATGTATTGGGTCCCAATGATTTACTACGTGCAAACTGTTACGAAAACGTGAAGAAGGCACTCGGGCTCTTCTTTTGTATGCGCGGCGGATCGTAGTGTGCTAGATCGTTAGCGTGCTCTAAACAGACAGAGAAAGGAAAGGGGACTTACCTCTGTAGTAGCAAAATGGTTTTCTTCTATTACATGTAGAGCTCAACTTGCTCTCGTCAGTCTTCTGGTCTCTCACTCTCTCTCAGAGTTCTCTACTCACATTCTCTGTTTTTTCCTTACTACTTACTTCCTATTCACTCTCACTTACTTTTACCTAAGTCATAAGTTATTACACATGCAGCTAATTAGCTGCCAGTAGCTAATTAGCTGTCAGTCGCTAAATAGCTGTTCACTAGCTAATTAGCTGTCACTAGCTAAATAGTTGTTTTACCTTTTTGTTCACTAGTAGCTAAATAGCTACTATAGCTTATTTCTCATAAGCATCGCATACCATGTTGAGCTTGCTTCTCAACACTCCCCCTCAAGCTCAACTTATCCTTTCTTAGGGTTCTCTTCAATCTTCTTTTCCATTTTGTTTTTTAGCCATCTCATCAATGTTTACAACTCCCATCATGTTCCGAAACTGTGTATGTTTTTCCACACTCAATCCCTTTGTGAGAATATCAGCAACCTGCTGATTTGTATTCACATACACCAGATCAACTTCTCCTTCAATCACTTTTTCTCTAACAAAGTGATAATGCACCTCAATGTGCTTTGTTCTTGCATGGAACACTGGGTTCTTTGCAAGCTGAATGCTGCTCATATTGTCACACCAGATTGTGACAGCACCATCTATATATACTCCCAGATCAGCAAGCAGTCTTCTGATCCATACTTCTTCACATGTGGCTATTGCAGCCCCTCTATACTCAGCTTCTGTACTGGACAATGCAACAGTAGCCTGTTTCTTGCTACTCCATGAAATTCCTGCACTTCCCAAGGTAAACATGTATCCACTTGTGGATCTCCTGTCTGTTTGGCTTCCAGCCCAATCAGCATCTGTATATCCTTCCAGATTTATGTCCAAATCAGCCCTGTAAAACAATCCATAGTTCTGAGTAGCTTTTACATACCTCAGAATTCTTCTAATGCAGTCCAAATGTGGCTTTGTTGGCTGTTGCATAAACTGGCTGACTAATCCAACAGCATAGCTCAAATCAGGTCTTGTTATAGTCAAATAAATAAGGCTGCCCACCATAGACCTGTACATGTTTACATCTTCTATCTTGGCTCCCAAATCAGCCCTCAACTTGCAGTTTTTATCAAGTGGTACAGCAATAGGTTTGCATCCAAGCATACCATACTTTTTCAACATAGTTGTTGCATACTGTTTTTGCAACATACATATACCACTTTCAGATCTGATGATTTCAATACCAAGAAAATATCTCAGATCTCCCAAATCTTTCATATGAAACTGCATTTCCAGATTTTTTTTCAACTTTCTTATTTCATCCACGGAATCTCCTCCAATAATCAAATCATCTACATAAATCAGAATAATAACAATGCAATCATTTTCACTTTTTACATACAAAGAAGGATCAGCTTTTGACATTTTGAAACCAAGATTTTTCAGAGAATCTGAAAGTTCTCTGTGCCATGCTCTTGGTGCCTATTTCAGTCCATAGAGAGCTTTTTTCAGCTTACATACATAATCAGGATGTTTCTTATCTTCAAAACCTGGTGGTTGACTCATATACACTTCTTCTTCCAAGTTACCATGTAAAAAAGCATTTTTTACATCCATGTGATGCAAAATCCATTTTCTGGCTGCTCCTACAGCAAGTAGTGTTCTCAAGGTTGCCATCTTTGCAACCGGTGCAAAAGTCTCATCATAATCAATCCCTTGCATCTGAGCATATCCTTTTGCAACCAATCTTGCTTTATGTCTACTTACATTCCCATTGGAGTCATGCTTTGTCTTGTAGACCCATTTGCAACCTACCACATTTTTCTCTTTTGGTAACTTCACTAAATCCCACGTTTTGTTCTCAGCCAATGCATCAATCTCTTCTTGCATTGCATCCATCCATTTCTTCTCAGATTTTGCTTCTTCGAAGCTGTTTGGGTCAGGGATCTGTACCACCTTAGACATGTATGCATAATGCATAGCCATGTATGTATCATACCCAAATCTTTCCACAGTCTTTTTCTCTCTATCTGATCTTCTCAGTTTCTGATTTGCATTCTTTATTTCCTTTTCCATACCAGGGATTTTCATTTCCTGTATTCCAAGGAAATCATCCAAAGACATATCTGAATCTTCATCTTCCATGTTTTTTGATAGGTCATCCGGGATTTCATACTCTGGCATTTTCTGTTTTCCTTTTTTGTCATCAGATTTTTTCTGTCCAGTTTTTCCACTCCATGAATTTGAATCAGATTTACCATCTGAGCTTTTTGATGGTCCAGAACATTCTGTTGATGTTGGACTTTGCTGTCCAACCTTGTCTCCATCTCTGTGACAGTCTTCTACATTTTCTGATCTGTCTTTGTCTTCATTTTGACAGTCTTCATCAGTCTCTAGATTCTGTTTTGGGCTGTACCAACTAGCCAACTCATCAAATATCACATCTCGACTTGTCACAATCTTTTTAGTCACAGGGTTATAACATCTGTACCCTTTTTGTTCTTCTGAATATCCAACAAAGATACATTTTTCTGCTTTTGGATCCAACTTACTTCTTACTTCTGCAGGCACATGTACATATGCAAGGCATCCAAACACTTTCAAGTGTTGTAAGCTAGGCTTCCTGCCATAAAAACACTCTTCAGGAGTTGCCTCATGTACTCCTGATGTAATACATCTATTTAAAATGTAATTTGCTGTATTTACAGCTTCTGCCCAATAGTATAATGGCATGTTCTTCTCAGTCATCACTGCCCTTGCTATGTTCACCAAAGTTCTGTTTTTCCTCTCAGCAACTCCATTTTGCTGTGGAGTATATCGGCATGTGAACTGTCTTCTTATTCCCTGATTACACAAAAAATCAGAAAATTCATTGGAGAAATACTCTCCTCCTCCATCAGATCTCAAACATTTTATCCTTGTACCAGCCTGCTTTTCTACCATGCATTTAAACTTACGAAAACAGTCAAATACTTCACTTTTCTCCTTCATGAAGTACACCCATGTCTTCCGTGAACAATCATCAATAAATGTAACATAAAATCTGCATCCACCAATAGATGCATTCTTTGTTGGTCCCCATACATCTGTATGTACCAAATCCAACAGATTTTTGCTTACATGTCTCTCATGAGGGAATGGCAACCTGTTTTGCTTACCATATAGACATGCTTCACATACTTTTCCCATTTCACACTTTTTCAAGTTTGGCAGTCCAGCCACTGCATCTTTTCTCAACATATTCTTTAATGTTTGCATACTTATATGGCCAATCCTTTTATGCCACATTTCCACATCTGAGATTACACTCGTTCCATTTGCAAACATGGCTGAAAACTGTTTGGGCATTTCTACATCCAAGATAAACATTCTTCCTTGTCTCTTCCCTTTTGCAATGAGCTTCCCATTCTTTTCTATATAGCATCCACTTTGCTTAAACTTCACTTGCATACCTTGCTCTACAATCTGTCCAACAGAAATCAAATTCTTAGCAAGGTTTGGAACATGCATCACATTCAACATATACTTGGTTTTTCCTCTTTCTTCCCACAATGGGATATCTCCAACATGTTTTATTTGGTGAGTTGTGTCATCACCTGTTTGTACATAACCAGGAACCTCTGGTTCTCTTAAACTCTCAAACCAATTTGCATGTCCAGTCAT
Source organism: Azolla caroliniana (assembly GCF_043228905.1). Lineage (NCBI taxonomy): Eukaryota > Viridiplantae > Streptophyta > Polypodiopsida > Salviniales > Salviniaceae > Azolla > Azolla caroliniana. Next base: position 8,089,183 of record NW_028230450.1, on the reverse strand, counting down.
ATGGTTAGATGCCCCCGAGTCTACATACCACGTAAACTCTTCATTACATTTCTGTGAGCTTTCAGCCACTGCTGCTATCTCATGTTGCACTACAAGAACACCTTCCTTTTCACAATCTTCACTAGTAGAGGCATAGTTACTCTGTTGTCCTTTTCCTCTTTTCTCATCATTTTGTTTCTTGTAACATTCAGCCTGTGTATGGCCTGGTTTACCACAATACCAGCAGCCATCATCATTTACATAAGTTTGCTTACCTCTACCTCGGTTGCTCCCCCTGCCTCTGTTGTTGTTTCCTCCTCTATGAGCTTGTTGTCCTCTTCCTTGATAACCATTATTGTGGGTTCTTGCTGAGCCAAATCTTCCATGGCCTCTTCCTCGGCCTCTTCCAGCACTATTATATAGGGCTTGCCCCTCATTCTCAAGATTTTCTTTATTTGCATCATCCATCTGATTTCTTTCCTCTACCACAAGCATTGAGACCAGATCTGAAAAACTTGGGATACTATCCCTTGTGAGAATAGAAGTTTTAAAACTCTTGTATTGAGGTCCTAAGCCTCTTAAGCATATTTCCACTTTGTCATCATCTTCTGTCTTCACATTGATAGAAGCAAGTGATTCACATATACTCTTGATTTTTAGGGCATATTCATTTATTGACATCTTACCTTTCTCCAAGGTATTTAGCTCAGTCTTTAACTGGAGCTTTCTAGCCTTTGTGTTCACAGCAAACAGTTTTACCAAGTTGTCCCAAGCTTCTTTTGGGAGCATAGCATCCTGTATGTGCCCAAGCATCGAATCTGAGATGCTAAGTGAGAGCCAATGCATTACCTTCCTTGCCCCTTGATTCCAATCTTTGAATGCTTTAATCTGTGCTGCTGTGGCATTTTCTTCTGGGATCTCTGGAGCCTCTTCTAGGTCTCCTTCAATGTAATCCCAGTATCCTTTCCCCATCAGAAATTTTGTCATTCTGAATTTCCACGCCGGGAAATTGTTTTTATCTAATTTCTCTGTGACCATTTGGCCTACATTCTCTGCAGCCATTTTTTTTTCCTTCCAAAAACCAGAGTTTTGCTTTAGTTACTTCAACAAGTAACTTTCTGATTTCTGATCAGCAACCAGAGAAATAACTTTCTCAGATTAAGGCACTGCTATACTCTTCCTTACGAGCTACTCTGCTCTGATACCATGTTACGAAAACGTGAAGAAGGCACTCGGGCTCTTCTTTTGTATGCGCGGCGGATCGTAGTGTGCTAGATCGTTAGCGTGCTCTAAACAGACAGAGAAAGGAAAGGGGACTTACCTCTGTAGTAGCAAAATGGTTTTCTTCTATTACATGTAGAGCTCAACTTGCTCTCGTCAGTCTTCTGGTCTCTCACTCTCTCTCAGAGTTCTCTACTCACATTCTCTGTTTTTTCCTTACTACTTACTTCCTATTCACTCTCACTTACTTTTACCTAAGTCATAAGTTATTACACATGCAGCTAATTAGCTGCCAGTAGCTAATTAGCTGTCAGTCGCTAAATAGCTGTTCACTAGCTAATTAGCTGTCACTAGCTAAATAGTTGTTTTACCTTTTTGTTCACTAGTAGCTAAATAGCTACTATAGCTTATTTCTCATAAGCATCGCATACCATGTTGAGCTTGCTTCTCAACACAAACGGGTATATCAATGGATCTCTTGTACAATTTTTATTTGATTCGGGAAGCTCACACAATTTTGTGAATGATCGTTTGGTTCAGATATGGGGAATCCAACCCACCGTAAGTGATCACACCTACACGGTGCACTTGGCTGATGGAAGAGTACAATACATCAACGGGGCGATTCATTCATTAGGAATTTCTATTGATACTTATATAGAGGAAGTAGACTTCCATGTAATGAATCTTTGTACCACCGATGTAATACTGGGTTATCCCTGGTTTTATAATAAAAACTCTTCTTTATTTATTGATTGGGTTCGTCATTCCATTTCTTTTGTACTGAACGATTGTACGCATTTTATTCAATGTGTAAAAAAACAATCCCTCTCGATTGTTTCCTCGTGTCCATCAATATCCGAGTTGTCTTGTTCTACATTATTTTATTGTGTACTTGATCCGGACATTCACATTTACAATATCGATAATGTCCCGGTTCAATTAACATATTTTGAACAACAACAACTTGATGAAATCTTAAATGATTTTCATGATATTTTTCCAAGTGAACTACCTGATAGGTTACCTCCTAAACGTAATATAGACCATCGTATAGATATTGTACCTGGTGTTGCACCAATAAGTATACCTCCGTATCGCTTAAGTCGATCCGAAGAAGATGAGGTATCTAAGCAACTCAAGGACTATTTACGAATGGGTTATATACGTTATAGTAAATCTCCATGGGGTGCACCAGTTCTCTTGGTTAAAAAGAAAGAGGGCACATGGCGTATGTGTATTAATTACCGACGCTTGAATAAAGTGACGATCAAGAATTCATACCCATTGCCCCGGGCTGACGATCTAATTGACCGTCTCCAAGGAGCTCGGTATTTTACGAAACTTGATCTCCGTACTGGCTACCATCAAATACGAATAAGTGAGGACGATGTTCCTAAAATGGCATTTCGTACCCGCTATGGCCATTACGAGTTTTTGGTTATGCCTTTTGGTTTGACCAATGCTCCCAAAATGGAAACGTTATCTCCCAAATTTGGAGTTTGGTTATAGCAACTCCAAGCATACATCGACGAGATATAGTCCTTTTATGTTGATATATGGTTTTCAGCCACGAGACCCGATTGATGTTAATATACATCATGATGAGTTGCAAAGTACGCAAAACTTTCTTCGGGATATGCAAGATATGTTGCATATTGCACGAGATAATATAAAAACAGCTCAAGATAGAGCGCGTTTTTATGTCGATCATCATAGGCAACCTCGTGTATTCAACCCTGGACAGAAGGTATTTTTACGTGTACCTCACAATTCTAAGACATTGTCTACGGGTAAGTGCGCTAAGTTAGCCCCACGGTTTTGTGGACCTTTTACAGTCCTCAAACGCATTGGGTCATCAGCCTATCGTCTCGCTCTTCCCGATGGTGTCGGAATTCATCCAATCTTTCATGTGAGTCGTCTAAAAGAACTTCTAGGTTCTGGCGACAATACAGTTACGACTGAAACTCTGGTTACTTCTAAAGAATTATCTTCTAAATCACATGTACCAGAAAGAATTCTTGATGTTAAAACAAAAAAATTACGTACTAAAGAAATCCGAGAATTTAAAATAAAATGGATGGATAAATCAATAAAAGATGCCACATGGGAACGCGAAAATACTCTTAGAACTAACTTCCCTAACTTTCCATTGCAAGAGTGCAATATTTTAAAGAGGGGGAGTATGTTACGGGCATGTCCATATAATATCTCGTGGTAAGAATTTACCGTAAGTATTCTATACACGTGGATAAGTGTGAGGGTTAAACGAGAGTGTAAAGAAGGGGAGGATTACTTTTAATCCTCGGGATTCAGACAACCCATTAGGTCAAGTGTGAACTTGCCTGGGGGCCTTGGGTATCGCTATAAATAAGAAGCCTAGCTACCCTCATTGGATCATCTTTTGACTACATCGAGACTCTGCTCGTGTGGTGGGTCAACTCTTGTAGCGAGCGCGCCAGCACCAGGTACGACTCGACGCCACGGCGGTGGTATGGGACGCCGATCGAGGCTCGAGTCCGTCTCGATCCCTTCACTCGGGGGTGGTCGGGTGGATCGGCACCCTTCTTTCTCTTTCTCCTTTCTATCTTTCATTTCTTTATCCTTATCTTAAGCTTACTTTAGTACCTTGATCTATAATACGTACCGGCATATCACATCCTCGATCAGGAACCGACACACGGCCGCGGTCATTTTGTTCTGCAGGGCTCGGCCTTCCACCTGGTTCGTCAGGTCCTCCCGGGCCTGCACCAGATATCGCATCTGCCCTACGCCCATCGGCATCGTCACCAAATCTACCATCCATTTGAAGTGGATGGCCGGAGGGTATGTAGGGTGAAGCTCGTCCCGATGTCGAACTATGGAGTGTATCTGACAGCTCTCACAAGTCGTCACGAACCGATGCACGTCCCGGTACAGTCCTGGCCACCAGTACTTCCCCTTTAGTTTCTCGAAAGTGGCCCACGTTCCACGGTGTCCAGCTCAGGGGTTGTCGTGGTAGGCCTTCAGTAACTCCTCCTGTTCCTCCTTCATCGCCACTACTCGGAGCGGTATGCCGTTTCTCTTCTTCGGGTGCTTCCACAAGTATCCGTCCCGGAGAAAGAATCGGTACACTTTCTTCCGGATCCGGTTGGCCTCGTCCTTTGTCCATGACGCGTCCGGCGTCATCGTCCTTAAGAATCCTCCAATCTGCAGCCACTCCCCATCGTACTTGCTTTCGTTAAAATCGTTAAGCGCCGGAGTGCTCCCCCCCTCGGTTGTTACGTAAGCCGCCTCGAAGAAGTCCACGCCGACTTCCTCGTCCTCCGAAACCATGCCGCCCTCGTCGTCGAATCGCGCCCTCGAAAGCACGTCGGCCATGGCATTGTCTTTCCCGGAAATGTGTCGTATTTCCGGATCCAGGGACTTGATGTACGCTATCCACCTGAGCATTGCCAGGTCCGGGGTTGCGCATCCGGAAACCATGCCGAGAATCGGCAGGCAGTCTGTCTCGATAATCACCTCTGTCCCGATCAAATAGTCTTTATCGGCCTTCACCGCCGAAACGATACCCCAGAGTTCGCGTTTAACTTGGGCGTATCCTCGTTATCGCTCGCTGAGGACCTTCGCACCGAACCGGATTGGGAACCGAATGCCGTCCTCATCTTCTTGGTTGACAACCCATCCGATCCCGGTCGGACTCGTATCTATCGTTATGTAGACGGGAGTGCCTTTCTCGTAGACAGCCTTCCGAAGTGTCGGAGCTGCAGCAAGAGCCTCCTTCATCTTTCAAACCGACTTCGTATGCTCGTCTCGCCACTCGAATTTTCGCCCCTTTTTCATCAACCCGTATAGTGGCTCGGCAACGTGGGCGTAATGCGGGATCCATATGTGGTAGAACGCGCATGCTCCCAAGAACCTCCGTACCTCCGTGACCGAGTTACAGTCGGGCTTCATTGCGGAGATGGCTTCCACCTTAGCTGGAGACGGTTTCCGGCCATACGGTCCGCATAGATGTCCGACGACCATGATCTCTGATTGCCCGAAGGCCGATTTCTCCCCGGAGAAGGTGAGCCTCGCGTCCTCTAGCCTCTGCAGCACCCTCTCGCAGTCGTCAATGTGTGTCGCCACGAATTTCCGGCATCCGTCCGGTCCGATCGTTTCGTCCTTTTCCTCCACCGGACATCCCTTGTATTGGCCGGTCAGAAGAGCAAGGACAAGTGGGAAGGCAGAGTCGGATCGGATAATAGGAAGTAAATAATAGTAGAATTATTATTCGGAGGGACGGATCCAGTACAGTTGTACCGATCCGGATCCGGACCGATTCGGATGTCAGTTGCCTAAGCGCACCGATTGTAACCTTGCCGGATGCCTATAAAAGGATCCGATGATTTGTAAAGGGTTGGACGGAAGTAATACAAAAGTAATTATTGCGTGTTTATCTGTATCTTCGTATTGTTTACCGTCTGTGCTTAATTGTAATCATCTTACGCGTGTAACCTAGCATCCAATCCTTACCACCCCTTTGGAGAAGTGTCGGATAGACACCTGTGTTGAGGCTAGTCCGGCCAGGCAGACAACACTATTTTGGCGACCACGATGGGATACGAGCAGGACCGGAGTGCGTCTTTGGAGTGGCAAGCGGCAACTTACTAGGGCACGTGGTGAGTAAGGAAGGAATCGCGATAGATCCGGATAAAGTCAAGGCGATTCCTGAGGCACCAGCACCAAATAACGCAAAGGCTTTAAGCCGGTTCCTGGGCCAAATAAGGTGGCATAGCCGGATGATACGGCACCTCGCAGACTTCGCTACACCATTACATACCGCCGTACACAGGGTACCCTTCCTATGGGCGGAGACAGAGGAGGAAGCCTACCAAGCGTTGAAGGTTATGTTGTCGCAAGCTCTGGTGGTACAACCACCGGATTGGAGTAAAAGCTTTCACGTCTTCGTCGACGCGTCGGACGTAGCAATCGGCAGCGTTCTGATGCAACTCACAGAGCCGAAATGGTACCGACCGGTGTACTACGCAAGCCGGAAACTCTCAAAAGCCGAACGGAATTACTCTACGACGGAACGCGAGGCATTGGGAATGGTGTATAGTGTCACAAAGTACAGGCACTATCTGCTCGGAAGGAAGTTTTCCTTCCATGTCGACCATTCGGCACTACTCTACCTGGTCTCGAAGGCATCCCTGACGGGAAAAATTGCACGATGGACACTACTGTTACAGGAATTTGAATTCGACATTTTCCACCGACCCGGGGCGCAGCATGCGGTAGCAGACTACCTAAGCAGACTCGAATCCGGAGAAGCAGGGGACGGCGTCCAGGATGAGTTCCCCGACGCCGAGTTGTTCCGGATCACGACGAAACCGGCAACGGATGCAACGGTAGCCGATGAAGACACGTGGCTAACTGAGATGCATCAGTTCCTGAGCACCGGAGTACCCCCGGAGAACATGGACCGCAATGAAAGGAAAAGGGTAGCAGTAAGAAGCAGACATTTCTGCTTGGTTGGAGACACCCTCTATCACAAGGGGGCAGATGGCATCTGGAGACGAGCAGTGCGGAGCGATGAGAAGGATTTAATCCTCAGGGAAGCCCACTGTGGAATTGTCGGCGGGCATTATGCTGGCGACGCAACCGCTCGGAAAATATGGCAGAGCGGACTGTGGTGGCCCACCACCCTAAAAGATGTCGTGAAGTATAGCAGAGAATGTGATTTGTGTCAACGACTGGGCCAACCCACGGAGCAGGCCCAGATGCCACACCACCCGGTCTTGCCATTGGAACCGTTTCAAAAGTGGGGTTTGGACTTTGTCGGTCCCTTCAAGCCACCGGCAATGTGAACCGGAAATCGGTATGTCATAGTGGCAACCGACTATTGCACCAAATGGGTAGAAGCAAAGGCCTTACGGGACAACACGGCCGCGTCCACGGCAAAGTTTCTGTACGAGTGCATATGGTGCCGGTATGGATGCCCGATCGAGCTTATAAGTGACCAAGGAGGACATTTTCTCGGGCAAGTAGTAGAAAGCCTGACGTCATTTTACGCGGTGGTACATAAAAGGAGTACTCCCTACTACCCTCAAGCCAATGGACTAGCGGAATCAACGAACAAAACTCTGCAGAACATCCTACGAAAAATTGTCAACGAGATCCGGACCGATTGGGATACGAAATTGCAAAGCGCGCTATGTGCGTACCGAACAACGTACAAAACCAGCATCCGGACAACCTCGTTCCGACTAGCATTCGGTTTAGAAGCGGTCATGCCGGTAGAGTTCCAGATCCCCAGCTTACGGATTCAGGTAAAGGAGCGCTTAAGTGAGAACGAGTCCGAACGAATCCAGCTGGCGACGTTGTTGGAATTAGAAGAAAACCGAATAGCCAGCTTACTACAACTCGAACTGGAGCAAAGGAGGAGAAAAGCTTTCGTGGACCGACACCGGCGTGGCAACGAAAAGGAGTTCGAAGTCGGGAAACCGGTGCTACTATTCCAGACACGGATGGGGAACATGCCGGGAAAGTTGCGGTTTCGGTGGACCAGACCGTTCTGGATCACCAAGGAGTACAATGGGTCGTATCAGCTCGGCACGTTGTCTGGAGATGTCATCGGTAAATGGGCAAATGGGTTTCGGCTAAAGCCGTATAAGGGAAATATGCCAGCCAACCCGTTCAAGCAAAACCCGGAAATCCGGCAAGATGAGGAACTGACACCGACAGACGCTGCTGAAGATATTCGGACCGAGGAAGAACCGACACCGATACTGACAAAGACTATCCCGGAAAATCGACAGAAGGATCCGGTATCCACACGAACCGACCCGAACAAATCGGGGGGGACCAGCAAATGACGTGGTCCAAACAAAGAAAGAAAAAAAAAAAAAAAAAAAAAGACGTGGGCAAAATCGACGCGAATCATAGTAATGATGGGGAGATCACAAGAGGTGGGAGCGCCACCATGCAACGAAGAGGCGCCATGCATTAAAGAAGGACGTGCGCCTACTTGCTATTTAAAGCATGGAACGTGGGCATTCACACGCGGCAAACAAGAAAGGACATACTAATTATGGCAGGAGAGGAACATGCGCGGGAAACGAAAAAGGGCGGCTCGAGGCAAAAGCCACTATATAAGACACAGGCCTGCGAAGGACTCACTTTTTACGAATTTTCCTACATACAGGCGCAGAAGCACAGAAGAGCAATCCGACGCACAGCGCACACACAGCCCGATCCCGAACAACAAACAACAGAAGAAGAATTCGAAACAATGGTACTGTCGGAGGAGGCACGCCAATGGATGAGGGAGAACAGGTTAAAAGGATTGCTGCGGATCGCCGACGCTCCACCACACGCAGAACCAGAGCAGGCGGCAGCATCGATCGATTTATCAGAAATCATGGAAGGAGCGGTGCAGGCGCTCACGGGGATAAAAGCAGGAGGGCTTCAAACAATCGAAAACCCTTCAAGTGAAATCCTGTTCGAATATTTCGGTGAGTATTCTATCAGCAGCAAGGCGTACCGAACACAGGGCGGAGAGAACCTGCTGTTCGGAGAAGTGGCCCGCGCCATGATGGAATACGGATTCGTGAATCCTCGTCCCCCGGCCATAGCCAGGTACCGGGCATCGTTCTTAATAGCAGCATACGAAGGATTACAAGTAGACTGGCTCCATTTCATAACCGAAGGATTGAAGGAGGCCATCAAGAATCTTGTGGAAGGAAAAAAGCCATGGGCCGGGATAGCACAATGGCTAACGGTGTTAGTCCCACCGGTGCTCCCCATCACACAAAAGAAAAGAGGTCGGCCGGAGACGACGCCGAAAAAGGTCACAAAGCGCCGACAGATCCTGGAAAAACACACCCCCGGATGGACCCAGCAAGAAGCAGAACAGCGGGGGGAAGGACCATCCCGACAGCAACAGGAACCGGCAGCAAAGGCAAAACCGGCAGGAAAAGGCAAAGGGAAATCGGCCGAGGAGGAACCGGTAGCGCGCAAACCAATCCATATAACGCTGCGACGGCCGGAACCAGAACCAGACGTCTTTATACAAAAGGTCCGTCTGGTAGCCGCACCGGAGGAGGAAGCTGAAACAGAAGACTCATCCGAACCACTGGTAAGACTCCCAGCAAGACAAGGTCGGGAGAGACGGGCGAAAGGACCGGCTCCACCAGTTGACAAAACTCAGCAGAGGGTGCAAGGACCACCTCCAGTAGCCGAGGCGGAAGCAGTACCGGAACCCGTACCGAGGGAAGCAGCACCGACCCCGGTTGTGCCGGACTTCAGAGAACCGGTCATCCTAGAGAAGAAGTATGAACAAGCGTCGGAGCCAGAGAATAGGCCGGAAAAACAGCCTGAGTTAAGTGAGCAAGGCCACCCCGACATAGGAAGAACAAAGCCACAATGGCTGAGATGGCTTTCGGAGCAGTTATCGGGAGTAGCGGACCAGTTAGAGAAAGAAGAAACGTGTAGGAAACAGCTGACGCATACAACAACTCAGGAGTTGGTCGCGCTCCGAACACAGATCGAGGAAATGCAAGGGGAGCTGTTGCAGGCAAGGGAAGGAATTCAACAAGCACAAGTTGTCACCGAGCCGGTCGGGACAACAAGGAAGCAACCAGAACCGGAACCGGAACCGGTAGCCTTGCAAACCGGCCCTGAGACCGAAAAAATAATAGAAACCTTACGAGAGGAGTTAAAAGCTCATGAGGCATTAAGGGAAAGAGAAAGGGAGCAGCGGAAAGCGGTGGAGGACGACAGACGAAAAATGGAAGAAGGCCTCCGGAAAGGTCAAGCCACCAATGACCGACTGCAAGAAGAAAAAGAGAAGCTGCAAAAGGAGAAGGACCGACTGCGTCGACATGCCGAGCAGGAGATAGAACGACTGCAGGAAGAACTTCGACAACAGAAGGACCGGGACGATCGGTTAAGAGCTCAGGCAAACCGACGCCTGAAGCAGAAGACGGAGGACTTCGACCGTCTCTACCGAGATCACAAGCAGGCCGAGTCGGACAACAAGAAACGGGCAGCAAACTACGACCGGCAAATAGAGAAGCTGAAAGAACAGCTCAAAGAGACCTGATTAGACCTGGCTAAGGCAATAGATGAGGTCAGTGCCAACAAGGAAGCATTGTCGGCGGAAATAGCCCAAGCGACGGAGAGAAGGAAGGAATTAGAGGCGCTAAGGCGGGAAAAGCTGGATCTGACCAAGATCAGGAATGAAGAAAAGGAAAAATCGACCTTCACGATCAACAAACTGCAAAGTACCTATGAAAAGCAGAAAGCGGATTACGAGGCCCAGGCTCAGATAATGGCCGACATTATAAAACGGGCAAGGAAGGAAAAGCAAGAAGCTTATGTGCATGCTAAGGCGGGGGTTGACCGGATCAAGCTCATCATGTCAGGATGGAGTACCCGAGCTCAGGCAAGCATCAACGAAAGTACGGAAAGCTATGGAAGGAGTGGTCATAACATGCAGCCGAGCTGCAGACACTCCGAGCGGATGCCGAGAATCGGAGGAAGACTGGTGACAAGTTCTACAAGATGGATGAAGAAAGTATCGTCGCCATTCGAGAAGAATTGTCGGAGGATTTCTACGCTTTAGCGGAAGAACATCTCAAAGAAATCCGAGGGTTGGTAGAGAGGTTGGATGACGGGCAGCTCGCAACTCAGTTGGAGTTGGAGAGATACGAGCAGGACCGGTTACGACAAGAAGCTAAGGGAAGAACGACGCCAATCACTATTAGTGAGGGAGAGCGACCGGCTGAAGTTGAACCAACCGACACCGAACAACCCCGACAAGGAATACCCGAAGAAGAACTTCCGTTCGAAGGAAATCAAGAAGAGCAGGAGCAGACCGATGCCGGAGAAGAAGAAGAGCTGAGACCGGAACACACCAGAGCAGAGGAAGAAGGCGTACCGAGCCGACCAGTCGAGACCGGAGAAAGCGACACTAGTAACAGAACAGAGCCTGGAACGGAGGGAGAACAGGAAGAACCCGGACGAAGCGGTGAGGAAGCACCGGCACCACAGAATCAAGCAGAGCCGGAGCAGCAAATTTTTACGGAACAACCAACCCAACCGGAGGTCGGAGACCAGGCAGGCAAGGAACAGGAATTGGAGGAAGAAGCACCACTTGACACCATCGAGCAGAGTGTGCTCGATATTTTGGAGGAAGAATGAGGCCGGGAGTGGATTCGAAGTGCAAGGCACTTTCCCACGGGTGTGCCATGTGTTGGCCGGTCAGAAGAGCAAGGACAAGTGGGAAGGCGGAGTCGGATCGGATAATAGGAAGTAAATAATAGTAGAATTATTATTCGGAGGGACGGATCCGGTACAGTTGTACCGATCCGGATCCGGACCGATTCGGATGTCGGTTGCCTAAGCGCACCGATTGTAACCTTGCCGGATGCCTATAAAAGGATCCAATGATTTGTAAAGGGTTGGACGGAAGTAATACAAAAGTAATTATTGTGTGTTTATCTGTATCGTCGTATTGTTTACCGTCTGTGCTTAATTGTAATCATCTTACGCATGTAACCTAGCATCCAATCCTTACCACCCCTTTGGAGAAGTGTCGAATAGACACCTATGTTGAGGCTAGTCCGGCCATGCAGACAACACCTTGATCGGGATGTCGTCCAAGAATGGCATGGTGATGTCCGGTATACAATCCCTCAGCACCTTGTTCATCGCATTCACCATGTGGGCCACCGAGTTCGTCCCTCCTTGTGGCAGGGTACACATCCGCACTAGGCCGAGAGGAGTCCGCATCGTCGTAATGTCTCTGCTCTCTACGGCTAGTTGGAACTGATCGTACCCCGAGTACAGATCACCGACCGAGTAGATCGACCTTCCGGCGAAGGCCTCTGCGAACTCGTCTATCGTTGGTCCGATTCCTGCGTTCCGAATGGTCACTCTGTTGACCGGTTGCAGGTCTTGAATGAAGCGCAACGTCCTGTTCTTCTTCGGTACAGTAAACCACCGGTTCGAGTATGGGGCACTCGATGGTTCGAGGATGCCCATATCGACTTTCTGCCTTAACAGCTCCATCAGCTCCGGGATGTGAGCTCTCGGTACCGGAATTGGTTTGAGATTCCACGGCACATGCGGTACCGTGAATATCACCATCGGCTTCACGACCGTCGGGTCTACGCACCCGATCTCTCCCGGTGAGAATGCGAAGGCTTTCCCGTGCCTTCCGAGCATTTTCCGAAACCGGTCTTCTTCCGCCGGCAGTAGGAACCCGCCCCCACTGATTTTGAGCTCCCGTAGCGTTCTGTCGGTGAAGGCGTGTCTTATGCAGGCCGGATCTCGTAAACTGGGGTCCGACGCGACCCCCTTGATTCGCAACTCGCTGCCCTCCGGTAAGGGTGCCGTGACTGGCCTTACCTTCCGGTCCACAGTCTTGTACTTCGTGTTAACCCGGGCCGTCCGATCCGACTCGAGCCCTCGACTGAAGTCCGCGATGACTTCGTACATCTCTTCTGAACAAACCGGTATCGTCCGGTCCTCTTTAAGGCCCTCTCCGACCACCTCTCGTAGTACTCCCAAGGTATCGTCGAAGGAGACCGCCTCCACGACTCCGTTGATTTCCTCGCTAGGCCCGAGAACTCCGCACGCCCGAAGTCGCTCTTCCGCCCTTGTCTTTTCTCGGCCAACGACGCCGACTATCGTACACCCTCCGTTGTCGGAGAAACAAAACTTCCTACTTATGGTACAAGGCTTCTTCGGTTTCGCCTCTATCGTACATTTGTGGGGTTTTCCCGGAGTGTCCGGACTGTCGCGGCCCCACGCCTTGACAGCCCTCTCTAAACATCCTCTCGGTTCTCGCCACCGAGGGACTCGCGGTTTCGCTCGTGGTTTGGTCGCACCGTCAAGAACTGGACCGAATGACGCCCGTCCTGACTCTTGACCCTCGCGTAAGCCGACCCGTTGTCCAGCACCTTGGTCTCCATCCGCGTTGTCGTAATGTACAGTTCTCCCAGTATGACCGGGTGCGAGGACGTCTCCTGCACAAAGAACTGTTGATCTATCTCGACATCGCCGATCTTGACTCGCACGTTTGGGCAGGCCCCGTGTAGTTCCTTGGTGGCGCGCATCGCCGCCCATATCTTCCACCCGTGCTTGGTGTTGATCAGCCATTTCCCCTTCTTGTAGAAGTCCATGGACATCAGGTTTATTTCCGAACCGTGGTTCACCAGCGCCACCACCGGTTCCCAAACATCTCCAATCTTCACCGGGGTTTCCGTGGTCGCTCGGGCCCAGTGTGGCCTCGAGTAGTGGCTCTCCGCCCACTCGTCTTCCAGCGCCATGTCCTCTATGTGCGTCGTCCGCACCTCCACCGGCCTTTCCGGCTCTGTCTCCGTCAACAGCCTCTTCCTCTTCACCAAGTCTACGATGGAGTCGTGGAACTCCTTCTTGGCGATTCCGAGCACCTCCCGCAATGACAGTTCCACCTTGCTATCGAGGATTCGTTCTTCCAGGACCTTTCGTAGGTCCATGGTCCTTTCGATCTCCGTGCCCAACCGGTATCCGCCCTTCTTGTGGTTATCCCGGGCACTGGTCTCACAGGCCTCGTTTTGTTTCGGCCTGAATCGGGTTTCGTATCTCTGTGATGGTCCGGCCCCTCCGGTTTTACCTACCCATTTGTCTTCAACCAGAGCCTCGTAGTTCTGGCAAGCTGCTTCGACGAAACCCGTCTTTTTTCGACCGGGTCACTCCACCCGGTTACCTCTTGGACCCGCTTCTCCGCACGGCCCGCCTCTTCCTTCTTTAGTCGGGCACCAGCGAGGCCTTCCAATACCGTCGGCCAAAACCCGGCTTTGCTCTCCTTCCGGGCCTCACTGCCACCGACCCGAATACCGGCCTACGATGAGTAGTGGACGGTCTCCGCGTGCCGGGCTGCCGCCTCTTCCATCAGCCTTTTCATTCCTCCTCGCCTGTCGTTTTGGTTCAGGGCCCTCCGGGTATCGCTGGCGTGCACCCGACCTTCCCACAGGTACACTACCCGGCTTCTCAAAGCCTCCGCAAAGTCCCCGCAGTCTTTCCGGATGTGGCCGACCTCGTCGCACCACATGCACCTATTTCCTGCCGGAGGCCGTCGGTCACGAGCCTGTTCGCCACCTTCCCTCCGAGCCTGGGCGATCTGGAGATCCTTTACCGCCCGTGTCAACTCCTCCAAAGTTGTTCCCCCGGATGAGCCTCTAACCACACCGGTCGAAGCCGAACCGGTTCCGAGCCACTCCCGGGTCTCTTCCCGTCGCGTCGGAGGTATCGATTCGAGCTTCCTTGCTACAACAGGACCCGCCCCGGTCGCCCTTGTATCAGCCCACTCCCATCGTTTGTCAAAACGTCTGCAGACTCTTTTTATCGCGGCCCAGTCGGCCGTCAGCCCGTCTTCGGTTTCAAGTAAGGAGCCCACTTGCTCCCGATCCCGTGCGTCAACCGATTTAACAAACAGTAGGACATGACTTGTGTCCAGAACGGTTCGATCGAGCGCCGAAAGGCGCGCAAAGCGATCCTCAAACTCCCGGAGGAGTGCCGACGCATTTCTTCCTTTGTCGGGGGACTCCACCCACTCCATGAAGCCCCGCTTCGAAAGTCGAAGCGCGTCATCCAGCCCGTGTTTCTCCAAGAGCCGTCCTTCAAACTCCTCCCAGGTCCGGCTCTCCGCCCGGACCTCGAGGGAATCCGGCAAGACGCCTCTTTTCCGGAATATCCCTCATCAACATCTCCGCCCGGTAGGACGCCAAATAACTCGTGGCATCCTTTCCACTAAACCGGCCGATCGTACCGACGATCGCCTCAATAGCCCTGTCAAGGGCGTCGGTGCCCTCGCGCGCGCTCACTATCCGGTCCACGGCCAAAGCCATGGCCTCTGCAAGATCCGACCCCCTCATCTTCTGCTCCTCTGCCGCCTTGTTCACGTCGGGTTCACCAAATATGTCGCGTTGCTATGCGCGTGCGTGGAGAAACGAGGCGGGACCATCGGGGTCTTGAACCGAAGAGCAGGTGATAGGAGGGGAAAGAGAAAGAGAGAGACGACCGGTTACGTATGAGCAAAGAAACACAAGGGCACGGCCCGTCAACGCAGAAAACACGAATGGACACAGAGATAGAGAGACACGAATGTTTGTATATTAACAAATGACACAAACAACAGAGCACGCGAGCGGTTACAACCGAACAGGCCGGCGAACAGATGCCAATGCCTGTACGTCTACGCACGAAAGGGGATAGGATGGAGGTGCTGCCGGAAGCACACGGGCGTTCCTCGAAGCAGCGCGAGCCTCCCGAAAACCTGCAAAGAAGAGCAATAGAGAACAAACAGAGGAGAAGCGTTCGGTTACGGTCCGACAGCACTTCGTCCTCCTCAATCCGCGATCCCTTTCTCCCCCGCATCTCCCTCTCTTTTATAGCTTCAGGAAGGGAGCCGTCTCCCTCATTTACTTCCTACCTACCGAATCTAACTACCCCCGGATATGCCTATGTACCTAATTCCCTATTATATACATTAAAGGGCGCGCACGCGTGAAGAGCCGGTTCACGCGCGCTATGCACCGATTGCACTAAGGGACGGTTTTCTTCACGACAACGTCATCAATGTAGGGAATGGACAAGGCCATCAGTGCGGAAGAGATCACACAGTATGAATCTGTGAGGAAGAAATTACCTGGGTATGAGAGAGGGAAGAACAAAATACGTACATTGAGAGAGAGAGAGAGAGAGAGGCACAAAGAATATATCTATATTCATAAAGGGCAACCGTTACAACAATGAACAACCAACCTTTACAAAAGGTTACAAAGTCACTTTATATAGTGACTCACTTAGGGCAACTGCCCTTTATGTTATTTACAGAAATAGCCCGAACTTGGGCTCTCTAAGAGGATAGTGTGAATACGTCCATTATACATTTGTATTCGACACTCCCCCGTAATGGGCGTATACATGGGCTATCTAAAAAATACAGGTATAGGCATAGGTTCTCAGACGGATCGGTTTTGTTCGAATCGGCATGATCCGAAGACAGAAGACTGAACTGGTCGGGTCGGAAAAGCTGAAGTCGATCGTCAGTGAACCGATGTCTGTTGTCCGAAACCGTCCTGCACTATGTCCGGCTTCAATTGGACCGATATGTTGTTACGCCCATCTATTGCCGAAGAGACCGGAACCGGTCTACCGAAAGACACTTGGTCATTCCAACTGCGACATTATCGGTTGTGGATATCTTCTCTAAACCAATTCTCCCGGAAATGACGCAGTCCCGAACGAAGTGATGTCGAACTTCGATATGCTTGGAGGCGTTGTGATGAACCGGATTTTTCGACAAAGCAACCGCACTCTGACTGTCATTGTAGACAACTAGAGTCGAGTCGGAGTCGACTTGCCGAAACGTGTGCGCCAGCCGACCGAGCCATAAAGCTTCTTTCGCTGCGTCGGAGGCAGCTACATATTCTGCTTCGGTTGTTGAGGTGTTTGTGCACTCCTGAAGTTTCGACTTCCACGAGATTGCTCCATTGCCGAATTTAAAGCAATATACGGTTGTTGACTTGCAACTGTCCACACAGTCGGCGAAGTCCGAGTCGGTGTAACCGGCTACGCCTGAAGTTGAGTTCGGACCGAAAAGGATGTCGTGGTCTTTTGTGCCAGCTAAATATCTGAACACATGCTTGACTGCGTTCCAGTGCGATCGGCCGGGATTGTGCATAAATCTGTTGATGACTCCTACGGCGTGAGAAATATCAGGTCGTGTCGCGACCATCGCGTACATCAGAGAGCCTACTGCCGGTGCATACAGTACCGACTTCATGTCTTCCCCCGCCGGACCGGATGTCGGGCAGTCTCGCTGAGAAAGCCGAAGATGAACAGGGAGCGGGGTTGAAGCAGACTTGGCCAATTGCATGTTGAAGCTTTCCAAGACACGTCCGATGTAGTCGGTTTGAGACAGAAAAAGTTGTCTTTTGGCGCGATTCCGACTAATCTTCATTCCGAGTATGTGTCTTGCCGGACCGAGGTCCTTCATGGCAAACGTCAATCGCAGTTTCTGAACGAGTTCGGTGAGCTCTCCGGTATGCCGACCGGAGAGTAGCATGTCGTCCACGTAGATGATGAGGAAGACGGGAGAACCGTCTTGAGATGTTTTGGTGAAGAGGCAGTGGTCCTCATCGCTCTTGGAGAAGCCGACCAACTGGATGAAATCGTCGAACTTCTTGTACCACTGTCGGGGTGCCTGTTTCAGGCCGTAGAGACTCTTCCTGAGTCGGCAGACTAGATGTTCCTGACCGGTGGCCACAAAGCCTTTCGGCTGCTCCATGTAGATTTCCTCCTTTAGATCACCGTGGAGGAATGCCGTTTTCACATCTAGCTGAATCAGCTCCAAATTGTCGGCAGCCACAACACCGAGCATGAAACGAAGGGTGGTCATTTTCACCACTGGTGAAAAGATTTCGTCGAAGTCGACGCCATATTCCTGTCGAAATCCCTTCGCAACTAATCTGACCTTGTACTTTGGGGTGGTCGAGTCGGACGTCTCCTTTAGTCTATAGACCCACTTGCAAGGAAGAGCACGTCGATTCTTCGGTAAGTCGACCAGATCCCAAGTCTTGTTGGCGCGGATGGAGTGCATTTCCAACTCCATTGCCATACGCCAGGTGGCTGAATCGGCAGCTACCAATGCTTCTTCGTAGGACGTAGGTTCGCCGACGTTGGTGAAGAAAATTCCGGGAGAGTACCTCTCCGGAGGTTGTGACAGTCTCTCGGATCTTCGAGGTATGATTGGACTGGTCGCACCGGGTGTCAATGTTGGATGGTCGGAAGCCGAGCCATTCGGCTGTGCCGAATCTGTGGATTCGGTGTGAGAGAAGTCGGTTACCCATGAAACCGGTCTCGTGTTGTGTGTTGGGCCGTCATGAAGGGTTGGCACTTCGGAAAATATTACCCTTCGGACTTCAATAGGCCTTTCGGCCGTTTTGTGCATAGTCGACTCGTTGAACACGACGTCCGAACTTCGGACGATTTGCCTGTGCTCGGGGTCCCAGAGTCGGTATCCGATCTCGCCGTCGGGTCCATACCCGATGAAAACGCATTTCCTTGATCTCGGTTCGAGTTTTCGACGGTCGTCTTTCGGTATGAGGGCGTATGCCTCACAACCGAAAATCCTCAGCTTATCATAATTCCGCTTTCTGTCGGTCCATATTTCCTGAGGTATCTTAAGTCCTAGAGGTCTACTTGGCGACATATTGATTATGTGTACTGCCGTGAGTAGAGCCTTTGCCCAGAAGCCATCTGACAGTCCGGAGTGTTGGAGCATGGATACAACGCGTTCTTGAATCGTCTGATTCATGCATTCTGCGATTCCGTTCTGCTCCGGACTATATGGTGTCGTATATTCACGTCTAATGCCGTGTTCTCAGCAAAATTTGACGAATTCATCATATTTGAACTCACCTCCATTGTCAGTTCGGAGACACTTCAGTTTCCGACCGGTCTGGTTTTCGACCATTGCGAGCCAATCTGAGAAGATCGAGAACACCTGATCTTTGGTTCTGATGGGGTAAGCCCACACCTTCCGAGTCGAGTCGTCAATGAAACTGACGAAGTACGAGGCACCACCGAGTGACTAATGTGGCATCGGGCCACAGACGTCCGAGTGGACCAAATCGAGCAGGCTCGACTCTCTTGGTGCTGATGTCGGGTGTGATGCGGCTACCTGTTTGCCGTACTGGCAATGCTCGCAAAACTGATGGTCCGAGAAGGAGAGTTTCGGGATGTATCCGGCTCTGGATAGGTGTCGATTCCAATGATAGCATAGTGCTGCAAATTTCCGACTCGAACTGAGTCGGAGTGCCGGTCTGAATATTGCCGAAACTGTGATCGGTGAGGTATCACGTGATACGACGCGCCCGAGTCCAGAAGCCATGTGCTCGATTCCTCAGTCATAAGCAGAACTTCTGATTCGACTGGATTCTCTATGGAAAATATGTTCGGGTCGGTCGTCAATATCTCGGCTGAAGAGCCGACGTAGTTGACTTCCTCATGTCGGTTACTCCTCTTATCAGCTCTCTGAGCTTTGTCTGTCTTTGACTTGAGTACCCGATAGTCGGCCTTGATGTGTCCCGGTTTCTTGCAGTAGTTGCAGATTCGGGTTTCCCGGGACTTGTTGCGGCTTCGCTGATTTGTCGGCGGTCGGGAAGAACTTCATCCCCGGTTTTTCGATCAGTCGGTCGAACCTTGTACTACATAGGCTTCTTCTGCCGAGTCTTTGGTGAAAGACTTTCTCCGAGCTGCTTCAGTCATGATTGCACTTGTGACTTCGGAGTACTTGATGGCAGTCGTAGAAGCGTTGCACACAGTTGTAACGAAGGTTTCCCAAGAGGAGGGGAGACTGCTCATGAGTATCATTGCTCTGAGTTCATCCTCGATTGTCATCCCCTGTGACGAGATTTGGGAGCTCAAACTTTCGTACTCGTTAAGGTGTGCCTGAACTGAATCGGAGTCTTTCATCCGCAGGTTGTAGAGGCGCCGGATCAAATACATCTTCGTTGAGGCGACCTTCTTTTCGTAGGTTTCCGACAACTTCTTCCAAAGTTCGAAGGTTGTCGTGCACGATTGCACTGTGAAGTATACTGACTCCGACAGGTGCATCCGAATCGTGGCGCGGACGATTCTGTCCAGCTTCTGCCACTCATTTGCCTTGTATATTTCTGGAGCAGTTTCATTCTCAATCGGATCGATCTGACCCTTGACTATAAGATAGTCCTACATTTGCTCCTTTCAAAAATTGAAGTTCGAACCGTCGAACCTCCTTAGACTCATTTCCGATGAGCCAGATGTTGATGCCATCAGATTCGGTTTCAGTTGACGAAGCTCGGTTCGGAGTTGACTACGAACCTTGTTGGAGTGCAGTCGATCGGCTCACCCGATATCATTCTAGTCGGATTTGAACCTGAGTCGGTTCGGTTTCGGATATATGTATTGTTGAACTTGCTTGAATTGACTCCGGTAACTCGAGGGACAGAACCGACTGGTCTTCCCAAATGTTACCGAGTCGGAGTGAGCCCAGTTCGCTTCTGAATATATATGCCAAATACCAATTATTTGGACCGATTCTGCTTCGGGTGACTGCAGCGACAAGAGAGACGGATCCAATTGATCCTCCCAAATGTCGATCAGCCGGATGAAGCACGAATTGGGGTTGTTGTCTTGAGACCGATCTGCACCGAGTGGTTACAACGGGCAGTGAGCAGCGTTCGGTGACCTGTTCGAATGCCGTTTAACCGAGTGGAGCACGATTGTGTCAATGTTGCACAAGGGGATTTCACCTCGAGTGGTTACGATCACTAGGAACAGAGTACAGCCGGCTAGCTTACTCCAAGCGAAGATGATCTAACGCGATGAGATGCAAGCCTCATTTTTCTTCTTCTTCTCTCTTCTCTGTTTCTTCAAATACAAAACAAAAAAAACAAAATGTTGTGATCCAAATATTCGAATGGCGGCCGGCAGCGGGATGAAGGACATCCAAGCTCTGATACCAAATGTAGGGAAAGGACAAGGCCGTCAGTGCGGAAGAGATCACACAGTATGAATTTGTGAGGAAGAAATTACCTGGGTATGAGAGAGGGAAGAACAAAATACATACATTGAGAGAGAGAGAGAGAGAGGCACAAAGAATATATCTATATTCATAAAAGGGCAACCGTTACAACCATGAACAACCAACCTTTACAAAAGGTTACAAAGTCACTTTATATAGTGACTCACTTAGGGCAACTGCCCTTTATGTTATTTACAGAAATAGCCCGAACTTGGGCTCTCTAAGAGGATAGTGTGAATACGTCCATTATACATTTGTATTCGACAATCGAGCCCGTATTTTTCGAGGAGCCGCCCTTCGAATTCTCCCCAAGTCCGGCACCCAGCCTATACCTCGAGCACCTTTGCATGGATGCCCATCGTCACCACCCGAGGGAATCCGGCCAATCGCCTGTCCTCCGGGATGTCCCTCATCACCATCTTGGCTCGGTAGGCCTCCAAATAGCTTGTGGCATTCTTCCCACCGAACCGGCCTATTGTGCCGACAATCGCTTCTATGGCCCAGTCGAGGGCGCCCGTGCCCTCACGATCATTCACTATCCGATCAACAGCTGCCGCCATGGCTTCGGCAAGCTCAGATCCCCTCATCTTCGACTCCTTTGCCGCCTTGTTTCACGTCGAGTTCACCAAATTGATGTCGTGTTGTTTCGCTTACGTGCGAGAAACTAAGGCGGGACCGCGGGGGCCTTGGATCAAGGAGTGCAAGAGATCAAGGGGAGAGAGAATGCGGGCGTCAAGCCGGCGAACGCATGCTCCCGGGGATGCCAATCTTCAACACATCAACATGAATCTTCAAACAACTGACATCTTCACGAAAGCACTAAGGGCCGAGAAAGCTTCGGCAATGATCGAAGGACCTTGGTCTTTCGACCTCCGACTTGCCGAGCTTGACGGGGAGTGAAAGCTGAAAGCCGGACACCAAGACCAAAGCCGAAAGCCGAAAGTTGAGTTTGAAGGGGCGAGTCGACTTAGAGACTCTAAAATGTATGTATGTATGTATGTATGTATGTAAATTTGATTGATTGATTATCCATCGGACACAGAAGTAGTAGAAGTGGGATTCCGTATCCGTCCGTTTCGGTTTCACACATGCTCAAATTCCCCTGTTCCCAAATTGGGGGTGGTGCTTCCTTCTTGACTTCTGCGAATTAGGGTTTCCGCTACAGACAACTCCTCCGCTATGGTCGTCTTCTGCTTCTTCTTCCATCATCGTTACGGTTTCCATGGATTGTGAAAGCACCGAAGAAACTAAAGCTTTTCCATGATTTGGGTTCAGAAAGAATAGTCTGCCACTCTGCAAGGACGATCGATCTGTGTACTCAGAACTAATCCAGGTAAGACCTCTTCTTCTTCCTTCTCTCTGTATCTGTCAGTACTTTGGAGCGATATGTCATACGCTTATAACGGAGGAGAGGATGAGGTTGACTACGGAGAAGACGAGGCGGCTCATGAAACTAAAGACGAAATAGCCGAAGAAGAAGAGTATGAGGATCTGTATGATGATGTAAATATAGGCTTCTTTCAAGCTGAAGCATCATCTGTGAAGCAACCAGATGGATATGGCATGGTGACGATGTATGGTGAAGAAGTTATCCAAGAGAAGAAAAAGACTTCTTTATTGGATGAAAAGAAGCAGTTTTCCGAAAGCTCTGTGATTAATCAGCCTAATGCGCAGCAGATTCATGAGGAAATTCTTGAAGAAAAGAAGGCGTCTTTAGATCATGATGAGAAAAAGTTTGAAACTGGTACTTTTAACCAGTCAAATTTGCAGCATTATGGGAGCTTTCAGCATCCAAACGAGGAGCCAATACGAACTATAACAGAACAGGAAAAAGGAACAATGTCTATTTCTGTGACGAAGCAGGAGATCGAGTATAAGCCGTCTATACAACAAACAAACATTGTTTCGACATTGCCTACTTTTTCGCAGAGTGGAAAGGATGTCGGCCAAAGAGGTCAGATGCAATTTTTCCTTTCTTCCACCAGAAAAGAGACGGATAATGTCTACAAACTTGAGAAACAAGCTTCTTCCTATGAAGATAAAGCTTCTGGAGATGGACACGTCGACCCAGTTTCGCAACCTTCTCATAGAATGAATGTTCAAACCACAACCGGACCTTCCAGGGGTCCATTGAATAGGGAAGTATTGGATGTAATAATCCCTAAAGAAAGGGCTGGACTCAGTGATATGCCATATGATAGAACACGGGGCATAACAGTTGCATCACAGCGGCCTGGACAAAGGGATGTATCGCCCAATGTGGTAGATAATGAGTATAAGCAAGCTGTATTGCAACCCACCCATCCACCATATTCTGGTGATGGTGGTGCAATGCTATTTATTGGAGATTTGCACTGGTGGGCGACTGATGCAGAACTTGAAGCTGCTTTATCAGAGTATGGGAGAGTGAAGAATCTCAAGTTCTTTGAGGAAAGAGTGAGTGGTAAGTCCAAGGGTTACTGTCAAGTGGAGTTTTATGATTCTGGTGCTGCAGTTGCTTGCAAAGAAGGGATGAACGGGAGAAAGTTTCATGATCGCCCGTGTGTTGTTGCACTTGGAAATGCAAGGAGTATCCAACAAATGGGTCATCAACAAGAGAAGAAAACACAAGCACAAATCCAGACACAGCAAGACCAGATGCCATATAGGAGAGGTATGGGCAGTAGTGGGAGTGGTGGTGGGAGAGGAGGAGGAGGAGGAGGAGGAGGAGGGCTTTCTTACCAGGATAGGGACAATAATCGAGGTTACGGAAGAATGGGAACTGGTAGGAGTGGGCATGGACAAGGCAGAGGAGGACAATCTAGTAGTGGAAGGGGCAGGGGAAGTTATATGGGTAAAGGAATGAATAGTGGCGGTATGCCCTCTGCGGCAGGGATGCCATATGGGCAAGGACCTGTGGGTAGTCATCAATCAGCAATGATGATGCATCAGGCTATGATGGGCCAAGGATATGATACTTCATATATGCCTTTGGGGAGGGGGGGAGCTGCCTATGGGGGTTATGTGATGCCTGGGCCACCATTCTCTGGTATTGTGGGACCATTTCCTGGATTAGGTCCAGGGGCTCTTCCTGGAGTTGCACCTCATGTTAATCCAGCTTTTTTTGGTAGATCTGTTGCACCAGCTGGGATGGGATTGATGTCGGGAGGTGGTATGGAAGGTCCTCAAGGAATGTGGGGGGATGCATCCCTTGGTGGATGGAGTGGTGAGGAGTATGATAGAAGAGGAGGTAGGGATGGAAGCTTTGCTGAAGATGGAGTTGGCATAGAATATGGCTATGGTAGTGAGATGGCCAGTCATGAAAAGAGTAGAGTAAGTGGGGGTGCATGGGACAAGGAAAGTGGGGATTTGCCTGATAGACATCGTAGCTATGATAGGGATGTTGAATGGGAAAGAGAACGATTTAGAGAAAAGGATAAGGAAGGTTACAAGGATCAGAGGGATAGAGATAGAGACCGAGAAAAGGATGAAGATTGGGAAAGAGAGCGGCCAGTAAGGGTGAGAACCAAGAGTCGAGTTATGGAAGAGGAAGAAGATGATCCAAGGCAGAGGCCAAGGGAAGATGATTATGGGAAGAGACGCCGTGTGGCCGATCGAGAACTATAATTGCGTGTCGTCGATCAAGGTTGTTGAATGAAATTTTGCTTATAAGCTTGAGAATGTCCAAAGACAAGTTGGGTAACTGTAAGCTTCTTTCTGCATATGAAGAAATTATATTTCTTTTGGAAGATATTGGAAAAGGAATCGTTGTTAGTTGTTCCACTGATTGTGATTATGTTTAGGAATACGACCTCTTGTGGATAACAATGTGATGGGCAACGTGGGAGTCATGTTCTTTATGCCCATATTGCTGTGCCTAAAGATGACCACAACAGCTTTATGCTGTATGGAAAGGGTTGTTACCGGAGCTGCAACTTCTACGCACTTGCTAGTTTTGAACTTCTTAAAGCAAAACCTAAGAACCTTGTCTAACATTATAATCTGTAGGATGTTTTTGGAAAGAGAAGGAAGGGCTTTTCTTTGGGCCCCGATACCTCTGCAGTGGATTGCGACATGAAAAGGTTTTAAATTTTTTTGTTTCATGGTTGGATGTTAAATGGAAACACACTGTAAAGATGTTCACACTTTGTAAAGATGTTCACACACTTTCCTTGAGACCTTGTAATTTGTCTTGACTTGTCTTAGTCTTAGTCAAGGGAGGGAACTGTGTCCCCTTGTGCCCTTCTAGTTGTCTTGATCCGGAATATAAAACCGAGTCAATTTGTACATAATAGCTATAGGATCCTTAAAATCATGTATGTATGATCCCAATTTGTTTGTAATATCCTTCTTTTGCTCTGCACAGTTCATGCAGAGCCATGCAAATAAACAGGTGTTTTTCCCCTTCATTATGTTGGGGAAATAAAATTGAGCTGTATGGATTGCATTGAAAGGTGGAAATTTTATAGGCGACTCAAATTTAACATTTATATGCTGTTTGTGGAAATATTTTAGGCATGTGTGCTTGGTTCAAAACATGAGCTGTATCAATTGCATTGAAAGTCAGAAATTTTATAGGATAATAATGTAGTATGGCAACTCTAATTTTACATTTGTATGCTCCTTGGGGAGAGATTTTAGGCTTGTGTGTGCTTGGTTCAAAACATGAGTGGTATCGAGTGCATTGTAAGGTGGGAATTTTATATGCTAAGTTATATGGCAATTGAAATTTAACGTTTATTTGCTCTTTGTGGAGATATTTTAGTTATGTATACTTCATTAAAATCCACAGTGAAAGGGTAATAGATGTAAACCACACTGCAAGTCTTTTGTGTCATTGCGCTTTACTTGCAAGGCTCAAAGAATGCATTCATACTGAATTTTGTTTTTACATTGGTTCATGATTTTGTGAATTTGGTTGATTTATTCTACTCTTGCAAGTATATCCATTCTCTGTGGGAAAATTTGATGCCGAACTTTCTTTTTACTTTGGCATTTCATGGTTATGAAGGCTTAAGTTGTGCCTGTTTTTTTACGCTTTCATGTCCATTTCCTATGTGAAGAATACATTGATCTGGAGCTGTCTTGATTTAGTTAGTTGATTCTGTGATTGTTTTATGTAAAGTCGCAATTATGATGTCTCCATCACAAATGATGAAAGCTTGTTCTCACACAGAAAATGTAGATTATCTTGTAATTAGGGACACACATCCATGTAGGCATGAGAAATACTGATGTGCAAGCATTCATATATGGCCCATTGATGGTTATATTGTAACCTTTCTTTCATTCCTTGAACAAATGTGATTTTGAGATCATGGATTGAATATTCATTATCAAAGTTGTAAAAACTGCAAATGATGTAAACCCTGTAGTTTATGCTTTTATAAACAAAATGTGGGAATTGTAGTATGATATGATGGTCTGGAGTAATGGAAGATGCCATTTTTTTAAGCATACAGTCATCAAGCATGCACTTAATAGAGTTTAGCCACTTCAAGAGAGAAATGGGTGTTTATTGGACCAATAGCTTTTAACTCTTAAAACATTTAGAATATATTGATGACTCGAGTGGAACCTTGCCATTCCATTTCTCCACTATCCTTTTTTTTCATTTTTGTACCCTACACAATCCTTGAAAAAGAGCCCAAGTTCCTTGAGGATCATGGATATCTCTCGTTGATTCGATTTGTTGTTCAAATAAGAAATTTGACATATAAGTTCCTTAACATCCAGCCCATTTCAATTACCCCAATCTGGCAGTTATTTTCTAGGTGATTACCCTTTTTCATGTCATTGATATGGATGGACTATGCAATACTGATTGGCACATCTCATATTCCCACATGAGATTAATTACCTAGTTATCCTAAGATTACAATGTACGTATTAATAATATTGCAATACATGACAAATTGTGACAGGAAGTGGCACAGGCAGCACATTGATAATGATGCATAAAAAACATATCAATAATTAGAGACGTGGCTGTCTTCAAGTGAAGTTGATCCCAAGCCTCAATTAGGATTTCTTTATGGAGAAGAATGTCTCATGAATATTTGTTGCTTTGCAATAAAAAGTTTTACTGAATCTATTTGTGTTAGAGCGTTGAAATGCTAGGACTTTTGATTTGCTATATTTTCACGAGACATTGCAGTTTCCAAAACTACAACCTCATAAACTTGAGAGCTGCTCAAACAAATTGGAGTGCAAGGGCACGTATTGTGACCAGCTAAAGATCTCTTCATTACAGATATCAAAAAACATCAAAACACACAATTGACATGTTATTTTGCTTAGAGAAAAGAAATCCAGTGGGGTGTATTGTGTAACCCAATCATGATTTGAGTTACAGCTACTTCAAGGGAAGGTGTTGATCGCAACATATTTGAATTAATCAAATCTTACAAAAAAGATAACAAAAGCTTGTCATCACATTATCGCAGCACCTTTACCTATCTAGTCAAACAAATAACCAACATTGCATCAAAACAGTAACATTGCATGAAGCATCTACATTCATCTATCCAGCCTATAGATAAATAGGCATACATTCACATCTGTCTGCTTCGAATAATTATAGAAGGGTAACTCATTAGATTAAAAAATAAAAGATTAGACAATTTTTTTCATTTTCTCCACCTCACAAAAATTGTACCTAGCAATTCCCTAATTCCAAACCAAACCATATAGCTACTGCTGCTCTGGCTGTAAGACTCTTCTTTTTTTAATGATAATGACAGTCTAATGCCTTTCTTACACTGCTGCTGGCATATCCAGCACTAGCCCTGCCTGAATTTGACCCCATCCAATGAGACGCCAATGCTTCTCAACTCTCCGACTCAAGGCAACTTTCTCTCCTTTGCTAGTGCAAACAGGAGACGTAAGTTGAAGCTTTGCGAGATCATTCTTCACTGCAAGTACACGAGCGCCCGTGGACATAGACCCAATGTTGAGCATCAGCACTTCTCCTTTAGTCAGCTTGGTCACTTTTCCTTGCTTCTCTGCACCTTTGGTTTTCACACCCAAAAGTCGACGTAACAGGAAAAAGTTCACCTGGAAAAAAGATGCCTTCATATTCAAAAGATGCCAGTTGAATTGCATAACTCGAAAACACATAGGGATAACTGCTACAGAATACTTCTCTAGAATTCCTACTATTTCATGCATCAGCCAGAATCTTGGCTCATTCACTAAAATGTCATTTGGATTTCAGCCTTTTAGTTATAAAGGGAACAAACCAAACCTCCAGCTCCACAAAGACATCTGGAAGTACCCCAACTTCACCTAAAACTTGGCCAACAAGCCTGTCTGCTCGAGTCAATGTGGGATCTACAGTTGTGCCAACGCCTATAAGTCCTCCAGGAACAGCAAACTGCAGTTCATTCTGTTCTGCATAGAGTGAGATTATCCTAGAAAAGATGGGAGTACATTTGATATTTCCACTTTCGTCTTTCACAACAATTCCAGGCCGCACTTCAATTTTCTGGCCAACCTTCAACACACCCTGCAGAGAAATAGTGAGTTCAATTCATGAAAAAACCACCAAAGAAATACTGAATATCTTAGCTTCAAATCTGAATTACGATAGGCAAGCAAAACGGTATTAAAATAGAGTTCCATTGTTCATGTAAAAAATAGAGAAATTTGTCACTCATTAAATTCAAAATATTGGTAACACATGTACCTTCAAAATACTTCCACCAGCAACTCCACCTTTGATCTCATCCACTTCAGCACCAGGCTTATTGACATCAAATGAACGGATGATTATCATGTTTGGAGGATCTATAAAATTACGCTCCGGTATAGGAATTTTGTTAACTATATATTCGCATACAACATCTATGTTATATTTCAGCTGGGCTGAAATTGGAACCACAGGAGCCCCATCTGCAATAGTTCCCTGGAAAGCCAAGACAGATGAAAGTATTCATGCTTACAGAAGCTTCACCTATGCATGAATTATGAAGTTAAGTAGAGTAAACAAAGAGCACCTGTATAAATTTTTGAATCGACTCATGCTGGTTCAGAGCCACACTTTCTTGGATAAGATCAATCTTATTCTGCAATATTATGATGTGCTTCAACCGCATAATTTCAACAGCTGCAAGATGCTCAGAGGTCTGAGGTTGAGGGCAGCTCTCATTCCCTGCAATCAACAGGAGGGCTCCATCCATGATAGCAGCACCGTTCAACATGGTTGCCATGAGAATATCATGGCCCTGAAGATCATAGTTTTAAAGTTTTTTTGATTAAGCTTCTACTATTTTAAACCTCATTTCTCACAGTCAAACATGGACCAAGAAACAAAATGATAAGGCATGTGACGTATATGTTGTAAGATATAAATAATTGAGCAGGAAAATATCCATCTACATTCAAGACTCAAAAGAGGACATAATAGGCCCGGAGGTGTTAGCATAGTGGATACCTGAGATTGGATGGGTAAATGTTACTGTGATATTTCAAAACAGAAAGAAGAAAAATATTCAACAGACAGGCTTTTATCTAACAGGGCAAGATTCACTTATTGATAGGCCTCATGCAATCATCTTTTGAGAATTGTATTCAATCTTCTGCATCAGCTTGCTAATCTGAGAGACAAGTATTGATTTCCATGTATATCCATGTTCAGAATATGATCCCATCCATGCTGATGGTTTTGCACAGTGGCATCGAATTCTCCACATACTTTGTCCGGCACCCTGTCATTTCCATAGAACATTGGATTCTTGGCAACGGCGATGCAACTCTGGCTCTGACATCCAATTTGAACAAGCTCTCCTTTCTGAGACCTCCTAGATCTTCTAGTGTCCGAGGTACTGCACTACAACACATCCCACAGGTCTAGTACACCCATTCAAACCTATATAGACATATAATGAAATAAATTCCAAACACTGAACTTGAATATCTAAATCTCCTTCCAAAGAATCTGCTTCCATCATGCTGAGAATCCCCTTGGCACTACGACAGAGTATACAAGATTAGGCAGTGTCTTGCACAAAAAACATAGTTTTGCCATGAACAATTGGTACTCATCCACTCTAGACAGAAAGACCTTCCTTAATCTTCATCAAGCACAGGTGTACCTGTATTCAAGGAATCATCAACTTACAATCTACATCCTAAATACTTTTAGAACAATTTTGTTAGGAGACAAAAAAAATCTTGTTTCTTTTGTATGCCTGCAAATTTAGGTAGAAGAGCAATCCAGAACTCAACACAATCTCACATAGATGATGTTGACTATTCTCCAGAGTCCACTGAGATTCACATCCATCAGAGATGCCTTGTATCAAACACTAAGTGAAGTTACTTATTGGTCCAGTGATAATGTACCACCACAGCCCGTAGAACACCTTCCTGAGCTTCCAAGACTGATTTTGAATTAGGCATGCTGTACCTGACAAGTACATGCACTTGGATTCCTGCTTCTTCCATCCAAGTAGCATCTTCACCTCTCGGGGTATTGAAGCTATAATAATGGGCTATTGTGAAAACGTTCCCTACTCTTCTATATTTGATTTGTTTCTACAGGCCAATTCCATCTTTGGGGCCAATTGGTGTCCTTTTTCCTTTACT
This sequence comes from Azolla caroliniana, assembly GCF_043228905.1. NCBI lineage: Eukaryota > Viridiplantae > Streptophyta > Polypodiopsida > Salviniales > Salviniaceae > Azolla > Azolla caroliniana. The sequence continues at coordinate 8,058,834 of NW_028230450.1, read as the reverse complement.
CTCAACTTTCTACCAATGTTTTTGGGTGAAGTTAATCATATTCACCACAAAAATCCAAGGTTCATAAGTTCTGGCTTATCATCCACACCAATATGACATCAGCAATGTCAGATTTCATATATTGTTAGAGAGCAGATTGGCTTCTGAAAAGAGGATAGCACAGAACCACGCTCCAAGGATATACTTGAAAACGAAATGCAAATCAAGGGATTAACTGAAATTTTAAAATTTTATTATGAGGTGCAACAGCAAATAGCCTTCAATTCATAGTGCGGATTTTAAATTACGTTGCGATATGCTTATAAATTATCCTGTTATTTGACATTAATTAGTTCTAGTTCTAGCTTAATCACTTGAATCTTTAACCAAACTGGATTAATAACAAACCTAATGTTTTAATTCACCAACTTTTGTAATTCTCCCTATACCATCATATTCCAACTACTTGATGGCCCTTTGCTAATTAAGAGACCGACAAAATAAAATTGAACATCTCACAGTAGACATTTCAATCTGCACTTCAAAGATGCTATATTTCAGTTTACCACGTCTACTATTGTTTCCATTTAGCCTAAGGAATACAAACTGTACACCTAAAATTTCCAAACTTTTAGGAGCTACAAGGAGAAGGGCTAAAAGTGGCCGTGTCATTAGAAATTGAGAAGTAAGATTCAGGTCAGATTCTTAATGAAAACAATGAATATTATCACATACAATCTAGAGCAAAAACTTACAGGACAATCCACAAAGGATACATGCCGTAAAAGCTTCATCCGTGCACTCTCAAATCCTGGCACATCACATAGAGGGGTATCTTCCTTTCCACTCCCGTAGGCCCTGTAAATGTACTAGCAATCTTTAAAATTCACAGTTTCACAATATTCAAATGCACACACACACATATATATATATAGTTTCTTACTTATAGCATTGAGGCCTTGGACATCTCTCATCTTCACACACGTATATTTTCGCATTTGCATATCCGAGCTTGATAGTGATATTACGCTCGAGTTCATTTTTGAATCTAACAGTCTATTGCCGATAAAAATGGTATCAGCTACAAACAGTATCCAAGAACAACTAGCACAAACTTGAAGAAACCGTTTGAAGAACTAAAAGATAATACGGAAAAAAGATTACCTGGACTCCAGAAATGGCCTTCACCACAGTTGATTTCCCATGGGCCACATGTCCAATGGTACCTATTCAAAAGATGGCCACCTTTATGACATTAATAATTAAAAAAAGAAATCACAGAAAAATTCTAAAACATTCCATTTCTGGTTTAGTAGCTTTGGTAGTTGGAACTAAGTAATAGCTAGTAAAACCAATAACCATTGTTATGGATATTATGAGGTTCAAGCATTAACAGCAACCCAGTATTAACCAACATTAACAAATTAGAACCTCTATTCTCACAGTGCAATATTCATAGGTTTAATTGAAAAGGAAATGTTTCAGACTTCTAAAATCTACGGTTAGGAAAGATCAAAAATCACTTTGAAAACGCAAATATGTATGTCAACTCGCTTTTAAAATATTTTGGTTTTCACTGGTTTACAGTTGGAGTTGAGATCAAGCTGTAAAAATGAAATTACTACTACCAACACAAGCTATCATAAGCTCCAGTATTACTAGCCTAGCCAAACCAATGTTTATCTCTTCATAGCATGAAATATTAAGTAGAAGATACTAGTGTTATAGAGACAATAATGATTTTATATAAGCCTTTCTATTTGACACTTCACATATGATGACATGGTATGTCTACAAAATATCTCAAACCTGAAGACCAGTAACAAGTTAATGGAAAAGCTTCAGTCCAAAACCAGCCTTCTAGAAGAGAAACAGCTCTTATGCACAAAAAAAGATCAATGTATAGCTTTCCAAGCATGGGTATGTTCATAGTTCTATGTATGCCCAGAAATTTATAAATTCCCCCCCCCCAAACTGTAATTTTTTTTTTATCCTCAAAGAAAGGATTCATAGAGGAAATTTACCTCATCACATATCGCATCTGTGAGAAGCCAGATTAAACGTATAAGGATGTGCCTCTTTGCAGAAAACGATGAGAGAAACAAAAGAACAAGGGACACACAGCAGCTGGAAATTTGGATGTAGACAGAAGAGAGACGAAGGCCGGCATTGACTCATTACAGGCGATGGTGAAAGAAACAGAGAAGAAGTGAAGAGAAACGGAGAGGAAGAGAGAGACGGACAAAGAGATACCTATGTTGATGGTGGCCTGTCGAGAGATAACTTCGGGGGAAAGGGGCGTGAGCTTCGTGACGTCTAGTTTGCTGAGGTCCTGCTCCATCAAGCCACGTTTCGCCATGGCTACGATTACGATTCAAAAGCTACTGGTGCAGATAAAAACTTAATGGGACGGAATGGAGAGAGCAGCAGGATATATAGATAGATAGATAGATCCGTCTTTCTGTGCTTGTTGCCTCTTTCAGCCTCGCCCGCTCTGTCTGTCTCCCTCCCTCACTCACTCTCTTCTTCCTTCCTCTTAGCTTTCCTGTGAATCTAAGACGACCACCACAATCATCTGTATCTATGTATGTATATGATGGGAGATGAGTTTTTTTAGGTCTTCTTCTTCTTCTTCTTCTTCTTCTTCTCAATTCACAGTTAAATATATGTACATACATACATACACATATTATTATATACATACATACATACATACATTAAATGAATAAATATGTATGTATGTATGTATGTGTTTGTAGGGCGAGTATGCACGCACACACACCACCACTACCCAAAGTGAGTGTATCCACATTCATCATCTCCCCTTGTTCCTGAAAAATTACACTACTTACATGTTGATGAATATTAAGGTCATGGTTAACACTTTGTAGCTTATTCTCCCTATGTTGTTTTAGCTCTAAGATATACCTACCTAGTCTCTTTATATATCCGAGGTATCTAATAGTTTGGAGAGGGTGGGAGAGGTCCTAATATGTCTTGGTATTCTGCCCTTATCTCGGCATAGGTTGGACACTTGCATGTAAAGTGATACTCATCCTCTATTTCTATGTGACATAATCTACATAGCCTTTCCTCTCTAGGGACTCTATTAGCCCGACCATTCTCAATCTGAAGTTGGTGAGATGATATCCTAAGTTGTCCAATGGCCACCCTTAGTGCATTTGATAAGAATGTATCTAGATATATTGGTCATGTAATAAAACCTAACTTAGAGAAGCGCAAGAATTGTTCCTTATAGTACAACATTTTAGATGGGAGTGGCTCTCGTGGGGTGATCCATGAATATCGGGTGTAAATTTGCCATATTTCTTAGCGTATTACTTTATTACGGTCTTCATGAGATATTAAAGTTTGATTAGTCCCATGGTTGTACTTAAGGGGAGGAAGGTTATTAATGTTTATGCCATTTGCAAGTAACCAACTCACTACAATGTTATACCAAGAGATATAGTGTCTCTAGACGCATATAGGGATCGGGATGCCTCAATGGCTCGACGAGAGATCCTATCTTGTGGTTGGCTATGTATCCGATGAATAAAAACAACCACTTGGATAAGTGCTTCTACTAACATCGGGCGCAAACTGAACTCTACTCTAGTAATGTCATGTGGTACTATCAATTTGCTTCGTAGTTGACGTGATAACATATTCAATCGGGTTTCAGGCCACTTAGATCCCAAGGAAGTAGTGAAGGTCCCCGAGGTCCTTGATCTCAAATGTTGTTGATAGCTAAGACTTTAAGTGGCCAATTTCATCAAGGTTGGTGTCGGCAATGGCCAAGTCATCTACATATAATAGAATGCATACCAGCATGCTCTGACCTTTTTGAAAGATCTTGCATTCCTAGTTCAAGGGGCTTACTTGAGGCCGTAAAGTGACTTCTTTAGCCGACATACTGCCGACTTGTTCAACTCCGATTGAAATACAGGTGGTTGAACCATATAGAGTTGTTCCTCAAGATCGCCTTGCAAGAACACGTTCTTCACATCTATCTGGTGCATATGCCATCCCTTTGCCACCGCCATAGCTAGCAGTACACAAACCATCATCATCTTTGCAACTAATGCGAAGGTCTTGTCGTAGTCGATTCCATGTGTCTTTGTGTAGCCTTTGGCCACCAATCGGGCCTTATACCTGTTGACAATGTTATTGGTGTTATATTTCACTTTATACACCCACTTGCATTCGATCGCCTTGCAATGTTTTGGGGATTTTGTTGTCAACCCAATCCTTTTGGTCTACTTAGATTCTGCCGCTGGTGCTCACCTGTTGCACTCCCAACCCGAAGGGGTGGCTCACACTACACGATTTCTCCTCCACAAGAAGAAGAGGTTGCGGTTACAGAAGGAGAAAGAAGAAGATAGAATAAAAAGAAGAAGAAAGGAGAAGATAGAATAAAAAGAGGAGAAAATTAGAAAGTACATTGAGAATGAAGAGACAAACACACTCATTATTCTCTATTCTCAATAAAACACTGCCACCCTTACATCCCAAGAAAGGGACATATATATAAATCCAAGGCTAGGGTTTGGTTGGCCCATCCCATTTCACACCGGGCCGGTCAATAACACTGGCACGCCTATGGGATAGTGCAAAAATGCACGACCAAACATACAAACCCTTGATATGCGATAATTAGCAAAACGCAAAACAATTCGCGAAAGAAAGAACTGTACAAAGCTTGCAACAAATACCGTGGACAACTTATCCAATGGTGTTCGAAGTTACAATGATAGGTGTGGTTGGGGGGTCAAAAAATGGAGGGCCAATCGTGGGGTCAGCCTCAATGGGATGGCTGCATATAAAGGGGTTGGGTGGCACCGTGCCATTGTATAGCTTGAGCCAAAAACCATTCAACCACGCCGGTAGGACTTGGCCATCCAAGGTGTCGAGCTGAAACGCACATGCATGCGTATTGGTGATCCAAAATGGCCCTAACCACCGCAATTTGAGTTTCCCCGACATAAGCCCGGAGCGTGTGGAGAAAACAAGGGCAGGTGTTCCCACCCACAAAGTTGCCGCCCATGGTGGTCAACGAAGGCCTTGCACCGCAACTGTTCCAGTTCTAGTCTTCACTCACTATGGAATCTCTCTTGGTTCAAGTGGAGCATCTGTTTTGCGCGTGCAATCCACGATTCATCTTCCGGCAAACGCTCCCGCACTTGAATGCGTAGATTGGGAATCTCAAACTCAATGGGCATGACGACTTCCATGTTGTATGCGAGGTAGAATGGCGTGGAGTGCAAATTGTACGATGCTTGTCTTGTAACTGGTACAGTACGCCCAGAGTGCAAATTGGAGTTTGCGGTCCCAATCCCCAATCTGTACGATGCTCGTTGACGATTTTGTAGAGAATGCTTTGGAGTATCTTGTTTGTTCTTTGTGCTAATCTGTTCGCTTGGGGATAGTGCAATGTACTCCGCCTGTGCATGACTACATAGTGGGAGGTAAGGTTGGCGACAACATCATTAATGAAATGAGGCCCTTGGTCGCTAACCAGTTCAATCGGGCAGCCAAACCGGCACCATATGCACTTGTATAAAAATTTTGCGGTTGATTTCTCCGTATTATCACGCAAGGGCTTTGCTTCGATCCACTTGGTGCAGTAGTCCATTGCCACGATGATGTAGATGTTACCGGTTTATGCGGTTGGGGGTTTGAATGAACCCATGAAATCCAAACCCCACTTTTGGAATGGCTCAAGCGGTAACACTAGGTGTTGTGGCATACGAGCTAATTCATGTGGTTGGCTGGTGTGCTAACAGGTGTCGCAAGCCTTGGCAAAGGCCGTTGCATCATGACTGATCGTTGGCCACCAAAGGCCACTTTCCCGGACTTTGCGGGCAACGATGTCCCCGTGTAGTGATCGCATGTTATCCCAACATGGCAGACAGTGAGGATAGCTATTTCATGTCGGCCAATCGCCCTACGCTAAATACCATCCGCCGAGTGAAAGTAGAGGATGTCGTCCAACAACCAAAAATTATGGTTGCGTGTTGCCAACTGTTTCTACTCATCACTAGAGAGGTGTGGCGGTGGCACCCCATTAGCCAAGTAGAAGTCCATGTTCTCCAACTAGTAATTGGGGTCATTGGGTACAATAGAGGTGGTGGCAACATGGAGGAGTCAGGAAGGTCATTTGGGACCTCCACCCCCCCTTCACCGAATTCGAGTGGAGAGAGGTAATCCAGAATGGTGTGTTGTGCGTTAGGTCGGTGAATGATGTCAAACTCGAATTTCTGAAGTAGTAGTGCCCCTCGGGCCATTTTACCGGTCAATGAGCTCTTAGCTGATGTAGAGCAACGTGGCATGGTCCACATGAAACATGAATCTTCGGCCAAGCAAGTAGTGTGGGAACTTGGTTACGCTAAAAATAAGACCCAGGGCTTCATGTTTCATTGTTGAGTAGTTGCGTTCGGTCGAGGAAAGACATCGTCTTCCGTAGAATATTGGTCTGAACCAACATGGTTCATACAGTTGCAACAACATGTTGCCGATCACAATATTCGCGGCATCCACGAATACATGGAACGGCTCATCCCAACATGGTGGTTGCACTATAGGCGGCACGGGAAAGGAGTATTTTGAGGGTGTTAAATGCCTCTTGTTTGGTTATAGTCCAATGAAACAACGTACGGTGGACAACTGCATGGAGACGGCTCGCAAAATCGGCAAGGTAGCGCAAGACCCTACTGTGCCAACGCACCTGTCCAAGGAATCACATGAGACTCTTGGCGTTGATCAAAGGTGGGAATGCAAGGATTTCCTAGACTTTACTTGGGTCGATTGTGATGCCCCGTTTATTGATGATATGCCCAAGCAACACGTCGTTGGATACCACAAACACACACTTCAAGGGGTTAAGACAGAGCCGATTGTTATGACAATGTTGGAGGCATTTATCGAGATGTGCAAGGTGCTCGCCTTGGGAACCTAAGACCGCGAAGTCGTCTAGGCATACCTGCATAAACCCGGGTATGTATTCCTCGAAGATCTCCATTATAATACGTTGAAACATCGCGGGATTAGTCTTGAGCCCAAACATCATGACCATGGAGACATACACTCCCCAATCTGTGACAAAGGCTATTTTTTCTTTGTCCCAAACATCATGACCGATGATGTTTATCCTGGACTAGGATCTTAATGCATCCAACCAACGAACATTAATGCATCCATAAGATAAAACCTTCAACTACACAACACGATAAGTACACAAATCTTCCAATTATATTAGATCACATGCACCTCCAAAACTATATAATCCGAACTCCTTATATAGGTGGTTGGTTCTGATACAAAACGGTGTCTATCTGAACCGGTACATCCTTTCGGATCCGACACCCCTTCACATAATATCTCTTCATATCTACTAATATTCCTAATTATCCGGTATCCGAATTCATATTCTTTCCGGATTGGCTTTCGGATCTCCCATCCTTCGGTTCTACTTCTCTGGGCAACACTTGGCATGCCCGTGGGATAGTGCCTTGCACGTCGAACCCACATGCCCTTAGCTATCCTCAAATATATCCAAAATGTTTGGTTGTCTGTCCTCTATCTCATCTTGCTGGGTTTCCAACCTTCCTCCAACATATTGTTGTGATTGACTCTCCTCGAGCAATTGTTCTTCCTCTGTTGCTCGTGGCGGTTCCTCCTCTTCGTTCCTTCTTTTTGAAGTGGCTCTTGCTCCACCGGTTGCTCCGCCCATTTCTCTGGTTGTTCCTCCTTTGTGAGTATCAGTTCCAGCCCAACTACCGGTTGCTCCTTATCGCTAATATTTATTTGCTCCTGTTGGTTGTCCACCATCTGCTGCTTTGCCAGTTGAGCTCTGTCCTGCTCGTAAAATTCCAATTCTAATGACAATTGTAGTTGATCATCCTCAAACTCTTCCAACACTTTTCGTGTTTTGGCAGTTTGAACTTGAGCCATAGCATAAAAATCCTCTGATCATTCCTCACGTATTGTGATGATACTTTCTCCATGTCCATTTTGTAAAAGTGATCTTCGGTCTTTGCCCCGTTCTTTGCATCGGCACAAAATACTTGCAGTTCTGTTACTTGCTATGACCATTCCTTCCATATCACCATCTGATGCTTTGCCAGGTGAGCTCTGTCCTGCTCGTAAAATTCCAGTTCTAATGACAATTGTAGTTGATCATCCTCAAACTCTTCCAACACTTTTCGTGTTTCGGCGGTTTGAACTTGAGCCATAGCATAAAAATCCTCTGATCATTCCTCACGTATTGTGATGATGCTTTCTCCATGTCCATTTTGTAAAAGTGATCTCCAGTCTTTGCCCCATTCTTTGCATGGCACAGAATACTTGCAGTTCTGTTACTTACTCTGACCATTCCTTCCATATCATAGCAGAACGTTCCTTGAGTCTTTCCCTCATTCGTTTCCGTCGGTTCTCTACAATCATCCGAATTCTTTCTATCCCCATCTCAGTCTTCTCTTCCGTTGCCTGCTTCTCCTACTTCAACTGCTTAATCGTCTTTGCCGTTGTTGTTGTTTGGACCTCATATGCCGCCAACTGAGTTTGATAAGTGGTCTGTACTTTTGTCAACACTTCTCTAGATCTTCCCAGCATCCGGTCGTGGTCCTCCAACAACTTAGCCTTCTTCATCTCCTCCTCTTGTTTCATATTCACCTTTGTTTCCTCAAGATTAGTTCCTGCAACATCAACGATTCAACCTTCTCCTTCACTTCTACTCGTGCCTCCTTGAGCCTCTCCCGTTGCCACTCGTACTCCATTTCCAGCTCCTTGTGATCTCGATAGAGTTTCTCAAAATCAACTTGCTTGTCCTTCAGGCGTCGGTTATTCTATGCACGCAACCTATCATCCTGTTCCTTTTGTTGCTGGAGCTCCTCCTTCAGCCTTTCGATTTTCGTTTCTGCCATTCTTTTTAGTTTTTCTTTTTCTTTATGAATTGCCTCTTTCTCTTCCTTCAGCTGTTCCACACTTCTTTAGACCCAACGAAGTCCTTCCTCCATCTTCTGTTTCTCTTCTTCGGCTACTTGCTACAACTATTTTTCTTTCTCAATCATGGTTGCTTGCGCGACTATGTCTTCTTTTAAGCTTTCTACCTCTTCATCCCCTTGCTCTGCATGTCTGGTTGGGTTTTATTTTTCCAATTCATTCTATGCAATGGGTTATTCTCTCTGATCCTTCTGTTATTGCGTCCGATACAACCATTTCCGGTTTTTGAACCCGGCTCTTTGGTTCTGGCATTGTTGTCCTGGCTTGGCCTTCGTTAATTCCTTAGCCATGTGGTCCGACCTAGCTTTCGCCGCTCCATTCATTCCTTGGTTGTCCTTATGTTTGGGTATGACACCCCATTCCTTTTACTTCATCGTCATTCATGATACCGCTAGGGTGACTTGACCCCCCAACTATTCTACTAACTGTTGGCATGTTCCAAATTGTGTGATTGTCGTGAACTCATGTGCGGCATCTGGAATATCTGAGTATGACCCCCTGGTTTTTTCTAGTAGGTGATATTGTTGCCCTTTAAACACGTTCTCCTTGTCACTTTGGCTTAGTGACCAACTCCTCATGATGTCAGCTGATTGGCTAGTTTCCGCATTCTTTGGTTGTTTTAATTGTTCTGTGTTACCTGGTTGTGCCTGCTTCTCTTGTTCCTTTTTTGGTTGGAACGACATTTCTGCTACGGAACTCATCTTTTGCATTCTTTTTACTGGCCTTTGCTCCACCGTTGCTTCTGTGACAAATCGTGTCGTCCACTTTAGGGTTTTCCTTAACGACTTTGCAAGGAGTGTGGGTCGATATACCGCTCGAATATAGAGCGTGTCCACTCTTGATAGCAATGGGCCCTCCCGAACCCATTATCATCGTAGATGTAACCAGGACTTCTCGGGAGGTCACCCATCCCAGTACTGCTTTGGCTCAAGCGCGCTTAACTTGCATTGCTTGAAGCATCCAAACAACCACAAAACTCATGGCATGTGAGTTTATTGTTAACCCTAGGGTCGTTACAAGGAGTGTGAGGGACTAAGGAACAAGGTAGATAATGGAAATAGAAAAGAGATTACAAACATGAAGGTGAGAGAGAGAGAGCACACACACACACACACAAAAGAAACTTTCATTAAGAGGAAAGACCATTCACAAACTAGTGTCACTCACTTAGAGTTCATCAATGCAAATACAAAAGGTGGTTTATATAGGATGTTGAGGATGGGGAAGGAAGTAGAAAGAGGGAATGTATAATCATAGTGAGTGGGGTGTAATAAGAGTGTAAATAGATGGAGGGAGGTAAGGATTTAAGGTGGGAAGATTGTGATGATAAGGGGGGGGTGGTGATAAAGGGGAAATGAGTGAGTGAATAGGGCGATAAGGGGAATGAATGAGTGATAGGGTTTGTAATTATAAGTATGAAAACAAAAACGGTGAGAAGGTGAAAATAAAAGAAGGGAATAAGAAGGAAAAGGAATGAAAAAGGAACTTAGTAAGAGGTGGCAGGGAGAGGGTAGGGAAAAGAAGGAAGAGAGAGTGTGTATAAAAAAGGTAATGAGAGGTAGAGGGGAGGGGGGGAGAAAAAGGGAGAGAAGAGAGAGAGAGGGAGGGAAAATCGAGGTAGTGAGAGGTAGGAAACTTGAGAGCAAAGCAAGTGAGAGAAGAAAGGTGAGATAGATAGATAGATAGATAGATTATATTATTGTCTTCAGAGGTCAAATATGACCTATGAAACAAAAAATATTACATTCACGTTATACGTGTGAAAGTGAGTAGTGACTCTCGATGTTTAAGAACTTTACCAATGAATGTTACAATCGAGAGTGCTCATTGTGGTTATGAGAGGAATTCATACAAGGATTGGGCTCGATCGAAGAGATGTGCAAAGCATGGTCGAATATGATCAAAGGTAGAGCATTGTATCAAAGTGTGATACTCAAACTCGCGAACTTGTTTAGGGCAAAGTCTACATAGCTAACCACTCTCATCACTTCTGCCCCAACGTTGTCGTGAAGATCCGTCACTAGGCGCGGATCATGAGGCGGAACACTGGGGTTCTAGACCGGAAGGATTTGAAGTTTGCACTAACTTTAGCGAGAAAGGATTTAAGATAGAATAAAAGAGAGAGAGATTTAAACGCTTGACTTTGGGTCGAGAGAGATTGATATGGCGTGAGAGAGATAGAGAGAGATTAAGATTTGACCCTTGACTTTAGATTTAAGAAACAAGAAACACCATCAATTGGAGAACAGATTTTCTTCTTCTTAAATTCTTGAATAATACATAGCATCCTTTTGATCTTTTTCATCCATCCTTTTATAGATGCTCCCATGCATATGATGCATGTGAGGGTACAAGACATGCATACAATGCATGAAATGCATGTGATGCATGTTTGCCATTTGGCGCTCATGCATCACATGTCACTCAATCAAGCTCTAATAGGAGTATTTACATGTAAAACTATAATGATAGAAAAAACATTTCTAAGGAAATGACATAGCTTAATGGTATGTCTATTGCCTCTTATCTTGGAGGTACAAAGTTTGAGTCTTGCTTACATCTTTTTCTTTTATGCACAAAAACTATTAGGATTTTGGACCAAATAACTTTAAGACACCATGCACCGCGATCAACCGACCCGACCGATCTTTTCGATTTGCCTCCGTTCGGTCTGGCCCGGTTCGGTCCGCATCTCGAGGTCACCGGATGCCGGTTTCGTCGTAGAATGCCGTCACCGGATGCTGGTTACCGATTCCATCGATGGTTCTGTTTACGACACCAGATACCGGTCATCGTCCATCGCCGGATGCCGTTGTCGTGCCTTTTGGCGCCGGATCGTTTGCGTGAGTCGGGTGGACTAGGAAGAGGAGATTTTTAAGGCTAATAAGAATATAAATATGTTGTAAGAAAGAGTTATAGCAAACTCGTGAATCCCACGAGTGTATTGTATTAGATTAATCAATATGAATATAAGAATATAAATTTGGGTTGAAAGAGAATGATATAGAATCCTCGTGAATCCCACGAGTATAATTTATTAATTGGTGTTCTTTAGAAACATATCCAGTTTCCAAATATTTTTTTACACACCTTTTACATTGTGCTCCCCATCCTTATGTAGTGACGAGGGAGTCTTCGTAATCCATGCTTTTTTTTCTCTAACTATAGACTCCATGCTTTTCCTATAGATAGATTATATGTTTTATCTAAAGTGTTAATGCTTTTTCTAACTTGTGCGTTTTTTTTTATCGACTATAGCATTCATGCACGCTAGATGTACATGCGTAGCTTTTTCTTTTAGCATGCGTTTTCCTTTTAAAAGTTTATCCTAGGTGAACTTACATTTCTATGTAGGACATGTACTTTTTTAACACTAATGAAATGCTAGTGTAATGGTAAGGTTTCACATTATTAACATGGAGGTGCAAGGTTTGAATCTTGCCCTATGCATGTATTATTTATTTTGACATTTTCTTCTATTTCTTCATATTTACTGAAACGTTACTTTATAAGTTTTTCATGTAGTGTACGAAATACACTACAACACTCGCCCCCTCCGAACCCGCAAATCCTCGAGTATGTGCCGAAGTTGTCGGTTATTGTTAGTCTCATCCGTCCGTTCTCCGCCCGGTTGGTTTCATCGCCAGTCGTGTTTGGTTGCCGACCCCGTTTGGCCGCCGGTTTGTGGTTGCTGGCTCCGCCCGGTTTCCGGTTTAGTTCAGTTGCTGGCTCTGTCCGGTCTCCGGTTACCAGCCCTCGTAATTCTTCGTTACTTGTTGCGCCCTCCATTTCTCTTGCTATGTTGGCTTTGTCTCTCCATTTTGAACACATCCATTCTTTCCACCCGAACCATTGTTGCCATCCGATCCACCATATTCTTCGTTCATTCTTTGCATTGCCATGAGTGGTTGTCATGGTCCCTTGTGGTCCTCTTGAGCATCTCGGCATGCTGTCTCTCTCCGCTCCGCGCTTGTCTTCCGTAGGTTCTACCCACGTTGTCGCGTTGTTACGCGTGTGCGTGGAGAACAAGGCGGGACCACCGGGGCCTCGGACCGAGAAATAACCGAATGAGGGGAGGGGAAGGAGATTAACGACGTAATTCACCCGCGCACACACCCACAGAATCACAGGAATTGCAACTAGCTACAGAATGCGAGATGGAGGCAGAACGAATGTTTATGTATATATAAATCAAGGTGTTACAACCGGCAAGCCGTCGAGTGATGGGCTCCGACGCCTGCACACACACACACACACACACAGAACGCGAGATGGAGTCTCTGCTGGGAGCACTCGGGCATCCCGCGGAGCAGAGTCAGCCTCCCGAAACCTGCACAAAACGATTATGGAGACGACAGGGGAGAGGAGAAGCGCTTGGTTCTAGTCTGGCAGCACTTCGTCCTGTTGTCTGCCTGGCCGGACTAGCCTCAACACAGGTGTCTATCCGACACTTCTCCAAAGGGGTGGTAAGGATTGGATGCTAGGTTACACTCGTAAGATGATTACAATTAAGCACAGACGGTAAAACAATACAAAGATACAGATAAACACGCAATAATTACTTTTGTATTACTTCCGTCCAGCCTTTACAAATCATCGGATCCTTTTATAGGCATCCGGCAAGGTTACAATCGGTGCGCTTAGGCAACCGGCATCCGAATCGGTCCGGATCCGGATCGGTACAACTGTACCGGATCCGTCCCTCTGAATAATAATTATACTATTATTTACTTCCTATTATCCGATCCGACTCCGACTCCGCCTTCCCACTTGTCCTTGCTCTTCTGACCGGTCAACACATGGCACGCCCGTGGGAAAGTGCCTTGCACTTCGAATCCACTCCCGGCCTCATTCTTCCTCCAAAATATCGAGCACACTCTGCTCGAAGGTATCAAGTGGTGCTTCTTCCTCCAATTCCTGTTCCTTGCCTGCCTGGTCTCCGACCTCCGGTTGGGTTGGCGGTTCCGTAAAAATTTGCTGCTCCGGCTGTGCTTGATTCTGTGGTGCCGGTACTTCCTCACCGCTCTGTCCGGGTTCTTCCTGTTGTCCCTCCGTTCCAGGCTCTGTTCTCTGCGTGGCCAAAAGCATCCCATCGTGGTCGCCAAAATAGTGTTGTCTGCCTGGCCGGACTAGCCTCAACACAGGTGTCTATCCGACACTGATCTTGGTTAGATCCAGCTTTTCCCGCCTTAGCGCCTCTAATTCCTTCCTTCTCTTCGTCGCTTGGGTTATTTCCGCCGACAATGCTTCCTTTTTGGCACTGACCTCGTCCATTGTCCTAGCCAGGTATAATCGGGTCTCTTTGAGCTGTTCTTTCAGCTTCTCTACTTGCCGGTCGTAGTCTGCTGCCCGTTTCTTGTTGTCCGACTCGGCCTGCTTGTGATCTCGGTAGAGTCGGTCGAAGTCCTCCGTCTTCTGCTTCAGGCGTCGGTTTACCTGAGCTCTTAACCGGTCGTCCCGGTCCTTCTGTTGTCGGAGTTCCTCCTACAGTCGTTCTATCTCCTGCTCGGCCTGTCGACGCAGTCGGTCCTTCTCCTTTTGCAGCTTCTCTTTTTCTTCTTGCAGTCGGTCATTAGTGGCTCGGCCTTTCCGGAGGCCTTCTTCCATTTTCCGTCTGTCGTCCTCCACTGCTTTCCACTGCTTCCCTTGCCTGCAACAACTCCCCTTGCAATTCCTGGATCTGTGTTCGGAGCGCAACCAACTCCTGGGTTGTTGTATGCGTCAGGTGTTGCCTACACGTTTCTTCTTCCTCTAACTGGTCCGCTATTCCCGATACCTGCTCCGAAAGCCATCTTAGCCATTGTGGCTTTGTGCTTCCTGTGTCGGGGTAGAATTGCTCACTTCTACTCCTTAACTCAGGCTGTTTTTCTGGCCTTTTCTCTGGCTCCGACGCTTGTTCATTCCTCTTCTCTGGAATGACCGGTTCTCTGAAGTCCGGCAAAACCGGTGTCAGTGCTGCTTCCCTCGGTACGGGTTCCGGTATTGCTTCCGCCCCGGCTACTGGAGGTGGTCCTTGCGCCCTCTGCTGAGTTTTGTCAACTGGTGGAGCCGGTCCTTTCGCCCGTCTCTCCCGACCTTGTCTTGTCGGGAGTCTTACCAGTGGTTCGGATGAGTCTTCTGCTTCAGCTTCCTCCTCCGGTGCGGCTACCAGACGGACCTTTTGTATAAAGACCTCTGGTTCCGGTTCCGGCCGTCGCAACGTTATATTGATTGGTTTGAGCGCTACCGGTTCCTCCTCGGTCGATTTTCCTTTGCCTTTTCCTGCCGGTTTTGCCTTTGTTGCCGGTTCCTGTTGATGTCGGGATGGTCCTTCCTCCCGCTGTTCTGCTTCTTCCTGGGTCCATCCGGGGGTGTGTTTCTCCAGGATATGTCGGCGCTTTGTGACCTTTTTCGGCGTCGTCTCCTGCCGACCTCTTTTCTTTTGTTTGATGGGGAGCACCGGTGGGACTAGCACCGTTAGCCATTGTGCTATCCCGGCCCATGGCTTTTTTCCTTCCACAAGGTTCTTGATGGCCTCCTTCAATCCTTCGGTTATGAAATGGAGCCAGTCCACTTGTAATCCTTCATACGTTGCAATTAAGAACGCTGCCCGGTACCTAGCTATGGCCGGGGGACGAGAATTCACGAATTCGTATTCCATCATGGCGCGGGCCACTTCTCCGAACAACAGGTTCTTTCCGCCCTGTGTTCGGTACGCCTTGTTGCTGATGGAATACTCACCGAAATATTCGAACAGGATTTCACTTGAAGGGTTTTCGATCGTTTGAAGTCCTCCTGCTTTTATCCCCGTGAGCGCCTGCACCGCTCCTTCCGTGATTTCTGATAAATCAATCGATGCTGCCCCCTGCTCTGGTTCTGCATGTGGTGGAGCGTCGGCGATCCGCAACAATCCTTCTAACCCGTTCTCCATCATCCATTGGCGTGCTTCCTCCGACAGTGCCATTGGTTCGAATTTTCTTCTGCTGTCTGTTGTTCGGGATCAGGATGTGTGTGCGCTGTGCGTCGGATCGCTCTTCTGTGCTTCTGCGCCTGTGTGTAGGAAAATTCGTAAAAAGTAAGTCCTTCGCAGACCTGTGTCTTATATAGTGGCTTTTGCTTCGAGCCGCCCTTTTTCGTTTCCCGTGCATGTCTATCTCCCGTCATAATTAGTATGTCCTTTCTTGCTTGCCGCGTGTGAGTAATACCTCGTATGTCGGTGCCCACGTTCCATGCTTTAAATAGCAAGTACTCGCACATCCTCCTTTACTGCATGGCGCCTCTTCGTTGCCTGGTGGCGCTCCCACCTCTTGTGATCTCCCCATCATTACTCTGATTTTTTTTTTTTTTTCGGTTTGTTTGGACCACGTCATTTTCTGGTCCCCCCCGATTTGTTCGGGTTGGTTCGCGCTGATACCGGATCCTTCTGTCGGTTTTCCGGGATAGTCTTTGTCAGTATCGGTGTCGGTTCTTCCTCGGTCCAGATATCTGCAGCAGCGTCTGTCGGTGTCGGTTCTTCCTCGGTCCGGATATCTGCAGCAGCGTCTGTCGGTGTCGGTTCCTCATCGTGCCGGATTTCCGGGTTTTGCTTGAACGGGTTGGCTGGCATATTTCCCTTATACGGCTTTAGCCAAAACCCATTTGCCCACTTACCGATGACTTCTCCAGACAACGTGTCGAGCTGATACGACCCATTGTCCTCTTTGGTGATCCAGAACGGTCCGGTCCACCGAAACCGCAACTTTCCCGACATGTTCCCCATCCGTGTCTGGAACAGTAGCACCGGTTTCCCGACTTCGAACTCCTTTTCGTTGCCACGCCGGTGTCGGTCCACGAAAGCTTTTCTCCTCCTTTGCTCCAGTTCGAGTTGTAGTAAGCTGGCTATTCGGTTTTCTTCTAATTCCAACAACGTCGCCAACCGGATTCGTTCGGACTCCTTCTCACTTAAGCGCTCCTTTACCTGGATCTGTAAGCTGGGGATCTGGAACTCTACCGGCATGACCGCTTCTAAACTGAATGCTAGTCGGAATGGGGTTGTCCGGATGCTGGTTTTGTACGTTGTTCGGTACGCCCATAACGCGCTCTGCAATTTCGTATCCCAGTCGGTCCGGTTCTCGTTGACGATTTTTCGTAGGATGTTCTGCAGAGTTTTGTTCGTCGATTCCACTAGTCCATTGGCTTGAGGGTAGTAGGGAGTACTCCTTTTATGTACCACCGCGTAAAATGACGTCAGGCTTTCTACTACCTGCCCGAGAAAGTGTCCTCCTTGGTCACTTATAAGCTCGATCGGGCATCCATACCGGCACCATATGCACTCGTATAGGAACTTTGTCGTGGACGCGGCCGTGTTGTCCCGTAAGGCCTTCGCTTCTACCCATTTGGTGCAATAGTCGGTCGCCACTATGACATACCGATTTCCGGTTCGCATTGCCGGTGGCTTGAAGGGACCGACAAAGTCCAAACCCCACTTTTGAAACGGTTCCAATGGCAAGACCGGGTGGTGTGGCATCCGGGCCTGCTCCGTGAGTTGGCCCAGTTGTTGACACAAATCGCATTCTCTGCTATACTTCACGGCATCTTTTAGAGTGGTGGGCCACCACAGTCCGCTCTGCCATATTTTCCGAGCGGTTGCGTCGCCGGCATAATGCCCGCCGGCAATTCCATAGTGGGCTTCCCTGAGGAATAGATCCTTCTCATCGCTCCGCACTGCTCGTCTCCAGATGCCATCTGCCCCCTTGTGATAGAGGGTGTCTCCAACCAAGCAAAAATGTCTGCTTCTTACTGCTACCCTTTTCCTTTCATCGCGGTCCATGTTCTCTGGGGGTACTCCGGTGCTCAGGAACTGATGCATCTCAGTTAGCCACGTGTCTTCATCGGCTACCGTTGCATCCGTTGCCGGTTTCGTCGTGATCCAGAACAACTCGGCGTCGGGGAACTCATCCTGGACGCCGTCCCCTGCTTCTCCGGATTCGAGTCTGCTTAGGTAGTCCGCTACCGCATGCTGCGCCCCGGGTCGGTGGAAAATGTCGAATTCAAATTCCTGTAACAGCAGTGTCCATCGTGCAATTTTTCCCGTCAGGGATGCCTTCGAGACCAGGTAGAGTAGTGCCGAATGGTCGACATGGAAGGAAAACTTCCTTCCGAGCAGATAGTGCCTGTACTTTGTGACACTATACACCATTCCTAATGCCTCGCGTTCCGTCGTAGAGTAGTTCCGTTCGGCTTTTGAGAGTTTCCGGCTTGCGTAGTACACCGGTCGGTACCATTTCGGCTCCGTGAGTTGCATCAGAACGCTGCCGATTGCTACGTCCGACGCGTCGACGAAGACGTGAAAGCTTTTACTCCAATCCGGCGGTTGCACCACCGGAGCTTGCGACAGCATAACCTCAACGCTTGGTAGGCTTCCTCCTCCGTCTCCGCCCATAGGAAGGGTACCCTGTGTACGACGGTATGCAATGGTGTAGCGAAGTCTGCGAGGTGCCGTATCATCCGGCTATGCCACTTATTTGGCCCAGGAACCGGCTTAAAGCCTTTGCGTTATTTGGTGTTGGTGCCTCGAGAATCGCCTTTACTTTATCCGGATGTACCGCGATTCCTTCCTTACTCACCACGTGCCCTAGTAAGTTGCCGCTTGCCACTCCAAAGACGCACTTGGCCAGGTTCAGACTCAACCGGTACTCGCGGCACTTCTCCAAGCACAGCCGGAGGTGATCGAGATGCTCTCCGTGCCGGCTGTAGACCGCGAAATCGTCAAGGAAGGCCTGCATAAAACCGGGGATATATTCCCCGAAAATTTCCATTATTATCCTTTGAAAGGTCGTTGGGGCCGTCTTTAGTCCGAACATCATCACGACCACGACGAACACTCCCCATTCCGTAACGAACGTTGTCTTCTCCTGGTCGGCCGGGTTCATTCGTATTTGGTTGTAGCCGCTAAATCCATCCAGGAAGTTGTAAACTTCGTGGCCGGCTACCGCATCTAACACCCCGTTCGTAAATGGTAGTGGAAACGCATCGGTCACTGTTGCGGCATTTAGTTTGCGGTAGTCCACGCATACCCGGATTTTGCCGTTCTTTTTCGGGACCACCACTATCGGCCTCAGCCAGGTTGCCTGCTTGACCGGTTGGATAAATCCGACCCGGAGGAGCTTATCAATCTCCTCCACCTTCGCCGCATAATTCGGATTAATCCGGTACCTGCGTTGAGCGATCGGTTTCGCGTCCGTACTTAGGTGAATTTGGTGCTGATAGAGCTGGGGGTCCAGCCCTCACATGTCTTCGTACGACCACGCGAACACATCCTTGAAGTCTGTTAATAATGCTACCATTGCCTTCTTTTCTTCCTTCGGCAATTCCTTTGCGACATTTACCGGTTGGGGCTTGTTTGTTGTGCCGAGGTCCACCTCCTCTAGTTGGGATGCTTTTACCCTCTGGGATATCGTCATTTCCCTCTCTTGGGATTCCTGCGCTTGTCGCAGTTCCCGGATCGCCGCTTGGTCCGGTTCGTCCGGCGTCGTGATGTACGGTTCTACTACCGCCGTGATATCCACCTCAAATAGTGGGACGATTCGTGGGTGTTCCTCGAGGTACCGATCGACTTCCTCGTCTGGTAATCCCTCCAACATGTTGATGCTTTCCGCATACAATGGAGTTGCTTCCTTACTGGTGATCACCCGTGGTTGCGTTGTTACTCGTACCTTTGTTTTCCCTCGCCGGAATGTGATCATGTTCTTTTGCCAGTTCTGCTTGATATGCGCCGTTCGCAGCCATGGTCGTCCTAACAGTAGGGGGTACACGCCTTGTACATTCAGCTGCAGCACCACGGCCGATATCCGGAATACGTGGCCTCCGATTGTTACTTCCAAATCCCGGATAAGCCCGGTCGGTCGGACTGAGCTGGTGTCCGCCATGCGTAACCAAAAGGGGCATGGTTCCCATTCCCGGATGCCCAGGTTGTCGCATGTCTGTCGGCTGATGACATTTACCCCGGAGCCTCCGTCAATAATCGTTCCAACAATTTCCTTTCCTTTCACGATTGCCGTGATCGCCGGGCTACTTGTATCGACCACAGCTGGTCCTTCCTCCGGGTTGGAGAAGAATGCCGGTGCTGGCGTCGGCTTCGGTTTGCTCACGGATGCCTGTAAGTCTATCGTAAACCGTGGCACCAACTGTAGTAGCCGTGCTAACGGCAGCACGATTTGACAGTCCTGTAGCGCTTGCCACGTCGGGTTTTCTCCTGGCTGTGTGATTTCTTCGTCTTTTGGCATATTTTGGTCTCTTACTTCTGCCGCATTCTATTCATTGGCCTCCTTGATCCATTGCGCCGCTTGTTTTCTGATTGCCTCCTGGGCTTCCCACTCGGCGGTCTTTCCCTTTGACCGGGTTGTGACCTGCTGTACTTCTGTTATTTCGGCTGTAACCATGTTGACTGCCGGCTGCTTGTCATTGGTTTTGCTTGGGCATTGGTTACTATAATGGCCCTCCTTACGGCAGTAATAACAGTATACCTTGTGATTGTTGCTCGTTTCTCCTTTGTCCCCGGTTTGGAGGGTGGGTATACTTCGGCGGTCGTCTTCGGTTTTTCGGTTATCCGGTACCGATACCGGGTTGTCATTCCTTGCTGCCTCCCGATGTTCCTCTCTTCGGAAAAATCCATGCTTCTGATTCCGTCGGAAATTTCGGTTCCCTTGTCGCCTCTCTTCTCTGCGTCGTTCGTATTCCGG
Source organism: Azolla caroliniana (assembly GCF_043228905.1). Classification (NCBI taxonomy): domain Eukaryota; kingdom Viridiplantae; phylum Streptophyta; class Polypodiopsida; order Salviniales; family Salviniaceae; genus Azolla; species Azolla caroliniana. The sequence goes on along the minus strand of NW_028230450.1, from coordinate 8,038,153 downwards.
GGATTCGTCTCGGTCGTACCGGTCCCGGGGGTAGCTATCTCTGCGTTTCTCCTCTCGGTCATAGTTATCACGTCTTCTATCAGCGTATTTGTTACCGCGTTCGCGTTGGTAGCGGTCGTCTCTCCGGAATCGATCCTCATCCGGGTTCTGATTGCGCGGTTCTATGTGTCGAACCGGTGCTGCCTGCCGATTTAACAGGTTATATTCGCATTGGTCCGTTGTATGGGCTCGAGAGTTGCAGATCATACATTGTGTCCGCAGGGTGCAGTCTACCGTTGAGTGGCCCGAATTTAGGCATGTTGTGCATTGTAAAGCCTGTCGGAACCTCAGGTCTTCCTCCTTCGGGAGTGCCCGGTGTAACATCCCCATCGACAAGAAGGAGCTAGTCTTGTCCATTTTTAAGACCCAATCAATAACCTGGTCCATTGTGCTGGTGCGGAAATCAAGGACTCCGCACATTGTTCGAAGTGGCTCTTTCAGCGCGGCCAAAAAGACTGCTTTGGCTTCGTCTTCGGGTGGTGCTCTCGTCAGTTGGCTGTGCAGGGTCTGAAACCGAATGATGAATTGTGGCACAATCTCGTTCTCTTCCTGCCGGGTGGTGTAGAACTGCCCGACCAATTCCCTTTGCTCAACTTGTCTGTGAAAAAGCCTGAGGAATTTGGCCTTCAAGGCATTGAATGTGGCAAAGCTACCCAGTAAGTGCTTTGCGTGCCATCGGGCAGCAGGTCCTTCTAAGGTCATGCCGAATTCGGCGACTTTGGATCGTTCGGCTTCGGGCTTCGTCAGTCTTTGGGAGACATGGTTGGCTTCCCATGTTTGGAGGAATGCGTACACGTGTGCCTCCGCGTCGGGCTCATCCCGGTACTTTGGGTATGGGTACGTCATCGTGTCGTCCAACTGACTCTCCTGCTTTCTCCGCTCTCTGTCCGCTGTTGGCGTTGGTGTGAGAACCTTTGGTTCCTCCGCGGTTGGTGCCAGTATCCGCTCCTTCAGTTCCTCCGCGGGTGTTGCCGGTGTCCGGTCCTTTGGTTTCTCCGCGGGTGTTGTCGGTATCTGCTCCTTCGGTTCCTTCGCGGGTGTTGTCGGTATCTGGTCAGCCTCCCTCGGCGATTGCCGGTCACCGAACTCCAAGGTTATTTCTTCCTCTGGCTCCAGTGTTACTGAGTCTTCCGACCCCTCTTCCCCCGGGTCGTTTGGTGTGTCGTGGCTGCTTTTATACCGGGACGCAACGCTTCCGTCGCTTTCCGCCTCCGCCTCAAGTGTTGCGAATGCTTCCGAGTCCCCGTCGCCCCCGGCGAGCGTCTGTAGTATCGTTTCCGCCTCTTGCAAGCTTGTTATGCTACTGCCTTCATCGGGGACTTGCAGGACCCGGAACTGCAGTGCTTCTTCCGCGACTCTCCGAAGAGTTCTGGAGAATGACCGATCTCGCCGGATCTCGTCGACGGCTTGCTGCAGGGCTTCCCGTCGTTGCTCTCGTTCGGTGTATCGTCTCCCTCGTTCGGTGATGTGGTCGTCGTTTGTTCTAGACATCCATCCCCCGGTTGTCCTCTGCACTTTGCAGGAATCGTGGTCGCCAAAATAGTGTTGTCTGCCTGGCCGGACTAGCCTCAACACAGGTGTCTATCCGACACTTCTCCAAAGGGGTGGTAAGGATTGGATGCTAGGTTACACGCGTAAGATGATTACAATTAAGCACAGACGGTAAAACAATACAAAGATACAGATAAACACGCAATAATTACTTTTGTATTACTTCCGTCCAGCCTTTACAAATCATCGGATCCTTTTATAGGCATCCGGCAAGGTTACAATCGGTGCGCTTAGGCAACCGGCATCCGAATCGGTCCGGATCCGGATCGGTACAACTGTACCGGATCCGTCCCTCCGAATAATAATTATACTATTATTTACTTCCTATTATCCGATCCGACTCCACCTTCCCACTTGTCCTTGCTCTTTTGACCGGTCAACACGTCCTCCCAAAAAACCGCGATCCCTTTGGTGAATACCTCTCCCTCTCTTTTATAGCCCAAGGAGGGAGGCCGTTACCACCCGTTACATCATGTTTATTACCTGTCCTTTTGGACAGGGATACGCCTCGATTTTCTCCCTACTGAATGCGTGGTACTTAGGATTTCACCTCAGCCGACTTGTACCTATCTAAGTACTGTACAACAAAACTTGTGCCCACGTGTAAGGGCTAATTTACGCACGTTATACCCGGTTTCCGCCTAGGGACGGTTTTCTCCACAACATCCGCCCCCACCTAACCGCGCATCCACCGGTATGCGCCAAAATTAGACTCTTTGCTAGAGAAGACCGGCCCACGCTTCCTTCATCTTCCGATCCGTTCCGAGCCGGTCGTTGTCGCTATCCAGGTCGTTCGGGTCCAGTTCAGCCTCATGCCACTTTTTGAAGGCTTTGATCCTTTTCCCCGCCACCGGTACTGCCATCCTTGTCCCGTTGAGCTCTGCGAGATGGTAGGTCCCATTGTCGTTGGTGCTCGTCACCGCATAAGGCCCGAACCACCTACTTGAAAACTTCCGCGTTGCCCGATGTTGGTTGTCGAGGCTGTTGTCATACAGTAGAACCCAATCGCCTTCCTCGATCTTCTTTGGTCTCAGTCGGTGAGTCCGGTCGAACCGTCCTTTGTTCTTTACCCTCGCCACCCGTAGCTTCTTCGCGGCTCAGTCCATGTCCTCCAATCTTTGTTCCAGCTGTCGAATCCGTGCCGCTAACAACTCTTCCCGACTCATCTCGTTGTTCCAGTCCATCGTGGCCCATGAGGAGATTGTTTGCTCCGTTGGCATGATCAGCTTCTGCCCGTACATTAGCTCTACCGGCATGAACCTGGTTACCGAACTGTGCGTAGTTCTGTCAGCCCACAACGCGTAGGGTAAGAGCCGCGGCTAGTTCCCTACTTGGCCTCCAGACGCCCGTACTAACGCTTTGACGATCGGCCCGTGTCCGCGCTCCACCTTCCCGTTAGCATCCGGATTGTACGCCGTGGTGAGCGAGAGTTTAATTCCTAGCTGGTCAAACAGCTCTTCCGCCTCTTGCGCGTCCAATTCCCCACGGTCGGCCATGATCTTACCTACGCACCCATATCGGCATACCACTTCTTTGATAAGAAATCGGCACACGGACGCGGTCATTTTGCTCTGCAACGCTCAGCCCTCCACCTGGTTCGTGAGGTCCTCCTGAGCCAACACCAGATACCGCATCTGCCCTACCCCCATCGGCATCATCACCAGATCCACTATCCACTTGAAGTGGACGGTCGGAGGGTAGGTCGGGTGAAGCTCGTCCCAATGTCGGACTATGGAGTGCACCTGACAGCTTTCGCAAGTCGTCACGAACCGATGCATGTCCCGGTATAGTCCCGACCACCAGTACTTCCCCTTTAGCTTCTCGAATGTGGCCCATGTCCCGCAGTGTCCGGCCCAGGGACTCTCGTGGTACATCGTCAGCAATTCTTCTTGTTCCTCTTTCTTCGCCACCACTCGGAGCGGGATGTCGTTTCTCTTCTTCGGATGCTTCCATATGCTCCCGTCCCGTAGGAAGAATCGGTACGCTTTCGTCCGAATCCGGTTGGCCTCTTCCTTCGTCCATGCCGCGTCCAGTGTCATTGTCTTCAAGAACCCGTTGATCTGGAGCCACTCCCCGTCGTACTTGCTCTCGTCGAATTCGTTAAGCGCCGGAGTGCTCCCCTTTCTTGTTGTTACGTTAGCTGACCCGAAGAAGTCCTCGCCGACTTCTTCGTTATCCGAAACCATGTTGTCCTCTCGCTGAACCTCGCCCTTGAAAGCATATCGGCCATGGCGTTATCCTTTCCAGAGATGTGTTGTATCTTCGGGTTTAGGGACTTGATGTACGCGATCCACCTAAGCATCTCCAGGTCCAGAGTCGCACATCCGGAAACCATACCCAGAATCGGTAGGCAGTCCATCTCGATGATCACTTCCGTCCCGATCAGATAGTCCTTGTTGGCCTTAACTGCCGAAACGATACCCCATAGCTCGCACTTGATTTGGGCATATCCTTGTCACGTAAATGGGGACTTCCTTACTGTAAACTACTTTCCGGAGAGCCGGTGCCGCGGCGAGCGCCTCCTTCAGTCTCCAGACCGACTCCGTGTGCTTGTCTCTCCGCTCGAATTTACGCCCTTTCTTCAACATTACGTTGGCGAGGCCTTCCAGCATCACCGGCCAGAATCCGGCTTCCTTCATCTTCCGGTCTTCATCGCTTTCGACCCGGATTCTAGCCGACGCCGAGTAGTGGACGATCTCCGTGTGACGAGCCGCCGCTTCTTCCATTAGTCGTTTCATACCCCCTCGTCCAACATTCACATCCAGGGCCCTCCGGGTCTCGCTAGCGTGCACCCGACCCCGCAGTCCTTTCGGGCGTGGCGGACCGCGTCGCACCACAAGCACTGGCTCCCAGCGGGAGGCCTTCGATCACGGACTTGTTCGCCGCCATCCCTCCGTGCTTGCGCGATCTGGAGGTCCCTCACCATCTGAGTCAGCTCCTCTAGAGCCGCTCCTCCGGACGAGCCTTTGACCATGCTGGTCTCGGGTCTCTTCCCTTCGCGTCGATGGGGGTACCTCGACCTTCCTTGTCACAACAAAACCCGCCCTCGTCAAGCCTTTATTGACCCACTCACACCGTTTGTCAAAACGGCCATAGACTCTCTTTACCACGGCCCAATCGGTTGTTAGGCCTTCATCGGTCTCCAGCAGGAAGCCCACTTGCTCCCGGTCCCTTGCGTCCACCGATTTAACGAACAATAGGACACGACTCGTGTCCAGCACGGTCCGGTCCAGCGCCGAAAGTCGTGCGAAGCGTTCTTTAAACTCCCGAAGGAGCACCGACGCGTTTCTCCCCTTTTCGGGGGTCTCCACCCATTCCATGAAGTCTCGCTTCGACAGCCGAAGCGCGTCATCAAGGCCGTATTTTTCAAGGAGCCGACCTTAAAACTCTTCCCAGGTCCGACTCTCAGCCCGTACCTCAAGCACCTCCGCGTGGATGCCCGACATCACCACTCAAGGGAATCCGACCAGTCACCTGTCCTCCGGGATGTCCCTCATCACTATTTCGGCTCAGTAGGCCTCCAAATAGCTCGTGGCGTCCTTCCCACCGAACCGGCCTATCGTGCCAGCGACCGCTTCAATAGCCCTATCGAGGGCGCTTGTGCCTTTGCGCGCACTCACTATCCGATCCATAGCCGAAGCCATGGCTTTTGCAAGATCCGACCCTCTCATCTTTCTATTCCTCTGCTGCCTATTCATGCCGGGTTCACCAAATATGTCGCGTTGTTACGCGTGTGCGTGGAGAACGAGGCGGGACCACCAGGGCCTCGGAATGAGAAATAACCGAATGAGGGGAGGGGAAGGAGACTAACGATGTAATTCACAGACCCGCGCACAGACCCACAGAATCACAGGAATTGCAACTAGCTACAGAATGCGAGATGGAGGCAGAACGAATGTTTATGTACATATAAATCAAGGTGTTACAACCGGCAAGCCGACGAGTGATGGGCTCCGACGCCTGCACACACACACACACACACAGAACGTGAGATGAAGGCTCTGCTGGGAGCACTCGGGCATCCCGCGGAGCAGAGTCAACCTCCCGAAACCTGCACAAAACGATTATGGAGACGACAGGGGAGAGGAGAAGCGCTCGGTTCTAGTCCGACAACACTTCGTCCTCCCAAAAAAATGTGATCCCTTTGGTGAATACCTCTCCCTCTCTTTTAGAGCCCAAGGAGGGAGGTCGTTACCACCCGTTACATCATGTTTATTACCTGTCCTTTCGAACAGGAATATGCCTCGATTGTCTCCCTACTGAATGCGTGGTACTTAGGATTTCACCTTAGCCGACTTGTACTTATCTGCGTACTGTACAACAAAACTTGTGCCCACGTGTAAGGGCCAGTTTACACACATTATACCTGGTTTCCGCCTAGGGACGGTTTTCTCCACGACAACGCGTCGATGTTGACCTCCGAATACGCGCTCGTGGTTAGGTCCTTGTGCGGCTTTAATGCATGCTTTATTTCTCGCTGTTGCGCATGCTTCGTATTACGCCGTAGCGCATGCTTCGTATTCCATCGTAGTGCATGCTTCGTATTACCCCGTAGTGCATGCTTCTTTTTGTACCATAATGTGTGCTTCTTTTTGCGCCGTACCACGTGCTCCGTATTACGTGCTTCTCCCGTCGTAGACCCGACCTTCGCGTTGTCGTGCTTTTGTTTACATTGGAATTTCGGACGGATCATCTTCCATCCGAACTAGCTTCCAACTTTACCTTCCTCGCCGCCATCTCCCTTCTCTCCGGTCTCACGTTGGTTCTTGGACACAACTGCCGAAGTCTCTAGAATTAGTGGGTAGGAATCCTCGGTATTATCATCCTCCGTTGTTTCACCCATAGCCATCTTCTCAGCTATCTCTCTGTCGTACGCATTGGCTTCGACCTTTGTTTTCTCTCCGCCACCTTCCGTCTCTTTGGTCTCACATTGCCTTTCGAACGCAACCGCCGGAGTCTCTGGAATTAGTGGTGGGGAAGTCTCGATATGGCCATCCGTCATTGATTTGTTCATAGCCACCTTCGATTCGATGTCATCTTTCGTGGCGACCTCCTCAATCAAGTCCTCCTTGTTCTCTTTCACTGCATCAATTATGCAAACATCAATTATGCTTACCCCTTTTTCACTTGATGTTTCAAACACTTGTATTCCGAAATCTTCTTCTACACTTGGGTTATCGACCTTATCCTTCGTCGTCGTTCTTTCGCAAGACAAGATGGTAGATTGTTTTACACCCTCTTCCGTCGCACCATCATGTTGTATTTCGGCCTTCATATCGGCTCCATCGTTTGTCTTCAATCGACCATCCTTCATTGGCCATGTCGTTGACAAGATTCTCATCTTCCTCTCATCATGTCTCCAACATACCCTTTGGACTTTGGCCCAATCTTTGGTAAGACCATTCGCACCATCATCGTCTTCAAGTTCGATCCTAATATCCATCCTTTCTTTTCGATCAATCGACTTCACGAACATTAGGACTTTATCCTCCCCCAACAATCTTTGTTCCCACTTCGAGAGTCGAGCAAAACGATGCTCGAACTCTAGGAATGCTTGTGTTGCACTTCGGTGGGTCTTCTCTGATAAAACCCATTCGTCGAACTCGCGTCGATCTCGTCCCTTTGATCTCTCATAGTCATATGCCTCTCGTAAAGCTTCTTCAAAGGACCCCCATGTTGGGTTTTCTTGTCGTATCTTGTAGATTCTTTCTTGTAGCTCATCCGTGGCCACGTGACTGAAGGATATCACTTGCAATCCTTTCGGTATCCCACATCGCATCATCTCTGCCTTGTAGTCACATAGGTAATGTGACACATCATTTCCATTGAATTCCCCATTTCGTTGCACAAGCCGCTCTACTGCCGCCTTCATCTCTGACATCGCGCGTTGTTCTTGTTGCATCCGCTCAATCATCATTATCATCATGTTCATCGCCTCTTGTTGATTCTCCATCTCCTTGCCACCCGCCTTTACGTCGGGTTCACCACTTGTGTCGTGCCTTTCAGCGCCATATCGTTTGCGTGAGTCGGGTGGGAACCGTTGGGGTTTTGGACTAGGAAGAGGAGAGTTTTAAGGCTAATAAGAATATAAATATGTTGTAAGAAAGAGTTATAGCAAACTCGTGAATCCCACGAGTGTATTGTATTAGATTAATCAACATGAATATAAGAATATAAATTTGGGTTGAAAGAGAATGATATAGAATCCTCGTGAATCCCACGAGTAAAGTTTATTAATTGGTGTTCTTTAGAAACATATCCAGTTTCCAAATATTTTTTACACACCTTTTACATTGTGCTCCCCATCCTTATGTAGTGACGAGGGAGTCTTCGTAATCCATGCTTTTTTTTCTCTAACTATAGACTCCATGCTTTTCCTATAGATAGACTATATGTTTTATCTAAAGTGATAATGTTTTTTCTAACTTGTGCGTTTTTTATATCAACTATAGCATTCATGCACACTAGATGTGCATGCGTAGCTTTTTCTTTTAGCATGTGTTTTTCTTTTAACTAAAGTTTATCCTAGGTGAACTTACGTTTCTATGTAGGACATGTACTTTTTTAACACTAATGAAATGCTAGTGTAATGGTAAGGTTTCACATTATTGACGTGGAGGTGTAAGGTTCGAATCTTGCCCTATGCATGTATTATTTATTTGGACATTTTCTTCTATTTCTTCATATTTACTAAAACATTACTTTATAAGTTCTTCATGTAGTGTACGAAATACACTACAACACCGTCATCGTCCGGTCGCCGGTAGCCGGATTCATCCGGTTTTCAGTTCTGTCATCGACCGGTTTGAGTTTCTTCACCGACCAGTTCGGGCACTTAGCCAGATCCGGCGACTTAACCACATATGTCCATCTAGACAAAAAGTGGCTCAAGTCCAACTATTTTTTTATCTGCTCTTAACACATAGATGAAATATAATGGATCTCAATCTGCTTATATAGCTGGAGCCTAAACTTTTCCTATCTATGTGGTATATTTCACAGTTTTATTTTTCTCTTTTTCTTTTGCAAACTTCATACCCACATAACTTGACGCTTAGATGTCCGTTTGTTATGTAGCAAAGCGCATTGAAAAGCTCTTCAAGATCTCCATCTTTTTGTACCCAGATATTAAACTTATTTACATTATTATCGTTTCATATTGTGTGTGAAGAACCACACTCGATTTTGTACGCTCCATGCAATTTTCACACCGTTGCCGAAAATCTTCACGACATAATGCATGGCTTATCTCTTGTTTGGCGCTTCACAAGTATAATCTTTGTTTTAGAGCTATTGATGCTTGATTTAGTATGCATGAATTTTTTTTTTCAATGCCTTCATAAGCTTTTGTGCATCTCCTAAAGTATTTGCAAAAAGCACTACATAATCTGCATATAGCAAAAGCATAATCACAACATTCCTAATGACAACTTCTTCAACACATTCTTACTTTGCAAACTTGGTAACCATTTCTTCCAATTCATCAATGCATAGACCAAATAGTATGAGACATTAACTACCTAGTATTCTAGGTTGCTACTAGGCTTCCAGTTACTGCTTGATCCGGCTAACCGACTCCCTAGCTCACCGGCTCACTTGCTCACCGTCTCACCGATCCGGCTCATCCTTCCGGATGCCGATCCGGCTTAGGCTTATTCAGCTGATCCGGATCTGATTGAGCTTGCCGCTCAACACACCCCCTCAAGCTCAACTTGAGGTCGGATCGTAGTGCCAGTCTCCATGGCAGCTGGTCCTTCCACCTGGCTCCTTCTTGCGTCACTCCGCCTCGATCGCGCTCCTCGTCCGGTTTGGTCCCGTTTGCCGAGACCCTTCTGATTCTGCGCACCTCGACGTCCTCAGTCGGCTTGTCTGCTCAACAAGCCCAATTCAACTCCCTCACTACTGTGACTTCGGCGCTTGCCGATTCGCCGATTCCTTCGTGTTGGCATCGACTTTCGTTGTTTTCTCGTCCTCTTGGCCTTGAATTGATCCGGTTCTTCCGAATCCGTCTGTTGAACCGAATCGGCAGTCTCCGATTCGTTCCAGCTCTTGTCCGAATCGGTCGCTCCCGATTCGTCTTCCGGTTCTAGGCCCTTCACCACATCGGACCATGTCCGGGTCTTGGCCGTCTTCTTACGGTCGGCTTTGTCCTTCTTGACTCTACCACCGCTGCCGCTAGTTCTGACTTGTTCGGATGTGTCAACTTCCTTTGTCGACTCAGCTCCTTTCTTCTTCTTGTCTCTCCCTTTGTCGGTTCTTCCCTCACCGACGCAATCAGCAGTTTCTTTGCCTTTGCCTGTTTCGGTGTCTTTGCTCATTCTCCCCCTCAAGTGTGGCACGTCGAGATGCTGAACACCAAGCATTTTGGTGAAGTGTTGCAACTTGTCCGATCCGAGCGGTTTGGTGAAGATGTCGGCAACTTGCCGATCCGTATGAACATACCGAAGTTCGACTTCATTGCTCAGGACACGCTCACGCACAAAGTGGTAGTGCACTTCTATGTGCTTTGTGCGAGCATGGAATACGGGGTTCTTGGCGAGCTGCATGCTGCTTATGTTGTCGTAGTAGATCAGGATCGGGGTCAGCACCTCAATCCGCAGGTCTTGCAGCAGTCGCCGAAGCCAAATGGTTTCACAGGTGGCAATGGTAACGCCCCGGTATTCAGCCTCAATGCTCGAAAGGGCCACTGTTGGCTGCTTTTTGCTGCTCCACGCAACAACCACGCTACCAAGGGAAAAAATATAGCCGAAGGTGGATCAGCGATCCGATGCATCGTCGGCCCAGTTGACATCAGTGTAGCCGACTAGCTCTTCGGTTATACCATGTCGGTATATCAGTCCCCGGTCCTTCGTGCCGCTCACATATCGCAAAATTCGATGCGCGCACAAAAGGTGCTCCACGGTCGGCTTCTACATATATTGGCTAATCATGGCGATCGGATAACTGATGTCGGGTCGGGTGATTGTCAAATATAGAAGGCTTCCAATGATTTGTCGGAACCGCTTCTCATCGAAGGCCAGTCCGGAGTCGGGACAGAGCTTCTGGTTCCTGTCCAGGGGTGTGGAGATTGGTCAGCATTCCCTCATGTCGAACTTGTACAACATATTCAACACATAGTGTCTTTGTGAGAGTAATATGCCGTGGGGGGTTCGGATCACCTTGATCCCAAGGAAATAGTGAAGATCCCCAGGTCCTTCATCTCAAATGCGCCCGACAACTGGGACTTGACTCGTTTGATTTCATCGAGTCCGGATACGGTGATGACGAGATCATCAACATATAGCAAGATGCAAACCGGACCGTCCAGACCTTGCCGGATGAACAACGAAGAGTCGAACTTGGAGGCCACAAACCCCATCTTACGCAACCGGTGCGTGATCATCGCATTCCAAGCTCGGGGGGCTTGCTTCAGGCCATAAAGTGACTTCTTCAGCTAGCATACCGCCGACTTGTTCATCTCCGACTAGAAACCGGGGGGTTGGGTCATAAAGACCTCTTCTTCAAGATCTCCTTGAAGAAATGCATTCTTCACGTCCATCTGGTGACGATGCCACCCCCTTACCGCAACAACCGCCAACACCACACGAACCGTCGTCATCTTCGCTACCGGAGCGAAGGTCTCGTCGTAGTTGATTCCGTGGGTCTGTGTGTATGCCTTTGCCACTAACCGGGCCTTGTACAAGTTAACCGAACCGTTGGCATTGTACATTACCTTATAACACTTATACCCCTTTTGCTCATGCGAGTAACCGACTAGGATGCATTTCTCCCACTTTGCATCCAACTTCCTCCGCTTCTCATCCGGCACATGCACATATGCAACGCTACTGAATATCCGAAGGTGTCTCAAATTCGGCTTGCGCCCGAAATACAGCTCATGCGCGGACACCTTATCACCGATCCGGTTTTGGATATAGACGGTCGTCCGGACCGCCTCAACCCAGTAGAAATGGGGCATGCTCTTCTCCTCCAACATTGCCCTTGCCGCGTCAACAATCGACCAGTTCTTCCTTTCGGCCACACCATTTTGCTCTGGTGTGTATCTGCAATTGAACTCTCTCTGAATTCCTTTTTGCTGCAGATAACTGTTGAATTGGCCGGAAAAATATTCTTTTCCGCCATCCGACCGTAGGCAGTTGATTTTTTTCTCTGTTTCCCGTTCAACCAAGCTTAGAAGGTTCCGGAAACACTCAAAGACTTCGCTCTTCCACTCAATGAGGTAGATCCACGTGTGTCGGCTGTAGTCGTCGATGAAGGAGACGAAATATCGACTCCCACCAAGACTAACGTTTTGTGTCGGTCCCCATACATCCGAATGAATTAAATCGAGCTTGTTATGGCTCCGGCTTCGATCGGTGGGGAATGGAAGCTGGTGTTGCTTCCCGAGTTGGCAAGCTTCACATATTTGGGCCTTCCGGCCATTGAACTTCGGCAAATCGAAAACAACTTGTTTCATTTGCAGGTCTTGAAGCCTCCAGTAATTGACGTGGTCGATCCGCTTGTGCCAGAGATCAATATCCGATTCAATCTTTTGTCCTTTGGCAAACAAGGCGGTGCCTATGTCATTGTGTCGACGATGAACATCCTCCCATCTCTACACCCTTGCGCAATAATCCAACCCTCTTCCTTGATGAAGCACCCAAGGTGCGTAAACCGCACCTGCATCCCCTGGTCAATGATCTGACCGACTGACACCAGGTTCTTCAAGATAGTCGGAACGTGTAATACGTTCTTCAGCTTCCCCCTTTGTTTGACGTGGCTCAAAGGGACTTCTCCGACATGCACGATTGGGTGAGGAGTGTCGTCTCCGGTTTCGACGACTCCCGGTTGTTTGGGTTTCTCCAAGAAGGAGAACCACTCTCTGTGGCTTGTCATGTGATGTGACGCATCGGAATCAACGTACCACACTTCCTCGGATTTGGAAGTGGTCTTCTTCATCGAGTTATCCTCATGTTTCATCACCAAGGCTGGCCCTTTACCAGCTTTTCCGGTTTTGGATCCTCCCGATCCTTCTATGTAGTGCAAGTATTGTCGGTTCTCTCTGTCGGCCTTGCCGGATCCGGATCTGTCCGAATCGGCGCACTTCTTCTAGCACTCGCTTTCTCTGTGGCCCTTTTTACCATAGTACCAGCATTCCGTGTTGGCCTTTGATTGCCGGTCTCCGGCGACGCCTTGACTCCCCCTGCTTGTGGAGGGTTCGGAATTGTTGTCGGCACGTTCTCTGTGGCTTTGGTCTTGCTCTTGCCGGCCGCTACCATTGCGAGCCGACCTGCCTCGTCCACCACGCCCACGGGGCCGATCTGCCTCTGTGTACAACATCCGACTGTCGGTGGGTGCACTTGTTGATGCACCCGTGTGGTTCTCCTCTACAAGGAGCATCGACTGTAAGTCGAAAAATGACAACGTATTCTCCCTTGTATATACCGCTGTTCGAAACGCTCTGAACTTAGACGCTAGGCCCCCAAGTCAGATCTGCACCATCTCATCTTCCTCTACAGTGACGTTGATAGAGGCAAGTGAGTCACATATCTCTTTGATTCGGGCCGTGTAGTCGGCTACCGACATGTCCTTCTGTCGGACATTGCTCAACTACTGTCAGAGTTGCAGCTTTCGGGCCGTCGTGCTTGCTGTGAAAACTTTCTTCAGGTTTCCTGAAGCTTCTTTTGGCGTCTTGGCATCTCGGACATGGCTCAACAGTTGGTCTCCGATACTGGACGCAAAGCAATACATCACTCTACTTGTTGCTTGTTCCCACACTGGGAAGTCCTTGTGTGCCGCATCAGGTGTTGTGTCGTTAGCTTCGTCGACATCATAGTTCCTAATGTTTGCGTACGTCCAGTAAATTGGACGTACGCGAACGTTTGCAAACGTACACATATGATACACGATATTCGTTTGGCTTTCTTTTTTTTGTTGGCTTTTTTAATTTTTTATATTCATAATTCTTTGTGAATAGAAGTGACGTCTGACACACACACACTCTCTCTCTCTCACACATGAGAATTGACAGATCTTCTCTCTCTACAAAATCTAGATATCTAATATACATATTACACACTCCCTCACATAGACAAAACCCATAGCTCCTCTCTCTCCCTCTCTCTAGAGTCTAGATATACACTCAACCACTATCTCCTCCCACATGCAAAACAGGGCTTCTCTCTCTAGACCACACACACACACACTATGTACACCATATGTATATATCTATGTACCGCGTATAGATTTCAATCATACTTGGAGCCTTTTCACGTATGAGTATGATACAAATATTGGCGTTTGAGTATGACACGAATGGGACGTATGGCTAGAACTATGGTCGACATAGCTCCAGTAACCATGCCCAAGTAGGTACTGGTCCATCTTGTATGACCAAGATGAGTAGTTGGATATGTCAAGCTTCTCCACTGGGAGCGAGCTAGCCATTCCTCTTTTGTCCATCACTTCTCTTTTTGTTCTTACCGGGTCTTAGGGTTTGTCTTCAGATGCTAATGTCGATTGCAAAGGTTCTCAACTGTCGTGCTCTGATACCATGTAAAAACGAAGGTGCGGAAGCGTTAGACAATCGGCTTAGCTGGATAGCAACAGAGAGAGAGAGAGAGAGAGAGAGAGAGAGAGAGAGAGAGAGAGAGAGAGAGAGAGATTAACACACAGAAGGTATGCAGGAGAGACCGAGAAAGAGCAGAACAACTTAAATCTATTATCAACAACTCTGTAAAATTCTCTGTACATACAACGTGCTCAACAACACTATTTATACAAGTCCTAAGAGGACTGACAGAGGTACAATGTACTTCAATGATCACACGGGCTTCTGACACTAACTACAAGACATTAACTACCTAGTAGTCTAGGCTGCTACTAGGCTTCCGGTTACTGCTTGATCCGGCTAACCAGCTCACTTGCTCACTGGCTCACTGATCCGGCTCATCCTTCTGGATGCCGATTCGGATTTGGTTGAGCTTGCCGCTCAACAAAAATCTTGCAGGTGCGGTCGATGAGTGGAAACTATGGATTAGAGACGAGGGCACTCCATGTGTGGTCTATGGGCATGCTAGTGTATAGTGGTTCATGTCGTTGTTGCCGTTGAATAGTGATGATGGTTGCCGATGGAGATCCTGTGGTGGATGATGCAAAGGACCTGTATGAGGGGAAGCATGTGTGGTAAAGTTGGAGTTCGGGAATGGTGGTTTTGCCCTCGTGTTAAGGTGAGGGTAGGCCGAGTTTGTGTTCGGGCCCACTAGAAGCTCGTTGGGTCTATAGAATAATACTTTTGGGTTTCTATGGTTGAGGTTGTGAGGATAAGAGTTCATGCTAACTTGATTATTATTTATTTTGCAGATGAATTGAGGATGGTTGCGGTCGCTGGATGATCCACGGTTACCTTGTGGTGGAGGCTTCGGGTTTACTATTCAAGGGTTAGGGTTAGGGTTAGTTCTTAGGTTAGGAATTATTTTGGCGTTAGGGTTAGGGTTAGGATTTCGGATATGGTCATTATGCCTAGATGTTGACTGAAATTTGTCACATTGTACTTTCTCAAAACTATCTACAAGTTTTTCACTACCATCATTTGACTCCATATCTATGTCTATCCTGAATATGCAAAGCCTGGTGTAGGTTAGTTGTTTGCCTTATGGACTAGTCACCATTAGTGGATACACATTGTTGTGCTTGCATACGCTCCTGATTTTCATGTTTTCGTGGCGGATTGTCCATGACGACTTACTGAGAGTCGTTCGGTACCCGTCTTCGGCTAACATGTCAATGGAGTCAAGACTCCTTTTGAGATCGGGTACATGCCGGACTCGGTGCACGGTGATAGTATTGCCATTCGACAATTGGATGGGAACTTCTCTGATCCCTATGATTGCGCACTCTTGCCCGTTGCCTAGTCGGACTATGCCGTTGGCTCTGACGATCGACCGAATAGTTTGAGAACCATTCAATGTTGGGGGTCACGTGAAATGTGGCACCAGATCCATTAGCCACATTCACGCATCTTGAGCGCTATATAGGACTTCACCGGTCGATGATTCTTCCAGGGAGAGGATTTCTTTCGACCGAGATTTGGCGATGTTGATTTGGTTGCTAGTTGGAGAATGGTTCGAATAGGATTGTCCTTGTGTCTGATCGAATCACTGACCATGCTCCTTTCTCTTTATGGACCAACAGTTGGAAACTTTGTGACTAGTCTTTCTGCAGTGAGTGCAGAAATCACTTGATTGACTATTCCTCGACTTTGACCATTGTTGGTCTTCCTTCCTCCTCAGTCGATTGGTGTTTCAACCAGTTCTTTCAGCTTGTTCTCTCGCTTGGCCGGTTCGTTCGATTGACTCAGTTGAGTAATGGGCTTATGTTGATTGTCGATGCTGAGTCCCATTGATTTTCGTCGTATATCCTTTGTGAGGACTTGGCCAATCGTTCCGTCCAGGTTCAGGTTTGGGTAGCTATTGGCGAATGTCGTGCATAATACCTCCCAACTTGTTGGCAAGCTCGAAAAGAGGGCAAGGGATTCAACTTCCTCTTTGAAGTTAACCCCTTGAGAGGAGAGTTCAGACAACACCCGGCCGAAGGTGTTGATGTGGGAGATCACCGGATCAATCTCTCTCATCTTCATATTGAACAATTGTTGGATTAATATGAGTTTCGACGAGGAGGATGTTTTCTTGTATATGGCTTGAAGTTTCTCCCACAAAGAGAATTTTGTTATCTCCTTGGCCATGCTAAAATAGACGTTCTCGGCTAGATGCATTCAAATGGTCGACTTGGCTATCTCGTCTAGTGAACGTCATTCTTCTACAGTCATCGAGGCCAGTTTGTTATTGTGACGTATGGCCTTGATTTGACGCCAGATGATGAGTAAATCTTGGGTCATCTCTTTCCATAGGGCGAAGTTTTGTCCATCAAACTTCTGGATTTCCACATTTGTGCCAGATTGTGTTGCCATTTTCTTAAAGTAGATTTTGTTGGCCTAGTATTTCCTTTCAACTGGATAGCTTCTCTTCTCAATCTTTTCTACTGTTTGTTGCCGCTGGACAGCAAGGTCGCGTTGATACTAGTTGTTGTAGATGTTGCTAATTGTTGAGAAGCAAGCTCAACATGGGCTGGATCGGATGAACAAGCTGAGAATCGGATTGGATGAAGATTGATCGGTTACGCCTGGATTGGATCGGAGAGCCGGATCCGCAAGGAGTCGGCAGACCGTTAAATGCCTACACTCCTAGTTTAGTAGGTAGTTATAGTGTTAGGGGCCTACATTCCTATGTTAGTAAATAGGAATATTATGGGCCGAGTTAGTGTCAGGCTCGTTCATGAGCATTAAAGTAATGATAATACTTGTGTGAGCCCATAGTCAAGGCTTGTATAAAAGTGCTCTCTGAGCACACTTGTATGTACAGAGCATATTATTTTTGAATTGAGGTTTGAGTCTTCTGGTCTCTCAGTCTCTCATGTGTTCTGTGTTTCTCCATTGATTTTCTGTGTTTTCTCTACTCCTGTCTAACTGAGTCAGTTGTGTTCTATTTAGCTTCCGCACTTAAATCTTTACATGGTATTAGAGCGCAAGGGTTGAGAATCCTCTGCTGTTGACAAGTGTTTCATCACAGAGAAACCTTAATCCCCAGACAAGAACATACAAGAAGAAAATGGATAGAGGAATGGGTAGTGATCTTCTTATAGAGAAGTTGGATAGAAGCAACTACGCATCTTGGGAGTACAAGATGCACTAGTACCTGCTCGGGCATGGCTACTAGAGTTAATCCATGGAGAAAACGAAGTAGCGCCAGAATCGACACACAAGGATTTTCCAATGTGGGAGTAGGCGACAAGTAGAGTCTTGTACTGCCTTGCATCCTGTGTGCACGATCAGATGTTGGGCTACATTCAGGATGCAAAGATGCCAAAGGAGGCCTGGGAAAATTTGAAGATGATTTTCGCCGCGAGTACCACAACCCGGAAGTTGCAGTTCCATCAAGAGCTCAACAATATCCGACAGAGGGATATGACGGTGATCGATTACACCATTATCTTGTGTCTCTTTGACTTTTTGTTTTCTGTTTGTGTACTATCTTACTCGACTCTTTGCACCCGAATATACATACGAGAAACCGGTTGTGGCCGGTTCCGATCCTAAGAAAAGGGACATGGAAAGGATGTAAAGTTGGATCGATTTGTACTGTATCGAGTTGCTCTTTGATAAAAGAAATCTATTTGCTCATACTATGTTTCTGTGTCTTGTGTCAAAAGTTTTTATCTATGTTGAGAGTCCTTATGTGCTTTGCGTATTGTGCACGTCACTAGTCAGTTGTAGCCGGCTCAGGTTCAGTTTCCACAACAGTCAGAGTCATAGTACTTTGATTCATACGGGTAGCGCATACGACAGACGTGGAGACGCACATGCGCGCCTTCCTAACCACGTGGCAAGCCAACCACGAGTCCCAACGGCTATGGAGGCCGACACGAATGCGTCCAAAATAGCCAAGTTCGGGTTATCCTTGGATGGATAGGCGGCGAACTGGTATTCGCAACACGACTTGGCAAAATTCCCCAATTTTGACCAGTGGAAGGATAAGTTCCTCCGACTATTCCATCATCAGATCCCACAACGTGAATTGATGAGTTAGTTTTACGCAATCTGCTAGGACGCCCACGGAACCGTTCCACAGTTCGTTATTCGCTTCCAAAGTCTCCGGTGCCAGCTAACACTGTCACCCCCAGCGGATGAACTTAAAGAAACATTTTTGTCGGCCCTTCGCGAGCCCATGCGGACAACCTTAGCGGTGGTCGATTTTACAAGGAAACCACCTGAGGATGTCATTGATCACGTACTTATTATGGATAGTACGTAGACAAGCGGCAACATGTCCATGACAACCTTGTAGTAAGCCTTGCCCAAGGACGATGAAGTGCGGTTCCATCAAGCTCTTGTGGTCCACTCAATTTGGTTGAGATCAGACTCTCCTTCAGCTATTGCCATTAGTGGTTCGTCTTTGTCCGGGTTGTCTTCAAAATCGATCGTGATTTGTTCGGGGGGAGTTGGCTCGGATTCGTCAAATACTATGTCTCGACTTACACGAACTTTGCGAGTAGAGGGGTTGAAGCATTTATGCCCCTTTTGCTCCAATGAGTATCCTATGATGATACATTTCTTGGACCTTTGATATAGCTTTTGCCGCTTTTCCTCGGGAATGTGCACGTATGCAATTGAGCCGAATATCCTTACATGGGATTAGATATGGTTTCTTTCCATAGTACTTCTCATGAGGGGTAAGTTTGTGCACGTTGGATGTCGTACATCAGTTCATTAGGTAGACGGTTGTGCATGTTGCTTCGGGC
Source organism: Azolla caroliniana (assembly GCF_043228905.1). Lineage (NCBI taxonomy): Eukaryota > Viridiplantae > Streptophyta > Polypodiopsida > Salviniales > Salviniaceae > Azolla > Azolla caroliniana. Next base: position 8,019,229 of record NW_028230450.1, on the reverse strand, counting down.
CAATACGACTTTGGCATGTGCTTTTCGTTCAGCATGGCTCGTGCTACTTCGAGGATGTGCCGATTTTTGCGTTCAACTACTCCGTTTTGTTGTGATGTATGTCGACACGAAAATTCTCGCCGAATTCCTTCTTTGTGAGGGAAGGCTAAAAATTCATTGGAGAAATACTCTTTGACTCCGTCTGATCGAAGGCACCAAATATGTTGGTCAGTTTCCTTTTCGACTCCTCTTTTGAACTTTTGGAAGTGTATGAACACTTCATTCTTGTGACGCATTGGATAGATCCAAAAGTGCCTGGAGTTGCCTTCTTTGCCAAATGGGACATTGCCGATGTGCTGAATCGGATGAGTAGTGTCATCTCTGGTCTCAACATAGTCGGGCCGATCAGGCTCGCGTAAGTCTCAGAACCATTCTTGATGAGGCGTCATATGGTTCGAAGCACTAAAGTCAACGAACCATACGACTTCCATACTAGATAGAAGCTGACATATAATTTGCTCTATGTCTCATCACGAACATTCCGCCATGGTCATCATAGTCAGAGTTGGTGGGCTAATTAGTTAGTTTTCGGGTTGTGGAAGCTGACTCACACTTCTTCTTCCGACATTCCTCTTCGTGGTGGTCGATTTTACCACAATATCCACATTCGATTGAGTTGTTTTGTCGGCTTGGATCAGCATGGTAGCTCCCCCTTCTTCTGAACGTTTCTCAACTGTTTTCGTTTTCTTGTTGAAATTGGGAATTATTTTCATAGGTCGGACCTCGTCCACCTCATCCTTGGCCAATTTGGCCTCTTCTTGATCGATTGCGTCCTCTTCCTCCGTCCGAGTGTGTGTAGAGCATTTGACCTTCCGAGGTGTTGCTCTTGGTTCGAACATGGTTTTCTTCAACCAATAACATTGATTGAAGATCAAAGAAAGAGGGATGGTTCTCCCTTGCTAGAACGTTTGTTGTCATCGCGCCAAACCATGGTGCGAGGCCGCCTAGTTGGCATATTTGCACCATCTCATCATCCTCCACGTTGACGTTTATCGAGCCGAGTGACTCACAAAGCTCCTTGATCTTCAAGTTGTAGCTTGTGATGGACATCTCTCTTTGTTGGATGTTGTTCAACTCTTGGCGGAGTTGAAGCTTTCTTGCGGTCGTGTTGGCCGCAAAAATCTTCCTTAGATTTTCCCACGCTTCCTTCGGTGTTTTGACTTCTCGAATGTAGCGGAGCATGTGGTCATGGACACATGTTGCCAAGAAATACATCACTCGGCTTGCCGCTTGCTCCCATGTTGAGTAGTCAACATCCTTTGGGTCGGGTTTGTTTTCTTGTGCTCCTTGAATGTAGCCTCAATAGCCTTGGCCGACAAGGTATTGGTGCATCTTGTACTCCCAATATGCAAAGTTGTTTTTGTCCAACTTCTCGCTAGGGAGACCGTTGGCCATTTGAGTATTCATTATATTGATGAAGATTTCCTTCTTCTTCTTCTTCTTCTTCTTTAGACACGAGCTATGTAGTGGCACTACGATAGCTGATAGCTGGATTTGTCGTCGGCGTATTGAATGCACAACCACTATGAGTCGGGTGGGCTTAGTGGATATGCTAAACCACGCGCTCTGATACCATGTAATGAATCGAGTGTGATTCTATGCAGTGGAATAGATTAAGGATTTGTGTTGTGTTGTGTGTGTGTGGAAAGAGGAGAGGAGAGGAGAGAAGAGAAACACAATCTAGATAGGTAGATAGAAAAATGAAGTACTCAAGATGGATGTATGTATTACCAAGAAGTGGAGAACAATTACAACGATACGAGTATTACAAAGGAGATTAACCGACTATTACAAAGTAGGAGGAGGGTGCTTTTTATAAGGTCACTCTGTGTCTTCATTAACTCACTAAAACACACACTCTCTCACTAGAACCTTGTGGAATGTGGAGGCTCATTAGTCATGGGGAATATGGAACTCCAAATGGGGAGCTTGTCGAGGCGTATCCATATCGTTATGGTTCATAGTCAAAAGGAGGCATGGAGAAAGAAGGAAGGAAAGAAAATGTAGTACATAGTATGTAGTGGTGGTGGTGGTGGTGGTGGTGGTGGTAGAGAGAGAGAGAGAGAGAGAGAGAGAGGGAGTAGGTTTAAAAAGAAGAAGAAATTGTTTTGTTAATGGTAAGTCAGGCCCTAAAAACAGAGGAGAAGTACTACATATACATAATACTAAGACAAACAGAGGCAGGCCGGCAGAGACGCCTTCCTTCTTCCCTTTTTCTTTTCTTTTCTCTTCTTTCCTCCCTCTCCCCACTTCCAACTTGCTCGCTACGAACGTCAGACATACATATACATATACATATACGTATACATATATATCTTCTCGTCTTCTTTGGTTTCCATCCCTCCTCTGGGGTGGGGTGGGGTGGGGTGGAGTTGGGGCGGAGTTGGGCAGTCTGCTCTCATCTTCTTCTTTAGAGTTTTTAGTTAGTTTACAGGAGGGGAGCACTTGGCAATTAATTGATTGAATGGCGGAGCACTTGGCATCCATCTTTGGCACGGAGAAGGACCGCGTGAATTGCCCCTTCTACTTCAAGATCGGGGCATGCCGGCATGGAGACCGTTGCTCTCGCATCCACAACCGCCCCTCCGTCAGCCCCACACTCCTCTTCTCCAACATGTACCAACGCCCTGACTACACCACTGCTCTCGGCATCGAACTCCCCAACACAACCATGGATCCTCACAAGATCCAGGAGCATTTTGAGGTATTTCCTATTCTTCTTTATTCTCCCTCCACAACAACTCAACTCAACTCAACTTAACAAACGCCAAATTGCAAAATTTCGACTTCCTTCTTCTTGTTTTAGCGTGTGCATTCTTCCGCCATGCTCACTCTCGCATCTGGAATCCTCACATTAACAACAAGCAATATGATAATGAGCCAGAGAATCTTGCTTATGTAACTTAATATGTTGGCTTTTGCACTTCGGAAAATCTTGAGAAGAATATTACCAATATTTAGATTTTTCGAAGAGAATGGTCCCAAACCTATGAGAGAAAAAAATACTATGGCTTTATGGGATGATTTTCTGTATAAAATCTGCATATTGCCATTCCCGTGTGTAAATGCTTCCATCTTACTTACACTCACAGTATTTTATTTTCCATATACGAAATTATGAGAGATTATCATACCTCCATATATGCTTCTGTAATTTGTTCCCTTTCTGAATATTTCCATCCGCAAAGATGAAAATTTTGACAGGCATCTCGGTTGAACTTGCTTTTATAGGACTCCTCTTCAACTTCTTGTGACAAAATGACTGTTTTTCCTATCGTGTTCCCGTGCATATGTTGGCATTATATGCTTCATAAGGTTCCTGACTTTGATCCCCCCCTTCCCTTCAGGATTTCTATGAAGACATTTTTGAAGAACTTAGCAAGTTTGGTGAGCTGGAGAACTTGAATGTATGCGACAACATGGCTGATCATATGGTGAGTGCTCACACACACATATGTATGTATATATTTTATCAATGCTTGGGGCTTTCTTTACATGAAAAACAATCCATAATTGGATTAAATGGGTATGCAGATTGGTAATGTATATGCTCATTTTCGAGAGGAAGATCAGGCAGCAGCAGCTTTACGAGGGATGACAGGGCGATTTTATGCTGGTATTTGCTTGTCCTCAAGCTCAAATTATTTATTTATTTATGTATGAAACTAGGAGAACCAGAAATGTACAGGATTTTAATAGAAACTTTAGAAACTGGTTTCCTGAACACTAGAAGCTAGAATTGAGTACCCATCGATCAAGTTATCCTATTGGGTGCAGGGCGGCCTATTGTTGTCGAATTCTCTCCAGTAACAGACTTCAGAGAAGCCACGTGCAGGCAGTATGAGGAAAATTGTTGCAACAGAGAAGGTTATTGCAACTTTATGCATTTAAAACAGATAAGCAGGTAATTGAGTCTTCTTTTCTGCCTCCATCTCCTTGCCATTTCTTCTTTCTGCAAAAGAAAGTAGTGTTGATGAGCTACAATACAAGGCTTTCTTTTTTTGAGAAGGGAGCTGCGGAGAAAGCTATTTAGAAGTTATAGAAAGCATAGCAGCTATAATAGCCGAAGCAGGAGCCGAAGTCCAATACGAGAAAGGTATCATGATGACCATCGTCATTCTTACAGTGGAGGCCGAGGTTATAGGCACAGTGATGCAGATGGTCATAGACATGAAAGAAATGGGCGGCGATATAGGAGACCTGAAGAAGAAGATAGGGGTCATAGGTCACATAAAAGTCCTGTTAGGGAAGGAAGTGCTGAAAGGAGAGCAAAAATTGAACAATGGAATCGAGAGCGAGATGGGCAACGGCATTCTAATGATGAGAACGGTGATGGATATCAACAATAATGTGCAGGTAATCTTTTGCCTAAATGTTTCCATATGAGTCCCTCCTTTTTGTGCTGGTGTGGCAGCTACTTTGTATGTAGCTCACATGTAATTTGATTTTGTGCAGGTTTGCTGGTTTTTGAGGATGACCTATTCATTGCAAGTTTTGAAGTTTTAGATTTAGTTTCTTACATATACGCATACATAATATACGTACATACATGTACATGTACATGTCTGTCTGTCTGTATATATGTGTATATGTATGCATATATCTTTTTGTACACTAATGTGTGCGTGGATGTGTATGTGAATGTGTGTGTATGTGTTTGTGTTTTGTTTATTGTGTAATGTGTTTGAGTGTCCTTGTTGTGCATGCATGGTGTGATTATTTGAATGGAGAGCTTCATTTTTTTAGTTAGCCTTCAAAAAGCAGGAAGTGCTCATGTCTATTAGATGCAGGTTTGAGGTTTCCATGATTCTATGGAGTAATCCTATGTTTAGATCTAATTGTTAGCTTTGTTTACAGGTTCCCTTCGATGTTATCAAGTGTGGCAAGGAAAGGATGCTGGTTAATAGTATATATCAGTTAGTCAATACTGTTTGAAGTCCATGACAAAGTGTGCTAATGTGAAATGTAGTGCAGGAGTTTTTCAGGCTATGCTTTTACATGAAAAGATTGAATTAACAGGTTTTGATCTCAACAGGTTGAATTAACTTAGATGCCATGTACCCTTTTCTATTTGTACTGTTTACCGAGGAAAGGGTTCAATAATATAAAGCATAGAAAGAGATTTGATTAAAAACGCTTATGGATATTGAAAATGTGTGGATACTTTCTTTCACCAAGTCTCAAGGGTAGATTATCAATCATGTTTTATGTGGAAAAAATTGATTGCCATTGTATTGAAATTTGGACTTTCACTCAGATATCAAGAAATAATTAAGCCATCCGGAAGAAGTTGAAATGCAAATGATGATGCTAGAGTCTGAGAGGAATAGTTGAGGGCTTTGTCCAAAGCTGTTACTGTTAAAGAGGGTTTTTTCTAAGACTCAATTTATATGATGGTCAAATGGATTAAGTGAAATGAAATGGGTGACTCGGGAATGATGTCTTCTGTACCGTGCCACAAGACTTATTTTAATGCAATGGCATCATACCGTCCCTGTGGATAGCTGCCTTTCCATTAATTTAAAAACTCTTTGAAAAGCAATGAATGATAATGTTTTATGCCTTAATAAAGCTCTTCCAGTTGCATAATTTGCACTGTTGGTTTCTAGACTTTCTTTTACTCTTAATGCGTCGTTAATCATGTTTATTTCCTTGCTCTTACTTTTCTCTGATTTTGATTGCAAATCGCATCTCCTTTTGTCTGTTCAACTTTTGATGAGATGATTTTATGCCCCTAAATGACCCTTTTCCTAGAATAAATTTTTTGTTATTGAACTTGTGGTCAGATTAGCACATGGATTATGTGCTCTCTCTACCAATGATGTATATACCTTGTATTAAGAGAAGGTATTATTATAGGGATTTTAGTTAATACTTTTAAGTGAAGGAGGTGCTTTAACACTTTAGAAATGGATTGCATGTTGAAATCCATGACTAATGTTGTACTCAGAACGATGCGGGATTGGTTTCTGCTGACCATATAATTGCCAGGTGACTGGTCCATTCTTTGTCAAAAAGATAATCAAATGTTGTTTTCCCATCTGTGTGCACTGGGTGATGATCCTCTCCACAGTGGATAATATTGGTAGACTACTTGTTTGTATCATCACTAACAAGGATATTGGTAGAGGCCCAAGATATGGGTTACATGTAACTGAATGGATCAGTCAATCATGTTGTAAGATTTACTCATTTATGCCAAGAGTGAAATGCCAGAAATTAGGTTGCCATTGTCATTTTTCAAGATCCTCTTTGTTCATTTCCAACATGGTATAAAATGAATGGATAATTGTGTGGTGTTGTGTATTTTCTTGAATAAATTTCATATTTGTAACCAGGATGGTTCAAGATAAATAAAAATGACATGGCCTTCTAGCTAGCTGAAATTATCAGATGGTATTTATTAATGTAACACAAAGGAGAGATTACTGCAAGCAAAATGTCTGATTTAATCAATTCTTGGTGGATATTCCTGTAGACGTGTTCACATTGGTTATGATTGTGTGAGCTATGTTTATTACATAAGATCTAGTTTTATTAATTTAATGTACACTACTAGCTCAATAAAGATATAACAAAACAAATAGAAATCTAGTGCAAAAAGCTTGTAAGATATAAGTATGAAAATAGATCAAGCATCAATCATCAGATATTAGTAGTTATGAACTCTTATTTTTTTGTCTTAGTTTTTACCTAAAGTTATGATTGATTGCGTGAACTACCTACCTAGAGACTTTTTTATGCTACAACTAAAAAAAGAACAACGTTACCATCAGATCAAAGAGCAATAAGCATGCAGTAAGGAAATCAGTTGACCTCTTGAAGCTTTACATCACCTAAATTAAGGTACAAAGATTCAATTCCTGAACATAGCTATCATCTAGTCTTCAATAAACCAATTTGCAACCTCATGATGAGCAAAGATTTCATTCAGAAATGAATGTCCTTCCATTCAAAGAGGAGACACATTAGATAGATATTCCTGACACAAACTACAACCTCCCGTATAACTATTGCCACATCTATGAAAACACATTTACAGATGACCACATTGAAGTTCTCATACCGTAGCAATCCATTCCAAAACCTTCGCGGTCACTGTTAGCATTCAAGCACAATTTTGGTTATTACTAAGGTTTCAAAGGCTAGGAAGAGACTTGCTTTATTTGAAACAATTGATGCCTAAGAAAGAACATTAGGATTAAATGGTTATCATGCTAAAAAGCTAAGAGGTTAAAAACAAGATTTATACTCTATTTGTGTTAAAAAGCCTTGGTGGTTGGCAAAGTAATGATATTAAAAAAACAGGTTCACTTTTTAACATATGGTGAACTTCATGCTTTAAAAACAGGATTTCCTTTGTGGACGGGAGGCAGCATAATTGAAGACAGCTCTCACTGAAGCCTTTCAGAAATTTTAAAATATTCTTCACTGCAAAGTTGAGTAGAAAATGCATCGTATTGTTATGTGCACAGGTATGTATCCCAAGGTTCATAACATGAAAATATGGAAATAGCCAATGCATCATCACAATATTATTTGGTATACAAATAATGGGAAACCCCACTCGTGCGCCAATATATAGAATACAAACACTTAGAGAAGTTCTCCAAGATGACCATGGAACCATACATATTCCAAACACTCGAAGCATGAGAGAATGATCCGTCCATGATTCCAGCATATCAGGTTTGAATGACATAGAATGACTTCATAGGGCTGTATGATAATCTGTCGAAAGAGAAGTTCCATTCACTGACCTGATGAAACACTGCTGAAAGAGCAATTCAGCGCTCGATATTATAGAATATAATAGTTTTGCATTGATTCCTTTCACAAATGAAGAGCCCTTCTGGACACTTTACTTCATTTTAGTTGTTATCCCCAGAATCCATCCATGATTATATAGATCAGCATAGCAACTCTTATAACCATCAGATTGCCCTAGTAACAGTTGTAATAGTAGCTGAAGTCTGCGTTTTCTTATAAATAGGCTGGGAAGTTTCTGGAGCTAAAAAGCACTTCATTTCTAGTTTTGTGCTTTAACCAAGCCTGAAGTCTGCTGCTGATGCAGGGAAGAAACTAACTGGAAAAGATGGAACCGAAGAATGTAGCAGTCTGGCATGCCATTGTTAAAAGACTGGCAAGCTTTGCAACTGCATCTGCTTCTTGTTCTATTCAGTGCACCCAAGACAACCGGCCATTCACTGCATTATCCTATATTGAAGATTGCTCTGAAATTTTGACAATTATGGAGCTTGCTCACAATTTTTTCAAGCTGCTAAGAATTAATGGCTTTTCATATAATTGAATTCCCCAAAGGGATTGAAGAACACATCCTATAAGACTAGCTATGAATCCATCCTTCAATCTTTTCTAGGAAAAGGGGAGGGGAAGGCGACACTCAATGATCCATTTCTCTGGCCTGTTTAAAAATATGAGAGGACACGACAAAAATCATGTGAAATGAATGGTCTTTAAGAAACATAGAAAATCATATACATTCATTTGATTTAAGTGCTGCCTTACCCTGAGGATGGTATTGGTTATGTGAAAGTGCTTCCCATTGATTGGAACTGGGCTGGTACTGTGTTTGGTGCTGCTGATGCAGATGAGGAAATGATTGCGCTGATTGCTGCCCAAGTCTACTAGGAGATATCTGGTTGAAGTGATGACCATGGTGTGGTGGCCTAGCTAAACTCCATGCATAGTTTGGGAAAACATGTGGATTGCTCTCCACCAGCATACCACCTTGTCTAGAATGAGTTCCAAGTATAAATATAAGTTAGCACCCATTAGAGAGCACAATTGTGATTTGGTTGATGATTTTACCTTAAAACAGCAAACTGCAATCCCTCCTGTAGAGGCATATGCATTCTTGTGGCTTGATCATCTAGGTTAAGGGAACCAGGAAAATGCACGTCACCAGCCATTGCTCCTAGTGAGCTTGATGTAGCACCAAGATTGGTACCTAAAGTCTCCCCTCCATCATGCTCAAATAGCAACTCCTCACTGCATTATGACATAAGATTCAGAGCAGAAACATAGTATTTCTCACCCCAAAACGTCTCGAGCAATGAGGATGTCTGTCATACCTGTACTCAGGATTAAAATCACCAGAAGTAGATGGTGGTGATGTGTCGCCTCCACCTACTAAAGCTGATTGAATCTTCGGCATTACTACTGCACTTGCTGGCAGAAAGTTTGCATGTTTAGAAGCTTGATTTGAACTTCTGGGTTTGAATTGTGATGCATGATAAGATGAACCGCGAGGTGAAGCCAGTTGGCTGCTCTGGACAGGAGATTCAGCATGAGGACTGGAAAGAGATTCAACATTCCCTGAAGGTGAATTTTGATGGCCACCATGCCAGAAAGTAGGGCTATCAGCAACTGCACTACGATTTCCACTAGTTGGATTTGTACCCGATCCAGGCGATCCCCAACCCATTCGCTTGCTATATTGTCCCAAAGCTGCCGCTTTACCTAGGGCACCGCCCCTTGCTGGAGAGGTGGGACCAAACCCTCTTGGAGATCCAGTTGATGGGGAGCCAGGAGAATGCTGGAAGTGAGAGCTTGGAGGAGTGAAATTAGAGGGACTTACACCCAAGGACATTGGCATATATGAGCTGGTTGAAGGGCTAAACCCCAAATATGCATGTCCCAAAGCATGATTCACAGGCATATGAGCCATTCTGCGCCTAGGATCTGGACTGATTCCAAAGCCAGGATTAACCATGGCAGAGAGTGTCCGGTGGTTCATGTATACACCTGAAGGATCACCATAACTTCCAAAACTATTGCCATGTCCACCATTTCCATCACCAAAGCTCCCATAGCTTCCAACACTACCGTAGCTGCTCCCATAGGATAGGTTGTGCCCATGGTATTGTGGACTCCCAAATTGCAAAATAGTAGGATTAGCCTATAAAAGGTATTTCAAGAACAATAATATAAATAAATGTACAAGAGATATTTAATGGACCACTGCCATCACACAATCTGGCAAAGAAAATAATGTCAAAGCTTCATTTACTGTGCCTGCAAGGTGAAATAATAGAATCAAGATAAACAACCTGAAGTGAAAGTCCTGCACCAAACCAATGGCCTGAAACTGGATTATGGTCTACAACCATTCCCTGATGGATGGGCTGGAACCAACAATAAATATAACAATCAATCTTTACTGATGATAGCTAGGAGAAATGAAAACTTGTATAATTAATCATCCAGACAGTTGATGCCTTCATAATTACCATTCGTGGGGCTTCAGAAGGTGGTTGAAACGAACCCATAAATGGTTCCTCCGTAACAAATGGATGCTGTGCTGCCTGTTAAAGAAAAAGCATCAGATAATGAGAACAAAATATACCTGGCCACAAATAAGTCTCAAACAAAATACAACGATATATATTTCTATAGGGTGTCTTGCAAGTAATAAAATTCTTGAAAGGCTTGGCCACTTTTTAGGACAGATTTTGGGTTTATGAAACCTTGACCATTATGGCTATATGCCATGTGCTACAATGGTTTCTGTCCCTATCTTATATATTAATGCACAAAAGTCAAATCAATCCATAAAAAGCCTACAAGATTGAAGACAGACCACCCAGGATTACCTGTTGTGGTGTCCATCGCTTTAGAGGATCAAAGTGAACTAAGCCTCGGAGGAAATCCATGAAAACAAGCCGTTTATGCCGTTCTGCAAATGTACAAACTTAAACCTGGCTATTACAAATTAGACTCAAAGCAATATATAGATTCAAACCTTTCTCTATTTCTTCTGAAGGCATCCCTCTTTTCATATGATAGCCCATGATTATTTGTTTTAAATCCCCATCTTCACCAAAGTAATGTTTCCCTAGAACTGGTTTGGCTTTCTCCCTCTGCAAAGATGTTTTAGACACACTTAGAAAGCTGACTGGCTCTGAGATAATATTGATTACTTCGCGGAGGACCTGAAATCTAGGTTTCCAAATATTTAGCACCGCAATAAGTAAAAAGAACTCACAGATTCATACTCCTCTGGAGTCAAAAACTGGTAAGTAGAATACTGTCCTCCTAAGTCACTGTGCCGAGATGATCCTCCTGTGTGCTTGAAATACTTGCTTGTATTCTTTGCATTTCGGAGAATATGGTCAGGTGGCTTATCTCTAAAACAAGGAAAGTTACGTAATGTTGAACACACATTGAGATAAAGCACAAATAAACATTATTTAACTCATATAATGACAGGACATGACACAAACATCTAATCTAATCTAATCCCAATTTATGGGTTCCAAAGTATTATGGAGACGTTTAAATTTTATTGGTAAACTTTTTCTTTTATCAAAATTATATATATGCACGAAACATTGCTTCATGGATGTTTGTGTTTCCTTCAGACACGAAATGCCATTTATATACAATGGGAGAGGGGGGGGGCATATGGGATCAAAATTTATGAAATAGAATGATGACTATATATTATAAGTATGCACGAAACATCGCTTCATGGATGTTTCTGTGTTTCCTTCAGACACGAAATGCCATTTATATATGCAATGGGGGAGGGGGGGCATATGGGATCAAAATTTATGAAATGGTATGATGACTATATAGTGGTCTCGTTGAATCTCTTCACTTTAGAGTAGGGGTTCAACCCCTTTTTCCCCATAAATATACCATATGTATAGATTTGGTGTATCAACCTAAATGTGGCTTCTTTCTTTCCTTATTTTTCTTACCTTTCCTTAGTTTTCATTTTCTTTCTTCTTTTTCGTTTATTGCTCAAAGTTGAGATAACATTTTAAGATGTAATCTCCCATTTGATGACTATATATTCAAGTGGTCTTGTTGAATCTCTTCACTTTAGAGTAGGAGGGGTTCAACCCCTTTTTCCCCATAGATATACCATATGTATAGATTTGGTGTATCAACCTAAATGTGCCTTCTTTCTTTCCTTATTTTTCTTACCTTTCCTTAGTTTTCATTTTCTTTCTTCTTTTTCGTTTATTTCTCAAAGTTCAGATAACATTTTAAGATGTAATCTCCCATTTGATGTCATAGGCCATTTTAGCCTTCATGAAAGACATCAGTAAATAAGATGTAATCACCCATTTGATGTCATAGGCCATTTTAGCCTTCATGAAAGACATCAGTAAATCTTTCTTTCTTTGCCACATTGATCTACCATGCTTATATCCTCAGCATCACTACGCTGCATGTGTGAAAGGCCATGCAGTAAATTGTTATCATTTTCATTACGTCAATTAATGAAGTTAAATTTTTGCCACACCATGACCATATCTATCACAAACGAAGTTTCAGGAATTTGATCCAAGATGTACACCAGAATTGTCAACTTCTCAAGATACAAAAAATAACTGAAACGCTCCTTCCATTTTAGGCTGCAAGAACCATGGTTTCCCTACACTATGAGGATGTTCTATTTGCTGGAAAGTAATGTGCTGCCTTATGCTTGACGAGTTTCAACAAAGGACATCCCCAGTATAAAAGTTCGCATCAATCAAGCCCACCCCTAACACGAAGCCTAATTACTAAAGCCAGGCAGCAATAACTAATGGCCGGGAAGACTTACATAACAGAAAGTTCAAAGCCTTCAAAAGTTATCCATAGTATCAGGAGAATTGTACAAGAGAACTTTAACTGGAACATCTATATTTCAGGATTTCATACACTTACAGTAGCTAAAACTAGCATATTTGATTGACGAAAAGAGTGCACAAGTAGCTCACCCAAGAATCTTAATCATGCGCTGTAGGAGATCATATTGAGATTGTGCTGGAAATAAAGGTAAGCCCAAAAAGAGCTCTGCAGCAACACATCCAAACGACCACATATCGATTGCAGTCGTATATCTTCTATTAAGTCAAGGTCTCAAATTCTCAAGAAGCTTCCTCAACAAACACATTAGATGAGCTCAAAGCAGCCTTTTCTTCATAAAAACAATGTACAAAATACCACTACTGTCAAACATCAGGTAGAATGAGAATAGTTAAAAGTGAAATTTCAGAATTCCAGGTGACAAGTGAATAGTTTTTATAGCAATGGAGTTATCCCTATCTTTATTTTCTTAAATGGAGCCACCTGCTCAAAAAATTGATCTAATAAAAGGTCAAGTTTCTTCAATGATCTGGAAGAAGCCAGATTATGCCAGCAAGAAAAGACTGATTGCAGTTCTTCATATTCATTTGAGTTTTGCTTTCACCTTTACTGCAAGACATGAATATATTCCTTTGGGTTTTTAAAAACAAGCATTTGCATACATTTACCTACATTAACAAAGAAGTACATCGTGAACATTCTCAGAAATAAGTGCAACATATTAAAAAAGCATAAAACTATAAAGAGCTTTAATTAGTGAAATATTGTGAAGACAAACACAAATAGAGTCCCTATACTATACACTGCCTGAATTAGGATACTCATGACCAATAACCACTTCAGGAGATCTATAGAATCGGCTCTGCCATACACCATCACCATCAGTTACAGTGAGGATAAGATTTCTGGTTCTATATTCAAAGAGGCATAAATCTGTACCTGGATGTAAGAATAAACTGTCCTGAATTCCCTGCATGCTGATCCAAAATCAATAAGTTTGAGTTCAGCAGATTCCAAGCTGCAACAATGATCAGAAAGATAAGAAGAAGTATAAACAGGACCGTAATCAACTTTAATAAACAAAAATAATGCAAACCGGGTTGTGAGAAGAATATTCTCTGGCTTTAGATCACAATGTATTACACTAGCGTCACGGAGAACTGACAGAGCCGTCAGGATCTGCAAGACAAGATAAGCACGTAGATTCACATGTATAAAATCATTGTGTGCAGCATCATTTGTAAAGCAGAATCACATAATGCGCGCATAACATGCTTGTTTCCGGAAATGATTCAATCTTGCCTGTTTGGTGAAATTTCGAATGAGGTTCAAAGATAATCCCTTAAGACTATTGGCTTTGAGGAGTTCAAATCTGGAGATATTAGAGTGCAAAGGTTGGTTAGCCCTCCCTCGACATTACAAAGATATTTCCAGTGCAGAAGCACTGTTACTTTTAATGCGAGAAAGTTTGGTATCAAGAAACTTACAGGTTCATACCAAGCATCTCAAACACAATACAAAGATGCTCCTGATGCACAAAATGTTCAATAATCCGAACTATGTGGTTCCTATCCTCAGGATCATATTTTTCATTCAGCTGCATCCAGAAAAGTTTTCCCCATCTTAGTTTTAAGATTTTTTAAAATTTTCAAGAAAACAATTACACTACGGTCCTGACAACGTGACATCCTTTGAAAGTATACCATATTTAAGATTGAGATTTCTACAAGTGCTTGTTGTCTATATGCTGGCTGATTTTTTATGATCTTCACTGCAACAAAAGATTCCATCTGTTCTGCCCAGCATTTGGCAACCTGTCCAAATGTACCCTGGCCTAGTAGTTCTTTTATGATATATCTGCATGCCAATAGATGATTTAGATATACTATCTTACTTACCCATTACAGAGACTTCGTGAAAGACCATCACTAACCTGTGGTTTGTATCTCCATTAATAAGGACACCATTCACAGCAAGAATGAGATCAGAGTTCTCGTTATCAAGCCCTCCATTTGATACAGGATTTGACGGATTGGTCAAATATCGTTTAGGTGGATTATAAGCCTCTGAGTACGCGAACGATGAATGACAACTTTGATATGTTTCAACAATATCCTTTGTAAGTTTCACCACAATCTATGATCCCAACAAACAACCCGAAATCAAACCAGTCATTATGAATCCTAGAATAAAGATGAGGGAATTGCAGCTTTCATATGCTTTAAAGATGTCCACAGTTGGCTTCCCCACCATATAGAGGCAAGAAAACTTATCTGAAACCAAAAAGTCTCTAATAACATCCAGAAGGAAGCAAAATCCTAGCTTTGATATGCTTTCAGCAATTTCTAATTTTCCTCTTAAGCTTCTGGGAACAATCGAGAAACTAAATAATAATCCTAAACCAAATGTCTTTCTATAATTCATGCAAAGGACTCACAATCATAAGTCTCTTATGGTTCCGACCATAATCCTAGTGATCTTCTACACAATCTACAAGCCAAATGATAAATCGGAAAGAAAGGAACAGCTTATAGAGGAAGCAAAATCAATGTCTCGCTCTCAATGGACATATTGAGTTGCATTACATACCCTGCTTGAAACCATACCTGGACCTCTTCTCAAATACACATCAAATTTCAGCAAGAGAAAATGAAAGAAGAAGAATGAAATCATGAACGAGGGATGGAAGAAGGGAGACTTACTGGGTGGTCAACAAGAAGGCGAGGGGGGCGTCGTGTGGTGAGGAGCTGAGAACGATCTGTGTGAGAAGAAGAAGAAGAAGATGGAACATAAGCTCTGAAAGCATGACGCCCTGATGACGAAAGATTCCATCCTCCTCTTCCATCCTCCTCCTGTCTCTGTTCAATCTCTGCAACCACCTCCATTCAAACCCTGAAACCTGGCTGCAAAATAAGGTACCTTTAATTATAAGAGTGATTGGTGTGTCCCCCGAGGGGCAGAAGCCTGATTTGTAGGGAATCCCTGAGAAGAAGCGCAGTTGAGGAAGAAGAAGAAGAAGAAGGAATAGGAGGAGGAGGAGGAGGAGGAGGAGAAAAGACGTGGAGGTGCTGGTGCTGGTGCTGGTGCTTAATGTGCGAGGCTTTGTCTTCTGTGGTTGTTTGAGCGATCTGGATGAAATACATCATCCTTGTTGAACCTCCAAGGATGGATGGATGGATGGATGGATGGATGGATGAAGAAGCTGAGAGAGAGAGAGAGAGAGAGAGAGAGAGAGAGAGAGAGAAAAGATTCAAGCAGCAACAACACTAATAATAATATTGAGATTGGGCCTGAACGCTGAGTTGTTAGCCCAGGCTCTGCGGAAGCCGATGAAGACAGAGAAGCGTGTGAGCAGAAAGCCTACTAGGGCCATGGAATCAGCAAAACAGCTCTCTCTCTCTCTCTCTCTCTCTCTCATGAGGAAGAAGAAAGAAGAAGAAGAAGAAGAAGAAGGTTTGGTTTGACCCTGAGCGATCGCCACAAAAGAAGAAGGAAGGAGACACAGCGAGACAGAGAGAGAGAGGAGGGGGGGGGGGGGGGATCGGTCGCCTTTCCTTCCCTTCTCTCCCACTTTCTCTTTCTCTTTCTCTTTCTCTTTCTCGGGCTGGGGCTGGGGCTGGGGCTGGAGGTCCGAAAGAGGGGAGGGGAGGGGAGAGGGGGGGGGAGTTCCTCCGGCTCCTTCATTCATTCATCCATCCATCCTTCCACTCACTACCTTCCTTCTACACACACACACACACACACACACACACACACACACACCAAATCCCAAAAGCATGAGGGAGGGAGGGAGGCCCTTACACAAAATGAACCGTTTGTTACATGAACACGATATGTTTTCTGTGACCCTTGGTGATGACTTACTTACTTGGTTGGTTCGACGGTTGTCATAACCTCTATGACTGACTACTCACCCGATGCCATCTCGTTTGCATGTCGAAGATACGAGAATTCCATGATTCGCTAGTATCAACATGTGTTGCAAAATGCCAAACATGTTGAACCAAACTCCACTTTACCCATCGAACAAAAAAGAAAACTTTTACAGTTGCACTAGTTATGCCACAAAGTTGCTGGACTTGATAAAGGAAACACCACCTTCTAAGAGTGTGATGACAGGTGGTCGAATAGCCAAAGCCAAAGCCCCCATCGATACGCAGTCATTGTGGATCTCCAATCCAAATTTAGAATATCAAATCCCAAATAGCCCTTGCAATTGGGTGTTATAGAAACCATTATACAAAAGAAACTGTTATCAAAACCAACCAATGCGATCCCGCCTAACATGACCCTCCAAACAAGCACATTCATTGTTATGCCCCTAGGTTATGGGGGTCTCGAAACGCACAAAAACACGAGTGGGTTGGGACAAAGAGAATTGGAACAAAAAGGTTATTTATATTGTAAGAAAGAGATACAAGATTCCAATAGCCCCAATGTTGGGACAAACCAAAAGATAATGAGGGGCTACAGAGTGTTCAAGATCACAATGAGAGAGAGTAGAACTCAAATCTGATTAAGAATCAGCAAAAATGAGGAGGGTCTCCTCCTTGCATAGGCCAAGATATGGTCATTGGACTAGTTGTTTGGGTAGTCTATTGGGACTACCTCTTGGGATTGGCTATCCCAACCCATGGTAGCGCCCCTTTTGGTACAAGGATAGGAACTGAGTATAGTTCCTTTAGTAAAAGGGACCATGGAAAGCTTGTAAGGGGGTTGAACTATACTGTATCATTGCATTTTTAATAGAATTCTCTTTTCCCCTGATACTCTGAGTAAAATATTGTGTCATAATTTCATTGTGTTGAGTCTTCCATGTTCTGTGTAAACGTTGTGTAACTAGTCAATTGTAGCCGGCTCGGGTCATCTCCACAGTCGCGCAATCATTCTCTGTTCGATTCATACGCTAAATGCATACCGTTTGGAATCTTCGAACGATTCGAAGCGGTGCTAACCCTTTTCCTTGAACACAAGACCTTGAATCGAATAGACAAAGGATCAGATATTCGACATTGTGTTACCAAACACGGTAGCACTTTTGGCATGCCTGGTCGATCTGTGAGTACACAGAGAACATTGGGAAATGGATGTCGTCTAGCCGACAAGGCAGCAAAGAGACAACATCATGAAGAGACAAACCTTAGACTCGGGTGGAATCCCGACATGCGGCAGAGCTTGCTTTAGAACAGTTGCGAATAGACGTTTCCTTACCGAACCATGACGAAAATGTGGTCGAGTCCTCGATCACTGAGCAAAGCCCCATCAAACAAGAGGTCCTCTCCAAAAGCCCCCAAGACATCAAAACTACCAACGACAGTAGTTGGGAGGCCGACCATAGCAGTAACCACACACCACTCACTTCGGACCGTGCTCATGATAGTTTTGGTCTCTACGACTCTGACATCATGACGTTCCCATATCCTTGTTACAAAGGTGAAGCCGATGCAGAGGCACATGTGAGGTCATTCCTCAACATGTGGCAAGCCAACCAAGTGTCACAACGACTTGCGGAGGCCGATGCCAATGTGTCGAAAATCGCAGAGTTTGGGTTATCCTTGGACGACTAAGTAATGAGGTGGCATTCGCAACATGACGTGGCCACGTTTATGACTTTCAAACAATTACGGATGGTGTTCCTTCGATTTTTCCATCACCGCATTCCACAACGCGAAATCATTAGTCAATTTTACTCGATACGACAGTATGGCCATGAACCCATCTCCAAATTTGTGATCCGCTTCCAAAATCTCTAGAGCTAGTTAACGCAACTGCTCATGGAAGATGAGGCCAAGGAGACCTTTCTAGCAGCCTTGCGAGAGCCAATACGCATGACCCTAGCCATGCTTGACTTCATGGGACAAACATCCAACAACGTGATTGACTGAGTACTCCATTTCGACACCGAACAAATGAGTGGAAGCATGTCGATGACTTCCTTACAGCAAGCCCTACCAAGGGATGACGAACTTAGGTTTTGGCAGACCATTCAATGTATTATCTGCCTCAACCCAGGACACTCGGCCGTTGACTGTAACATGCGAGCACACTATCGAATATGCCACTACCGGGCACATATTGTGGAATAATGCAAGTATAACCTCCTAAATTGGCCCATGGCAGCAATTCGGCGAATCAAACCACAATATATCGGAAGGTAGTCGAATGATCGATTCCGCCAAGACGATCAATACAAGAATGCGGAACGCCCCCGCTATAATGAGTGACCTCGACAGTACAACGATCGGTATTGGAACGACAAGGATCTTCGGGAAGACGACTATCGACGAGGAGATCGTTTCGACAATAGGTACAAACCTTGTTATGATGATTGACATCCTACGAACAACAGGAGTGGACAAACTGAACCAAGGGACGATGGGGGCGACCGACATCCTCCGAATCCTCGCCCATGCGATGACAGCTCGGACAACGACCGTCGGAGGCCATTGAATAACAACCGTCGTGATTATCGCCGAAAACCACGTAATACACTGCATTATCAGTATCAACTGCGATCTCGGGACGAGCCTGAGCGGCTGCTAGAACCAGTTGCTCCATCGTTAGTTGAAAGGGGCGAATCAAGCGTACATTGCTTTATCTTCCCGCAACCAGGGCATTACGCTACTTAGTGTCCGCGACAGGACAAAGGTAAGGGACTAGCTATCAACACCATCACCAGGGACGTACAACAAGTGACCACACACAATCAAGTGAAGGCATCGGACTAGGAGGCCCAAGATGAAATCTGCAAAACCGCAAAAGCATGGGTCGAAAAAGAGAAAGAAAGAAAGATATATTAACATCTTCTAAGGCCAAAATTGGCCCATGAGACAAATGGTTTACAACAAAAAATGGGATATTTACCCATTCATCGAAAGTAAAAAATAAAAAATAAAAAAAGAGTTTTAAGCTAAATAGTTATAGTAAAATAACAAACAAGTTCTACAATGAAAATGATGTTATACTAGGCCTAATTTCATTTCCATCCAAGTCTCTCAAAGAGAAGCGGGATGTCAAAGGGTTTCGATGTGGATGTGACCCGTGGCCCCAATGTAAAAGGTACCCCAACCATAGCTTCTAGTCAACGTAGCTCACATTCCCTTTTCTTCTTAATCCTTTCTACTCCGTGTCGACTTGTTTTGGAGCCCAACATCCGAGGGCGTTTGGTTGTTCTTTGCATTTCGGCTTCCTCAAGAGAGAGGCCGAGCAGCGTAAGTGTATCCACATTCATCATCTCCCCTTGTTCTTGAAAAGTTACACTAGTTACAAGTTGATGAATAGTAAAAGGGTTATGGTTAACACTTTGTAATTTATTCTCCCTATGTTGTTTTAGCTCTAAGATATACCTACCTAGTCTCTTTACATCCGGGGTATCAAATAGTTTGGAGAGGGTGGGAGAGGGTCCTAATTGTTGGGGACAAGGCCGTCAATGCGGAAGTGCAAGCAACATTCGTGATGAAGAAGAACGTGTGTATGCACGAGCAAGATAGACACAGAGGGAGAGAGAGAGACACACAAAGGAAACGTTATATTCTAACAGCAACAGTTACAAATGACAACCAACCTTCACTAAAGGTTACAAAGTCACTTTATATAGTGACTATCCTAGGGCAAGTGCCCTTTATGCTATTTACAGAAATAGCCTGAACTTGGGCTATCCAAAGGGACAGTGTGAATACGGCCATTATACACTCGTATTCGACACTCCCCCGTAATGGGCGTATACATGGGTTATCTTAAAGAATTACAACTATATATACAAGGTTTATCGGACAGATCGGTTTTGTCAGAGTCGGCAAGATCTGAAGACACAGGACCGAACCGGTCAGGTCGGAAGAGCTAAAGCCGATCCTCAAAGAACCGATGTTGGTGGTCCGAAACTATCTTGTGCTGTGTGTTCGACTTTAATTGGACCGATTTTTCGTTACACCCATCTGGCGCCGAAGGGACCGGAAACGATCCGCTGAAAGACACTTGGTCATTCCATCTGCGACGTTATCGGTTGTGGATATCTTCTCGAGACCAATTCTCCCTGAAATGACGCAGTCCCGAACGAAGTGATATCGAACGTCGATATGCTTAGAGGCGTTGTGGTGAACCGGATTTTTTGATAAAGCAACAACACCCTGACTGTCGCTGTAGACAACCGGAGCCGAGTCGGAGTCGACCTGTTGAAATGTGTGCGCTAGCCGACCGAGCCATAAAGCTTCTTTTGCCGCGTCGGACGCAACTACATATTCCGCTTCGGTCGTTGAGGTGGTTGTGCACTCCTGAAGTTTTGACTTCTACGAGATTGCTCCATTGCCGAATTTGAAACAATATCCGGTTGTTGATTTTCGACTGTTCACATAGTCGGCGAAGTCCGAGTCGGTGTAACCGACTACGCCTGAGGTTGAGTTCGGGCCGAAAAGAATGTCGTGGTCTTTTGTGCCAGCTAGATATCTGAACACATGCTTGACTGTGTTCCAGTATGATCGCCCGAGGTTGTGCATGAATCTACAGACGACTCCTACGACGTGAGAAATATCAGGCCGTGTCGCGACCATCGCGTACATGAGGGAGCTGACTGCCGGTGCATACAGTACCGACTTCATATCTTCCCCCTCCGGACCGGATGTCGGACAGTCTCGCTGAGATAGCCGAAGGTTAATGGGGAGCAGGGTCGAAGCAGACTTGGCGGATTGCATGTTGAAGCATTCTAAGACACGTCCGATGTAGTTGGTTTGAGACAAGAAAGGTTGTTGTGTATCGCGATACCGACTAATCTTCATACCAAGTATGTGTCTTGCCGGACCGAGGTCCTTCATGGCAAACTTCAACCGCAGTTGCCGAACGAGTTCGGTGAGCTCTCCGACATGCCGACCAGAGAGTAGCATGTCGTCCACATAGATGATGAGGAAGACGGGAGACCCATCTTGAGTTGTTTTGGTGAAGAGACAGTGGTCCTCATCACTCTTGGAGAAGCCGACTGACTGGATGAAGTCGTCGAACTTCTTGTACCACTGTCGGGGTGCCTGTTTTAGGCCGTATAAACTCTTCCTGAGTCGGCAGACTAGATGTTCCTGGCCGGATACCACAAAGCCTTTCGGTTGCTCCATATAGATTTCCTCCTGTAGGTCACCG
The DNA here is from genome assembly GCF_043228905.1 of Azolla caroliniana. Taxonomy (NCBI): domain Eukaryota; kingdom Viridiplantae; phylum Streptophyta; class Polypodiopsida; order Salviniales; family Salviniaceae; genus Azolla; species Azolla caroliniana. The sequence goes on along the minus strand of NW_028230450.1, from coordinate 7,997,461 downwards.
TAGAGGAATGTCGTTTTAACATCTAGCCGAATCAGCTCCAAGTTGTCGGCGGCCACGACGCCGAGCATAAAACGGAGGGTCGTCATTTTCACCACTAGTGAAAAGATTTTGTCGAAGTCGACACCATATTCTTGTCTAATTCCCTTCGCAACTAATCTGGCCTTGTACTTTGGGGTGGTCAAGTCAGATGTCTCTTTTAGTCTATAGACCTGCTTACATGGAAGAGCACGTCGATTCTTCGGTAATTCGACCAAGTCCCAAGTCTTGTTTGCCTAAATGGAGTGCATTTCCGATTCCATTGCCAGATGCCATGTGGCTGAATTGGCAAATGCCGATGCTTCTTCGTAAGACATCGGTTCGCCGGCGTCGGTAAAGAAAATTCCGGGAGAGTACCTCTCTGGAGGTTGCGATAGTCTCTCGGATCTGCGAGGTATGACTGGACTAGTCGCACCGGGTGTCAATGTCGGATGGTCGGGAGCCGAGCCATTCGGTTGTGCCGAATCGGTGGATTCGGTGCGAGAGTTGTCGGTTACCCGTGAAACCGATCTCGTGTTGTGGGTTGGGCCATCATGAAGGGTTGGCACTTTGGAAAGTATTACCCTTCGAACTTCAATTGGCCTTTCGACTGTTTTATGCATAGTCGACTCGTTGAACACGATGTCCAAACTTCGGATGATTTGTCTGTGCTTGGGGTCCCAGAGTCGGTATCCGATCTCGCCGTCGGGTCCATATCCAAGAAAAACACATTTCCTTGACCTTGGTTCGAGTTTCCGGCGGTTGTCTTTCGGTATGAGAGCATACGCCTCGCAACCGAAGATCCTCAGTTTGTCATAATTCGGCTTACTGCCGGTCCATATTTCCTGAGGTATTTGAAGTCCTAGAGGTCTACTTGGCGACATATTTATTATGTGTACTGCCGTAAGTAGAGCCTCTGCCCAGAAGCCATCCGACAGTCTGGAGTGTTGGAGCATGGATACTACGCATTCTTGAATCGTCCGATTCATGCGTTTAGCAATTCCGTTCTGCTCCGGACTATAGGGTGCCATATATTCACGTCGAATGTCATGTTCCCGGCAGAATTTGATGAATTCTTCAGACTTGAATTCTCCTCCATTGTCGGTTCGGAGACATTTCAGTTTCCGACCATTGCAAGACATTCAGAGAAGATCGAGAACACCCGATCTTTGGTTCGGATGGGATAAGCCCACACCTTCCGACTCGAGTCATCAATGAAACTGACGAAGTACGAAGCACCACCGAGAGACTGATGTGGCATCGGGCCACAGACGTCCGAGTGGACCAAATCGAGGGAACTCGATTCTCTTGGTGCTGATGTCAGGTGTGATGTGGCTACCTGTTTGCCGTACTGGTAATGCTCGCAGAATTGGTGATCCGAGAAGGAGAGTTTGGGGATGTAGCCGACTCTGGATAGGTGCGTTATGTTGGGATTTCGGTCCCTCCGGATGGGATGTCACCGGAGATGAATGACGGCAAGCCCGGTTCCGGTTACGGAGCCGGATGACGAAGACCCCGGCTACGGAGCCGGATGATGAAGACTCCGGTTACGGAACCGGATGATGAAGACTCCGGTTACGGAGCCGGATGACGAAGGTACCCGGAGGGAGATCCGGATGCGGGGACATATTTGTGAATATGTTTGCCAAGAGCCCTTGAGGCTATATTTGTAAATAGCCCGAAAGTCATATGTGTATAAATATGACTTAGGGCAAACAGTTTTATGTTGTTGCTCATTTTATGTGGAGTGAGAGCAGCCGAGAGAGTAAGAGAGAGAGAGAGAGCGAGAGAGACGAAGAGGTCGTTGCCTCTGTGTAATACCGCCGTCTGTGGCGAAGACAGCGAGCGCAAGGTCGTTGCCTTGCAGCTCGCCATTGTACATTTCTCTGTGCATAGTCTGGTTTGGAGTCTCGCACTCCCGTGGTTTTTCCCGTATAGGGTTTTCCACGTTAATCCCTGTGTATCTTGTCTTTCTCTGTATTTCCTATTTTCTGCTGCATTGATTCGCGATTACTCGGTTGTGGCCGAGTGGTGAAGGTGAATGTAAGCGTCTATTCACAGCAAACTGGTATCAGAGCGAGCTGTTGCAGAAAATGGAAGGCGGCGGCAGCGGGCAGCCGGGGATGATGGTGCTGAACGCTCAGAATTACGCCGACTGGAAGATCAAGATGGAGGATCTTCTGATTGTTCGGGACCTGTACGAACCGATTGACAGGTCGGAAATACCGAAGGGGGTACTTGAGTCGGAGTGGAAGCTCCTGAACCGGAAAGCCGTAGCGACGATCTGACAATATGTCGATGTAAGCGTCCTACAACATGTGGCAAACGACACCAACGCATATGAGATGTGGAAGAAGCTGTCGGGCCTCTACGAGAGGAAGAATGCGTTGAACCGGACCTCCCTGATGAGGAAGATAGTGAACCTCAAGTACCGGGACGGCGAGAGTATGGTGGAACACGTAAGCACGTTCATGGGATTCGTGAACCAGCTTGCGGCGATCAAGTTCCCGTTGGAGGATGCAATGCAAGCCATCATCCTGATGTGTACATTGCCGGACAGCTGGGAGAACTTGGTGGTGACTCTCAGCACCTCCTGCACCGAAGATAACTTGTCTCTACAAACGGTAAAGACAAGTATTTTGAACGAAGAAGCGCGTCGGAGAGATAAAGAACCGGTCTCCGACTCGAAGGCGCTGCTTACCGAATCGGAACGGGGAAGACAGTGGAACCGGAGTCCGCAAAGACGGGAGAAGTCGGGGACCCGGTCGCAGTCAAGAGGAAGGCCAACATGCTTCCACTGTGGGAAGCCGGGGCACTTCCGGAAGAATTGTCGGCATTACCGAAAGGACAACGGAGCCGACGACACCGATTCGAAGAAATCACCGGAGAGAAACGGTGCATACCGGGGAGCCACGGACCGGAGAGGTCCGGATCGGCGAGGGCAGGACCGGAAAGGAACGACGGCACTCGCGGCAAGTGAAGAAGAGATAATGCTTATTACCGAAGAGAGGGAGCTGAACCTTGCCGGTGTAGAGATGACCTGGGTGGTCGATTCCGGAGCGTCGTTCCACCTGACCCCGGAGAAGAAATACTTCTCATCCTACACAGCCGGTGAGCACGGCTGTGTCCGGATGGGAAATGAAGGAATGTGCCGGATAGCCGGCATAGGAGACGTGTGGCTGATGACATCAACCGGATGCAAGATGCTGCTGAAGGATGTGCGACACGTTCCGGAGGTCCGATTGAACCTGATCTCGGCCGGGAGGCTAGATGATGAAGGCTACACGGGGAGCATCCGGAACGGTGTCATGAAGTTCAGCAAAGGGAGCCTGATAGTGGCTCGGGCCCGGAAAGACAACACACTGTACCTGATGAATGCCCGGTTATGTCCGGAAGAGCTGAATGTGGCAGCCGACACTGCCGGTGAGCTGTGGCACAAGAGACTGTGCCACATGAGTGAGAAGGGGATGAAGAGGCTTGCAGAAGACAACCTCATTCCAGTGAAGCATGTGCACCTGGAGAAGTGCACCGACTGCCTGGCCGGTAAGCAAAACCGGACCTCTTTCCACTCAAGACCACCGACGAGACGTAACGCACCATTGGAGTTGGTGCACACTGATGTGTGTCAGGTAGAAACGAAGTCACATGGCGGAGCCCAGTACTTCGTAACATTCATTGATGATCACAGCCGGAAGCTGTGGACGGCACCGTTGAAGACAAAGGACCAAGTATTGTCCGTCTTCAAAGAACTCCACGCGAGAGTGGAAAGGGAATCCGGCAAGAAGCTGAAAGCGATACGAGCGGATAACGGAGGGGAATACCGGGGGCAGTTCCAGGAGTACTGTCGCTCGAAGGGAATCCGACTCGAGTTTACTGTGCCGAAGACGCCAGAACTGAACGAGCTGGCCGAGAGGATGAACCGGACCATAATGGAGAGGGTCCGGAGTATGCTGGCGCATGCGAAATTACCCAAGGGGTTTTGGGCTGAGGCAATGTCGACGGCGACATACGTGATAAACAGATCACCCTCAGTACCTTTGGACGGAGACACGCCGCAGAAAGTGTGGACCGGTAAGGAAGTGTCCTACCGGCATCTGAAGGTGTTCGGGTGTCTCGCATACGTGCATGTGGCAAAGGACCGGAGAGGAAAGCTAGATCCAAAGACCCGGCCATGCATATTCCTCGGATACGGCGACGACGAGTTCGGCTACCGAGTATGGGATCCGGTTGACAAGAAGATATTCAGGAGTCGAGACATCATCTTCATGGAGGACAAGACACTCGCCGACTGGGAGTCGGAGAAGAAGATGAAGAGCTCCAAGTCGACCGGTGAGGATCAACTCTACGAGGAGCAGTCCCGACCGGCATGGGACCGGTTAGCACTCGAGGATCCGGCCGAAGACGGTGGAGAAACAGAACCGGCCGAAGAAGAAGATGAAAATGATACCGGAACCGGCCCCGATCCCGAAATGGATTCGGATGAAGAAGAAGAATCGGAAGAACCGGTTACCGAAGCTCCCGAACGGAGATATCCCCTAAGAGAGAGAAGGGCCCCCCGGAGATTTCCGGAACCAGAGCACGTGCTGCTAACCGACGAGGGGGAGCCGGAGAGCTTTGAAGAAGCAAAGCACGACACCCAGAGCCGCAGGTGGTTGAGTGCCATGCAGGACGAGATGGATTCCCTGCATGAGAACCACACATATGAACTTATGGAGTTGCCGAAAGGAAAGCGGGCACTTCGAAACAAGTGGGTGTTCAAGCTGAAACCGGGAGATGCCGGAAACCCCCCGAGATACAAAGCCAGGATCGTGGTGAAGGGGTTTCAGCAGAAGAAGGGCGTCGACTTCGACGAGATATTTGCCCCGGTAGTGAAGATGACCTCCATCCGGACGGTGCTGAGCATAGCGGCAAGCATGGACCTCGAGGTAGAACAGATGGACGTGAAGACGGCATTCCTTCACGGTGACCTCGAAGAAGAGATCTACATGCAGCAACCGGAAGGATTCGAGAAGAAAGGGAAGGAGCACCTGGTATGCCGGTTGAAGAAGAGCCTTTACGGACTGAAGCAGGCTCCCCGGCAATGGTACCGGAAGTTCGACTCCTTCATGACCGACGAAGGGTACATCAAAACGCAGTCCGATCACTGCGTGTTTGTGAAGAAGTTCGAAGGAGGAGACTCTCTAATACTCCTCCTGTACGTGGACGACATGTTGATCGTCGGACGGGACCAGGCCAAGATACGGATGCTGAAGAGGGCGCTTCACCGAACCTTCTTAATGAAGGACCTGGGTCCGGCGAGGCAAATACTGGGGATGCACATCATCCGGGACCGGAAGAAGAAGCAGTTGTGGCTGTCACAGGAAAAGTACGTGACAAAGGTGCTTCACCGGTTCAACATGTCGGAAGCAAGACCGGTCGGATCAACCCTCCCGGCAAACTGCAAGCTGTCCAACAAGCAAAGTCCCAAGACAAAGGCTGAAAAGGAGGATATGATGAAAGTGCCATATGCCTCAGCAGTCGGAAGCTTGATGTACGCAATGGTGTGTACAAGACCGGACATAGGATATGCAGTTGGAGTGGTGAGCCGGTACATGAGCAATCCCGGCAAGGAGCACTGGAACGCGATCAAGTGGATACTCCGATATCTGAAGGGCACGGCAAACGTGTGCCTCCGATTCGGCTCCGGAAAGCCCAAACTCGACGGCTTTACTGATTCGGATATGTCGGCTGATGCAGATACCAGCCGGTCCACATCAGGGTATGTGATGACGTATGCAGGGGGAGCCGTTTCGTGGCAGTCGAGGCTGCAGAAGACGGTTGCGTTGTCAACCACGGAGGCGGAGTACATGGCGGCTGTTGAAGCCGGCAAGGAAATAATATGGATGAAGGACTTCATTAGAGAGCTCGGTATCCGGCAGGAGGAGTACCGACTCTACTGCGACAGTCAGAGTGCCATCCACCTTGCGAAGAACGCGGCCTACCATTCCCGGACGAAACATATCCAGCGTAGATACCACTGGATCCGGGAGAGGATAGAAGACGAGGAACTCGTGCTGACGAAGATCCACACGGACGAGAACGGGTCGGATATGCTGACCAAGGTGCTCACACCCGACAAGCTGGAAGCATGCCGGAAGAGGATTGGATTGGAGAGACATCCCATGCCGAAGTGAAGGGGGAGTTTGTTGGGATTTCGGTCCCTCCGGATGGGATGTCACCGGAGATGAATGACGGCAAGCCCGGTTCCGGTTACGGAGCCGGATGACGAAGACCCCGGCTACGGAGCCGGATGATGAAGACTCCGGTTACGGAACCGGATGATGAAGACTCCGGTTACGGAGCCGGATGACGAAGGTACCCGGAGGGAGATCCGGATGCGGGGACATATTTGTGAATATGTTTGCCAAGAGCCCTTGAGGCTATATTTGTAAATAGCCCGAAAGTCATATGTGTATAAATATGACTTAGGGCAAACAGTTTTATGTTGTTGCTCATTTTATGTGGAGTGAGAGCAGCCGAGAGAGTAAGAGAGAGAGAGAGAGCGAGAGAGACGAAGAGGTCGTTGCCTCTGTGTAATACCGCCGTCTGTGGCGAAGACAGCGAGCGCAAGGTCGTTGCCTTGCAGCTCGCCATTGTATATTTCTCTGTGCATAGTCTGGTTTGGAGTCTCGCACTCCCGTGGTTTTTCCCGTATAGGGTTTTCCACGTTAATCCCTGTGTATCTTGTCTTTCTCTGTATTTCCTATTTTCTGCTGCATTGATTCGCGATTACTCGGTTGTGGCCGAGTGGTGAAGGTGAATGTAAGCGTCTATTCACAGCACGTTATGCCGGCCTTGCTGAGGTGTCCAAGTCGTCTGTGCCATAACGTCAACCAAAAATAAGTCACCCTCTTTGAGTGTGACATATAAAGGATACAAGGAATGTACCTTTGGTCCTCGAGCAAGTAGGAGGTTCCCTTTATGGAGTGTCCACCCTCCTGATGAGAATTCGGCACGGATGCCGGCTTTGTCAAGTGGTCCGACCGAGATCAAGGGTCTTGAAAGCTCAGGAATGTGTCGGACGTTGTGTAGTACGAGTGTAGAGCCTCCCTAGAAGATTGAGCTCTACGGTGCCGATTTCGATTATAGCCCAGTGCTGCGAGTTTCCAACTCGAACTGAGTCGGAGTGCCGGTTCGAGTATTGCCGAAATTGAGATTGATGAGGTGTCACATGATACGATGCGCCCGAGTCCAGGAGCCATGTGCTCGATTCCTCAGTCATAAGTAGAACTTCTGATTCGACTAGGTTCTCTATGGACAGTATGTTCGGGTCGGTCGTCAAAATTTCGGCTGAAGAGCCAACGTAGTTGACCTCCTCATGTTGGTTACTCTTCTGATCCGCTCTCTGAGCTTTGTCGGTTTTTGCTTTGAGTGCCCGACAGTCGGCTTTGATGTGTCATGGTTTCTTGCAGTAGTTGCAGATTCGGTTGTCCCAGGACTTGCTCCGGCTTCGCTGATTGTTCGGCGGTCAGGAAGAACTTCTTCCCCGGTTGTTCAATTGGTCGGTCGAACCTTGTACTACGTAAGCTTCATCTGCCGAGTCTTTGGCGAAAGACTTTCTCCGAGCTGCTTCAGTCAGGATTGCGCTCGTGACTTCGGAGTACTTAACGAAAACTGTTGAAGCATTGCACACGGTTGTAACGAAAGTTTCCCATGAAGAGGGGAGACTACTCATGAGTATCATTGCTCTGAGTTCATCCTCGATTGGCGTCCCCTGAGACGAGATTTAGGAGCTTATGCTTTCGTACTCGTTGAGGTGTGCCTGAACCAAATCGGATTCTTTCATCTGCAAGTTGTAGAGGTGCCGGATTAGATACATCTTCTGCGGCAACCTTCTTTTCATAAGTTTCCAATAGTGTTTTCCAAAGTTCAAACGCTGTTGTGCATGATTGCACTATGAAGTAACACTGACTCCGACAAGTGCATCTGAATCGTGGTGCGGACGATTCTGTTCAGCTTTAGCCACTCGTTTGCCTTATATGCTTCTGGAGGATTTTCATTCTCAATCGGGTCTATCTGACCCTTGACCATGAGATAGTCCTGCATTTGTTCCTTCCAGAAGTTGAAGTTCGATCCGTTGAACCTCCTTAGACTCATCTCCGATGAGCTGGATGTTGATGCCATCTACTTCGGTTTCGGTTGGTAAGGCTCGGTTCGGAGTTGACTACGAACCTTAGTGGGGTGCATCCGGTTGGCTCACCTGATATCGTTCTAGTCGGTTTTGAACCCGAGTCAGTTTGGTTTCGGATACTTGTTGCTGAACTCGCTCGGAGTGACTCCGGTAACTTGAGGGACAGAGCCGGCTGGTCTTCCCGAATGTTGCCGAGTCAGAGCGAGCCCAGTTAGCTTCCGATTGTTTGGGTTGATTCTGCTTCGGATGACTGCAACGATGAGAGGGACGGATCCAACTGATCCTCCCGAATGTCGATCAGCCGATTGAAGCACGAAGTGGTTGTTGCCAGGAGACCAATCTGTAGCGGGTGGTTACAGCAAGCGGATGAATAGCGTCCGGTGACCTATTCGGATGTTGTTTAACCGAATGAAGCACGATTGGGTCGGTTGTTGCTCAAGGAGCTCACCTCCAACGTTTACAATCACAGGAACAGAGTACAACCGATTGGCTTACTCCAATTTGTGATTTAACACAGTGAGATGCGAGCTTTTTGTTTTTCTTCTCCCTTCTTTGTTCTTCAAAGAAAACGAAAACAGAATGTTGTGTTGTGCAATGACGGCCGGTAGCGGGTTGAAGAACCTCCAACGCTCTGATACCAAATGTTGGGGACAAGGCCGTCAATGCGGAAGTGCAAGTAACATTCGTAACGAAGAAGAACCTGTGTATGCATGAGCAAGATAGACACAGAGGGAGAGAGAGACACACACACAAAGGAAACGTTATATTCTAATAGCAACAATTACAAATGACAACCAACCTTCACTAAAGGTTACAAAGTCACTTTATATAGTGACTATCCTAGGGCAACTGTCCTTTATACTATTTACAGAAATAGCCCGAACTTGGGCTATCCAAAGGGACAGTGTGAATGCGGCCATTATACACTCGTATTCGACATTAATATGTCTTGGTATTCCACTCGTATCTCGGCATAAGTTGGGCGCTTGCATGTGAAGTGATACTCATCCTCTATCTCTATGTGGCACAACCTACATAGGCTTTCCTCCCTAGGGACTCTATTAGCCCGACCATTCTCAATCTCAAGTTGGTGAGATGATATCCTAAGTTGTCCAATGGCCACGCTTAGTGCATTTGATAAGAATGTATCTAGATATCTTGGTCATGTAATAAAACCTAACTGAGAGAAGTGCAAGAACTGTTCTTTATAGTACAACGTTTTAGATGGGAGTGGCTCTCGTGGGGTGATCCATTTATATCAAGTGTAAATTTGCCATATTTCTTGGCACATCACTTTATTACAGTCTTCATGAGATATTAGAGTTTGATCAGTCCCATGGTTTTATTTAAGGGGAGGTAGGTTATTAATGTTTATGCCATTTGCAACTAACCAACTCACTACAATGTTATACCAAGATCTAGTGTCTCCAAACGCATATAGGGATCGGGATGTCTCAAAGGCTCGATGGGAGATCCTATCTTGTGGTTGGCTATGTATCCGATGAATAAAAACTACCACTTGAAACCGTGCTTCTACTAACATCGGGGGTAGATTGAACTCTGCTTTTGTAGGTCGTGTTCCGACTCCGAGAGCAAGACAATGTCGTCTGCGTAGAGTAAGAGACTAACTTGTGTATCCCCAATAGCTACTCCCTTGCCTCCCTTACGAGCAATAAAATCAATGATCTCATCAATGTAGATCCCAAAAAGAGTCGGTGATAGGGGGCAACCCTGTTTTACACCAATGGTGCTAGTGAAACAATCGGATAGGCCATCTGAGCATCTTACGCACCCAGAGACTTGCTCATATACGGCATAAATGGCCCAGATAATGTTATTTGGTATCTCCAAGCTCTTAAGTCTATCAAACAACTTCTCCCTAGGAAATGTGTCAAAAGTTTTGCGGAAGTCCACAAAGCAACAATATAGTTTCTTCTTACGAGCCTTCGTTTGGTCAATTAAGCACCTAAGTGTGAAGATATGGTCAATAGTGGAGAAGGCTCGTCTAAAGTCAGCTTGCTCAGGTGCTCGAAGACTTAATGTTTCCATATAATTGTTGAGCTCCTCTTCCATTATTGCACCATATAGTTTAGTGAGCATATGACCTATCATAATGGTCCTATATGTATTTGGGTCCATTGGGTCCCCTCCTTTATGTATAGGGGCCACTGTGTTCATGGTCCATTGTGATGGGCACAGTTGAAGATTAGAGTGAGAAAGGGGGCTAGGCACTCTCGAGCATATATGATGTGCTTGGCTCGCAATCCTGTGTGGTCCATGGATTTCCTATGCTGTACTTTTTTTATGACATTCGTGACCCTAGAGGTCATGAAAAGTGTCCCGATGTTAGGTCGGGGTGTGAAAGGCATTGGAATGGGTGGTTGGTTCGGGACATGGAAGAGTCTCTCGATATATGTGTGCCAAATATTGGGATCCTCGATGGGTGTTTGTGGTCGCGGTTCCCGTAGTCTCTTCCGTGCAAGGGTGCAATCCCTACTCATGAGCATATGGTAGAGTTCCCAATATTGGGATGCTTCCCAAGCTCGTCTTTTACGACGTGTCATCTTGCGCATCTCTTTTCGAGCATGTACTGAGGAAATAGTTCTACTAAGTCACAACACTTTAAGTTGTCTATACAACTCTCTACAATCCTCGTCATACCACTTGTTCTGTGGCATAGACCCTATTCTACTATGATTGGAGTGTTTCATGTATGGGAAGCTACTAATTGCTGCTGAGTCAAGGGTGTGTGCGAGTTCTGTAGTGAGGTTCTCTAAAGGCAAGGAAGAATCAAAAGACGAGAGATGGACTTGAACATGTCGGGAGTAGATGTCAGCGAGCTCATGCGTGAAATGTATTATGGTGTGATGGTTTGGTTGACTAGAGTTGGTGGCATGGGAGGTGTCATATTTTAGCTCAAAGTATAGGAAGCTATGGTTTGCACCAATGGGGCATGGGGCCACTCGGAAGGAATTAACCTTATGTGGGTAGCTTCAGGGCGTCCTTACCCTCCTCCATGTGGGAAACATGTGAGCGCCTTCCAAGCCCGGCCACTTGGCTAAGCCATTATATATTATCATCTGGTGTCCGCTTCCAAGTTCCAACCAGATGATGACCAAAGCTTGTGGCTGTCATGATATGGTAAGACTTGAACCCATGACCTTATGTTTCATGGGTCAAGCTCTTGACCATTAGACTATATATTGTAATATGAAATATATTATTTTCATTTAAGTTTTACTATAGAAAATTGATGTATATTCCAGATTTCTCTAGAACATTCTAGAAACTTCAGGAGTACTCCTAAGAACACTATAAAAGGAGGCACAAGGCATTATTTCAAACCAAATCGGTTCAACGCTAGTCTTAAGCCTCCTAGCTACTATTGTATATTCTCTTAATATATATCTTTTGTTATCATCATTCTCTCTCTCTCTCTCTCTCTCTCTCTCTCTCTCTCTCTCTTTCCTTCTCTCGAGAGTTCTACACCTCCCTTAATACTAATCCTGATCTTTTAGCACTAATTCCTTCTGTCTTAGTACTGTTCCTGACAGTTTGAACCGATTTCGTCTCCTTCCTTCTCTTCCTTTATCTTCTTACTTCTCCCTCCCTTCATACTAATCTCTTATTCCTCTTTTCTCTCATACTATGGCCACTGTTAGCACTCAAGAATATCAATCCGTTTTTTCGGAGTTGCAATGCTTGAAAGAGAAGTTTCTCGCATTGGAACAAGAAAATCAACGACTGTTGGGGGAGCTTCCACAAATCTCCTTGGAGAAGCAGCAGACGCAACAACAACATGGGGAACTAGTGTTACACGTGCAACAACTCGAAGCAACCATAGTCGTGATGCAACAACAAGGACCCAATACGCAAGGGGTTCGTAAAGAACCCAAGATCGGCCTTCCCATGAAATTCGATGGAATGCGATCGCAGTTTAGAGGATTCCTTAATCAGGTATGATTAGTCATTCAAATGCATCCTTCCCGATATCCCACCGATGCATCATGAATGGGTTTAGTAGGCACGTTATTAAGTGGCTCAGCTTTGGCATGGTTCGCGTCGTTGTTAGAAAAGGAATCTCCTTTACTAAACAATTTTGAAGAGTTTTTAAGTGAGTTTAAAGCCTGTTTTGGAGATACTGACAGCATAAGGACAACAATAAACAAAATCCGATGATTACGTCAAGGTGATCGTCCAACCTCTACATACGTTGCAGATTTCCGCCTACTCGCCTTCGATATCCCCTGGGATGACCAAGCACTTATGGAGCAATTTCATTATGGTCTACGTAACGATGTCAAAGATTTACTCTTGACCTTCCCCGAAGAACCAAAGTCATTGACAGAAGCAATCAGTTGCGCGGTGAGATACGACAACCGTCTTTTCGAACGACGTTCGAAACGTTAGTTCCAGATGCCAAGGGCAAGATCAGAGCCCACCTACGCGTCATTGGTAGCAAAACCTTTTCCAAGGGAGTCATATAATGCGTCTCTAGTGAATACTCCAACTTCGATGGAAATTGACACTACATGTCATCGCGGACCATTATCAGAAGAAGAAAAGCAGCGACACCGAGCAAATCGACGATGTCTTTATTGTGGTGGACCAATGCATATTGCAGTGAATTGTCCCCATAGGCCAAGAAGATAGGTGAACCAAATAGTTGTTAGTTCTAATTGTACTAAACCCGAATCTATTTCAGTAGGAATATTTGATAATACTAATAACCCAAATCTATCGAACAAATTTAATGTCCTTAGTCAATTAGAAGAAGAGTTAAACGACTAAGTCTAGCCAAAATAGGAACCGTTTGGTTGGACAACCCTAAATCTGTGCAGCCCATTAGTGGTTCCATTCCCTCTAAGCAAGTTAACAATGTGTTCTTAGCCCAAGTAATAGTTAGTACTAAAAGTACCTCTCTACCTCTCTAGTACATGTCTTCGCACTCCTAGATTCCAAAGCTAATTCTTGCTTCATGGATAGGAATTTTGCCCAAGCTCATCAGATATCCCTAAGAAAAGTCTCGTGTCCAGCCTCTGTAGTAGTCATTGATGGTCATCCCATTGCTTCCGGAAATATCATAGAAGAGTCAAAGCACGTTAATATTGTCCTAAATAATTTAGCGTGTGTAGTATCCTTTAATATAATTAGTATCCTAGAACATCCCATTGTTTTGGGATTACCATGGTTCGAATTACATAACCCAGAAATAGATTGGAGAACAAGGGAAATCCGGTATCAACAAACCTGAGGATCTACTCATAAGATTGCAACCATTTCGCTACATCAGCTGCGTGAGGAAGGATGCAAGGAAGAAAAGTTTCTCTTCGTAGTATCAGTAAAACCCTCCAACACCACTAAAGAGGAGTCCGCCGTTCAACTTCCAGAGAAGTATCATCATTATGCCGATGTGTTCGATAAAGTACAAGCCAATACGCTTCCTCACCATCGACCATATGATTTGCCCCAACGATTTACAACCGGGAAAAGAGCCACCATGGGGACCGATCTACAATTTGCCACCAACCGAGCTAGAAGTCCTTCAAGCCTATATAGAGGAGAATTTGGCGAATGGTTTCATTCGACATTCGAAATCTCCAGTCGGCGCACCCATTTTCTTCGTCAAGAAAAAGGATGGATCACTTCATCTCGTCGTAGATTACCGTGGCTTGAATAAGGTCACCATCAGGAATAGGTACACATTTCCCCTTATCTCAAGTCTTTTAGAACGGATCAATGGTGCAAGGTTCTTCACAAAGATCGACTTACGAGGAGCATATAACCTCGTATGGATCCGACCATGAGATTAATGGAAGACCGCATTTTGCACCAGATATGGGCACTTAAAGTATACGGTCATGCCATTCAGCCTCACTAATGCACTAACAGTCTTCCAGCACATGGCAAATGATATATTATGAGATCTCTTGGATGTTTATTTGATCATCTATTTGGATGATCTACTGGTTTATTCAAAGACCCAAGAAGAGCATGATTCTCATGTACTGTTAGTGATGAAGAGAGAGAGAAAAAAGATAGAGAAGAGAAGAGGAAGAAAAAAGAATACTTCAATATACTATTAAGAAAAGAATACAATACTCTTAGACACCAAGAGGAACAACCCCAAATAACTACAATATACTATTATTAAAATAGTCTTTTTGCCTTCTCTCTTTCTTCTACTAATCGTCTTCCCACTTCTTCTAATATTCTTCTTCTTCCTCACTTCTTCTTGTAGATCTTCTATCCTTCCTTGTAGATATTCTATTCTTCCTTCACCCCCCATATTTCTAAGAATACCGCATATTTATAGGTTTTTAGTTCTGTTATTCTTGCTTTTTTCTTTTCTTTTCTTTTACATATCCTCGAGTTTGTGTGATGCGTTTTTCATATAATTATTTCTGGGTTTTCAACCAATTTTATCATGCAAGAAGGCTCTCTTTGTCATCTTTCTTATGAATCTTTTCTTTTGAAATTTGGATAAGAGATGAAGAAGTTATGAGCTTTTTTCTCTACCTTGCTTTTTCTGCTTAATTTCCTGCGTTTTTCTTCTTTTTCTTTTTTTCTGCTTTTTCTACTTTTGAAAAATGCCTCTAACTTTATTTCTCTTAAACTTCATTTATCTTTTAACTCTTGGACCTTTCATATTGTGCTTTATTCTTCTATACCTTCGCATCCAATGTACTTGTCACGGTCTTTTCCTATGAGCAAAAATTGACTTCATAGTTAGTACTAAAACGACTTCGAGGACATGGTCTTTATGCAAAGCTGGAAAAATGTAGTTTCGAGTGTAACCAGGTAGAATTTCTGGGCTATGTCATTTCCTCGCATGGCATCTCCATGAATCCAGCTAAGGTCAAAACGGTGCTAGAGTGGCAAAGTCCGCGTTTGTTGCAAGATGTGCAATGCTTTTTAGGCTTTGCCAATGTCTACCGCAAGTTTATACAGGATTACTCAAAGCTTGTTCTGCCTCTCACACAGCTCACCAGGAAGGGACAATCGTTTGTTTGGTCTGAAGAAGTAGACATGGCTTTTGAGACTCTTAAGAAGGCATTTACATCAGTTCCTATTCTGGCTCATGTTGATTCGGAAAAACCATTCATCATCGAAGCAGACACGTCAGATTTCGCGTTGGGTAGCATTCTGTCACAACAAGGTGATGATGAAAAGCTCCATCCTGTGGCTTTCCACTCACGCAAATTTGATGCTGCCGAAATCAACTATGAAATTCATGATAAGGAGCTATTAGCAATAGTGGACTCTTTTACGCAATGGAGGCATTTTCTGGAGGGATCTTCTCATCAAGTCACCGTATTCAGTGATCACAAAAACCTTGCCTACTTTCAGAATGCTCGTGTGTTAACTCAACATCAAGCTCAGTGGGGCCAATTCTTCACTCGTTTCGACTTCAAAATTACATATCGTCTGGGGAAGCAACAAGGGAAGGCAAATACATTATCACGGCGCTCATATCTAGCACCGCGTCCTAGAGAGCCAACTTTAGATAACCAAAAGCAAGTAATCCTGGGACAAGCACGACTGCAAGCAATGTAGGTCTTCGGTATGCCCTTGGATTGCCATGTTATGGATACCATATGTGAGGATTTGAAGACAGATGCTTTCACCCAAGCCATTCTAGCACAAATTGATCCCTCTTGAGCATCTTGTTCACAGTCGCAACAACCAGGTACGGACAATCGACAATTTGAATGTCATGATGGATTACTATTCTTTAAGAAACTCTTGTATGTTCCTAATGGTTCTTGTCGCCTTCGAGTAGTCCAAAATTGTCATGAAACATATACAGTTGGGTATTTTGGTAGTACTAAAACATTAGATTTAGTACAATGATCATTCTGGTGGCCCCATATGCGACAATTTGTCGAAGATTTTGTTCGGACTTGTGATACATGTTGCAGAGCAAAAATGCCAAGGCATCATCCATATGGTTTATTAGACCCATTACCAATTTCAAGCAAGCCGTGGCAATCCATTGCTCTAGATTTCATCACAGATATTCCGGTCTTAAGGGATTCGATGCGATCTTAACAGTTGTAGATCGATATATGAAGATGGCCTATTTCTTGCCCTGTACTAAGGAAATCTCCAATGAGGAAACTGCCGAAACTGTCATGTGTGAAGTATGTCGGCATCATGGCCTTCCCGATAGTATCATCAGCGACTGTGGACCCCAGTTCTTCTCGAAATTCTGGAAGCACCTCTTTAAAATGCTCAAGGTCACATGTAACCTCTCCTCCGGCTACAACCCGCAAATAGACGGCCAAGCAGAACGAACAAATCAAATGTCAGAGCAGTATCTCGGTGCTTTCTAAGCTATCATCAAGATAACTGGGTGGATATGCTCCACTTCGCCGAGTTTGCGTATAATAACTCGGACCACTCATCAACAAAGGTTACACCATTTTATGCTTATACGAGCTGTCACCCCCAATGGTGTGTATTTGAAACCCTAGAGTTACCCACAAATCCTTGTGCAGAGGATCATTTGGAGCAGTTATGCAAGATACAAGCGGATTTATTTACTCATCTACAACAAGCTCAACAAACCCACAAGGTTTACGCGGATCGTCATCGGCTTCCATCCAGTTTTAACATTGGAGATCGGGTATGGCTACTACGATGACACATCAAGACTACTCGCCCATGCGAGAAGTTGGATTATTGGTGATTAGGTCCTTTCTGTATTATCGGAAAAATTAATGATGTTGATTTTCATCTCGATCTACCTCCACAACTTCAGATACATCCGCTATTTCCTAGTTCTCTCCTCGAACCCTATCAAGACAGCACCATCCTAGGTCGTATTAAACAACCTCCACCCCTGATCAAACTTGAAGATGGACCCGAGTACGAGGTTGCCGCCATCCTCGATTCCAAGATTGTTCGCAACAAGCTCTACTATTTAGTCGATTGGCTAGGATATAGTCCCAACAAGCGTACTTGGGAACCAATAGAGAATGTCACCAATGGTCGTGTGCTCTTCTTGAAGACTTCCATCGTCAATATCCAGACAAACCGGATCCTCAATCCAAAACAACTCGTGACACTTGTGAGGATAGTGTCATGATATGGTAAGACTTGAACCCATGACCTTATGTTACATGGGTCGAGCTCTTGACCATTAGAATATATGTTGCAATACAATGAATATTATTTTCATTTAAGTTTTACTATGAAAATTGATGTATATTCCATATTTCTCTAAAACATTATAGAAACTTCAGGAGTACTCATGAGAACACTATAAAAGGAGGCACAAGGCATTATTTTGAACCAAATCGATTCAACTCTAGTCTTAAGCCTCCTAGCTACTATTGTATATTCTCTTAACATAATATATATCTTTTGTTATCATCATTCTCTCTCTCTCTCTCTCTCTCTCTCTCTCTCTCTCTCTCTTTCCTTCTCTCGAGAGTTCTATACCTCCCTTATTACTAATCCTCATCTTTTAGTACTAATTCCTTCTCTGTCTTAGTATTGTTCCTGACAGTGGTGTCTGCACCTTGATCCTTTGGTGTACACGTTATGTCTATGTCTAAAGGGTCGACATTCACCATTTCGAGGTTTTTATCCATCTGAAATATTGTGCATTGTCGGGATTGAACACCGGGTCATTTGAAACAGGTAATATGTTGCATTTTAAGAACACTACGTCGAAAAAGGGCACAAAACCACGAAGTTTACAAAAAGACGTGATGCATGCGTAAAGCTTTTAAAAAAATGTGGCAAAATATATTGAATTTCAACATGACTACCACTTTTAGACATAAGTAAAATGCATAACAATATACATCGCCAAAATTACAAAAGAATGTACAACATGACTACCAGCTATAATTATACATATTCGTGATTTAACATCTGAAAGTAATTTACAAAATTTCAGATCATGTAGTAAAACGATCTTGAGCTTGAACCAAGTCAACATTTTAAGACATGTCTGATGGACTGGAAGAGCATTCTTACGTCTCATCCTCATCATCAGTGGCAGTCAATGCATTATCTTCGTCCAATTCCAAGCCAACATCTTTGTGGTTATGAGAATTGCTTTTGGTTAGTCTCTGTATATTGTTTGATACCATATTTGGGATTTTCCCCTTTATTATCTTGATGGTGGCTTGTCTTAGATGGCCTGATTTTGTCAATGAGAAGTCGTATACTAGTATGGCAACACGGTCTAGTGCGAGAGTAGCTATGCTCGGTATATTCTTTCTTCTTCTCTTTCTGCTTGAACATCCGACATCCATAACCATCTCTAAAGAATACTTTCCCGTAAATGCATCAGGTGAAGATGTCTGATACCAGTGGACCACAATTGACTTTGTCTGATTGCCTTCTTCATCCTTCACTAATTCAATAATTTTTGCAATCCAAAATGGATGGCCCAAGTTATCATCCCCAGCTAATGTTGCGACCAACATTCCAACTTGTAGTTCTTGCAAATTACCTTGCCATCTTGCCTCAACAATACGTGACTTTCTTGGTCCCACGTAAATATCTCTTTCTAGTGGTTGAACTTAATTATGAAGCTCTATATTATTCAATGGTTGATGATGAGTCGGCGATATCATTGATGGCACCCCAATATTCCGTGTGAATGGGTTATGGATTGGCCAAAATCCGGCGATGTAATTATCTAAAATGGTGCGTTGATGGGTGAGGAAGATCTCCCACCATTCAACATCCTCATCACTGACGTACTTCTTGGTGCGATCAATATTCTTTTGTTTCTCTTCAAGACATCGCAACCAATATGCCCTTTGTTCATCAATAGAACTATTGGGTGCCACATTTTTATGATCATCATATGGCATTTGCTATGCACCATGCAATGGTGCATTTGGGATATAAAGTAGGAGCCTACAACCTTCTTGGGGCTCCCATTGTGTACTAGATGAGTATTGTTTTGCAAACAACACCGTCATCTTGAGGTGGGCCGAGGTTTGTTTTATGAGGAAGACATGGTTGAAACTTATATTATTAAGAGGTGCAAGCACCCTACATTTAGTCCCATCACCATCCATGTAGAAAAGTTTAAAGTCGTACACTTCATTCAAGTGATGTACTTCAGGCTTTGGTGTATATGCTTCACTTATCAATTTTGATAGCGTGGTAAGCGTGAAAGCATTACAATGAGCTAGTTTCTTTGAGAACCTACTAAACATTTGATCTATGTGATCATGGGTATGACCAACTAATAAGAAGTTGACCTTTATCTTTTTAAATATGCCCCTCTCTACTAGCATGCTTAGATAACCGAAGACAGTTGAGTTTTTATTCTCTCTTGCTGTGTTGTCTAGTTGCACGTATAGAACTGGCGGTACTATGCCTGACCATGATTGCAATACTCTGTGCATGACAGTGACAGTGAGATTAGGGTCGTTGTGGATATTAGGATAAGTTAAGAATACTTGTGGCCTTATTCTTTGACAATATGTCAAACACCCTACTAGATGCATTTGCACGAGGCACTCATTTGCAATATCTTTTGGGAGTCGTTGGAAATGCGGCAAACAAGTCTTCTTTTGATCCATGCCATCAATAATCATGCACATATACTTTTCGGGAGATTGAAACACTTTTTGTCGGTGATGCTTGACTTTCACGATGTTCTTTTAATAGGTTCTTGTAATTCCTTATCTCTACATCTGATTTTCCACCCTTGGCCATACTTTTCCACATATTGAGCAGACTCCCATTCATACCTTTCATGGGATAACCACATTGTTAAATTGTAACCTCCACAATCGATTAAAATGTCTATACTTTATGTAAGGTGCATCATCTACTGACATGTCGTCCTTGTATGATTGGTAAACTTCCCTTCGAGTAAAGTTATCCGACAAATGTAGTCTTCTTGTCGTAGGCATAATGTCGCACAGTTTTGAAAAATACACTTCCATCCACCTAATTGCGTGTTACCCAATTTGACCCTTACATCCAGAATCATTTCGATCCAACGGTATCCACGATCCCTTCAGAAGACGCTCTTGAACTCGTTGCAGCCACATATTTCCAATGCTATGAGCGATTTTAAAAGCGGCTCAACAACACTTAGTATATAGTCCAAGGAAATATTCAACCTGCGTAGAATTAGACCCTGCGTTGTGATCCATTTTAAGCTACATATGCGAAAGAAGAAATGTGTCCTGCTCTTCCCCATTAAGCGACAAATATTTTTGTCATGTTTCTCGTAACCTCGAGTTTCCATAAGTTGAAAGGCGGAGATTCACACAGCATGTTTTGTTGAAATCGCAAAGAAGTTGATGATCAGAACATAAAAAATTAAATCTCTTTTCACTAACTTGTCGAGGGATACTTTTAAATACAAGTGGTTTACTAATACTACTATTATCTATAGAAGTATCAGACTCCGCTTCTAAGCTTACATGAAGAGGGCCATCAACAGGATCAATTGAAAAAAGAGAATTCGAGGTACTAGGAGCCTCACTTTTCTGTTTTTGACGCGAGCCTTTCAAATGTCTCTTGTAATCGTACTCTTCTATTGAGAAATACGAGTTGTTGGTCAAAGAAAAGGGGGCAATAGAAAAACAAGACGTTCTACTTATAGAAGAAGACATTCTCAAAACTATCAAGACAAACCCTGTGGCACTACCATCAAAGGGCTATATACCGAACTCCTCTATAGAAAAGATTAAGGAACGTTGAATCTTTACTATATAACTATTAGAACTAGACATGAGTTATTGGTTACACTATAACACTTTTTAGGAAGAGAAATTTCAAAAAAATTAATTAAAAATTAATTTTTATTTAAAAAAAAACATTTATATATAATGAAGTTTCAAATTTCATTTTCATTATCGCGACAAAGAATCCATCAAGCTCAGAGCACATACTAATTTCAAGCACTCCGAAGCACTACCTCTGCCAGGCATCATGAACAAGGGAAAGAAGATCTCCAGGTTAGCAATATTCTTTGCATTTTTTAAGATTCTAAAAGATGCCTTAAAGATTCCTTTTCACAATATGCAATAATCCCCAAATATTTTGTTAAGGAAACACACCATCGAATTAAAATGCACTTAAACTTCACTAGATGGTTAAGGAGAAGTCATGTCACAATCAAGGCATTCAAACAAAATCCGGTGCAGTGCATTGGATTTTGGTGGAAGATAGCCCTTCTTTCAACCACAATCCGATGCACTGCATCGGATTTTGGTTGAAAAAATAGGGTTTTGCAGATAGAAAATTTATTTCCCTCATCACAGTTTTCTCATCATTTTGATACTATTTTTAGTGTTTTGCATTTAATTGTTCTTTATTTTACTGCTTTCTCCATCGTTTTTGTTCAAATAATATGGTCTTGTTCGTAATTAACCTAAATAGGATGTTGTCTTCATTTCAATGACTCTCGTCAAAAAGTTCCTTCGTTTAAACTAAAGATTCAAACTCCAACAAAGCGAGATTTTGACTCTTTTGTCAAAGATGTCTCTAGAAGAACTCTATTTGACTCATTATATGTATGGCATGTGTGTATGTACATGTATGTATGCATTGTGTGTGTGTGTGTGTGTGTGTATGTATTATATGTGCATGTGTATGTATTGTATTGCATGTGTATATATGTATGTTTTGTGTGCATGTATGTATCTACATATTGTATTGTATTGTATATATGGCATTTTTATATGTATGTAGATATTGTATTGTCTGTATAGTGCGTATGGCATGTGAGTATGTATGGTATGTGTTATTTGTCAGTGTGTATGTTCTATGTATGTGCATATGTCTGTATTGTATTGCATGTGTGTATGTATGTGTTATATGGGTGTGCATGTGCGTGTGTGTGAATATGTTCTATACGTGTGTTATTCTATGTATGTATTATATGTATAGCATGTGTGTATGACATATGTATGTGTTGTGTGTGTGTGTGTGTGTGTGTGTGTGTGTGTTCTATATATGTGCATATGTATTGTATTGCATGCATATATATGTATGTGTGTATGTGTGTACATATTGCATTGTATTAATTGTATATATGCATTGTATATATGAGATGTGTGTACGTACGTACATATTGTATTGTATTGCATGTGTTGTATGTATTGTATATATGGCATGTCTGTAAGTTTGGATGTGTATATTGGATCCATTATGTGTTGAATGAATATATGTATCAATGTACTGTATATGTGTATGTATTGTATTTTGTATGACCCCGTATGACCTATATATATGGTGACATGTGGAATGCACTATATGTACATTTTATGTATGTAATGTAGGTATGTATGTACGTACGTACGTACATATGTATGTATGTATGTACTATGTACTATGTAATATAATATGTATGTATGTAATGTATATATGTATGTATGTATGTATTTGTATGGATGTATGTTTGCAATGTATGAATGCATATATGTATGTCCATGTACGAATGTACATATGTGTATATATGTAATATGTAATGTATTTATGAATGCATATTTTCAAGGTATTTTAGTGTTTGGTATGTGTATGGCTTATATCTAGATGTATGTTTGCAATATGCAAATAATATGTATACATATATCCAATGTATGTGTAAGTATACATATATCTAATGTGTGTGTATGTATATATGTAAGTATTGTAGTTTGTATGACCCTATATGACCTATATATATGGTGTTCACTGATATGTGGAATATGTATGTACATGTATATGTAATGTATGTTTGTATGTATGTATGTTTATGCATATGTCAATGTACAAGATTCAACTTGTATGGATGTGTGTTTGAAATATGTGCATAATATGTATGTATGTATGTATATGTATATATTGTAGTATTGTAGTGTGTATGGCCATGTGTGTGTATGTGGTGATATGTATGTATGTACATGTATATAATATAAATATGTAATGTATGTGTACGGATGTATTTTTGTAAAATTTATATGTGTAACATTGTAGGCATATGTGTGTATATATGTGTAGCAATGTATGAATGAATATACGTATTTGTATATATGTAATGTATTTATGTACGTATATATTTGGGGTATTTTAGTGTTTAGGATGTGTATGGCTCATATATGGATGTATGTGTAAGTATACATATATACAATGTGTGTGTATGTAAGTATTGTAGAGTGTATGGTCCCGTATAACCTATATATATGGTGATATGTGGAATATGTATGTGCATATGTTATTTTCTTTGTCTTTCAGTCAACACCTTTGCACCGAATCGGATTGCATACCGATTTTTGTCTTTGTCTTCTTGGTTAATCACCCATCCAATTCCGGTTGGGCTCGTATCCACTGTCACATATATCGGGGTACCTTCGGTGTAGTCGGCTTTGCGCAATGCTGGAGCTTTCAATAATTGTTTCTTCAACTTTTGAACCGCGTAGGTATGCTCGTCTTCCCATTCAAACTTCTTCCTTTTATTTAGTAGTCCATACAATGGTTCAACAACATGGGCATAATGTGGAATCCATATGTGGTAGAATGCACATGCTCCCAAGAATCTTCTCACCTCTGTTTGGGACTCACACTCCTCTTTCATCTCTTGGATAGCATTCACCTTGGATGGAGATGGCTTCCAGCCATAAGATCCACATAAGTGTCCTACTACCAATATTTCTGGTTGACCGAATGCGGACTTCTCTCCTGAAAATGTGAGATTTGCATCCTCAAGCTTTTGCAACACCTTCTCGCTATCCTTTATATGATCGATGACGAATCTTTGGCAACCATCTTCATGTTTTGATTCATCTTTTTCTTCCACTGAGCATCCTTTGATCAGAATGTCATCTAAGAAAGGCATTGTGATATTAGGAATACAATCCCCTAACACTTTGTTCATAGCATTCACCGTGTGGGCTACGGAGTTTGTCGCACCTTGGGGTAAGGTGCACATCCTTACCAACCCAATCGGTGTCCTCATTGTTGTAATGTCTCTACTATCGACTGCCAATTGAAATTGATCATAGCCTAAGTAGAGATCACCCATGGAATAGATCGATCTTCCCGCGAAGGCTTCGGCAAATTCATCCACGCTTGGACCAATTCCAGCATTTCGCATCGTCACCTTGTTGACGGGTTGGAGATATTGAATAAAGCGTAAGGACCGGTATCGGCTTCGGAATGTGAGCTTAATCAGCTTCGGAATGTGAGCTCTTGGAACCGGTATCGGCTTGAGGTTCCAAGGTACATGCGGCACTGTAAATATCACCATGGACTCTATCATTTTCGGGTCGGCACATCCGATTTCTTGTGGAAAGAAGGCGAAGGCTTTACCATGTCTCTCAAGCATCATCCGAAACCTTTCTTATTCTTCGGGGAGAAGGAAGTCATCCTTCCCAACTTGGAGTTTCCCTCTTGTTTCGTTGGTGAAGGTATGGCCTATCCCTTTTGGATGTTTGAGACCTGGATCCTTGGTAACTTCTTTCATCCTTTGCCAACTATCCTCCGGTAATGAAATAGCTACTAGCTTGACCTTCTTATCTACTGATTTATATTTTGTGTTAACTTTGACCAACTCCTCCATGACCCCTCGTCGGCATTCGTCGATGGCGATATACATCTTGATGGAGTTGACTTGAATCGTATGTTGCTCATGAGGGCTCAAGTGCACGATACTCTCTATTTCTCCGACTGTATCGTTAAATGAGGCTTCCTCCATGACCCATGATATGTTGTCTTCTTCTTCTAATAATCCTTGTTATTTTAGCCAATGTTCAAAGTTTTGAACTTGGCGCTTCTCTCTCACATTGAGTGTAGTCATCCCACACGCACCATTAGGTGCTAAATATAGTTTTCCTTCTTGCTTCTTTCTTCTTTTTGGGGACCTACTTTTTCTCGGACTATCTTTGGCCCATTATTCAATAGTCTGTGTTAAAAATCCGAGGCCTCATCTCTGAGGTTATCTCGGTTCCTCTCATGATTAGCTCACACTGTTAAGAATTGAACCGACTTTTGACCATCAAGACTCTTCACCCAAGCGAATGCTACTCCATTATCAAACACCTTAGTCTCCATCCTTGATGATGTTATGTAGGGTTGCCCAAGAATCACCGAATGGGAAGCCAAATCTTGCACAAAAAAGTGTTGGTCAATCTCTACATCCCCGATTGTGACTTGAATGTTGGGACATGCTCCATAAAGATCTTTCGTGGCCTTCGCCACCGCACGAATCTTCCATCCATGCTTCGTGTTGATAGGACATCTTCCCTTCTTGTAGAAATATGTCGACATGAGGTTAATCTCTGATTTGTGCTCTATAAGAGCCACAACCGTCTCTTTCTTCCCGTCTCTTTCTTCCCGTCTCTTTCTTCTCTCCAATCTTCACCAAAGTTTCCGTTGTCGCTCTTGCCCAATGGGGTCGTGTATAATGACTGTCCACTAGATCTTCTTCTTTCTCTTCCATTCTTGCCATAGTTATGGCATTGGTTGTCGCCTTTGTCGAAATTCCCTCTTCCTCATCCGCTTGTTGATTTTACGTTTGATAAGATCGACGATGGTCTCATGGAACTCCTTCTTTGCAATTCCAAGTAGTTCTCTCAATGTAAGGTCAATTCGGCTATCAAGCACTCTTTCTTCAAGAACCTTTCTTAAGTTAGTTGTTTGTTCAATATCCAACCTTAATTTGTATGTTGGCATCGATCTATCCTTCCCCTTCTTGGCATTCTCTTCAATGGGTTGAGTTGGTTCCTCGGCTCTCTTGTTTGAGCTTCCATCTTCTTGACGTGTGGTCTTGATCATCTCTTCCTTCTTCTTAAAGTTTCTTGTGTCATGTTTCTTAGAAGGGCCTTCATCTAGATCCGTCCTCTTCCACTTCTCATCCACAAACACTTCGTGGGTTTCGCATATGACCTCTACGGAGATCGTGTTGTTATCAACCGGATCCGCCCACCCGGTAAGGTCTCGTACATGAAGGTTGGCTAGCTTTGCATCATCTGAATTAATCTTCCCTTTTTTTTCGTATTCGAGGATGGTCGGCCAAAACCCCATTCCCCGTTTAATCATTCCAAGCTTCTCCTTCCCGATTCTTATACCGGTGGATGCGGCATAGTGTATAGCTTCGACGTGGCTCGCATCGGCCTCATCCATGATTTTCTTTAGACCCCCCCTACGGAAACTCACTTGCAAGGGCTTTCGAGTCTCACTTGAGTGTATAATGTTGCCTTCCATGTAGACGAGGTTTTGTTGAATTGCCTCTTGAAGGCTAGCACAATCTTTCCTTGCATGATCAACACTATCACACCATACACATCTATATGGGTTTTTCCCCTTCGGCCCTCTACGACTCATATTAGCTAACGAAACCGCTTTGAATTTTTGTGCCAACTCTTCAATGACATAGTTCTCCATCGCTCTTTCGGTTGGCTCGCTTTGCTTTGTCATCTTAGTTGCGATTGGAGCCTTCCTTCTTTGGACTACTGGGCTCGCCATGTCGGAATCATCTAGCCATCAATGACGTTTGTCAAATCGATCACATGCTCTTCTTACCGCAACCCAATCCATTATCAAACCATTGGGTTGTGCTTCGTCCTCTAATAGACTACCTAGTTCTCATCTATCTTTTGCATACACCGCCTTTAAGAAGTACAAAACTTTATCTCCTTCGAGAAGTGTTTGGTCGGTTCTCGGGAGACGGTTGTACATTTGGTCAAATTCGGTGTACACTCCCGATTTGTTCATGTTCTTCCCCTTCTTCTCAATCCACTTCATCAACGTATGACGAGTATCCTCGACGCATCTTCAAGCATATATTTAGCCAAAAGCGCCCTTTCAAATCCCACCCATGTTGTTTGGGTGGCTTGAATCTCCCTTATACGGCCTTGTAACCCAATAGCTATGACACGCTTGAAGCTTGATATTTGCTTCCCTTCGATGACATCATGTTGTTGCATCTCCGTCTTGTATGTAGCGAGAAAATCCGTAATGTTTCTTCCACCAAATTGGCTCGCTATCTCAATGGTTCAGTCGATGGCCTTGTCTAAGCTTACATCATTATCTCGAGCTCTCAACATATGCTCGACAATAGCCACCAACTCTGCCACTTCATCAGCTTAGGTGTTTGACAAAGAAGCCATCTTCTAATCTTCTATTTCAAGCACTTGATCCTTCCTACTGCCTCTTCACGTCGGGTTCACCACTATCGCAAAGTTTCGCGTGCGTGTGTCACTCGAATGGAACCGCCGGGGCCTTGGACCGGGGAGACACAAGGGATGAGGAAGTGGGAGATTATAACAAAGACATGGATGAAAGATACATAAGTTTTGATATAAATTAGGGTTTTTGTTATTATTTTTTTACAATTGTTAGGCTTGACACCACGATTTCAGTGGTTACTACAATAATCGGTTATAAATCAACCAAACGGGCTAAAATAAACCGGTGAAGGTGAGTCTAGTGGGCTCCGAGTCTGACTACTTTCGACGGCTATGTTGCGTCGATTCGGAGTAGCTCTCGTGCCACTACAACCTCCCTTCCACAACTGGCCACCAAGTTGTCTACCACCGCGATGCCGAGGAAGCCATTCTTTCAAAGATCCAAACCCTAAAATATCCCGAGTAAGAAGTAGAATACTAGAAGCAAAACTCTCAAACCCTAAAATCCGAAGTGCTCTATTATGTTGAGGAGAAAAGAAGAAGCTCTCAAACCCTAACCCTAGAAGGAAAAGAAGAAGGAGAAAGGGATAAATAGAAAAGGAGGCTATAAACCCTAACCCAAGAAGAAGAGGAGAAGAAGATGAAACCCTAGTGGTACACCCCTACGGCAAAATGGGCGACCCCATACTAAGCCCTATTCCTCCCCTCTTATAGAGGAAAGAGGCACCTATTTTAACATTACATGCTTCTTTGTTTTTTTCCCTTTATCACAAAAATAGAAGGGGAGCAAAATATTCCTTGATTTGTAACAAGAGAGACTTGAACTCTACACCACTCTATATATATTAATAAGCCTTCACCACAAAACTACTACAAGTTATTTATTATCATTATTATTATTTTCATTTATATATGATTTAATAATATGTGTGTGGAAGCTCATTTTTTCTCATAGTGCACACACCACACCACGACAACGCATCCTCGTTGCCTCTCGCTCAGCACCTTCGCACTGAACAAGATGGGGAATGGTGCGTCGTCCTCGTCTTCCTAATTAATCATTCATCCAATTCCGGTCGGGCTCGTGTCCACTGTCATGTAAACCAGAGTGTCCTTCTTGTACACCGCTTTCCAGAGAGCTGGTGCCACCGTTGGCTTTTCCTTCAGTCTCCTGACCGCTTCCGTGTGCTCGTCACCCCATTCGAATTTCCGGCCTATCTTCAGCAAGCCATAGAGCGGCTCGGCGATGTGTGCGTAGTGTGGGTTCCAAATGTGGTAGAAGGCACATGACCCAGGAACCGTCGGACTTCTGTGACTGACCGACACTCTTCCTTCATTGTCGAGATGGCCTCTACCTCCGCCAGACACAGTTTCCAGCCGTACGGCCCGCATAGGTGACCAACAACCAGGATCTCCGATTGCCCGAAAGCCAAATTCTCCTTGGAGAAGGTAAGCTGGCACCCTCAAGCCTCTGTAGTATCTTCTCACAGTCGGAGATGTGGTCCTGACAAATCTCCGGCATCCATCCGCTCTGATCGAATCATCCTTAGCATCTTCCGGATATCCCTTGATCGGGATGTCATCCAAAAATGACATGGTGATGTCCGGGATGCAATCCCTCAACACTTTATTCATTGCATTCACCATGTGTGCCACCAAATTGGTCCCTCCTAGCGATAGGGTACACATCGTCGAGAGGGGTTCACATCGTCGTGATGTCCCTACTCCCCACGACTAGCTGGAACTAGTCATACCTGGAGTATAGATCCCCGACCGTGTAGATTGACCTTTCGGCAAAGGCCTCCATGAACTTGTCTATGGTCGGTCCAACCCCCGTATTCCGAATGGTCACTTTGTTGACCAGCTGCAGGTCCTAAATGAAGTGCAGTGTGTCGTTCTTCTTCGGAACCGCAAACCACCGATTCGAATAAGGGGCACTTAATAGTTTGAGGATACCCATATTAACCTTCTGCCTAAGTAGCTCCATCAACTTTGGGATGTGAGCTCTCGGCACCAGAATCTGTTTTAGGTTCCACGGTACGTGCGGTACCGTAAAGATCACCATTGGCTCTATGATCGTTGGGTCACCGCACCCGATCTCCCCCGGTGAGAATGTAGAGGCTTTCCCGTGCCTTTTGAGCATCCTCCAAAACCGGTCCTCCTTCGCAGGCAGTAGGAAGCCACCCCCACCGATCTTGAGCTTCCATAGCGTCTCATCAGTGAACCAGTGTCCAATGCCAACCGGATCTCATAAACTTGGGTCGACCGCAACCCCTTTCATTCACTCCCAACTATCCTCCAACAAGGGAGTCGCGACTGGCCTCATCTTCCGGTCCACAGTTTTGTACTTGGTGTCTACTTGGGCAGTCTTATCCGACCCGATCATCTCCCCGAAGTCCGTGATGAATTCGTACATCTCGACAGAATTTATCGAGATGACCCACTTTTCGCTAAGATCTTCCTCGACTACCCTCTTGATCCCCCCTAGTGCATCGTCGAACGAGACCGCCTCCATGGTGCAGCGAATTGAGTCATTAGGGTCCAAGGCTCTACATGCCTTCAGACGCTCACTGATGCCAATTATGGTACAACCTCCATTAACAGAGGAACCAAAACTCCTACCTAGTATACACGTGTGGGGTCTATTCCGGTTGTCCGGACTAACATGGCCCCAAGCCTTGATAGTCCTCTTCAAAAATCCTCTCGGCTATCATTGCCGAGAGTGTCGTGATTCCACTTGTGGTTGAGCCAAACCATCAAAAATTGGACAGAGTGCTTACCGTCCTAGCTCTTCACCTGCACGTTGTCGTGAAGAAAACCGTCCCTAGGTAGAAACCGGGTATAGCGTGCGTAAACCTGCCCTTACACATGGGCACAAGTTTTGTTGTATAGTACATAGATAGGTACAAGTCGGCTGAGGTGAAATCCTAGGTAGCACACATTCATTAGGGAGAAAATCGAGGCGTATCCCTGTCCGAAAGGACAGGGAATAAACATAATGTAACGGGTGGTAACGACCTCCCTCCTTGGGCTATAAAAGGGAGGGAGAAGTATTGCAAAAAGGGGGGGGATCGTGTTTTGTAGAGGACAAAGTGCTACTGGACTCGAACCGAGTTCTTCTCCTCTATCTTCTCCATAGTCGTTTTGTGCAAGTTTTCGGGAGGCTGACTCTGCTCTGCGGAACACCCGAGTGCTTCCGACAGAGTCTCCGTCTCGCATTCTTTGTGTGTGTGTGCAAGCGTCAGAGCCTATCACTCGCCGACTTGCCGGCTGTAACTCTTTGATTTATATATATACATATACATTCGTTCTGTCTCCGTTGTTTAGAGTTAGTTGCAACTCCTGTCAATCTGTGTTTCTGTGCACGTGTGGAGTACATCGGTAGTTTCCTTCCCCTCTTCTCATTCGGCTATTTCTCGGTTCAAGGCCCCCGTGGTCCCGCCTCGTTCTCCATGCATGCGCGTAACAATGCGATATATTTGGTGAACCCGACGTGAACATGCGGCAGAGGAATAGAAAGATGAGAGGGTCGGATCTTGCAGAAGCCATGGCTTCAGTTGTGGATCGGATAGTGAGTGCGCGCGAAGCCACAGGCACCCTCGATAGGGCTATTGAAGTAGTCGTCGGCACAGTAGGCCGGATCGGTGGGAAGGACGCCACGAGCTATTTGGAGGCTTACCGAGCCGAAATGGTAATGAGGGACATCCCGGAGGATAGGTGACTGGTCGGATTCCCTCGGGTGGCGATGCCGGGCATCTGCGCGGAGGTGCTTGAGGTACGGGCTGAGAGTCGGACCTGGGAAGAGTTTGAAGGTCGGCTCCTTGAAAAATACGGGCTTGATGACGCGCTTCGGCTATCGAAGCAGGACTTCATGGAATGAGTCGAGACCCTCGAAAAGGGGAGAAACGCGTCGGTGCTCCTTCGAGAGTTTGAAGAACGCTTCGCACGTCTTTCGGTGCTGGACTGGACCGTACTGGACACAAGTCGTGTCCTATTGTTCATTAAATTGGTGGACGTAAGGGACCGGGAGCAACTAGGCTTCCTGCTCGAGACTGATGCCGACCTAACAACCGGCTGGGCCGTGGTAAAGAGAGTCTGCGGCCGTTTTGACAAACGACGTGAGTGGGTCGATAAAGGCTTGACGGGGGCGGGTTTTGTTGCGACAAGGAAGGTAAAGGTACCCCCACCGGCGCGAAGGGAAGAGACCCGAGACTGGCTCGAGACCGGCTCAACTTCGACCAGCATGGTCAAAGGTCGTCCGGAGGAGCGGCTCTGGAGGAGCTGACTCAGATGGTGAGGGACCTCCATAGTGCACAAGCAAGGAGAGAGGGCGGCGAACAAGTTCGTGACCGAAGGCCTCCGGTTGGGAACTGGTGCTTGTGGTGCGGCGCGGTCGGCCACGCCCGAAAGGACTGCGGGGACTTCACCGAAGCGATAAGAGCTAACGTGGTGTACCTATGGAATGGTCGGGTGCACGCTAGCGAGACCCGAAGGCCCCTGGATCTAAATGTCGGATGAGGGGGTATGAAACGACTGATGGAAGAAGCGGTGGCTCGCCACGCGGAGACCATCCACTACTCGGCGTCGGCTAGAATCCAGGTCGGAAGTGATGAAGTCCGGAAGACGAAGGAAGCCGGATTCTGGATGTTGATGCTGGAAGCCCTCGCCGGCGTACGGCTGAGGAAAGAGGACGCGGACCACGCGGAAAGACGGGTCCGGGAGGCAACCGGGTGGAGTGACCTGGTCAAAGAGAAGATGGGCTTCATTGAAGCCGCTTGCCAAAACTACGAGGCTCTGGTGGAGGACAAGCGTGCGGGTAAGACTAGAGGGGCCGGACCCTCACAACGGTATGAGACCCGGTTCGGACAAAACCAGAATGATGCCAGTGCGACCGGCACACTGGATATAGCCAAGAGGGTCGGGTACCGATTCAGCACAGAGATCGAGAGGACCACGGACCTGCGAAAGGTTCTCGAGGAACGTATCCTCGACAACAAAGTGGAGCTGTCACTGAGGGAAGTGCTCAAAATCGCCAAGAAGGAGTTCCAAAACTCCATCGTGGACTTGGTGAAGCGGAAAAGGCTTTCGGCAAAGCCGGATCCGGAGAAGCCGGCGGAGGTACGAATGATGCACCTAGAAGACATGGCTCTAAAAGACGAGATGAGCTAGGAGGAGCTATTAGCGGCATGCGGCATGGATTCAGCAGCTGGAGCGAAGACCGAAGGACGTGGACCGAGCCGCGGAAAAGCTACGGGTGGCGAGGGTAAAGAACAAAGGACGGTTCGACCGGACTCACCAACTGAGACAGAAGAAGATTGAGGAAGGCAACTGGGTTCTAGTGTATGACAGCAACCTCGACAACCAGCACAGGGCAATGCAGAAGTTTGCAAGAAGGTGGTTTGGGCCTTATGTGGTGACAAGCGCCAACGACAATGGGACCTACCATCTCGCGGAGCTCGACGGGACAAGGATGGCGGTACCGGTGTCGTTCCTTTCGGCTCCGGATCGTTGCGTGAGTCGGGTGGGAACCATTGAGGTTTTGGACTAGGAGAAAGAAGAATATGAGATAAGGCTCCTTATGAATGGATTGCAAGAAAGAGAAATATTTGAAGGAAGATATGAAACTCGTGAATCCCACGAGTATAGTGTATTAATTGATACTTAGAATGTAAGAGAGAAATAGATGGAAAAAATCGTGAATCCCACGAATATATTAGATTGATCAAAATCCTTGTAAAATAATCAACAACCCCCATACATCATTCTCTCCTCCTTATATAAGGATGGAAGGGGCTAAGCATAGCTTCATGCTTTTTTCTAAAGTGTTCATGCACACTAAATGTGCATGAGTTGCCTTTTTACACTATGCTTTTATTTCCTAAATATAGTGCTCATGCTCGCTAGATGTGCACGAGTCATTTTTTATTGGTGTACATTTTTCTTACAAATAAAGTATTCACGCATTCTAAAAAATGCATAACTTTCCTTTTAATAAAGGTAGGCGTAAATAAAGGTCTTATACGTATTAAATCTATATTTAAAACACTTAGGATAAGTTAGTACAATGGTAAGGTTGGGGTTTGTTTATTTGGAGGTATAGGGTTTGAATCCTACCCTATGGACGTAATAAATATTTTTAATATTTTATTTTATTTATTATACGTACTTTAAATCGGATATAGTATTTTACATATTTCACATAGTGTGTGATTCACACTACGACACTCGCCCTCTTCGAACCCGCACATCCTCCGGTATGTGCCGAAGTCCCCGATGCTTGCTATTCACCTTCATCTGAAGCTTCCTCCGATTCTCTCCTTAAGTAAACTATGAGTTGTAATCCACTTTCTTCACTTCCCGCATCACCGCGATCTTCATCCGATTGCTCCTTCTTGTCGGTCTTGTCTAGGATCACATAGGGTTCTTCATCAGTTCGGTTCTTGAAAATCTTCACACGTTTCCCGGCTATAGGCACTCGTAGCATCGTTCTATCCAACTCGCATAGTCGGTAAGTTCCGTTGTCGAAAACTTTCTGAACCTCGTATGGCCCGAACCACTTTTTCGCGAACTTCCGCATCGTTGTATGTTGATGATCCAAACTACTATCGTAGACAATCACCCAATCTCCTTCTTCAATCTTCCGCAGTCGTAGTCGGTCCTTTGTGTCGAACCGGCTTTTATTCCGGAATCGCGCTTCTTGTTGTCGGCGTATTGCTTCCGCTATGTCTTCCGGTCTTCCCTCTAGTTGTCGTATCCGGACTGCTAGTAGTTCTTCCCGGCTCATCTCTTCCTTCCACAGTAGCACTGTCCATGTCGCGATCGCGGTTTCTGTTGGCATCACCGGTGCTTGTCCGGTCATGAGTTCTGCCGCCATGTAACCGGTTACGGAGCTATGTGTCGTCCGATCTGCCCATAGTGCATACAGAAGCATTTGCGGCCAATCCTTCACCCTTCCATCGCATGCCTTCGCAAGTGCTTTGACGATTGGACTATGTCCTCGTTCGATCTTCCCGTTGGCTTCCGGATTGTATGCCATTGTCAATGTTAACCGAACTCCATGTTTGGTGAAGAATTCCTTAGCTTTATCAGAGTTGAGTTCTCCCCAATCTGCAATCACTTGTCCTACGCACCCGTACCTGCAAAACACCTCCTCCAAAAGAAATTGGCATACTGCAGAACACGTTTTCCTTCGTAACACCCGACCTTCTACTTGGTTTGTGAGATCTTCCAGAGCTAACACCAAGTACTTCTTTTGTCTGATTCCGGTTGGCATGGCTACAATACTGACCATCCATTTGAAGTTGATTGTCAGTGAGAATGTCGGATGTAACTCATCTCGGTGTCGAACTCCGGAGTAGATTTGACATTTGTCGCAACTTTCCGTGAACTTTGCTATATCTTTGTACATGTTTTTCTACCAATATTTTTGTTTGATTTTCACAAAAGTTGCCCGTGTTCCTCGATGTCCAGCCCAATCGGATTCGTGAAATTCGGACATTATCCGGTTTCGTTGCTCTTTCGTCCCAACTACCCGAAGTGGTATGCCATCCGGTCTTTTCGGCTCCCTCCATATTAATCCATTTCTCAAGAAGAACTTTCGGACTTGCCGCTTCTTACTTCGGATCTCGGCTCTCTTCTCTTTATTGTTCGATGATTCCTCGATTTCTTGTAGCACTTTCCCGATCAACAAGCTTTCTCCCTCGTATTCTTCTTCCGAGAATTCTCGGATTACGTTCACCCGGCATATGTGCTCCGAAGCAAAGTAGTCTTCGGAAACTTCTTCATTATCGGATTCGGTTATGTCATCTCCGAACCGCGCCCTTGATAGCATATCCGCCACCGCGTTGTCTTTTCTGGAGATGTGTCGTACCTCCAGATTAAGCGAGTTAACATATGCAATCCATCTTAGCATAGCCACATCCGGTATCATGCAACACCGCATCATCCCGAATATTGGGAGACAATCCGTTTCGATCACTACTTCGGCTCCGATCAAATAATCTCGATCCGATTTGATTGCCGAAACGACTCCTCATAATTCTCTTTTGACTTGTGCATATCCGCGTTGCCTTTCGTTGAGAACCTTTGCTCTGAATCGGATCGGATATCGCGAACCATCCGGATCGGCTTGATTGATGACCCATCCGATTCCAATTGGACTTGTGTCAACCGTTACTATGATCAGTCGGTCATAGTTCGGCTTCTTTAGTGCTTTTGCCCTCCGTAGTGATTTTGTTGAGCTTCTTCACGACTTTGGTATGCTCCGGTTTCCATTCGAACTTCTTACCCTTCCGCAACAAGTGATAGAGTGGGTCCGCAATATGTGCATAGTGCGGAATCCATATGTGGTAGAATGCACATGCTCCGAGAAACCTTCGGACTTCAGATTGTGACTCGCATATTTCTTTCATAGCTTGAATTGCATCAATCTTGGTCGGTGACGGTCTTTGGCCATAGGGTCCATATAGATGTCCGACTACCAATATTTCTTCTTGCCCGAATGCCGATTTCTCCCCGGAAAGTGTTAGGTGCACATCTTCTAACTTTCGAAGCACTTTCTCGCAATCGCGAATATGGTCGACTACGAACTTTCGGCATCCTCGATCATCCATAGTTTCATCTTTTTCTTCTACCGCGCATCCTTTCATCGGAATGTCATCTAGGAACGGCATCGTTATCTTCGGAATGCAGTCTCGAAGCACCTTGTTCATTGCATTCATCATATGTGCGACCGAGTTCATCGCGCCTTGTGGTAGCGTACACATCTGGACTAATCCTATCGGTGTCCGCATGGTAGTGATGTCTCGGCTCTCCACGGCTAGTTGGAATTGGTCATACCCCGAGTATAGGTCTCCGATGGAGTATATCGCTCGACCGGCAAATGCTTCCGCAAATTCGTCCACTATTGGACCGACTCCGGAGTTCCGGATCGTGACTTTGTTCACTGGTTGCAAGTCTTGGATAAATCGGAGTGACCCATTCTTCTTCGGAACCGTAAACCATCGCCACCTTCTCCTTGAACAAGTTGATGATTTTGGGAATATGCGCCCGCAACACCGAAATCAGCTTTAGGTTCCACGACACATGGTCAATCGTGAAGATCACCATCGGCTCCACTATCTTCAGATCAACGCACCCTATCTCCTTCGATGTGAATGCAAATGCTTTCCCATGTTGTTCCAACATCCCTCGGAATTGTTCTTCTTCATTTTGTAAAAGGAAACCACCTCCACCGATCCGAAGTTTCTTCCGGGTCTCATCTATGAAGGCATGTCTGATATCCACGGACTTCCGAAGTGTCGGATCTCCCGAGACTTCTTTCCTCTTTTGTTCACTATCAGCGGGTAGTGGTCCCACGGCTGGTTTCACCTTCTTCTCCACGGTCTTGTATTTCGTACTCACCATTGCTTCTTCTTTGCGGAGCACATCCGGCCCCATTTTCACAATGATCTCGTACATCTCGACCGATTCTACTGGGACTACCTGGTCTCCCTGGCTTGTATCTTTCGCGAGCTCTTCAAGCCATTGTAGCGTGCTCCCATAGAACATTTCTTCAACTATTCCCACGATTTCTTCATCTTCTTTTATTATTGATGCCGACCGTAACTTATCCTCCACTTTTGGGTATTCTTTCTTCATTCCTCCGGTTACGATCGTGTACGTAGATGCCCCATCCGAACTGATTCGTACTTGTTTTGCTCCGAGAGTTTTCTTCCTGTGTGGGGTATCAAGGCTTCTCGGACTATCACTTCCCCACTCCGCAACAATCCTCTCTAAAAATCCATCCTTGTTTGGGACAAGAGCTCTCTCTTGTTCCTTTCATGATTTGCCGGCACCGTTAGGAATTGGATGGATTTCCCTCCGTTTTGACTCCGAATTCGTGCAAAAGCCGCACCGCTATTGACCACCTTCATCTCCATCCGTGATGCCGTGATAAAGGGTTGCCCGAGGATCACAGAGTGTGAGACCTCGTCTTGTACGAAGAAATTTTGGTCGATCTCGACATCCCTAATCTTCACCGTCACATCTGAACAAGCCGCAAATAGATCCTCCATTGCTTTAGTGGCCACCCGGATCTTCCATCCATGATTGGTGTTAATAGGCCACTTCCCTTTCGGTAGAACTCTTTGGACATCAAATTGATCTCCGATCCGTGATCAATCAATGCTAGCATGGGCTCTTTGATGTTGCCGATTTGGACCGGAGTCTCCGTAGTTGCACGTGCCCAATGTGGCTTTGTATAGTGGGAATTCGGAATCTCGTCGTCCACTTCAGTGTTGTTCATCAGAGCGGTATTTGCATTCACCATCAGCGCATTTTCCTCTATAGTTTATCTTTTTCTTTTTACGAGATCCACAAGAAGATCATGGAACTCCTTTTTCGCTATTCTGAGTAGTTCCCGAAGTGAAAAATCTACCCGGCTGTCGAGGATTCTCTCCTTGAACACTTTCTCTATGTCCGTCCATTGCTCGATGTCCGAAGCGAGTTTGAATGTCGGAATCAATTTTCCTTTCCCTCTTCCGTCGAAGTTCCAGCTCTCCGGTGTCTTTGATGGTCCAGCCGCATCCTCCGTGCGTCGCCGCTTCTCATCCACATATACCTCATGTAATTGACATAGGGCGTATACGCTATTCTTATCGACAGGGCACTCCCATCCCGTAGCTTCCCGGATGCCTTCCGCGGTGCTTTGGATCTCGTTGGAGTCGGTTTTCTCGGTGTTCTCTAGCACTTCCGGCCAAAAAGACACCTTTGCTCCCGATGACTCCCCGACACGTATTCCCGTGGTTGTCGCGTAATTGCTCTTCGCCGCTATTTCCTCCTGTAGAAAGTAGCGTGCGGAAGCAAGTATGAAGACCGAACAGAAGAGAGGAAACTCAGGTTTAATGGAGAGCTTGAGCTTACACGGTATACGCGGGAGAGACAGAGAGAGAAACACAAAAAAACTATATTCAACAATAATACTCAGTCTGTACATAAGACGTGCTCAATGAACACTTTTATACAAGCCCTAGAAGGACTGACCGAAGTACTGACAGTACTTCAATGCTCATCAAGAGCTCCTACACTAACTCCCAAATATATTCCTTACGGAATATCTTTCCTAACGACCTCCCGGTTTACACACTCGGCCTAGCCGATTGGTCCCAACTGATCCAGTCCTCGGCTTCTTCAGCCGAATCGGCCGATGTTGAGCTTGTCTCTCAACACTCCCCCTCAAGCTCAACTTGAGGCGCTTCGGGATCCTCGGGCACACAACTCCGGTTCCTCCTGGCTTCACGCCTCGTTCGCGCTCCTCGACCTGTTCGACTCCGCGCGCTTCGACCCTTCCGGTCGGCTTGTCTGCTCATGCGGCCCTTATCAGCTCTTCTGTTGTTGCGGTGTAGACACTTTTTCTGCTGCCTTTTCTTCCGCTTGGGCCTCGGTTGATTCAACGTGTCTGAATCAAACATCCGAACCAACTCGGCTACCTCTGATCGGTTTTCGCTCTTGTCTGAGTTGGCTGTCTCCAACTCGTCTTCGGTCTTCTCGCCTTCGATGGCGTCATCTTCCCCATGCGTGGTTGGCTTCGGCTCTCTCCTTCGGCTGCTCCCCTTCTATCCACTTTCGAACTTTTCCGCGGGTCCACCCTCGGCTTCTTCAGCCTATCCGATGTCGAACTTGTCAACCGACTCGGTGTTGCGGTGTCCGCTCCTTTCCTGCTACCTTGCTTGGTCGTTCGGGACTGTTCTCCCCCTCAAGTTCGGCACGTCAAGGTGACGCAATCCGAGCGCACCGGAGAATTGTTGCAACTTGTCCAGACCAAGAGGCTTGGTGAAGATGTCGGCAGCCTGCTGATCCGTCGGAACGTACTGAAGTTCGACTTCACTGGAAAGGACACGTTCACGGACGAAATGGGAGTGCACCTCAATGTGCTTGGTCCGTACGTGGAAGACGGGGTTTTTCGCGAGCTGGATGCTGCTGAGGTTGTCGCAGTAGATCGTCGTCGGATCTAACACCTCCTCTTGCAGGTCCTTATGAAGCCGCTTCAATCATATGGCTTCGCATGTCACGACAGCCGCTCCTC
Organism: Azolla caroliniana; assembly: GCF_043228905.1. Classification (NCBI taxonomy): domain Eukaryota; kingdom Viridiplantae; phylum Streptophyta; class Polypodiopsida; order Salviniales; family Salviniaceae; genus Azolla; species Azolla caroliniana. The sequence continues at coordinate 7,958,112 of NW_028230450.1, read as the reverse complement.
GGTACTCAGCTTCTGTTGAGCGGAAGCTCAACCGGAGCCGGATCGGCTGAATAAGCCGGAGCCGGTAAGCGAGACGGATCGGACGAAACAGATCGGTATGACGGTGAGCAACTGAACCGGCAAGCAGTGGAGGCCGGGTGCAATCCGAACCGGAAGTCCAATCGGAAGCCTAGTATAGGATAGACTACTAGGTAGCTATAGTCTCGTAGTAAGTGTCAGATGCTCGTGTGAGCATTGAAGTACATGGTACTTCTGTCAGTCCCAAGAGGACTTGTATAAATAGTGCTACTTAGCACAGTGTGTATACAGAGTTTTGATATAATTTTGAAATTGCATTCTGCTCTCTCTGTCTCTCTCTCTCTCTGTGTGTTGTTCTTTGTTTTACGCTTCCGCAAACACTTACGTTCACATGGTATCAGAGCGCGAGGGTTGAGAACCTCTGCTGCAGACATTTACTCTTGAGAAGAAAACCCTAACAGGTTGAGAACAGACTAGGTAGCTATAGTCTCGTAGTAAGTGTCAGATGCTCGTGTGAGCATTGAAGTACATGGTACTTCTGTCAGTCCCAAGAGGACTTGTATAAATAGTGCTACTTAGCACAGTGTGTATACAGAGTTTTGATATAATTTTGAAATTGCGTTCTGCTCTCTCTGTCTCTCTCTCTCTCTCTCTGTGTTGTTCATTGTTTTACGCTTCCGCAAACACTTACGTTCACATGGTATCAGAGCGCGAGGGTTGAGAACCTCTGCTGCAGACATTTACTCTTGAGAAGAAAACCCTAACAGGTTGAGAACAGACACAGTAGAAGACATGGATAGAGGCATGGCTACGTCGCTTCCGGTGGAGAAGCTCGACAGGAGCAACTACGCATCCTGGTCTTACAAGATGCACCAGTACCTGCTTGGACACGGGTACTGGAGTTATGTCAAAGGAGCGAATGATGCGGCGCCAAACTCGGCACACAAGGACTTCCCGGTATGGGAACAGGCGGCAAGCAGGGTGATGTACTGCTTCGCGTCCAGTGTCGGCGATCAGCTGCTCAGCCACATCCGTGACACCAAGACACCGAAGGATGCTTGGGGGAACCTGAAAAAGGTTTTCGCCGCAAGCACCACTGCCAGGAAGCTGCAACTCAGACAGGAGTTGAGCAATGTTCGACAAAAGAATATGTCCGTGGCAGACTACACAGGCCGGATAAAGGAGATCTGCGACTCGCTAGCCTCTATCAATGTTACCGTAGAGGAAGACGAGATGGTGCAGGTATGTCTCGGAGGCCTGGCGTCCAAGTTCGGAGCGTTCTGGACTGCGGTGTGTACAAGGGAGAATACCCCCTCATTCTTCGACTTACAGTCGATGCTCCTTGTAGAGAAGAACCACGCCGGTGCATCTACCAGTGCATCCCTAGACAGCTGAATGCTGTACACGGGAACGAATCGGTTCCGTGGACGTGGTGGAAGAGGTGGGTCGGCACGCAATGGAGGCGGCCGGCAAGAGCAGGAACGGAGGCACTATGAACGTGCCGACAGCAGTTCCGGGACTTCCACAAGCAAGGGGAGTCAAGGCGGTGCCGGAGGCCGGCAAGACAAATCCGCTACGGAATGCTGGTACTGTGGCAAAAAAGGCCACAGGGAAAGCGAGTGCTGGAGAAAGCATGCCGATTCGGACAAATCCGGATCCGGCAAGACCGGTAAGGATGGCCGGCAAAACTCGCACTACGCAAACGGATCAAAAGGATCCGGAACCGGAAAGGCCGGTAAGGGGCCATCCTTGGTGATGAATCACAAGGCAAACTCAATGAAGAAGACCACTTCCAAAACGGAGGAAGTGTGGTATGTTGATTCCGGCACGTCGAACCACATGACGAGCCACAAAGAGTGGTTCTCCTTTCTGGAGAAACCGGATCAACCAGGAGTAGTCGAAACCGGAGACGACACTCCTCACCCAATCATGCACGTCGGAGAAGTCCCTCTAAGCCACGTCGGACAGAAAGGGAAGCTAATGAACGTATTACACGTTCCGACGATCACGAAGAACCTGGTGTCCATCGGTCAGATTGTCGACCAGGGGATGCAGGTGCGGTTTACGCACCTCAGGTGCTTCATTGAGGATGAGGGCGAAGTCATTGCGCAAGGGCGCAGAGACGGGAGGATGTTTATCCTCGACACCAATGACTTTGGCACCGCTCTGTTCGCGAAACGACAGAAGGTCGAGTCGGACATCGACCAGTTGCACAAGCGGATAGGCCACGTGAACTACCGGAGGCTTCAAGATCTGCAAACGAAACAAGTTGTTTTCGGTTTGCCGAAGTTCAGCGGCCGGAGAGCCGAAATTTGGGAAGCCTACCAACTTGGGAAGCAACACCGGCTTCCATTCCCCACCGAACGGAACCAGAGCCGTAACAAGCTCGATCTCATCCATTCGGATGTGTGGGGACCGACACAAAGTGTAAGCCTTGGCAGGAGTCGGTACATCGTCTCCTTCATCGACGAAGAGCGGAAGAGCGAAGTCTTCGACTGTTTCCGAAGCCTCCAGAAGATGGTGGAACGGGAATCGGAGAGGAAGATCAAATGCCTTCGGTCGGATGGCGGAAAGGAATATTTTTCCGGCCAAATTCACTAGTTATCTGCAGTAGCAGGGAATTCGGCGAGAGTTCAGCTGCAGATACACACCGGAGCAAAACGGTGTGGCCGAAAGGAAGAACCGGACACTCGTTGGAGCGGCAAGGACAATGCTGGAGGAGAAGAGCATGCCCCGGTTCTACTGGGCGGAGGCGGTCCAGACGGCCGTCTACATACAAAACCGCATTGGTGACAAGGTGTCAGCTCATGAGCTGTATTTCGGGCGCAAGCCGAACTTAAGACACCTTCGGATATTTGGCAACATAGCGTATGTGCATGTGTCGGATCAGAAGCGGACAAAGCTGGATGCAAAATCGGAAAAATGCATTCTACTCAGTTATGCTCAAGAGCAAAAGGGGTATAAGTGCTATAACCCCTGGACGAAGGAAGTCCGAGTTAGCCGGGATGTCGAGTTCGACAAATCGGCATCCTGGTACTCCCTACCGACTCTGACTTCCGATCCCGACTTCCGATCCCGACCCACTGCCGGAAGATCAGGCCAGTGCGCCTGAATCAGCCCTGGCAGAGGATGATGAAGCCGGGACTCAAGATGAGAGTCCGGAATCGTTTCGGTTGAGTGGACCGAACGAGCGTCTGTGTTGGTTGGACCAGTCGGATGAAGAGACGGCAAGTAGTGGAGACTCTACCGTGCTCTCCCCGTGCAAGGAACCGAGGAAACGGTTCACGCGCAAAGAGAAAGGGAAGAGGAAGATGCCGGAATTCGAAACCGGCAACGATGAGTCGGATCGGTGCATATCTGACTCCGGAAAGGAGAAAGGCAGCTCTTCGGCAACGAAGACCGAACTGGCCAAGAAGGGCCTTAAATCAGGTGACGGTGTGTTGCGCCGATCAACCCGCCAGAAGGATCCCGTCATGCGGTACGGGTACAATGAATACATAGCGCATCATTATGCGTACATGACTAAGGTGACAGAAGTGCGTGAACTGGAGAGCTACGCAGAAGCGGCAAAGGACGCAAATTGGCGTGTCGCTATGGACGAAGAAATTGGGGCACTCGATGCCAACGAAACTTGGGACCTAGTTAATCCTCCGCGTCACTGTAAACCGATCGGATGCAAGTGGGTGTACAAGGTCAAGTACAACGCCGACGGTTCTGTTAACCGGTACAAAGCCCGGTTAGTGGCGAAGGGATACGCGCAGACCCACGGAATCGACTACGACGAGACCTTCGCTCTTGTGGCGAAGATGACGACGGTTCGTGTGGTACTGGCGGTTGCTGCGGCAAGGGGGTGGCATCTTAACCAGATGGATGTGAAGAACTCCTTCCTTCAAGGAGAACTTGAAGAAGAAGTCTTTACGACTCAGCCCCCCGGATTTCACTCGGAGATGAACAAGTCGGCGGTATGCCGACTGAAGAAGTTGCTTTATGGCTTGAAGCAAGCCCCCCGAGCTTGGAACGCGAAGATCACGCACCGGTTGCGTAAGCTGGGGTTTGCTGTCTCTAAGTCGGACTCTTCGTTGTTCATCCGGCAAGGCTCTGACGGTCCGGTATGTATACTCTTGTATGTGGATGATTTAGTCATCACCGGACCGGGTCTTCCCGAAATCAACCGCGTCAAGTCCCAGTGGTCGGACGCATTCGAAATGAAGGACCTGGGGGACCTTCATTATTTTCTTGGGATCGAAGTGATCCGGACCCCCGACGGCATATTGCTCTCACAACGACATTACGTGTTGAATATGTTGTATAAGTTCGGTATGACGGATTGCCGACCTGTCTCCACACCCCTGGACCGGAACCAGAAGCTCCGTCCCAACTCCGGACCGGCCTGCAATGAGAAACGGTTCCGACAGGCTGTCGGAAGCCTGATCTACTTAACCATCACCCGACCCGACATCACCTATCCGGTCGGCATGGTAAGCCAGTTCATGCAGAAGCCGATCGTGGAGCACCTTCAGTGCGCGCAACGAATATTACGGTATGTCAGCGGCACTAAGGACCGGGGACTGCTATACCGGCAAGGTATACCCGAAGAGCTTGTCGGTTACACAGATGCTGACTGGGCCGGCGATGCGTCTGATCGCCGCTCCACGTCCGGATACATGTTCTCCATAGGTAGCGCGGCCGTTGCGTGGAGCAGCAAGAAGCAGCCCACAGTGGCTTTGTCAAGCATTGAGGCTGAGTATCGGGCCGCTACCGTTGCCACATATGAAGCCATCTGGCTTCGGCGACTGCTGCGAGACTTGCGGATCGAGGTACCGAACCCGATCCCGATTTACTGCGATAACATGAGCAGCTTGCAGCTCGCCAAGAACCTTGTGTTCCATGCTCGCACAAAGCACATCGAGGTGCACTACCACTTCGTGCGTGAGCGGGTCTTAAGCGGTGAAGTTGACCTACGGTATGTTCATATGGATCGGCAAGTTGCCGACATCTTCACCAAGCCACTCAGATCGGACAAGTTGCAGCACTTTACCGACATGCTTGGTATTTAGCATCTCGACGTGCCGCACTTGAGGGGGAGAAGCAAGGGCAAAGTCTCTATCGAAACGGGCAAAGGCCAAAAAACTGTTGAACCCATCGGTAAGAGGAGAGCCAGAAGAAGAGGAGACGAGAAGATGAAGGAAGCCGAGTCGACGAAGGAAGTCGACACATCCGAACAGGTCGGAGCAAGCGGCTGTGAGGAAGAATTGTCCACTCAGGAAGAGAAGTGCATGCTGTGCGGAGGTCATCACGACGGTACTGACCATCATGCGGAGTCGAATGAAGAATTCGATTTCGGTTCACCGGCTGAAGAAGCCGAGGGAAGCATGGAGAAGGCCAAGACTCGGAAGTGGTCTGATGTGGTGAGAGGCCTGAAGCCGGAAGTCGAATCGGACTGTACCGATTCGGACAAGAGCTGGAACGAGTCGGAGACAGCTAACTTGGATCATCAGATGGATCCGGATGAGTCGGATCGACTGAAGGCCAAAGGGACACGGACACAGCGGAAGTCGATGCCATCGTGGGAGAACCGACGGATCAGCAAGCGCCGGAGTCACAACAACGTGAGTGCTGAGATGGGCCTATTGAGCAGACATGCCTACCGAGAGGGTCGAGGCGCGCAGAACCGAAGGGGTCGCGGCAAACGGGACCGGACCGGACGAGGAGCGCGAGCAAGGTGGAGTGACGCCAGGAGAAGTCAGTTGGAAGAACCGATTGCCACAGAGGTCGACACTACGACCCCACCTCAGGTTGAGCTTGAGGGGGAGTGTTGAGCGGCAAGCTCAACCGGAGCCGGATCGGCTGAATAAGCCGGAGCCGGTAAGCGAGACGGATCGGACGAAACGGATCGGTATGACGGTGAGCAACCGAACCAGCAAGCAGTGGAGGCCGGGTGCAATCCGTAACCGGAAGTCCAATCGGAAGCCTAGTATAGGATAGACTATTAGGTAGCTATAGTCTCGTAGTAAGTGTCAGATGCTCGTGTGAGCATTGAAGTACATGGTACTTCTGTCAGTCCCAAGAGGACTTGTATAAATAGTGCTACTTAGCACAGTGTGTATACGGAGTTTTGATATAATTTTGAAATTGCGTTCTGCTCTCTCTGTCTCTCTCTCTCTGTCTCTCTCTGTTGTTCCTTGTTTTACGCTTCCACAAACACTTACGTTCACAGCTTCGGTGCTCGACAGTGCAACTGTCGGCTGCTTCTTACTGCTCCACGCGATCGCGGCACTCCCGAGGGAGAACGCGTATCCGGACGTGGATCAGCGATCGGCGGCGTTGCCAGCCCAATCAACATCGGTGTAGCCGACTAACTACGCGGCTGCACCGGTCCATTATAGCAGTCCACGGTCCTTAGTGCCGCTTACGTACCGAAGTACGCGTTGCGGACACTGAACGTGCTCCTCGGTAGGTCGCGCCATGAACAGACTGATCACTCCGACCGGATAACTGAGGTCGGGTCGGGTGATGGTCAAGTATATGAGGCTATCGACAATTTGTCGGAACCTCGTCGGGTTGCATACCTTTCCTGTATCGGGACGAAGCTTGACGGTTCTATCCAGAGGAGTCGAGATGGACTTATAGTCGGCCATCCTGAGTTTGAAGAGCATACTCAGCACGTAATGACGTTGGCTGATCAATATGCCTTCGGGGGTACGGATCACTTCGATCCCGAGGAAGTAATGAAGGTCCCCCAGATCCTTCATGTCGAACGATGCCGCAAGCTGGAGCTTCATGCGGTCAATGTCACCTAGGTTGGCGCCGGTGATGACCAAGTCATCAACATACAGTAAAATACTAACCGGTCCGAGTCGACCTTTCTGGATGAACAGGGAAGAGTCCGATTTTGACGTGACGAAGCCCAACCGACGCAGTTGTTGCGTGATCTTCGTGTTCCAGGCACGCGGGGCTTGCTTCAGTCCGTAAAGGGACTTCTTCAGTCGGCATATTGCCAAGGAGTTCGTTCCAGAGTGAAATCCGGGGGGCTGTACCATGTACACCTGTTCCTCAAGGTCACCTTGCAGGAACGCATTCTTTACATCCATCTGATGTAGGTGCCACCCCTTGGCCGCGGCTACTGTGAGCAAAACATGGACGATCGTCATTTTCGCGACCGGCGCAAACGTCTCATCGTAGTCGATGCCGTGTTTCTGCGCGTAGCCCTTTGCCACTAGCCGAGCCTTGTACCGGTTGACTGAGCCATCGATGTTGTAGTTGACTTTGTACACCCATCTACACCCGATTGGCTTCACACCCTTCGGTGCGTCAACCAGGTCCCAGGTCTCGTTCTCCGCCAATGCGTGCATCTCTTCCTCCATCGCGGCACGCCAATTCGCGTCTTTAGCCGCTTCTGCGTAGCTCTCCGGCTCACGCACTTCCGCTACACGGGTCATGTACGCATAATGATGCGCCATGTACTCGTTGTAACCGAACCGCACAACTGGGTTCTTTTGGCGGGTAGATCGGCGTAATCTCACATTAGCCGATGTCGAGGCCTTCTCGGTCGACGCGGTCTTCATCTTTAAAGACGTGTCACCGGTTCCCTCGGAGTCGGACTCGCGTCGGTCTGACTCGTTCCTTTCCGTGCCTGAATCCGACACCTTCTTCTTCCCTTTCTCTTTGCGCGTAAGCCGTCTCCTCGGCTTCTTGCGCGGGGAATGCACGGCCGAGTCTCCACTACTCGCCGGCTCTTCATCGGACTGGTCGTACCGACTCAGTCGTCGTATCGGTCCACTTAACCAGAGTGAAATCAGACTCTCTTCGCGGGTCTCGATTTCGGGCTCATTCGGAGGCATCTCGGCCTCACTGACCTCATCGTCAGAGCTCGGATTGGAGTCGAGGTTCGTAGTCGGGGGCAGGTACCAGGACGCGGACTCGTCAAACACAACGTCGCGGCTGACACGCGCTTGTTTGGTGCGAGGGTTATAACACTTATAACCCTTCTACTCGTCCGAGTAACCGACCAAGATGCATTTCTCGGCCTTTGCGTCCAGCTTCCTCCTTTTCTCCTTCGGTATATGCACATACGCAATGCTACGGAACACCCTCAAGTGTCGCAAGTTCGGCTTCGTTCCGAAATATAGCTCGTGCGCCGACACTTTGTCTCCAATCCGGTTCTGGATGTATACCGCGGTCCTTACCGCCTCGACCCAATAGAACTTGGGCAAGCTCTTCTCCTCTAGCATTGCCCGTGCCGCTTCCACAACTGACCGATTCTTCCTCTCAGCTACGCGTTCTGCTCTGGCGTGTATCTACAACTGAATTCGCGGCGAATTCCCATTTGTTGTAGGTAACCGTTGAATTGACCGGAAAAGTACTCTTTCCCGCCATCCGACTGCAGGCACTTGATCTTCCGTCCCGTTTTTGTTTCCACGAACCCTTTGAGGTCCCGGAAACAGTCAAAGACTTCGCTCTTCCTCTCAATGAGGTAGATCCACGTGTGCCGCGTGTGGTCGTCGATGAAGGAGACGAAATATCGGCTCCCGCCAAGACTGACGTTTTGTGCCGGCCCCCACACATCGGAGTGTATAAGGTCGAGTTTGTTCCGGCTCCGGTTTCGCTCGTTGGGGAAGGGAAGTCGGTGTTGCTTCCCAAGCTGGCAGGCTTCACAAATTTGTGCCTTTCGGCCACTAAATTTGTGCAATCCGAACACTACCTATTTCGATTGCAGATCTTGAAGCCGTTGGTGGTTGACGTGGCCTATCCGCTTGTGCCACAAGTCGATGTCCGACTCGGTCTTTTGTCCCTTCGCGAACATTGCGGTGCCGCCGTCGAGGATGAACATCCTCCCGTCTCTGCGCCCTTGCGCAATCACACGGCCTTCTTCCTCAATGAAGCACCCGAGGTGTGTAAACCGAACCTCCATCCCTTGGTCGACGATCTGTTCGATCGAGACCAAGTTTTTCGTGTTTGTCGGAACGTGCAACACGTTCATGAGTTTCCCTTTCTGCCCGACATGGCTAAGGGGAACTTCTCCGACATTCGCGATCGGATGCGGAGTGTCGTCTCCTGTTGCGACTACTCCAGGTTGTATCGGTTTTTCAAGGTACGAGAACCACTCCTTATGGCTCGTCATGTGGTTTGACACGCCGGAGTCTACGTACCACACCTCATCCGATCTCGGGGTGGTCTACTTCATTGAGTTTGCTTCGTGTCTCGTCACGAAGGCAGTCCCTTCTCCAGCTCTCCCGGAGTCTTTGGCGTAGTGCGATCGCTGCTGATTTCCCTTGTGGGTATGTCCGGAGCCGTTTCCGGAACCGGTTCTCTCCAAATCGGCGCGCTTCTCCCGGGTACACACAGCCGTTCGGAATGCTCCGAACTTCGACGCCAAACCTCCGAGACAGATCTGGACCATCTCGCTCTCCTCGATGTTCAGCTCTATGGAGGCGAAGGAGTCGTAGATATCCTTGATCTTCGAGGTATAGTCAGCCACCGACAAGTCGCGTTGTCGTAGGTTGCTCAACTCCTGTCGGAGCTGAAGCTTCCTGGCTGTGGTGCTCGCGGCGAAAATCTTCTTCAGATTTTCCCACGCACCCTTCGGCGTCTTTGCATCCCGAACATAGCTCAATAGTTGTTTGCCCACACACGACGCGAAGCAGTACAATACCTTGCTCGCCGATTGCTCCCACGACGGGAAGTCTCTGTGTGTCGATTCGGGTGCCGCGTCATTAGCTCCTTCGACATAACTCCAGTAGCCATGCCCGAGCAGGTATTGGTGCATCTTGTAGGACCAAGACGCGTAGTTGGTTCTGTCGAGCTTCTCTGTTGGAAGCGAGCTCGCCATGCCTCTATCCATCGTTCTTCTCGTTCTTCTACATCAAGCTGTGTCGGCTGCAGAGAGGTTCTCAACCCTCGCGCTCTGATACCATGTAAAAAGTAGCGTGCGGAAGCAAGTATGAAGACCGAACAGAAGAGAGGAAACTCAGGTTTAATGGAGAGCTTGAGCTTACACGGTATACGCGGGAGAGATAGAGAGAGAAACACAAAAAAACTATATTCAACAATAATACTCAGTCTGTACATAAGACGTGCTCAGTGAACACTTTTATACAAGCCCTAGAAGGACTGACCGAAGTACTGATAATACTTCAATGCTCATCAAGAGCTCCTACACTAACTCCCAAATATATTCCTTACGGAATATCTTTCCTAACGACCTCCCGGTTTACGCACTCGACCTAGCCGATTGGTCCCAACCAATCCAGCCCTCGGCTTCTTCAGCCGAATCGGCCGATGTTGAGCTTGTCTCTCAACACCTCCTCTAGGACCTTCTTCATGCCGCCTTTTCGGAAGTTCGATCGGAGCAGCTTCCGAGAGTCCATCGAATGAATCCGATTTCCCTCGTAGTAGATAAGATCCCATTTTAGCGCTTCCTTGTGCTCGTCACAATCCCTCCGATCATGTTTGGTGCTATCGCACCATATGCACCGACGGTCCATATACTTTGAACTTGTGGAACGGTCATCCATCTTCTTCACCATCGCGATTTTTAGATTCTCCATCTCCTTCAGCAACTGCTCCACCGTAGTTGCGTTGATTCCCTTCTCGGTCGTAGCTTCCCGAGCCCACGGTTGATGGTCTTCCGATCTGGATCTCGGTTTTGGAATCGGTTCCAAAACCCTCTTTTCTTTGTTGGCAAGCCATTGCCCCCTCTTTGTGTATCGCGTGACGATATCCCGCACGCTTTCCCATGTTTCGGTGAGGCCACTCTTGGTATTCGTGTCCTCTAGAAGCACTCCAAGATCCTTCCGGTCCCGGACGTCTACCGCTCGTAAGAACATAATAACTTTGTTTGGTGCGAGGATAGCTTGATCTCTCGCAAAAAACCTCCCAAACCGACTTTCGAATGCCGAAAACACATCGAGGACCTTCATACCCTTGTCCGGCATTTCCACCCAATCCTCGAATCCTGTCCGCGTTGCCTTGGAGGAGTCCTCGATAGCGAACGTGGTCTTTAGCACCTCTTCAAATGCTTCCCACGTCGGAATTTGTTGTTGTAGCCTGTGGATACTTGCTTGAAGCCCGTCGGTAGCCACCTGATTGAAGGATGCCACTTGCAGTCCTTCCGAAATCCCGCACCATAGCATTTCCGCCTTGTAGTCCCGAAGATAGCGTGATACGTCCTTTCCGTTGAATTGCCTGATCCGTTGCACGAGCCGCTCTACTGCCGCCACTATCTCCGACATCGCACGTTGTTCCTGAAGCATCCGCTCAAACATCATCATCATGTTGTTAGCCTCCCGTTGATTTTCCATCTCCTTGCCAACCGTGTTCACGTCGGGTTCACCACTTGTGTCCTTCCTTTCGGCTCCGGATCGTTGCGTGAGTCGGGTGGGAACCACTGAGGTTTTGGACTAGGAGAAAGAAGAATATGAGATAAGGCTCCTTATGAATGGATTGCAAGAAAGAGAAATATTTGAAGGAAGATATGAAACTCGTGAATCCCACGAGTATAGTGTATTAATTGATACTTAGAATGCAAGAGAGAAATAGATGGAAAAAATCGTGAATCCCACGAATATATTAGATTGATCAAAATCCTTGTAAAATAATCAACAACCCCCATGCATCATTCTCTCCTCCTTATATAAGGATGGAAGAGGCTAAGCATAGCTTCATGCTTTTTTCTAAAGTGTTCAAGCACACTAAATGTGCATGAGTTGCCTTTTTACACTATGCTTTTATTTCCTAAATATAGTACTCATGCTCGCTAGATTTGCACGAGCTATTTTTTATTGGTCTACATTTTTCTTATAAATAAAGTATTCACGCATTCTAAAAAATGCATGACTTTCCTTTTAATAAAGGTAGGTGTAAATAAAGGTCTTATATGTATTAAATCTATATTTCAAACACTTAGGATAAGGTAGTACAATGGTAAGGTTGGGGTTTGTCTATTTGGAGGTATAGGGTTCAAATCCTACCTTATGCATGTAATAAATATCTTTGATATTTTATTTTATTTATTATACGTACTTTAAATCGGATATAGTATTTTACATATTTCACGTAGTGTGTGATTCACACTACGACACCGGTGGCGGGGAAAAGGATCAACGCATTCAAAAAGCAGCACGAGGCTGAACCGGACCCAGACGACCTGGATAGCGACAACGACCGGCTCGGAACGGATGTCAATCAAGAAGACGAAGGATAAGTGCGAGCCAGTCTTCTCCGGCAAGAGTCTAATTTTGGCTCATACCGGTGTATGCGCGGTTAGGTGGGGGCGGATGTCGTGAATTAAACCGTCCCTAGGCGGAAACCGGGTATAAGGTGCGTAAACTGGCCCTTACACATGGGCACAAGTTTTGTTGTATAGTACGTAGACAGGTACAAGTCGGTTGAGGTGAAATCCTAGGTAGCACGCATTCATTAGGGAGAAAATTGAGGCATATCCATGTCCGAAAGGACAGGGAATAAACATGATGTAACGGGTGGTAACGGCCTCCCTCCTTGGGCTATAAAAGAGAGGGAGAGGTATTGAAAAAAGGGGGGGGATCGCGTTTTGTGGAGGTTTTCTTCTCCTCTGTCTTCTCCATAGTCATTCTGTGCAGGTTTTTGGGAGGCTGACTCTGCTCCGCGGAACACCCAAGTGCTTCCGGCAGAGTCTCCATCTCGTGTTCTGTGTGTTTGTGTGTAGGTGTCGGAGCCTATCACTCACCGACTTGCCGGTTGTAACTCTTTGATTTATATATATACATATACATTCGTTCTATCTCCGTTGTTCAGAGTTAGTTGCAACTCCTGTGAATCTGTGTTTCTGCGCGCATGTGGAATACATCAGTAGTTTCCTTCCCCTCTTCTCATTCGGCTATTTCTCGGCCCAAGGCCCCCCTAGTCCCGCCTCGTTCTTCACGTACGCGCGTAACAACATGATAACGTACGTCGAACCATTGTATAGCACTTTCATCTCAATACGAGCCGTCGTAATGTAAGCTTCGTTAAGTATAATTGGATGCGACGACGACTCCTGTACGAAGAAGTGTTGGTCTATTTCAACATCACCCACTGTTACCCGAACATTCGGGCACGCCCCATGAAGCTCTTTTGTGGCTTGAATTGCTTGTTATTAATCGGCGTGCTTGTTATTAATCGACCACTTACCCTTGTTATAGAAGTCCATGGACATTATTTTAATCTCTGCTCCATGGTTGATTAATGCCACCATCGGCTCTTTAAAGTCCCCAATCCAGACCAAGGTCTCCGTCTTAGCTCTTGCCCAATGTGGTCGTGTATAGTAGCTATCCGAAAACTCTTCTTCTAGTGCTACCTCTTCGATGTGGGCCGCCTACACTTTGATCGACTTCTCTGGCTCCATCGAAAGCCGCTTCCTCTTCACTAGATCCACGATGGAATCGTGAAATTCCATTTTTGCTATTCCAAGCACCTCGTTTTAGCCAGAGTTCCACCTTGTTGTCGAGGATCCTTTCTTCCAAGATCTTTTGCAGATCTGTCGTCCTCTCTATCTCCGAGCTCAGCCGGAAGGCCGGGGGGTCCTCACCTTTCCTTTCTCTTGTTGGTTAGCCGAACCAACATCCTCTTTCCTTGGCCCACTCCAGGTCTCGTACCGCCTTGAAGGTCCGGCCCCTCCGGTCTTCTCGGCCCGCTTGTTTTCAGCTAGAACCTCATAGTCTGGCACGCTGCCTCCACAAAGCCGGTTTTCTCTTTTACCAGATCGTTCCATTAGGTGCCTTCTTGGACCCGCCTCTCTGTGCAGTCTTCCTCCTCCTTTTGTAGCCTCACCCCTGACATGGCTTCTAGAACGTGCGCCAGAATCCGGCATTGCTTCCAGGATCCAATGCCCTTCTCTCCACCTACCTAGATCCCTACCGACACTGAGTAGTGGATGGCCTGGGCGTTCTGGGCGGCAACCTCTTCCATTATCCTCTTCATGCCTCCTTGTTCATTATTCACCTCGAGGGGCCTTCGCATGTCACACGCGTGTACCCACCCATTCCAAAGATACATGATGTTGTTCTTGAGTGCTTCAACGAAATCTGCGCACTCTCTCCAGATGTGGCCGACGGTATCGCACCACATGCATCATTGGTCGATCGGAGGCCTCCGATCACACAACTATCCCCTACCGTCTCTCTAAGCTTGCGCGATATGGAGATCACGCACCATCTTCATCAGCTCCTCTAGAGTTGCGCCCCTGGATGGACCCCTGACTACATCGGTCGGAACCGTGCCCGACTTGAGCCACCTTCGCTTCTCTTCCCTCCGGCTTCTTCCCTAGACTCAAGCCGGCCGAAGACGACTCTTCATTATTCCAATCCCACCGCTTTTCGAAATGGCTGCAGACTCTTTATCACTGCAGAGTCAGTCCTGAGCCCTTCATCTGTCTCCAATAGGAGACCTACCTTCTCTTGATCCAACGCATCGATGGACTTGATAAACAACATGACCTTGCTCGTATCGAGCACGGTCTGATCTAATGCCAAGAGTAGGGCAAATTGCTTTTCAAACTCTTGGAAGAGCACTGATGTATTCCCCCCTTTACCGGGGCTCTCGACCCACTCCATGAACTCCCATTTTGACAACTGGAGCGAGTCATCGAACCCGTGCCTTTCGAGGAACCACCCTTCGAATCCCGTTGTCGAAGTAGTTGTGGTTTGTGCGGCGAAGTCGTAGGGACTAAGGTTAAAAGGAGTTGGCTATATATTTTATAAGGCTTGTGCAACAATGTTAGAAAGATTAAGGATATGAAGAACAAGAGTTAGAAGTAAAGTGCGAGAGACAGATGAGCATAGATAAGAGATAAGAGATAATGTATGATTTAAAAAGTGAAAATGTATTATAAAAACAAGCTTCATATTAACAACACAATATTTTACCGAAGTTACAATGTCGATCACAAGATATGACTTTTCTTTTGCTGAACTCTAGATTTGAACCCTTGACTCCAACTTTGAAACACGAGCCTCTTCCCAAATGAGCTAACTTATTTATTTGATCATATATTTCTCTAACTTTCTCTTCTTCCCTCCCTTACTTGATTCCCCTCTTTTTATAGGTGCCCCCATGCATATACTGCATGTGAGGGTACAAGACATGCATGTGACGCATGATCGCCATTTGGCGTTCATGCATTACATGTGATGCATGATAGACATCTCTGTCATTTGAGCTTTCATGTATGAAAATAGGTATGGTAAGTATAATCAATAGAAATATAATTTTAAAAACAAATAACTTAAACTAGTGGTATATGCTTTGTAGTTGGCATGTAAGGTTGTGGATTCAAGTCTCTGAATGTTACTCAACACAATATTTAAGTTTATTTTATATCCTTTACAATATCTTAAAAACAAATAACTCAACCTAGTGGTGTGTACTTTGCACTTGGTGTGTGAAGTTATGGCTTCAAGTCTCTGAAATATTACTTTAAAATATAACATTTAAGTTCATTTTTATATCGTGAAGCAAATACTCCACGACACCGCCATGTTCCGGTAGTTAGCCTGAACCTCAAGCACCTCCGCATGGATGCTTGGCGTCATGACTCGCGAGAATCCGGATAACCGCCTATCCTCCGGGATGTCCCTCATTATCATCTCGGCCCGGTAGGCCTCCAGGTAGCTTGTCACGTCCTTACCATTGAACCGGCCTATCGTGCCAACTATCGCCTCTATGGCCCTATCAAGGGTACCCGTGGCCCATCAAGCATTCACTAGGAGGTCAACGGCCACCGCCATCGCCTCAGCGAGTTCACTTCCTCTCATTTTCGAACTCCTTTGCCCCCGTGCCCCCTCAAGCTTTCACTAGGCGGTCAATGGCCACCGCCATCGCCGCAACAAGTTCACTTCCTCTCATTTTCGAACTCCTTTGCTACCCCCTTTCACGTCCTGTTCACCAAAGATGTCGCGGTATTCCGCATAGATGTGTTGAAACAAGACGGGACCACGGGGCTCTCGAACCAAGGAGCCGATGAGAGCGGGAAGGTTGTCCGGATTGGATGCTTGTTGGCTGCAACGAGCTCTTGGCGCCACTCAATAAAAAACAAAACACAACAAGAATAGACCAGAAACAAGAACACGGGAAATCCAAGACACGCGGGGAGACTCAGAGAATTAACGACAAATTGAGGAAACTGGAAAGAGTACAACCGACCGCGGCCAGCAAAAGAGCTTCAATCTCACTGCAAATACTCATGCATATTAGCGAGCCTCCAATCGGGAGCACATAGACTACCAGCACGAAGCAGTGCCTCGCAACACGATGACAGGGAAAATCGAAAAGCGGGGAATAGGAAAGAAGGTTGCAGAGCTCGGTCCGGCAACACTTTGTCCTCCCAAAACGTGGATCCATAAAATAGTCCCAAACCTCCCCTTTTATAGAGCAAGGAGAGGTCGTCACATCAGCCATAAAGCCATCCTCAACACCTAACTAATACTAACTTAATTACACATGATTGTACAAAAGACATATTTCGGGTGCACCAATGCACCTCCCCGTTCACACGCATCCGACCCCTTTTCCCCTTGTAGCCGGAATTTCCCACGACAGCGTGAACCGTCTCCTCGGTTCCTTCAGCAGGGAAAGCATAGCGGATCTCCACTACTCGCCGGTGTTCCGACTCAGTCGCTCATTCAGCCCACTTAGCCGAAATGAGATCAGACTCTCGTTCAGAGTACCGAATCCTTCGTCATCTTCTTCCTAGATCGGCTTCGGATCACTGGCCTCATCTTCCAAAATTGGGTTGGAGTCCCGGCAAAGAGAACCATGATGTTGACTCATCAAATTCGACATCTCGGCTCACTCGAACTCGTTTTTTTGGGGGGTTATAATAGTTATAACCCTTTTGCTCATGTGAGTGGCCGACAATGATGCACTTCTCCGACTTCAGGTCCAACTTTCTCGACTTCTCATCCGGCACATGCACATATGCAATGCTACCGAATATCCTAAGGTGCCTTAGATTTGGCTTCCGCCCGAAATACAACTCATGTGTTGACACCTTATCCCCGATCCGGTTTTGGATGTAGACGGCCGTCTAGACTGCTTCAACCCAGTAGAACTTGGGCATGCTCTTCTCCTCCAGCATTGCTCGTGCCGCTCCGACAATCGACTGGTTCTTTCTTTCGGCCACGCCGTTTTGTTCCAGTGTGTATCTGCAACTAAATTCTCTCTGAATTCCCATATGTTGCAAATAATTGTTGAATTGGTTGGAGAAGTATTCCTTTCCGCCATCCGACCACAGGCACTGGATCTTCCTCTTTGTTTCCCGTTCAACAAGACTTTGCACGTTCCGGAAATAGTCGAAAACTTTGCTTTTCCTTTCGATTAGGTAGATCCATGTGTGTCGGTTGTAGTCGTCGATAAAGGAGACGAAATATCGGCTCCCACGGGGCTCCCACCAAGACTAACATTTTGTGTTGGTCCCCATACATCTGAATGTATTAGATCAATCTTGTTACGGCTTTGGTTTCTTTCGGTGGGGAATGGAAGCCGATGATGCTTCCCAAGCTGGCATGCTTCACAAATTTGGGTGTTTCGGCCACTAAATTTCTACAATCTGAAAACAACTTGTTTCGATTGCAGGTCTTGAAGCCTCCGGTAATTGAAGTGGCCAATCTAGTTGTGCCACAGATAAATATCCAACTCGATCTTTTGACCCTTTGCGAACAAGGTGGTGCCTACATTGTTGGTGTTGAGGATGTACATTTTCTCGTCCCAGCGCCCTTGCGCAATAATTTGACCCTCTTCCTCAATGAAGCACCCGAGGTGCGTAAACTGCACCTGCATCCCCTGGTCGACGATCTGCTTGACCGACACTAGGTTCTTTGTGATTGTCAGAACATGTAGAATGTTCATCAACATCCCCTTTTGTACGACATAGCTTAAAGGGATTTCTCCGACATGCACAATCGGGTGAGGAGTGTCGTATCTGGCTTCAACAACTCCCGGTTGTTGTGGCTTTGTGGCCCATCATGTGGTTAGATGCTCCGGAGTCAACATACCACATTTCCTCCGATCTAGAAGTGGTCTTCTTCATTGAGTTCGCCTTCTGCTTCATCACAAAGGCTGGCCCTTTTCCATTCTTACCAGTTCTGGATCCTTTTGATCCCTCTGCATAGTGCGAGCTTTGTCGTTTCCCTTGTCTAGCCTTGCCAGATCCAGATTTATCCGAATCAACGCACTTCTTCCAGCACTCGCTCTCCCTTTGGCCCTTCGGACCACAATACCAACAATCCGTCGTCGTCTTCTCTTGTTGGCTCCCGGCACCGCCTTGACTCCCTCTACTTGTGGAGGACCCGGAACTGTTGTCAACACTATCCTTGTGCCTTCGGCTCTACTCTTGTCGGCCGCTTCCACCGCGTGCCGATCTGCCTCATCCGCCACGACCACGGGGCCAATCCGCCTTCATGTACAACATCTTGTTGTCAGTGTGCATGCTCGTCGACACACCCACGTGGTTCTCCTCTACAAGGAGCATCGATTGTAAGTTGAAAAATGAGGGCATATTCTCCCTTGTACAGACCGCCGTCCGGAATGCTCCGAACTTTGACGCTAGGCCCCTGAGATAAACGCGCACCATCTCATCTTCCTCAATGGTTACGTTGATAGACACCAGTGCATCACATATGCCTTTGATCCGGGCCGTATACTCGGCCACCGACATGTCCTTCTGTCGAACATTGTCAACTTCCGGGCCATGGTGCTTGCAGTGGATTCCTTCTTTAGGTTTCCCCAAGCTTCCTTCAACCTCTTGGTGTCCCGAATATGGCTCAACAGCTGATCACCCACACTGGATGCAAAGTAGTACATAACCCTGCTTGCCACTTGTTCCCAAGTCAGGAAGTCCATGTGTGCTGCATCATGTGCCGTATCGTTAGCTCCGTCAACATAACTCCAGTAACCATGCCCGACTAGGTACTGGTGCATCTTGTACAACCAAGATGCATAGTTGGATCTGTCGAGCTTCTCCATCAAGAGCGAACTGGCCATTCCTCAGTCCATATTTTTCTTTTGTCTGTTCTTTACCGAGTGTTAGGGTTTGTCTTCCAAACACGCATGTCGGCTGCAGAGGTTCTCAACCATTGCGCTTTGATACCATGAAAAAGAATATGTGCGGAAACTAAGACAAAAATGGCTCGTCCGGATAGTAAAAGAAGACAAACACAAGTTTAAAAAGGACTGACAGAAGTACTCACAAGTACTTCAATGCTCATACAAGCGGTTGACACTAACTCCTAAAAATATGTCGACGTACTAGGCTCAATTCGTAGGCCTCTAATGGCCTACCGGTTACAATCTGATCCGGTTCGTCGTTTCGAACTCCGATCCGGATCCGGTTAAGCTTGTCAGCTCAACAGTATGCTATGTAGATGCAAAGTCTCATTCCGGTGAATAGTAATTTGTTACCTTCATTGATGATCATACTCGTAAGTTGTGGGCTTACATGCTAAACACGAAGGATAAACTACTAAGTGTTTTCAAGGAGTTCCAAGTGAGAGCTGAGAGAAAATCCGATCAAAAATTGAAGGCGGTCCAAACGGACAACGTCAGTGAATACTGAGGGCAATTCGAAGAGTACTGCCAAACTCAAGGTATTCGGATCAAGTACACAGTGTCGAAGACTCCGAAGCTAAATGGTATGGCCGAGAGAATGAACTAGACCATCATGGAGAGAGTCCGATGTATGCTGGCACATGTGAAATTGCCGAAGGTTTATTGGGCTGAGGCGTTCATGACAACCGTTTATGTGATAAACAAGTCTCTGTCGGTTCCACTGACATACCACAAAGGGTAGGTATGGTCCGGAAAAGAGGTGTCATATCGGCATCTAACAATGTTCGACTGCCTGCCCTATGTGCATACAACTAAGGACCAGAGGCGGAAACTCGATCCCAAGAGCCAACCATGCCTATTTCTCGTTTACAGCGAAGATAAATTTGGCTATCAGCTATGGGACCTAATCGACAAGAAGCTGATTAGGAGCCGAGATATTGTCTTCATGGAGAAAAAGACAATTGCCGATTGGGAGATTGAAAGTAGGCCTTCAACTACTAAATCGTGCCAAGTCGATGCTCGGCCAACCGTTTATATTATAAACAACTCTCCATCGGTTCCACTAACATACCACAAAAGGTATGGTCCGGCAAAGAGGTGTCGTATCGACATCTAACACTGTTCGACTGCCTAACCTATGTGCATATAACTAAAGAACAGAGGGGGAAACTTGATCCCAACAGCCAACCATGCCTATTTCTCGTTTACGGTGAAGATGAATTCGGCCATCGCTTATGGGACCTAATCGACAAGAAGGTGATTAGGAGCCGAGATATTGTCTTCATGGAGGAAAAAACAATTCCGGATTGGGAGATTAAAAGTAGTCCTTCAACTACTAAATCGAGCTGAGTCGATGCTCGATCAACCGTCTATGTGATAAACAAGTCTTCGTCGGTTCCACTAGCATACCACAAAGGGTATGGTCCGGCAAAGAGGTGTCATATCAACATTTAACAGTGTTCGATTGCCTGACCTATGTGCATATAACTCAGGACTAGAGGGGGAAACTCGATCCCAAGAGCCAACCATGACTATTTCTCGTTTATGGTGAAGATGAATTCGGCCATCTGCTATGGGACCTAATCGACAAGAAGGTGATTAGGAGCCGTGATATTGAGGTCATGGAGGAAAAGACAATTGCCAATTGGGAGATTGAAAGTAGGCCTTCAACTACTAAATCGAACCGAGTTGATGCTCAACCAACCGTTTATGTGATAAACAAGTCTCCGTCGTTTCCACTAACATACCACAAAGGCTATGGTCCGTCAAAGAGGTGTCATATCGGGATCTAACAGTGTTCGACTCCCTGACCTATGTGCATATAACTAATGACCAAAGGGGGAAACTCGATCCAAAGAGCCAACCATGCCTATTTCTCGTTTACAGCGAAGATGAATTCGGCCATTGGTTATGGGACCTAATCGACAAGAAGGTGATTAGGAGCCGGGATATTGTCGTCATGGAGGAAAAGACAATTGCCGATTGGGAGATTGAAAGTAGTCCTTCAACTACTAAATCTAGCCGAGTCGATGCTCGACCAACCGTTTATGTGATAAACAAGTCTCCATCGGTTCCACTAACATATGAAAAAGGGTATGGTTCGGCAAAGAGGTGTCATATCGGCATCTAACAGTGTTCGACTACCTGACCTATATGCATATAACTAAGGACTAGAGGGGGGAACTCGATCCCAAGAGCCAACCATGCCTATTTCTCGTTTACGGTGAAGATGAATTCAGCCATCGGCTATGGGACCTAATCGACAAGAAGGTGATTAGGAGCTGAGATATTGTCGTCATGGAGGAAAAGACAATTGCCGATTGGGAGATTGAAAGTAGTCCTTCAACTACTAAATCGAGCCGAGTAGATGCTCGACGAACCGTTTATGTGATAAACAAGTATCCCTCGGTTCCAATTACATACCACAAAGGGTATGGTCCGGCAAAGAGGTGTCATATCGGCATCTAAAAGTGTTCAACTGCCTGACCTATGTGCATATAACTAAGCACCAGAGGGGGAAATTCGATCGAAAGAGCCAACCATGCCTATTTCTCGTTTATGGCGAAGATGAATTCGGCCATTGGCTATGGGACCTAATTGACAAGAAGGTGATTAGGAGTCGTGATATTGTCGTCATGGAGGAAAAGACAATTGCCGATTTGGAGATTGAAAGTAGGCCTTCAACTACTAAATCGAGCTGAGTCGATGCTCGACCAAATCCAATTGAAGTTGATTCGATCGAAATTGAATCATTAGTTATATGCACCCATGTGCATATAACTAAGGACTAGAGGGGGAAACTCGATCCCAAGAACCGACCATACCTATTTCTCGGCTACGGTGAAGATGAATTCACTATCAGCTATGGGACCTAATCAACAAGAAGGTGACGAGGAGCTGAGATATTGTCTTCATGGAGAAAATGACAATTGTCGATTGGGATATTGAAAGTAGGCCTTCAGCTACTAAATCGAGCCGAGTCGATGCTTGGCCGAATCGAGTAGAAGTCGATTCCATCGAAATCGAATCCGAGCTAGTTGGCCGATTAAATACTCGGCAAAATCAAGAATCGGTTGATGAACAAGGGGAATCGGCCAAACAAGGAACCAAATTCGACTCGGCATAAGAAGTCGACGAAGAACTGACCATGTCGAATGTAGGTAGAAGATATGCCGTGAGAGAAAGAAGGAGGCCCCGTAGATTTCCGAATGAAGAACGTGTGCTGCTAAACGATGACGGGGAGCCACAAAGCTTTGAGGAAGCTAAGAGAGATACCAACAACCGAGAGTGGTTGAGTGCTATGCCAGACGAGATCAATTCCTTGCATGAGAACCACACATACGAATTGACCGAGTTGCCGAAAGGGAAGAAGGCACTTCCGAGTAAGTGGGTATACAAATTGAAGTTGGGAGAAAGTGGGAATCCACCTAGGTACAAAGCACAATTTTTCGTGATGGGCTTTCAACAGAAGAAGGGTGTTGATTAAATATTTTCCCCGGTCGTGAAGATGACGTTAATCCGAATAGTGCTGAGCATGGCGGCTAGCATGGGCCTCAAAGTCGAGTAGCTAGATGTCAAGACTGCCTTTTGTTGTGAGATAGTAAGATTTTCACTCACAAAGCATTTCATACCTTTGAGGCATAGTTCTAGCCATACGTCCCATTCGTGTCATACTCAAACGCCAATATTCGTATCATACTCATACGTGAAAAGGCTCCAAGTATGATTGAAATCCATACGCGGTACATAGATATATACATATGGTGTATATGGTATACATAGTGTGTGTGTGTGTGTGAGAGAGAGAGAGAGAGAGAGAGAGAGCGTGTGTGTTCTAGAGAGAGAAGCCCTGTTTTGCATGTGTGAGGAGACAGTGGTTGAGTGTATATCTAGACTCTAGAGAGAGAAAGAGAGAGGAGCTACGGGTTTTGTCTGTGTGAGGGAGTGTGTAATATGTATATTAGATATCTAGATTTTATAGAGAGAGAAGATCTGTCAATTCTCGTGAGAGAGAGAGAGAGAGAGTGTGTGTGTATCTGTGTCAGATGTCACTTCTATTCACAAAAAATTATGAATATCAAAAATTTAAAAAACCCAAAAAAAGTCAAAAAGAAAGAAAGAAGCCAAACGAATATCGTGTATCATACGCATACGTTTGCAAACGTTCGCGTACGTCTAGTAAATTGGATGTACGCGAATATTAGAAACTATGCTTTGAGGTATACCCAACTATTTTCAAGTATGATCCTTCGCTTTGTATCATCCACCATTGTGCATACAATAGGCATTTCTCCAGAACGAGCAACACCATGTTTCCTTACTCGGTGTGCCCCATATACATTCACATTCAATATACCATAATGCATGTTAAAGCATTTACAAATGGCCTTTCCGAGAGATGTTAGTGTTTCCATACCATCATCATTTCTCCAGAACGAGCAACACCATTTTTATTGTCGTTCACATTCTTTCAGTTCTCGGACATCAACGCTTTCTACATTCTTCTCTTGATTCGTCATATGTGTAATAGACAAGTTCAATACCACATACATTGGCCCATGACTTTGTTGTGCATACATTTTTCATCTCACCTACATTTCACCTCATTGTGTCCATTTTTTTGTCTTTTAATGTTTCTTTTACCTCAACCTTGTTAAGGCACTCATTTGTTCCGAATAAACAATTTTCCTAAGACCTCCATTCTCTATAGTAATCTCCTTCATTAAGTGTTGTAATCTCGTCACCTTACTCGTTTATGGTTTTTTAAAAAGAAATCAAGAACTCTTAAGAATTATCTCCGCTGTGGCTGAGTTTGTTGCATTGGTATAAGAATCATTGGTGATCTTGGCTCATTATCGATCATATTCCCGGACTTTGTGGTGGACGTAGGAGTGTTGTTTCATTGTAGGACCAAACCCTAGAAGAAATATACCTCTGAAACGTACATGTTAGCTTTAGTTGATTAAAGTACTGATCATTATAGAACATACCGTAGACCTTGTTGTGAGCTTCGATTCAAGCCATAGATTGTCCAAATTGGACCTCATATGACGAAGTGATGGCTAAAATGAGGGAGAGAGAGAGAGAGATTGTTGTTAAGGAGCGAGGAGAGGATAAGATAAGGTATACACATACATAGGTAGGTGATGATGATGATATAGGTTTCTCTCTCTCTCTCTCTCTCTCTATACTAACCAAATCTGTATGTACTCTCTCCTCTTCTTCCTTCCAATGGGATCCATCCCCTTCTTCATCTCCTCTTGAAGACTCAAAAACTTTTCGTATATCTCTACTGGAAGTGACAGACATACATATATATATATATTGTATGGTCATGGTATAAAACGACCCACACATCATCACATCATAGGACGTGCGGGTGTGTGGAGCGAGCAGGCAGGCAGGCAGGCAGGCAGGCAGGCATGGCAGCACCACCACCTACCTCACAAGGTAACTAACTAACTAACTCTCTCCCATACACTTGAACTTGAAATGCAGGAACTCTGGTACTGCCTCCAAACAATTCAATTAAGGACATGTAATGTAACCCATTCAGCACCAAATCTTCCTACTCTTTCCACATCCTTTTTTTTTTTTGTTTTGTTTTCCAGACTCTTCGTCTAATTCACCTAAACAGAGGGTAGGAGGAACTTCTCGTGCATCCGGTTCGTTTGATTTCTCCACTATGTCAAATGTCCTTTCTGTAAGTAAAAGCTCGCTTTTCATTTCTAACAAATGACTGCATGTATGTTTATGTGTGTGTGTGTGCATTTTCTTATTTGAAATGATGAGAAAGGATGCTCTTTTGCTACCACCATAGAGGCTTTGCTTGATGTGTATAGGAATCATAGAAACTCAGTATAGTGACTTGCAATAATGTGGCTGTTCTTTTTCTTTTTGATACGTGGTCTGATATCGCGTCAAAGAGGTTCTCATGATATAATAATACTTTGATGTGACTTTCTCATTATATTGTAGCAGTTCTTTCATATGGCTAAGTCTGTTGGATGGATGATACCTACATGTTTGATTGATGGATAAACCTTCCTTGATGAAGAATGGAAGCGGTCATTACAGAATCCCGCCTTTGATTTAGCTCATTATCTTCTCTTATGGCAGGATCCTAGTGTGAAAGAGCTAGCCGAGAAAATAGCAAAGGATCCAAGCTTCACTAATTTTGCCCAACAATTGCAACAAGTGAGGCAAGATGGCTCAATGCCGCAGCAGGTGGATTATCAAAAGTACATGGGTGCATTTCAACAAGTCATGCAGAATCCACAATTTGTAACGATGGCAAAGAAGCTCGGGTCTGCAGTGATGCAGGTAGATCCTGAGGGAAAACTCATGAAAGATCACTGGAGAAATAGATGTAGATTCACACCACCCAAACATCAACCATCTATAAACTAGTATATGCTTATGTAGATGTAGATTATGTGGTATCCATAGCTTTTCTAGAATCTCAATCTATGAGGAGACTACAGTGGTGTTATGACCTGGATGCTAGGCCAATAAACCCATCCCAGTAATCTTTAAATAATGATGTCATAAATAGTATAACTCCATGCATTTGGATTTATGATATGATGAATTATCAGGATCCATCGATGTCGAATGTAATGCAAAACCTCTCAAATCCAGCACAGAAAGAGCAACTAGAAGCTCAGATCGCAAAGGTCCAAGAAGATCCGGAACTGAAAGCAGTCCTTGATGAAATAAAGAGTGGGGGTCCCGCCGCAATGATGAAGTGAGTTGTAATTATAATAACCCTTAGAGTATATCAAGTTCTTCTGATCGAAAGAACTTCTTACATGGTTTTAACCTCTATGGCCATGCTACTATCAAAAGTGGTAATACACAAGTAATTGTATATAGTGTACGCCAAAATGAAAGCTAAAAGGGGCTCTGATGACATACAAGTAACAGTAGTGTAATTTAGTATCAATATACTATTATTTTATGTTTTGCCACTGGACTTACTTCCATGAAGGTATTGGAATGACCCTATGGTCTTGCGTAAGCTTGGAAAAGCTATGGCTAACACATCTGGATCCGAGACGAACACTGAAGAAAAGCAGAGTGAAGAAGAGAGAACTAGCACTCTACACCATGCTGTTAGCAAAGGCAATGTGGAGGTAAAAGTCGGTGTATTTATACAATGGATGTGACTCTTTTGTGCACTTTTCTTTAGAGAAAACCACCGAGATATCAATAACTTGTTGGAAGTGTCTCCCTAAGTTAAAGAGATGTTTTGATGTTTTGCCCTTTTTCTAGCACATTCGCTTGGAAATTTAAATCCCATGATTTACATGTCAGATTCTTAAAAAATTACTTGCGGATGGTTCTGACAAGGATGAGAAGGACTCACAAGGTCGCACAGCTTTACACTTCTCTTGTGGCCATGGAAATGTAAGTTAGTTCATCATCTCTTTTAAAGCATGAAGTTTCTCTTTGTCGTTGGAGATGCTAGTATCACCCTCACCTGCAGTAACACATGCCTTGAGATTGGGTGGTGTTTAATTTGACAAAAATCATTTCCTGTATGTTATCAATATGGATTTTAGCTTCTGAAACTAGTGTATGGCTCAAATTCCTGTAGTATACCTTAAGGATAAAACTGATGACTTCACGAACTGTTCTCCGAACATTCTCGAATGACATATATTCTTTCTATTATAGATGTAGAAAATGGCATAATGTTGTTTTTTCAAAAGGTCAAGTGTGCAGAAACTCTGGTAGAAGCTGGTGCAGCCATTGATGCACAGGACAGGAACAAAAATACACCGCTGCATTACGCGGCTGGCTATGGGCGAACTGAATGTGTGGTGTTGTTGCTCAAGAATGGTGCTGCTGTGTAAGATATCTATATCCATACCTGTCTTTACCCACCATATCTCACCCTAAAGTTTTTGTCTTTTCTTATTTGCATTTGTCAACGCAGAACTGCTGAGAATTCAGATGGAAAAACCCCTATTGATGTGGCTAAGTTGAACAAGCAAAAGGATATACTTGCTTTACTCGAGAAAGATGCATTCTTGTGAGAAGTATTTGTTTCTTTTTTGTTTTGTCTTGAGCTGGTTTCCTATAACTAATGCTCAGTAGAATTTATGTATTATTTCTTTGCATTAACAACTGTGATATTAATGCTACCACCTATATGGGATAATGATGATGTTTTCGATTCTTGGCATCATTAATCACCATGTTAAACCACCCACCCACCAAGCAATCCAAGTAGAGAATTAGGACAATCATTAAAGTACTCTGGCTTATGTAACAATCTGATTATAAATGGTTACAATTTTCAGGCATAACATTGAATTAAATTGAATTATGCTAAATTTGAGCTCTTTTTTCATTTGTTTAAGATCAACCTGGTGTGCCTCTCTGTTCTTTCACTTGGGGAAAGCATAATGATGTATTTTATCACGCCTTCAAAAGATTTCCTAAGTACACAATGATTTACAATGATCTTTGGGTTGAGAGCACTTAGCTATATGGTTAGAAGTAATAGGAACTAGCCATATGCTGCTAAATGACAACAAACATGCCTTAAACTAGAACTTGGGCCTGATTCGTGTTCATCTTTACAATATTATCCTGGTAACTATTGTGTATTGCCAACTTAATAATATTGTTTCTGTACTTCATCAATCACATCCAACTACAGGTGAAAACATGGACTAAGTTATTTGGTACCGTTCTGCATTGAAGCCATATCTATCCTTAGCCATTTATCGCTTACGACACACTGGTTTAATATATTCTTGATCTTACAAATGTTGTGCTTGATTCTTCCTCAACTTGTCACTTTAACTTGTAGTGTATAAATACTGGTTTTATAATTACTCTTGTAGTAGTGTATAAATACACTTGAATTATACATGTCCAGTTTTCTGTTGATTTATGAATTTTCAAGGCAGGTGTGTTAGGATCGTAGCTTTCTTCAAACACTTTTGTAAGTGTGAATTGACTAAAACTAAACAATATTTACTAGGGAGTTGGTTGAATGATCTTTATAGTATCACATCAATAATTGTTTTCTTGGGAGACATGTAATAATAACCATTCTATAAGTTTTGAAATCATCAGAGGAATTTTGGTTCTGTGGAAAAAATGGAAATGGAACCTGATCTTAAAAATAGGTGCTAGAATTTTGAATGGTTGGGACTCGGACATACAGCCTTGGAATCATCTTGAAGTAAACAAGTAGATGTTGAGGAAATATCATTCAAATTCCTAATTTGTTGTGGTCATACAAGTTGAAATAGTCAGAAGACCAGAGTGTATCAAGTTTTATAAAATATGAAAAGTAAGGCGTCATTTAAGAAGATAGAGAACAAAGAATATGTAATTAGCTAATAAGGAAAACAAAAAGTTGTTATCATCATAATAAAAAACCAGTATATTATGTTATACACCTCTAAATCTTTGTCATATATTGCATGTAACAAAATATATTATGATTAACATGGTATAGGAGGTCACTTTTGATTAATTTGGTGTAAACAGTTTATCTGGTACAAGCAATAGTACATTCGAATTGTTTAACAAATATATATTTTTTACATGCAACATACGCATAGAGAGGTATGACATTAAAAGGACCAAGCAAAGGCACTTGAAAAAAAAGGTCATTTAGGGGATATTCTCCCTTCTCCTCTAGTATGAGTGAATCTTTGAGAGAGATCGGTTCATCACCAATCCTAATGTCCTAGAACTAGATGTAAGTTTATGGGAGAAATTTGGTGCCATGTAAACCACCCTTGGTGATTTCATTGAGCAAAATTTCCTCATAATTTGTTTTGATAATTTCTCTTAATCCTTTGATGTTGATTTCAAACAAATCAAACTCGTAAGTACCCTTTTAATGATATCAATGGAAGCATAGTTTGCTCCACTAATGGGGACATCCTTGTCCCTTCCTTGACAACTTCCCCCTTTTCCTCTCATTGTGATATTTAGTGAGTTTCACAAATATCAAAACTGGTCAATTTGCTTTACAATATATACGTTTAGGTAATTTTATTATACCATTTGAGTTCCAACATGCAAATGATGTCAGCTCGAAAAAATGGTGGGTATTGTTCAAGTATTCCAACTGTAAACAATTAATAATTCAATTGATTGAAGATCATTCAATCCCCTTGAGGTCCATCACACATGAAATCCTTGTTATTTTCTATGTGAGCTTCTACCTTTTTAAGCCTACTTTAGGCCAATCATTCTAGTTTTTCCCCACCTCCTTGAAGGCTCTTTGAGTTTATCCACCGACCACTCTATTTCTTGCTAATGAGGCACCTCCATTTTGCATAGATGAGCAACTTGCACCACTGTACATTGTCTACAATACGACCAACCATTTCGAGTACAACACCTTGTTTACCTCACTCCCCTTAAAATATAATGATTTCTTAGAATGTCTTCCAAAATAATGTGAGGATTAAATGAGGGAGAACACAAGTATATATTTTCTTGAATTTATGTCGAGATAAAACACGACCTATATCAAGTAGGGTGAAAGTATGGGAGTGGAAACAATTAGCTATGTCCTTGACATATCTAATTAGCTATGCAAAAAGCTACCAGTGATAAATAGTCTTTTTTGCACCATGAATGAAAAGATTATAATTTTTTAATTATATAAATGAGCACCATAAATATGCAACATAAACGTGCACCATAAATGTGCATCATAACTAGAAACATTGATTATATATCAAACTCTAGGTCCATTATGCATCCACATCACGTTGGCCATCACTTTGTGACTATTTAGGCTCGATTATTGTCACTGTTCGCTCCTACTAAGTTCACTCTTCCATTGCCGCCATTGTTCGCTCAATTGTTGCCATTGTTCGGTCTTGGATTGCTGCCACTGTTCGATTCGACTAAGTTTACTCCTCGATTGTCACCATTGTACTCTCAATTGTCACTAATGTTTGGTCATGGATTGTTGCCACTGTTCACTCTGACTGAGTTAGTTTCTCCATTGCGGCCATTGTACACTCAATTGTTGCCACTATTCGATCTTGGATTGCAATAACTGTTTGCTCCGACCGAGTTCACTCCTCTATTTCCGCCATTGTATGCTCAGTTGTCGCCATTGTTCAGTCATGGATTGTTGCCACTGTTCGCTCCAACTAAGTTAGATCATCCATTGTGGCCATTGTACGCTCAATTGTTGCCACTGTTCGATCCTCGATTGCTGCCATTGATTGGTACTCAATTCGTTGGGGATTTTTCTTGCATTGGGTGTCGGTATTGTTGTTAGCCACTTGCAGCTTCTAAAACTTCCACTTTCGAACACTTAGCTCCTCTATTGTTAGGTAGCCATTGCATCTCATCGTCGTCTGCTAATTATCTCTTGTGTATAATCTTGTGTATTGTGGAATAATTTTGTGTTATGTTGTTGCAAATAGTCATCACGGCCACCACAATCTCACACTTGCCACCACTATTCCCGACGGTGGTTGAGTAGTTTTCACTCTGCCCTAGCAAACAATAACTTACCGCCTCTGTGGGATCGCTCCTGTCAATAACCGGTTTGCATGTGGTATAGTCATTTACGTATCCTTTTTTTTTTCAATTTATTAATGATTATGTCAAGCTAGATGGAAGGGGAAGGAGTGTGTTTATCAACAGCCCTCATGGATCATCAGGATAGGGATCGGGCTATCAGTACACAACAAGCGATATGAAAGTATTGGGCAGAAAAGAAGAAGAAAACATCGTCAAATGTTAAAGAATAAGAAAGACGCATAAACTAAAGGTAAGAATAGTATTGGTTGTGATGTAGGTCTAAATACCACTGAGAAAGGAAGTAATGAGACTACTATCATAGAGAGAAAGGTTGTAGACTATTTCAATGTTCAAACCAAGCACATCAACAATGAAGACAAGAAGGTAATACTTTATGGAATATTAAATGATCCATCGATAAAGGACATAGTTGATTTTGATGGTATTAATGGAAACATAACATCTGTATTAGTAAATAATCTCCGTAATAGTTTCATAACCATCAGTAGGTTAGAAGATGATCTTCTCTTAAAAAGGTCTAGTCCAATGATGTTACTTAGTAGTGATGTTGATGATCTTCAAATCAATGTGATATCTAAGGTAATCAGTGTTACTAGAAAATGTGTGTACAATACAATGAACTGGTTAATTTCAGGTGGTGAAGGAACTAGTATGCTAAAGATAACCACAAGATGTAAGTCAGTGAGACCCATAGCATCAGAAATCAAGAATATAATCACCATATTTTGGACTAATGAGAGTAGGAATTCACCCAATAAGAAGGATTTGTGCAGGAAACGTGTTGGAAGGAATCAATATAAGGAGCATCCCATTCATCTTCTTGATGTACCTCAAGTATTTACATTTATCTCATATTTGTTTTTATTATCGACCTTATTGTCACAAGTCTATGCACTATTGAGATTACAATCACTAGGTAATTAGCTGCAATAACTAGTGGCCTGAGCTTCTATCTAAATCAGGATGTAGCTGATTAGCTACATTCAGTCATAGTCAAGGATAATTAGGTAAATAGCTACATCAGGTATCAGGCATAGCTAATTAGCTACATCAGGTATTGGCCATAGCTAATTAGCTACATAAGGTAGGAGAATAGCTAGTTAACAACATTAGGTCTAGATAGCTATGTCTCCTACTGAAGTACATAACTGGATGGAAATAACTAACTAGCTATTGGAAATAGCTCATTAGCAACATCAGAATATGATCATAACTTATTAGCGGCATCAGAATAGGATCATTGCTAATTAGCTACATCAAAATATGATCATAGCTAATTAGCTGTTGGCAAAAACTAACTATGATCAACTAATTAGCTACAACTGTAGCTAAATATGATCATAGCTTAACTAGCTAATGGAAATAGCTAACTAGCTACTGATAATAGATAATTAGCTATTGGCAATAGCTAACTATATATTATCAACTAATTAACTATCACAGTAGCTAATTAGCTACATTAGAATATGATCATAGCTAACTAGCTACTAGAAATAGCCAACTAGCTACTGGTAATAGCTAATTAGCTACTCACAATAGCTAACTAGCTATTGTCAGCTAATTACCATGTGCAAAGGATCGATACACATGTTGTTGCATTTACCATGTACAAATGGGTTTTCTCAAGGATTCTGTTAATCTACTACGTCACCATAGCTCCTCCCTACAGGATGTAGTCTACGCTTGTGAGTGGCAAGTGCCCAATTTGTCGATCTAGCCTGCAAGAGCACTATATATCATTAGAGCATGTATGCGTATCCATGAGTGGTCTTTAGATTCAATATTGTGTCCAAGAGAATCTGAGGCTATCTTCCACAATTAATAGATTGTGGCATGGGTTTATGTGAAGATTGTGGACTTAATAGATTTAGGTGGTGTCCAAAAGAGTTGTGTAATGAAATATTAAACTTTGTCAAGTTATTTGAGTCTGTGGACACCAATTTAGAAGGAAACTTGTGTAAAAGAAAGGATCTAGATAGGAAGTCGCTTAAACCAAGGGATTTGGCGTCTCTATTTGTAGTATCTCTAGGAAAGTTCATGAAACACAACTTCATTTATTCATGCCAGGCCTATCAATTTAAGACTTGCAGATCTGATTTTCCAAGACATAAAGTGAAGACGTTTCGGTCGTACATTGGTGATGAGAACACCTCTAAAGCCTTCAAGACATAGCTAACCAAAAACGGGATCCAACATCAGAAGACTGTTCCCTAGACCCCGATACAAAACGGTGAAACCGACCATTCAAGAGAGGGTGACGGTAATGCTCCACCAAGCTGAACGAAAGTTGGAGTTCTGGGCCGAAGCAATGCAGACGGTAGTTTACCTAATCAATCTGTCATTGCCATGAGAAATACGGCTCCAAGTGCTAGAAGCACTATGGTCAAGCAACAAGCCAACCTACGATCGGCTTCGTATATTCGAATCCGAAGCCTATGCATTCATTCTACGGGAGAAAAGGACCAAGTTGGCGCCCCATTCCACGAAGTTATATTTCTCGAATATGGAACCGATGAGGAATTCAGATATTGGCTATGGGATCTAGTTAACTGGAAATTGATTTCAAGAAATGATGTGGTCTTCAATGAAGACTCAATCCTCTCAAGCCGATCCCATCCGATTATCGGCAAAAAGGTCACTTTTGATCTTCCTGATAAAGAATCAGAAGTAGACATTCCGATCATTGAATCCGAATTGGCCATCCGACAAACTATTGAAGTTGACTCGCCCAACAACCCACCCATCAAATCCAAATCGACAGAAGGTCCAACAACCGACTCCAAATTGGCTAAAAGATTGACCAAAGCCCAATTGGTTAAAGTCACCAACGACCAATCCAAACCGGCCAACGCACCAACAACACGGTCAATCACGCCCGAGGAAGAGGTGGATCTGACATTGACACAAGAAAATTGCCAACTCGGATCACCCCCCCCCCCCTGATCTCTTTACAACAAAGGTTCAATGAATGTTGATCCGACACTAGAGCCGATCGAAGAATCAGAACCAACAAAACTCGCACAAAGGAGATCTGAACGAGTTTTATGCGTAGGGATTGGACTACATCAACTAGACCGATGCAGGCTAACCAAGATCCTATGAGGAAGAAATTGGTGCACCGGACGCTGAAACATGGCTACAAGCCATGAGATTCGAGATGGACTCGATCAAAGAGAATGACACATGGGAGTTGGTCAAACTACCAGCCGCAAGGAAGTCGCTGCCCTGCAAGTGGTTCTACAGGTACAAATATGTATCTGGTTCAAACAGACCCAAATACAAAGCTCGACTTGTCACGAAAGGATTCAAACAAGAACATGGAGTCAACTATGATTGTTACACTTACGTGTTCCTCGAGTAGCTTTGATGCGAACCATTTTCCCTATACATGGGCACTTTTTACTCTAGTGCTGGCTAGAGGTTTTTTCCCCATGTTACCACATACATGAGTCACTCGTATATGGTGGTACTTAATACTTAGGATATATATTTAAGCTCTTACTAGGTTTGTATTATTGATCAATAGTGAGAGCTATTCTAGCCATTGCCTTCTTTGTGTGAGTGCTTCTTGTTTGAGCTTCTTGTGTGTGCTTCTTGTGTGTCTCTCACTCTTCCTCACACACCCAAAAATGATGAGATATTCTCTTCGATAGTCAACATGATGATCCTCTGGCTCCTACTCGGAGTCATAGAGACCGAAGACCTAGAGCTGGAGTAGCTAGATGTGAAAGTTGCTTTTTTACACAAAGATATCAAAGAGGACATCTACATGTCCTAACCGGCAGGCTTTATGGAAACAGGGGAGAAAGGACACCTTGTATGTGAGCTAAAGAAGAGCCTTTAAGGCTTGAAACAAGCGCTAAGAATGTGGTATCAGAAATTTGATACCTACATCTAGCAATTTGGCTACAACGGGTTGGACTTTGACCCATGTATGTACATCCGGTAATTGGCCGATGAGTCCCAGATCTATCTGATTCTATATGTTGATGACATGGTTATCATTAGTGTTGAGCGACAAGCTCAACCGGAGCCGGATCGGCTGAATAAGCCGGAGCCGGTAAGCGAGACGGATCGGGCGAAACGGATCGGTATGACGGTGAGCAACCGAACCGGCAAGCAGTGGAGGCCGGGTGCAATCCGTAACCGGCAGTCCAATCGGAAGCCTAGTATAGGATAGACTGCTAGGTAGCTATAGTCTCGTAGTAAGTGTCAGATGCTCGTGTGAACATTGAAGTACATGGTACTTCTGTCAGTCCCAAGAGGACTTGTATAAATAGTGCTACTTAGCACAGTGTGTAGTGAGTGAAATTGTATTCTGCTCTCTCTCTCTCTCTCTCTCTCTCTTGATATAATTTTGAAATTGTGTTCTGCTCTCTCTGTCTCTCTCTCTCTGTCTCTCTCTCTCTCTCTGTCTCTATGTTGTTCTCTGTTT
Source organism: Azolla caroliniana (assembly GCF_043228905.1). Classification (NCBI taxonomy): domain Eukaryota; kingdom Viridiplantae; phylum Streptophyta; class Polypodiopsida; order Salviniales; family Salviniaceae; genus Azolla; species Azolla caroliniana. The sequence goes on along the minus strand of NW_028230450.1, from coordinate 7,923,056 downwards.
TACGCTTCCGCAAACACTTACGTTTACATGGTATCATAGCGCGAGGGTTGAGAACCTCTGCTGCAGACATTTACTCTTGAGAAGAAAACCTAAACAGGTCGAAAACAGACACAATAGAAGACATGGATAGAGGCATGGCTACGTCGCTCCCGGTGGAGAAGCTCAACAGGAGCAACTACGCATCCTGGTCTTACAAGATGCACCAGTACCTGCTTGGACACGGGTACTGGAGTTATGTCGAAGGAGCGAATGATGCGGCGCCAAACTCGGCACACAAGGACTTCCCGGTATGGGAACAGGCGGCAAGCAGGGTGATGTACTGCTTCGCGTCCAGTGTCGGCGATCAGCTGCTCAGCCACATCCGTGATGCCAAGACACCGAAGGATGCTTGGGGGAACCTGAAAAAGGTTTTCGCCGCAAGCACCACTGCCCGGAAGCTGCAACTCAGACAGGAGTTGAGCAATGTTCGACAGAAGAACATGTCCGTGGCAGACTACACGGGCCGGATAAAGGAGATCTGCGACTCGCTCGCCTCTATCAATGTTACCGTAGAGGAAGACGAGATGGTGCAGGTATGTCTCGGAGGCCTAGCGTCCAAGTTCGGAGCGTTCCGGACTGCGGTGTGTACAAGGGAGAATACCCCCTCATTCTTCGACTTACAGTCGATGCTCCTTATAGAGGAGAACTACGCCAGTGCATCTACCAGTGCATCCTCGGACAGCCGAATGCTGTACACAGGAATGGATCGGCTCCATGGGCGTGGTGGAAGAGGTGGGTCGGCACGCAATGGAGGCGGCCGACAAGAGCAAGAACGGAGGCACTATGAGCGTGTCGACAACAGTTCTGGGACTTCCACAAGCAGGGGGAGTCAAGGTGGTGCCGGAGGCCGGCAAGACAAATCCGCTACAGAATGCTGGTACTGTGGCAAAAAAGGCCACAGGGAAAGCGAGTGCTGGAGAAAGCGTGCGGATTCGGATAAATCCGGATCTGGCAATACCGGTAAGGATGGCCGGTAAAACTCGCACTACGCAAACGGATCAGGAGGATCCGGAACCGGAAAGGTCGGTAAGGGGCCAGCCTTGGTGATGAATCACAAGGCAAACTCAATGAAGAAGACCACTTCCAAAATGGAGGAAGTGTGGTATGTTGATTCCGGCGCGTCGAACCACATGACGAGCCACAAAGAGTGGTTCTCCTTTCTGGAGAAACCGGATCAACCAAGAGTAGTCGAAACCGGAGACGACACTCCTCACCCAATCGTGCACGTCGGAGAAGTCCCTCTAAGCCACGTCGGACAGAAAGGGAAGCTGATGAACGTATTACACGTTCCGACAATCACGAAGAACCTGGTGTCCGTCGGTCAGATTGTCGACCAGGGGATGCAGGTGCGGTTTACGCACCTCGGGTGCTTCATTGAGGATGAGGGCTAAGTCATTGCGCAAGGGCGCAGAGACGGGAGGATGTTTATCCTCAACACCAATGACTTTGGCACCGCTTTGTTCGCGAATCGACAGAAGTTCGAGTCGGACATCGACCTGTGGCACAAGCGGATAGGCCACGTCAACTACCGGAGGCTTCAAGACCTGCAAACGAAACAAGTCGTTGTCGGTTTGCCGAAGTTCAGTGGCCGGAGAGCCGAAATTTGTGAAGCCTACCAACTTGGGCAGCAACACCGGCTTCCATTCCCCACCGAACGGAACCGGAGCCGTAACAAGCTCGATCTCATCCATTCGGATGTGTGGGGACCGGCACAAAGTGTAAGCCTTGGCGGGAGCCGGAACTTCGTCTCCTTCATCGACGACTATACTCGACATACTTGGATCTACCTCATTGAGCGGAAGAGCGAAGTCTTTGACTGTTTCCGGAGCCTCCAAAAGATGGTGGAATGGGAATCGGAGAGGAAGATCAAATGCCTTCGGTCGGACGGCGGAAAGGAATATTTTTCCGGCCAATTAACTAGTTATCTGCAGTAGAAGGGAATTCGGCGAGAGTTCAGCTGCAGATACACACCGGAGCAAAACGGTGTGGCCGAAAGGAAGAACCGGACACTCGTCGAAGCGGCAAGGGCAATGCTAGAGGAGAAGAGCATGCCCCGGTTCTTCTGGGCGAAGGCGGTCCGGACGGCCGTCTACATACAAAACCGCATTAGTGACAAGGTGTCAGCTCATGAGCTGTATTTCAGGCACAAGCCGAACTTAAGACACCTTCGGATATTCGGCAGCATAGCGTATGTGCATGTGCCGGATCCGAAGCAGAGAAAGCTGGATGCAAAATCGGAAAAATGCATCCTAGTCGGCTATGCTCAAGAGCAAAAGGGGTATAAGTGCTATAACCCCCGGACGAAGGAAGTCCGAGTTAGCCGGGATGTTGAGTTCGATGAATCGGCATCCTGGTACTCCGTACCGACTCCGACTTCCGATCCCGACCGAATGCCGGAAGATCAGGCCAGTGAGCCTGAATCAGCCCTGGCAGAGGATGATGAAGCCGGGACTCAAGATGAGAGTCCGGAATCGTTATGGTTGAGTGGACCGAACGAGCGACTGATCAGTCAGTTGGACCAGTCGGATGAAGAGACGGCAAGTGGTGGAGACTCTGCCGTGCTCTCCCCGCGCAAGGAACCGAGGAAACGGTTCACGCGCAAAGAGAAGGGAAGAGGAAGATGCCGGAATTCGAAACCGGCAACGATGAGTCGGATCGGTGCGTATCCGACTCCGGAAAGGAGAAAGGCGGATCTTCAGCAACGAAGACCGAACTGGCCAAGAAGGGCCTCAAATCAGGTGACGGTGTGTTGCGCCGATCAACCCGCCAGAAGGATCCCGTCATGCGGTACGGGTACAATGAATACATAGCGCCTCATTATGCGTACATGACTAAGGTGACAGAAGTGCATGAGCTGGAGAGCTACGCAGAAGCGGCAAAGGACGCAAATTGGCGTGTCGCTATGGACGAAGAAATGCGGGCACTCGATGCCAACGAAACTTGGGACCTAGTTGATCCTCCGCGTCACTGTAAACCGATCGGATGCAAGTGGGTGTACAAGGTCAAGTACAATGCCGACGGTTCTGTTAACCGGTACAAAGCCCGGTTAGTGGCGA